>NC_081856.1:54076629-54676629 GCF_963259705.1 Myotis daubentonii
GCCCCGACCCCAGGGGTGCGGTTGATGGCGGAGGCGGAGCCGCAGCGGTAACTACAGTCCAGCAGCAAATGGACGTCCGGCGGCGGCCAGCGGGTTTAATGGTCCCTGAGGCCCGTGGCCGCAGGCGCTGAGCTCAGCATCCCCCGGGCAGCCCGGCCCGGCCCCCATAGAACGGGGGGGGGGGGTCCTGTGGGTGCCCAGGCCGTGCTGACCCTTCCTGCGCCGGAACTGCCTGCCCCGCCCGCTGGGCTGGGGGGCGGGGACCCATCCAAGCCCCTGGCACCCCCACCCTATTCTTCCCGGGCCCATTAGGGGGTGACAGCTGCTTCCTGTCTGCTCAGCCGGGGGCGGGGCCACAGCCCCAGTCCCTGCCCATCTCGGACCTGGGTCCGCAGTCCCCTCGGCGGGTCTGGGCTGGGCCTCTGAGGGCAGCCCCCCCCCCCCCGCCCCTTGCCCCCCAGAGAGCGGCGTGTCCAGGAAGGACGCTGTGGAAGACCGGGGAGCAGCTCTCCAGCCAGAGCGGTTCCTGGGGAGCCAGGCCGGGTGGTCACAGGGGGCTGAGGCGGACCCTGCGGGCTCATGGGGGGGGGGTACACTTGCAGCCAGAGGGACGGGTGGGACAGGCTGCAGCCACCGTCTTGCTGGCCTGAGCAGTGGGGTGCCGGCCAGGAGGAGGGACTGCCGGGAACCTGGGGTGCCAGCCGGGCCGGGGACTGTGGGCCATGGAGGGAGGGCTCCAGGCCCCATTGTCGGGGGGCCTCCTGCCAAAGTGGCCAATGTCCCCCCCCCCGCCCCCCCAGCAGTTCCCATGACCCCTGTGGGGAAGCAGGCGGGGCCACACGGGTGGGACCTGCCCCCGCCCTGCCTGCTCCCTGGGCTCCTGGTCGCAGACTCCCTCCTGCGCGTCCCCCGGTCAGACGGACACTCCCGGGGGGTGTGGCCGCGGCTCGTTTCTAGTGTGAGCTCCCCAGTCTGCCTGGGACACACGGAAATGGTGCTGAGCCCGGCTGGTGTTGCTCAGTGGAGAGAGTTGTCCCGGGTTCGATCCCGGTCAAGGGCACGTACCTGGTTGCAGGCTCCATCCCGGGCCCCAGCCGGGGCTGGTGCAGGAGGCAACCCATCCACATGCCTCGCACATCGATGTTTCTCTCCCTGTCGCCCCCTCCTTCCACTCTCTCTAAACATCAATTGGAAAAAGTACCCTCGGGTGAGGAGGAGCACAGACAAAAATAAAACAAAATAAAATCATGTTGCTGATCTGGGCTTCTTGGCTGAGTCCGGCCTCGGCGTACCTCCCTGGGGAGAGAAGGGCCAGCACCCCAGCCCATCCCTGCCCGGCCCTGCCCGCCTCCTTCCCATATCTCAACCTCCCACTTGCCTGGGCCCTGCCGCTGCGGGGATTAATTTGGGAAGGACAACGTTTACATTAACCGCTCATTTATCGACGTCTGCTTGCTGGGTCAATGGCCAAATTTATTGTCTCACAAGATGGGCCTGATCGAGCCAAGTGCCCCCCCAAAGCCGGGGGACGAGGCTGTCAATAGGCAGCTGCTGATTGGCTGCTGCCTCTGCTGGGGGCGGGTCTCCAGGGACAGGGGCGCTGGGTCTCACCCTCACCCACCGCCGCCATGGCCCTTTGCGGCTGCACCCTCCCCACCCAGGGGTGGCCCTGCCCGCAGGCCGGGGTCTGACTCGGAGGCCAGGGCAGGGCAGGGTGGGGGGGGATATTAGCCCGCTGGCTCCCCGCGCTCCTCCCCAGTGCGGGGGGGGGGGGCAGCGACAGTGGCCCCAGGAATCAATGTGATTAGTTACAAAGGTGGTTCGTGCAACAGGGGAGGAGCGTGGGGAGGCCTCAGGGCCCCGGGCTGGCCCCACCCCCCCACTGGGCAGGAGGGGGCAGGGGAGCGGGGTGGGGGTTGCAGGGGCCTGAGCCCTGGCTGCTCCCCTCTCGCCTCCTGTGAGGATGGCGGTGCAGACACCGTGTCACCTGAGCAGAGAGGAGGCTGAGGGTCTGTGGGGACAGATTGGGAGCATCAGGTTCAGGACACCCGTGCCCCAGGCGGGCCTGAGCCTCCCCACAGCCAGGCCGGCTGCCTCCTCCCTCTCCCTGTCCCGTGGGGCCGTGCAGCTGGGTGGGGAGCGCCCTGCGGGGCACCTGCAGGTGCCAATGTCCTGGGGCCGGGCTGGTCTGCAGAGCTGGGGAGGCCGAGGGCCAAGTGCAGGACCACGGGGGTGGGGGGGCGAGGGGGGCAGTGCCGCCCCGAATGGAGGTGAGTCCTGGTGTCTTTTGAAGGGAGATCACATGGGTGTGAGGGAGGCAGGCGCCCTGGCTGTGGGGGGCTGGCCAGATGGGGCCGGGGTGCTGGAGGCAGCTTCGCTGGCTGCACCTTGGGGCCCACCCCTTCCCCGGCCCCTCCCAGGCCGTCCCCTCCCCTCCCCAACCAGACAGGACCCAGAGCCTGGTGGGCAGAGGCCAGGGGGCTGGTCCCTGGGCTCGTATATCCTGGGCAGCCAGGCCCGATCAAGGTGACACTTCACTTAGAGCACCTGAGAGCAGGGCCCAGAGGGGGGGACGGGGCACAGGGCCAGGGCCAGAGATGGGGAGACAGAGACAGGGAGAGACAGAGACAGGGAGAGACAGAGAGAGAAGCTCAGAGACAGGAGAGGAGGGGGAGGGGCATGTCCAGCCCCACCTGCCGGGAGGGAGAAGGGGGAGCGCCCCCGCTCCTCAGAGACCCCCCTCCCTCCCTCGGGGGCAGGGCCACCTTCTGCTGTTCCCTTTGACAGAGAAATGCATGGAATTAACACTTTTTAAAAAATATATTTGTATTGATTTCAGAGAGGAAGGGAGAGGGAGAGAGACACATCCGTGATGAGAGAGAACCGTGGATCGGCCGCCTCCTGCCGCCCCGACGGGACCGAACCCGCAAACCCCCGGCCTGCGCCCCGACCCGGAGTCGAACCCTAACCTCCTGGTTCACAGGTGGACGCTCCTGGGCAGATCGGCTTCTCTCAGATCGAGCGCAGGTGCGGCTCCTTCGTGTCTTCGCGGCTCAGCAGCTCCTTTCTCTGGGCGCTGCGTCCGGGGCGCTGTCTGCAGGGACGGCCGGCCCCTCCCTGGGCGCGGGGCTGTCGGCTTCCGGGCGGCCTCTGAGAAGCTGTCAGGTCCTGTTCCTCCTCCCACACCCCAGCCGTCCCTGCTCGACCCGACCGGAACCGCCCCCGCCCCCAGGCGCCCAGGTCCTCCCCATGGCCAGGTGTGAGCCCAGCTCTGCTCGGCCTTGGCCGTGGCCGTGGGTCCGGTCCCCCCCCACTTCAGTCTGTCTGTCCCCCTCCCTCCCTCCCTCTCCCTGACACTCTCTCCTCTGTGGCCCTCCCACACCTGATGCCCCTCCCGCCTCCCTCTGGGCCTCCCCTGCAGGCTGTCCTGCGGCCTCCTGGCCGGCCGGAGCCCCTTGTCCTGGACCCTGACCCCTGCTCTGCTGCCTCTCAGCCGGCATGTCACCTCCTCAGAGAGGACACAGGAGGCTGCCCTCTGGGGGCTTCACAGCCTTAGGTGCCTCGACCTATGACCCAGGAGGTCAGGGCTCGATCCCCGTGGGGGGCGAGCAGGAGGCAGTCGGTCCCTGATTCTCTCTCATCATGGATGGTCCCATCTCTCCCTCTCCCTTCCTCTCTGACATCAATAAAAATATTTCTTAACAAATGTCCTTATCGCAGCCCTGGAGGGCGGGCGGGACGGGGTGCTGCTCCCAGCTCCGTGTGTGTGCGCGACCGCCGGCCCCAGCTCTGGGGCCCTCTGCCCTCAGCTTGGGAAGTCGGGGCTGGAGTGCGTCCTGCTTCACCCACGGCCGGAAGTGGGAGCGTCAGGGGTCAGCGGAGCTCGGTGGCCTCCTGGGTGGTCGGGGGGCAAGCCCTGGGGACCTGGGCAAGGGGGGAGCTGCCACCCCTCACAGGCGCCCCCCCCGGCCGCCCCCTCCCCCGGGCCCCAGCAGAGGCCGGGCCAGGTCGGCAGCCAGCAGGGAACCCTGTGTCCGATGGGCAGCAGCCGCCCGGGAGGAGCCCCTGCCGCTGAGGTCACCTTCCAATCTCAGCAGCTGCATTATTCATGCGCAGCCTGGAGAGCAGCCTGAAACCCAACCCCGGGCTCTGGTTCCCACCCGAGGGGGGCAGGGAGAGCCTGTGCCTTCGGGGCCTGGCAGGTGAGCAGGTGGGTGAGGTCACCGCACGGCCCTGGCTCCAGCACTGGCCTCGGGTTTCTGGGCCTGGCCTGGCCGCCGGCCACCTGGGCGGCCATTTCAGAGGCAGGAACCTCCCCGGCCAACGTCCCTCCACCTCCCGAGGCCCCACCGCCCTGTGTCCCTCCCCACCCCCTGGGCAGGGCCTGGCCTCCAGCCTGTCCCAGCACCTGCCTGGCGCCCCCTGGTCCGGAACCCCCAGGCGTCCGTCCTTCCGTCCACTTGTGCGTCTGTCCATGGACGCCTCCCCCAGCAAGACCAATGCCCCTTCCCCTTCCGGCCCGCCCCTCCCCTCCCCTCCCCTCCCCTCCCCCTCCCACGCCCAGTGAGCAGCTGTGGTGAGTGTTCCCCCTGGCTCTCCTGGGTCTCCTGCGTTAAGGAGACAGGAGGTGCAGCTGGAGTTGAATTTGTTTCAACGAAAGAGCAGTGGCCTGAGAGGCTTTAAAGTAAGGCCGGTTGAGCAACGACCTAAGAACCAGGAGGTCACGGGGATTCCTGGCCCCGGGCACATGCCCAGGGGGGGCCTGCAGGAGGCCAGCGGTGGATGGTTCTCATCATGGATGGATGTCTCTCTCTCTCTCCGCCCTCCTCTCTGAAATCAATAAAAATATATTATGCCAAAGCCGGTTTGGCTCAGTGGATGGAGCGTCGGCCTGCGGACTGAGGGGTCCCGGGTTCGGTTCCGGTCGGGGGCATGTACCTGGGTTGCGGGCACATCCCCAGTGGGAGATGTGCAGGAGGCAGCTGATCGATGTTTCTCTCTCATCGATGTTTCTAACTCTCTATCTCTCTCCCTTCCTCTCTGTAAAAAATCAATAAAATATATTAAAAAATATATATATATATTATAAAAATAAACAATAAATAAAAGAAGCCGTACCCCAGAGCCCCTCTCAGGCCCCCCACCCTGTTCCCCCCTCTCTCGCCCCCGGGATGGGCGGGTGGCTGGGGAGGGAGTGGAGGGCGGGCGTGGGCCCAAGGCCGACCTAGAGCTCTGGGCCGGCTCTTGGGTCAAGTTCACGCCCACCTGCGTCCCAGTAGATCCGGATCCGGCTACGCCCCGCCCAGTGAAAGGCAGGTCACCAGCGCCCACTTTACAGATGAGGAAACTGAGGCCGGGAGGGCGCCCTCCTCCCCTGCCCAGTGGCTCATCTGGAAACAAGAGGTGGTCCCCGGAGCCTGCCCCCTGGTGTGCAGCTCAGGGATTGTGGCTGGGCCGACCCCGCCCCCCACCCCCGCCTCCCCCGCCCTAATGGGCTGCCAGCCGTGGCCTGTGGGGACTCCTGCCTGACAGGCGCGTGTCCAGGTGCCCTTCGGCCTGTGGCTGCTTGGAGTGGAGGAGGGGGAGCCGGGCGGGGGGCCCGGGGGTCACAGGTGGGCCAGGACCCTGAAGGGGCAAGAGCACACGGCCAGCGGAGGCCAGGACGCCAGGGCCGGAGGCTGCGGACAGGTGCCCGGGGAGGAGCAGTGCCCCCGCGGCCTTCGCCCAGCGACGCCAGGGGTGCCGAGCGGCAGAGCCATGTGTCTGAGGTGTCAGAGGGGACAGCGAGGCCACGGGAGGAGCCCAGGGACCGAAGCGGATGCAGAGGCCAGAGGTGACGGGTGGCCGCAGCCCAGGGCAGGGCAGGGCTGGGCTAGGGAGCGCCCGCAGGAGAGGCGTGCCCCCTGCCAAGGTCGCCCTTCACCCTCCCGCGGTCTCCATCAAGCCGCTAATTAGCATCCTGACCACTCCATTAATTAGGCTGCGCGCTAATTATAACCCAGTGTCTGCGGGAGGCAGTGCTCTCCCTGCTCTCCCGGAGGCGAGGTTTATTGACCAGAAAGGACCTGGTCAGGCGGCGGGTGGGGGACGGGGTGAACGAGGAGGGAGGGAGGGAGGCAGGAGGCCTGTCCTGGGGGCACCCCCTCACCCTGCACCTGCTCCCAGGCCCCTGGAAGTGAGTCCGCCTCTGGCCTCCAAGTGTCTACCTGGGCCACTCCCGAAGCTGCAGCTGAAGTTTCCAGGCCGGGTGGGGGGTGGCCTGGACCCCACACTGGAGGCCACACCCCTGCCCGGCCTCCCCTCTGGGAGCCTGTGGGGGACGAGGCTCCTCCTCCCTGCAGCCTCCGTCCCAGGCCCACAGGGGCCTGGAGGGTGGGACGCCCCCACACCCCCCGTCTGGTCACGCTGTTCAACTCACTACCTGTCCTTCCTGACCCCCACCCAGGGCCGGGCACAGGCCTCTCGGAAAACCCAGCCCCACACACCTCCCTGTTCGCGGCTTCATGGGCGAACATGGCCAATTTGGCACTTGGTGTTTCTCAGAAATTCACAAGGTTGTCTTACGACGTTGATGGTGGTGGTGATGGTGGTGATGGTGGTGGTGGTGGTGGTGGTGGTGATGGTGGTGATGGTGGTGGTGGTGGTGATGGTGGTGATGGTGGTGGTGGTGGTGGTGGTGATGGAGGTGATGGTGGAGGTGGAGGTGGAGGTGATGGTGATGATGGTGATGGAGGGGGTGACAGACAAGGATCCGTGCCTCCTAGTGCTCCTCACAGGCTTGAATTGCAGGTGCCCAGTGAGTCTGAAGGAAGCCCTGGTGACTGGGCAGGGCAGGGTGTGGGCCCAGGGCACGGAGTCCTCAACAGGGATTTCGTGGACTCTGGGTTCCTGTGTCTCCTGAGACCCGGGCCTGACCCCTGACCTCTCCCAGCCGGCGTTCAGGCGCGCAGTCAGGCCCGGGCGCTGACAGCTGGCTCTGGGCCTGGTGCTGCCGGGACCTGGGGCAACAGGCTTGGGGGGGAGGGAAGGGCGATGCTGGGCGCGGGTGGGGTGGGAGGCAGGAGCCTGTGGGCTGACAGGTCTGAGGGGAGGCGCAGCCCCCTGACCAGTGGCGCTGGGCAGCCCCGAGGGCCCGGGGTACCCGAGGCTCCCCCTGTGCGCTGGGCCCTGGGCGGCAGGGCAGGGCTCGGAGTCCCCGCTGGTGGGGCTCAGGTCCCAGCCGAGAGGAGGCCCCAGGACAGGCCCTTGGGGAGTCACAGAGGCCCAGCCACACCCAGATGGGAGCCGCCCGGGGGGGAGGAGAGTTGCTCTGTCCCGGGGGTGATCCCGATCGGGCTCTGGGGGGGACGCTGTGGGCGCTGCCCTGGGAGGAGGCCCCATCAGCTCTGGGAGCCGAGAGCCCAGGACCTTGGCCTTAGGCCCAGGAGGGCCCCCCCCCCCCCCGGGTGCTGGGCGGGCTGGTCCCAGGCTGTGGGCAGAGCGACTGGGCGGAGAGGGCCACGGCCTGGCCCCCACCCTCCATGGTGGGCACTGGAGTCAGAGGCAATTACTCAGTCCGTGCGTCCTAATTACTGCAGATCGCCCATTAGAGGGAAATTATCATCAATATGAGATTAGCTGCAGCGGGGAAATGGAGAAAGGAAAGTGCTTACCCGCCCGTTGTCCCGGTCCTGGGGACGAAATGGGGAGGCAGCCGCACCGTTTACAGACCTAAGGCCCTCCCTCCGCCTGCGGCCCAGGAGCCTGGTCCCCAGGGAAAGCCTGGGAGGGGGTGTGAGACTGGGGGGGGGCACAGGCGTCCCCCCTCAGTGCCTCCCCAGAAGCCACCGGGTGAGGACCCCGCGTTCAGTGGTCTGTCCCGCCCGAGGGTGGCCCCGGAGCCCTCAGAACCCGCTCAGCGCTGACCTGTGGGGGGTCGCCTGCCGTCAGAGTCAGGGCCCCGCCCCCACGGGCCTGGCTCAGGGCGGGGCGGGCGTGGGGCAGAGGAGGCCGGTGAGGGTGTTTGGCACCAGGGCCCGGAGCTGGCTGACGGGAGAGGCTGCCCAGGGCGGGCCCAGATCCCCACCCCTCCCCTCCCCCTGATGGGGTCCACCTGAGCCGGGGAGGCTCCGCTGGGGTGGCCCCGGGCGGTGGGGGTGGAGCGCGGCTTGAACCCAGCGGGGGGCCTGCGACCCGCCCCCCCCCAAGGAAACCGCGGGGGGCCTCTGCCCGGCCTGCGCCTCCGACCCGAGGGCCCTGGGAACCGGGATCTTAGCGGAGCTCAGGGAGCCCCGGCGCTCGGCCCAGAGCTGCTCCTCCCAGCGGACCCCACCTGGAGGAGGGGGGAAGGGGGGAGGAGAGCGCTCCCCGTGCACCCGGCTGGCCCTGCCCCTTCCCCCACCTCACCGCCTGTCAGGTCGGATGCCACCGGGCGCCCCCCACTTCTCTGCGCCCCCAGCCCGGCCCCGGGGCGCAGGCGAATGGACTGTGACAGCGGAGCCCCCAGCAGCTGAGGGGGTCGCGGTGAATTAGGCGGCGCCGCAGCAGCCGATTACTGGTCGGGGCTCCGAGGGCACGTGGGGGGCGCAGGCACCGCGACCTGGGAGCCTGACAGGCTGTGTGCTGCGGGAGTGGCCGGGGTGTGGGTGCGGCCGTGCCCCCTGCCCCCTCTCTCTGCCCTGTGCACCCTCAGCCTCACCCTCTCCCACCTCCTGCTGCACCTCCACTCTCCCTGCCCCTCCTCCTGCCTCCACCTCATGCAGACCCTCGCCCCACCCGCGCGGAGGGGACCCCCTCCCCGCTTCTCCCGCATCCCAGGCCCAGCCTCCCGCAGGTGCCCCCTCCAGCGAGCCCCCCGTCCCCTCTTCTATTTTTTAAAGAATATATTGTATTGATGTCAGAGAGGAAGAGAGAACATCGGTGATGAGAACCACTGATGGCTGCCTCCTGCACGCCCCCCACTGGGGTGGAGCCCGCGACCTGGGCCTGCGCCCTTGACTGGAACTGAACCGGGACCCTTCAGTCCGCAGGCCGACACTCTAACCGCTGAGCCACGCTGGCCTGGCCACCTGCTCTCCTTTCAGCAAAACTCCCCTGAAGTGACCCAGGGGGCCCACAGCTGTGGGGCAGGAGGAGCCCAGTCGGGACCCGCCTCTCCAGTCAGGTCGCCCTGCACCCACCCAGCTAGGCCCAGGCTCCCCACCCTCTGGCTGGTCGCTGGCCGTGTCCTTGTGCCCTGGGGCGCAGGCCTGCACCCTCTCATGGGTGGCCTAGGGGTGCTGCCACCCCCGCCCCGAGGGCACCACAGTGGGCCCCCCAGACCTGCCCACCTCCCCGCTCCCCTGCGCCTGCCTCTCCCAGGTCCCAGCCCGCCCTCAGCTCCCACACCTCGGGGACCCCAGTGGGGGCCCTGCCCCTGGTGGGCAGTGCTGTCCCCATGCCTATGGCCCTGGCGCACAGGTTTCCTGAAAGGAACGCGTTTCCTGGGGGCCAGGGCTGTCCACTCAGTCGGACCCGCCTGACCCCGGAGGGTGGGGTGCTCCTTGGAGGGCTGGGCCCAGGCCCCCCGTCCCCGCACCCCAGCAGGGCCTCCGCAACCGCCGACCAGGCAGCTGGGTGGGCCCTCCCCCGTCCCCAAGCGGCCCCTGCGTCTCTTCCACTGGTCGCGGGGTTGGGTCGGAGTGAGGCATTGGTGATGGTCCCCACGGAGGCGTGGCTGGGGGACGAGGGGACACCTCCCACCTGGAGGGCATCCCCTTGCTGGGCACTGAGGCCCCGGTCAGAGTCCCCCCAGCTGTGCTGCGTGCCTGGAGGGCAGGGGGACCCTGTGGAAGCGGGGATGAGGCCCACGGAGCCTTGGGCAGGAGCTGCTGGCCTTGGGCCCTGGGTGCTGGGCCTGGGTGCTGGGCCCTGGGTGCTGGGCCTGGGTGCTGGGCCCTGGGTGCTGGGCCTGGGTGCTGGGCCCTGGGTGCTGGGTGCTGGGCCTGGGGCTGGGAGTGGACAGCTGGTGTGGGGTGGCCTGGTCCCCATCTTGGGAATCTAGGAACAGAATTCAGCTGGCGGGGGTGGGGGGTGACCTCCATCCTGGCTGGCGGCTGTGGTGGGGCAGGTGTGCTGGGGACACGTGTGTGGGAGCCTGTCGTGTGCACACCTGTCTGGTGTCAAGTGTGTGCATGTGGCCCTGTCACCTCCCAGGTCATGTGACCCCTCAGCCCGCTTGGCCCACCCAGCTGGGCCGCACGCTGCACAGGGGCGGCTCCTGGGAACTTGAGGTCCTCAGCCTCCCTCAGGGCGCCCCAATCTACTCTAATGTCTCAGCCCTCCTCACTCCCAGACCGCTGGCATCGCTGGCTCCCCGGTGGGTTACTGCCTACCTCCCTCGGGCACACCTGGCCCCTGCTGGGTCCTCCCTCGCTGGTCAGGAAAAGAGAAGGGACCAGGGACAGAGAGGAATTCCCTCCAGAGGCGGGTGGGGCGGGGGCAGGGGTGGTGCTGGGAGGCCAAGGTGTGGATTCTGTCAGCACAGGTCCCTGGAGCCCCTCACAGGACGGATCTGGGGGTGCACAGGGCCCAGGTGCCAGGGCAGCCCTGCCAGGAGGGATGGGGCAGGGATGGTGCCGCCACAGCCCCCTGGGCATGAGCATCCAGGCAGGGGCTGGGGCCTTAGTGCAGAGCAGGAGTACTGCAGCCGCAGGCCCCCCCCCCAGGCCCCCACCCATCGCTGCCCCAGGTCCCTCTCAGACCCATGGGCCCAGGGGGCTCCTAGCTGGGCATCTTGGTGCTGCCTCGGTCCACACTCCTGAGACCCGTCTCCAGTCCCTGGGTCCCTGTCCCGGGGCCCACGAGCTTTCAGGCCTCCAGTTCTCACGAAGCCCCAGCCCCAGCGGCTGCACTTCCTCCTCGGAGGGGAGGGGCCTGGGCTGCCCGGGAGGCGGCGGAGGAGCAGGACGGGCCTTGCTCCGCACTCGGCCGGGCCAGCGCTTCCCACCATCGGCTGTTCTCCCCCGAGTCCGCAGTTCCCCCCAATGTGTCTCCAAACGCCCAGAGCAGGCCCCCTGCGCCCTGCCTCCCGCAGGGAGCGAGTCCACGCTCTGGGGACCCTCTGCCTCCCCAGGTCTCTCCTGGGGGGACTGGGGGGGAGGGGAGGGGGGTGGCAGGACGTGAGGATAAAGGAGAAGAGGAGGGACGTGAAGTCACAGCCGGGCGCCCGGGAACTTCCTCCCCAAACGCACTGGCGCTTCGCAGGGGGAAGGCTCCCGACCCTCTGGAAACCGAGGGCCTCCTGCCGGCCGCGTCCTTAGGGCTGAGCCGGCGCCGTCCTGAGCTGCTGGGACCGGCTGGGCCCCTCCCGAGTGACCCGCAGCCGATTTCGTCCCTTTACCGCCGCCCCCCGCCCCCCTCCGGGCACACAGTCCCCGCTCGGCGGGCTCAGGGCAGACCCTGCCTGCGCTGGGGGCGCTGCCTCGGGACCTGGGTGCTGCTCAAGCTTCGCTCTGAGTTTTATTCCCAAGCGCAGCCTCGCCTTTCGGAGACAATAAACCAAACGCTGGCGACGCTCAGCTCACGGAGAACTCAGACTCGCGGGACAGCAGCCCTCTACCCGGAGCGGCCGGAGCCCTTCTCCCCGAAAGTGCCAGCCGCGGGGTCACCAGCTCCCTCCTCTGTGAAGGGAGGTGACAGTCAGGCTCCGGCCGCTGTCCAGGCCTTGGCCTTGCGGGGATGGAGGCCAGGCCCCTCTTCAGAGGGGAGACCCCAGGCTCAGCGCTGGCCACCAGGACACCAGGCACTGCACGTGGGGCCGACCACCAAGGGCGCCCCAGCGGCCCCTCCCCGCCTGGAGGGGCGGGCGGAGGGCGGCGGCTCCCTCTGCCCAGAGCGGAGGCAGGGCCCAGGCCAGGGTCCCCTTCGGATCAGGCAGAAGCGCGACAGAAAGGAAACCAGCGCCCAGGGACTCGTTTCGGCCTCAGCAGGTTTATTGGTGCCCCCCTCTTCCCCCCCTCTTTCCGCAGTTTCGCAGCAAATGAAAAAGGAGCCAACAGCCCATCCAAACGGCCGTCGCCTTGCCGCGCGCTCCCCACGCTCCCCGCGCTCCCCGCGCTCCCCGCGCTCCCCGCGCTCCCCGCGCTCCCCGCGCTCCCCGCGCTCCCCACGCTCCCCACGGGCAGGGGCCAGGACCGCGGGCCTCAACACCCTCTCGGGCTTTTTAAAAAAAACACCCACAAACAAAACGAAACAATTTAAATGAAAATAGAGACACTTTTTTTTCACCCACCCCCATGCCGGGAGGTTCAGGCCAAAACCTCCGCTTAAAATGGTTTTTCTGCTAGAAACGCGGTCACACTTTTTTCTCTTTCATTCCTCTTGAAGGTTAAATAAGATGCATCTCCCCGAGTCATAGTACCATCTGGTGCATAGAGAACGCGCGGCGCGGGTCCGAGCCCCCCTCCCCCTCCACAGGCAGCAGGACTGGGTGCAGCCCCGGCTCCTGGGCCTGCATCTCCCAGGGACCGGGCGGGGCGGGGCGGGGCGGGGCGGGCGGCACATGCTGGGAACGCGGACGTCCAAGGGAGACCCCGGCGGGCAGGAGCGAGCCTCTTCCGGGGCCTTTTCTAATCGCCAAGTGAAATAAATACAAACACGTCGAAAACAAGACCGCTTCAAACGGAGTCGTAAACAAGGGCGAGGACTGGAGGCGAAGGAGAGACGAGCGAGGGCGTGCACGTGGGGCTCCCGGGGAAGTCGGACCCGGAGCCACTTTCCTGGAAATCACTGCGCTCCCCGCGCGGAGGTGCCGCCGCCCGGCAGGTGCGCGGGGAGGGCCTCCGGTGTGGCGCCCGCGGACCGGGAGCGGGTGCCCGGGGCTGGCCCGCAGCGGCGGCGCTGACTCCGGGCGGCCTCGCGTCCTAGTCCCGGCCCGCGGGGTCTAAGCCTCTCCCGGCGGCGGCGGCGCGGGCTCGGGCCCGAGTCACAGGAAGAAGTCGGGCGCGCCCTTGGCCCCGCCGGGCCCGGCCTGCGGCGGCGAGGACGCCCGCGGGAAGCCGGGCCCGCCCGCGCCCCCGGAGCCGCCGCGGCCCGCCAGCTTCTCGTACTTCTCCTTGTACAGGTCCCTCTCCTTGGCCAGGCGCCCCACCTCCAGCTTCAGCTGCTCCACCTGGCCCTGCAGCTGGCACTTCTCGCTCTCCAGGATGTGCCGCTGCTGCACGCGCTTGAAGCGGCAGGACTGCGCGTAGCCGCGGTTCTTGAGCGTGCGCCGCTTCTGCTTCAGCCGGATCACCTCCTCCTTGCTGACGCCGCGCAGCTGCCGGTTCAGCTCGCGCACCGACATGGACACCAGCTGGTCGTCGGAGAAGCGCTCCTCCAGGCGCACGTGGTGGCCCGCGCCGCCGCCGCCGTGGTGGTGGTGGTGGTGGTGGTGGTGGTGGTGGTGAGCCGCGTGGTGGTGGTGGGCGCCGTGGTGCGCGCCGTGGGGGTGGCCGGCGCCCACGTCCCCCGCGCCGCCGCTCGCGAAGCCCTGGCCCCGGAAGGCCTCGTAGGCCGCCGCAGCTGCCGGGTGGTGCGCGCCGTGGTGCCCGGCGTGCTGGCCGCTGCCGATGAGCGCCTCCACCGCGTCCTCCGGCGTCAGGCTGAGCGCCTCGGGGTTCAGGTGGTGCTGGTAGCCGCTCATCCAGTACAGATCCTCCAGCGCCGGCTTCCCCGAGGCGCCCCCGACGGCGCCGGGACCCCCGCTCGCCGCGCCCGGGGCGCCCCCGGCCTGCGCTGCACCGCCGCCGCCCGCTGCGCCGCCGCCGGCCCCGGCGCCCGGGCTGGGCGCGCAGAAGCTGGGCGAGGAGGGCACGGAGGAGCAAGGCGTGCTGAGCGGCGTCGAGGACAACGAGCCGGGAGGCAGGCGGTGGCAGAAACGCTCGGCCTCGGGGGGTTCCTTCTTCACCTCGAACTTCATCAGGTCGAAGTCGTTGACGTACTCGATGGCCAGCGGGCTACTGGGCAGCTCGGCGCCCATCGCCAGCTCTGCGGCCATCGCCCGGGCCCGGCCCCGCCCGGTTGCGCCCCAAAGGAGGGCGTGGGGGGGGGGCGCGGGCCTCTCCCCCACTCCGATCCCCACGGGCGCTGGATCCCGGCGGGTGGCAGGGGCGGCCAGTTCCTGGCTGCAGCGCCACGGCGCGCGTGTAAAAGTTTCGCGCGCAGTCAACTCAGTCTCGGCCGCTGGGGACACGGGGACACGTCAGCTGGGTCCTTGGGCGGCTCGGGCCGCGAGCGCACCCAGGTCACCACGGGCGCAGGCCAGCCGCGCTCCCCTGTCCCCACGCCGGCGCCCGGGCAGGCGCCCGGGCAGGTGGCCGGGCGGGTGGCGGGGCGGCCGCCGCCTCGGGCTGCTGGGACTCCCCCGAGCTCCGCCAGCGCTCGGCCGGCCCCGCCTCCAAGGCCGAGCGCATCACCGAGCGCTCCCCTTTTATAGAGCCAGGCACCCGGGCCCGCCTTTCTGGGAGGGGCGCGCGCCCTCGGGCCAATAAGAGTCCCAGACCCGCCGCCCTCATTTGCCTATCCCCATGGCAACCCGGATCCCAGCTGTCAATCTCCTGCGGGGAACAGCTGTGGGAAGGGGTGGTGACGGCCGCGCGCTGGAGGAGGAGTAGGGCCCTCTGGTGGCCACCGCGGGGGACTGCAGCGGCGGAGGGCGCGGGGGCGCGAGGCAGAGGGTCGCCGGGTGTGGGCACCGGCTTGCGGCCTCTGGGGCCTCGCGTCCGCGACGGGGCGACCGGGGAGTCTTGGGAGCAGAGGGTGCCCCTTGGTGCCTCGGTCCCCCCACCGCCCCGCTGGCCGGCACCCAGCTGCCCCTTCCCGGCGCTGCCCGGCTGGCGGGAGGCCGCGTCCCGCCGCTGGCGTGGCCGTGCGGGGACCTCCCGGCCTCTCGACGCCGTGACACCCGGCCTGGCGGGCGCTGCGCAGGGCGCGCGGTTATTTTTAGCGCGCGGTTCAGGCGGCTTCGGGAATTCAGTCAACAAAGTTTCACCCTGGCGGCGGGATCCGGGGGTGCGGACAGGTGGGAAGGGGACCGCGGAGGGGGTGCTCGGGGACGGGGTGCGGGGCGGGGCCTGGCGGGCGGGGGGGGGGTTGAAGGTGCAGTCGGTGGCCCAGGGCTCGGACAGCGGAAAGGGCAGTGAAGCCACGGGCGCCCTAGCGGGTGGGGTCCCTGCCCCTGCCCCCCAGGGTCAGTGAGGGAGGGGCCTGAGCAGCGAGCCCCTCCCAATTCTCTCTCCTGCTGTTACATGACTTTTGTAAAAAGTCAGTGTTAACTGCGGCGTTTGTGCAGAAGAAGGAAAGTGTGGCAGGCCGCGGGCAGGAAACCGCCAGGGGCCGGCCACCCCCCGTGTGCTGGGCACTAGCAACCAGGGCTGTGCCTTGTTCTGTTCGAACGTCTGTCATTCATCACAAAAATGTCCCACCACTGGGGCCGAAACCCACCTCATAGGCCACAGGCGGCCCAGCCCCGTGTTAGCGGGCGCCTCTCTGCCTTCCTTGCCGCCCCCACACCCTGCGGGGCGGCGGGGGGAGGGGGGGGGACAGGGACTCCTCGGACAGGGCCAGGCAGTGCGGGGCAGGATGGAGCCCCCAGGCCAGGCGTTTGTACCCCAGGACACAGGTTGACAGAAGCATCACAGGGTTTGGGGCTCCCCCTAAAGCCCCGTGTCCAGGGCGAGGCCTCTGGACTCAGGAGTGAAGCATTTGCCTGTCGGCCGGGGAGAGCGCCGGCACTGGGCTGCAGGGCCAGGCAGGGGTGGGCCCAAGCCCAGGAGGGTGCTGGGGTGGAGAAGCCCAACCCCAGGGCCCACCTGGGCATCCTCCCAGCTCCTGGTCTCCAGCTGAGGGCGCGGACCCATCACGCTGGGCTCTGTGGCACCCCCCCCCCCCCCCCGCAGTCCGCCCAAGTGCCTCCCCTTGTCCTGAGAGGTCACGCAGGCGGCCGTGGCCAGGGCGGCCTTGCGGACCAGCTGAGCCCCCACCAGAGCCCCCGAGGTCCTTGAGGCCTGTGCTCAGCGACCACCAAGACAGCAGCCCCCACGGTCCACCCCAAATGTGACGTGCTCCGCCAGACAGTGCTGTGCTGCCCAGCGGCCAGGGCGGGTCGGCGGGGCATGTCTGTCCCTGGGAGGCAGCTCCTGAGCTGGGGCCACCTGCGTGGACATGGACAGGAAGCTGAGCGCCTCTCCTCTCGCACTTCCTCCCCAGGCTGTGCCTCCTGGGCACAGTGTCTGCAGGGCCGCGCCTGCCCCACCTGGGAGCCTGCTGTCTGCCCGCTGCCATTCTGGGGGTGCCCCTCCCCAGTCCATGCCTCCTCCAGACCCACACCTGGAGTCATCTCTGTCCTCCGGGCCCAGCACCGCTGCCCTGCCCATGGCCCCACCGGGCACCTTGCCTCTCCAAGACCAAAGGCCCAGATGCCCGAGGACCCACCGGCTTGGACTGAGACAGGCCGCTCCCGGTCTCCTCCGCAGCTGCAGGCCCCCAACCCCCTGGTCCACTCTGCTGGTCGCACAGCTTCGGGCCTCCTGGACGCAGGCCTGCCCTGCCTGGGGGCGGGGGGGCACCTGCTCCTGGCTGTCCCCTCAGGTGAGGCTGCGCAGGGACAGCTGGAGAGGGGACAGCCCAGCGAGGATGGCAGGAGCCAGGGGACGCGGCCCTTCCCGGGCGAAAGCCTGCTCCTGGCCAAGGCCCGCGGCGCCCCTTTAGTCTGGGTTGGGGGTGACCTGCACCTTCATCCCCGAGGATCTTCGTTGCCCTGCCTCTTGGCAAGGGGAGCCCAGAGTGACTGGGGCACCCTCGTTGTCCCCCCTCGGCGTCCATGCGCGACTAGGATGTTGCTCAGCCGAGGCTGAGCAGGTCCCCTAATGGGTCACAGGGAGTCGGGGGTGGGGGGAGGGGGGTTGGGGCTCAAGGTGTCTCCCACTGAGGCCCAGCCCTTCCATGGTGGCCGCGGGCAGTCTGACTGGTGCTCCGGGCGCTGGGCTACAGGGGGGGCAGTGGGTCCCGGCTTCCCTCCCTTTGCCCCAGGCCTCCCACTGGCAGCCCCAAAGCTTCGCCCTTCGAGGACAGCTCAAGGGCATCCAAGGGCATGGGGAGAAGGCGAGGGGGCGCAGGCAGGTCCTGGGCCGTGACCAATGACCAGACGCTGCGCTGCTGGATCAGCCGCCATCAGCTTGGCTCCCGTCACCTTCGGGGCTGGTGCGGAGACCCCACCTCGCAGGGGGCCTGGGGGAAGCAGGGCCCCCGGGTCCTCCTGAGTCCGCCCCCTGCCCCCCTGAGCATGGCCTGGGCCAAGGGGCCTGCGTCCCCAGCTCTGGATAGGGCTGCCCCTTCTACCTGGGCCGAGGGCAGGCAGAGCAACCCCAACTCCAGGCAGCGGGCGGAGCTGCTGGCTCCCAGACCAGGTGGAGCCCCTCCCTCCTCTGCAGGGAACGGGAAACACCCTAAGGCCCCCAAGCTGAGCCCCACCCTCAGCCAGGCTCGGGGTCCCTGTGGAGACCCCTGCATCGTGGGAGGTGCGCCAGCCGCGCCAGCTGCCTCCGCCTCAGCCGGCCCGACCTGCACGGCCCAGCCACTCTTGAGCTGCCCAGGGGCCTCCGGGGGGACTCGGTGTGGGGACCCCACACCAGCCAGCTGCAGTCATGGCCCCTGGCTCCCCTGGGCCTTTCCCCACGAGTCACGGTGGTGTGGCCATGAGGGACAGGCAGGGGGGCACCTTTACCCTGCCTGGCCATGTTCGGGTCCAGAGCCTGGTGGGCAGGTGGGAAGACAGAGCAGTGGTCACAGCTCTACCTCTGGGGTCTGTGGCCAGCCCCTCCCCTCATCCAGGGCGACTCAATCGCAGGCCTCCAGGTCCCACCAGGGGCTCCCAGAGGACCCGTGGGCAGCAGCCGTCCGTGAGCTGTGGCATGGCGACAGGCAGGCAGCCAAGCAGACATGGGACAACCTTTATTGCTGAACAGAAATGCCCGCCAGGGAGCCTGGCTGGTGGCCCCGTGCCCAGGCGGGAGGTCCTGGGTGAGGCTGGGGGTGCAGTGACCACCACTGCCCCACCCACAGAGGGCGGGGAGCTGGGGGCCTGTGCTGGGTGGGAGGCTGAGGACCCAAGGGTGGGAGGTGCGGGGTGCAGAGGGGCCGGCCAGGCAGGGCCCAGCCCGAGGGAGGGGGAGGCCTGGGCTCGCGCTGGTCAGGGAGGCTGGGAGCCAGGGGGCAGAGCGATGGCCCTGCGGCCCCCAGGGCGTTGTGGCAGGCCCTCCTGGGGCGGTGGCGGTGGGGTGGCCTCCTTTCTGTCCAGCGCTGAGGGCTGAGGTAGGCGTGGGCTGGCCCCTCACAGCCGGGGCTTGATGTGCAGAGGTTTCCCTGTTCCGAGAAGGGCAGAGGTCAGGTGCCAGGAGCCCCCTGGCAGGCGGAAGCCCCCCAAGCTCCCTGAGGGGCATGCACAGCAGGAGCACTGGAAGTGGGGACAGCGGCTTCGGACAGGCCACCCGGGATCCAGCGTCCAGCGGGCGCAGGCCTGGCCCCTGTGGCCCAGGAGAGGTGGGAGCAGAGCCCTGGGCCGGGTAGCCCTGGCGGTCGGCAGGAGGAGCTGGGAGCAGGTGCACACCTGGCACCACGCTGCGCCTTCGCGGGAAAGCAGGTGTGTGCAAGCAGCTGGCTGGGGGGGGGCAGGGCACGAGGTCCCCGTGCAGGGGGCGGGGCAGCCTGTGGTCGGGAACAAGGAGCCAGAGGGCGGAGAGTCGTGTCCAGGGGCCGCTCGGGGCCGCACTCATGGGGGCCACCGCCTCTCCCTTCCCACGATGCCCCCTCACAGGCCGTGTCCACGCAGCTGCCCACAGGCGGCCTCTCCACGTGCCCCTCAGGCTGAGCCCCCAGCCACCTGCTCAGCTGAGCGCAAGCCCAGGAGTGAGCCCAGCAGCTGGGGCCCCAGGCCTCTGGCCATCAGGCTGTGCGGCAGCCTGGGGGCTCGGCCTCCTGCCCGGGGCCCTCCCCGCCCACCTCCACGGAGCAGGGAGGGCAGGCGGATGGGGCGCCCCACCTGCCTCCTCTGACTCTGGGTTGGCTGCCGGGTTCGGGATCTTACAGAATAAAAGTGGTGGCAGAGCTCCCAGCGGCCCCTCTGCACCCCAGTGAGCCACACCCGATGGCGGGCCTGGCCACTCCTCGCCCGAGTGGGGGGTGAGCGGAGGCGGGCGGGCCGGGCCCCTCGCGTCCGCGTTTGAGCGTGCTCAGCGGAGCTGCTAGAGGAGGCTGCGGCAAGCATCTTCCATTAACGTTACGACCGTGAAATATGACAATAAAATGATGGCCGTATGGTCGCAAATTTGCAGCCCGCCGAGCTGCGTGGGGTTTATCGTCACTCAAACGCGCGGAGAGCTGTAAAATGTTTACAGAAAGGGTCGTTTGCAGCCATAAAATCCTCTTTTCTCTCCTCAACAAGGCTGAGTGGAGCCATTTACTAAGCCCCAAATGCTCATCGGGGAGAGGGAGCATCTGTTCTCTCCAGGAGCGTGAGCCGAGCTTCCAGAACAAATTAACAGAAATGGGTGCTTTCTAATTAAATCAGCCCTTGGCCGCTGTGCGCTCACACCTCAGCCCCGCCCCTTGGCGGCAGGTGCTCAGCCATGGGCCACCTGGACTCTGATTGGTGGGTCGGAGCTGGGCACGGAAAGACCCCTGGCCGTGCTGGGGCCGGCTGCCTACCTGAGTCCTTGGCGGGGGCGCTCCTGGTGGCCGGGGCCCTGGGCTGGCCGCCTGGGCTGGGCGGGGACTGCAGGGAGATGAAGGAGGGCAGCTTGGAGAGGCCTCCGGAGCTCTTCCCGGCAGAGGCAGCCTCCTCCTGGAGCACCGGCTCCTCCCGGTCTGAGGAGGGGGAGGAGGGGGAGGAGGGGGAGGGGGAGAAGGGAGCCTTCGAGGGCAGGGCACAGGCTGCAGCTGACCCCCGTGCGGAGCAGAGAGGGGAGGCCAGGCCAGCAGCCTCCGAGGCGGGGGAGCTGGGCGTCTGCCTCGCAGGGCGCGGGGCGGCCGAGGGCTTCCTGGGGGAGAGAAGGGAGAGCACCCATTGAAGGGCGGCCGCTCGCAGGGCCAACCACCTGGAGATCCCCTCCCAGCGGCCAGGCTCCCAGCGCCCCCTCCTGGCCCCCCAGCCACTAAGCATGACCATCCAGGTGCCAGGCCAGCCTGAGCCTGCCGCAAAGCTCCTTCCCACCCTCGGGCCCCACCTCAGCAGGCCCTCCCCTGGGAGTGGGAGTCATGGCTGAGGACCCCCACCTCCTCCCTGGGGTAGGGGCAGGGCGGGGCAGGGGCTGGCAGCACCACACTAGCTGGTTGGGGCCAGGGATGCCCTTGGCTCTGTCCAGCTTGGAGGCCACTTAGGGCTGAGGTTTCTTTTAGGATCTGAAGCCAGAAGAGCTGGGTGGGCTGTGGGGCTGCCCAGGGCCCTGAATGTCCCCCTCACCTGGGCCCGTGGCCAGTGGAGGCCCTGCTCCTGGGAGGCGCGATGCTGGGCTCCGGGGCGGGGGGTGCGGATGCCTGGCGGCCGGGGCGCTTCTGGTGGCGGTGCAGCAGCTGGCACTGGGCGCCCCGGGGGCAGGAGCCCCGGCGGGAGAAGTCGGGGCACAGCAGGGTGTGCTTCTTCTTGCACTGGGGAGAGGGCACAGCTGGTGAGGCCTCGTGGGCGGCAGCGTCCTGCTCGGCTGGAGCCCAGGCTCCCTGTGGGCTGGCCCGGCTCCAGCTGCCATCTCTCCAGCATGTGCCCTGAGCGACCCGTATGGCGAGGGCAGCGCCCTGCTGAATTGAGGGCCTGGGGGGGCCTGCCAGGCTGGGTGGGGGTGCCCGGGGTGTGAACCCTCCTCCTGACCACTGCCGCCCGTCCTGGAAGAAGAGAGGGTGGGGTGAGGAATGGGGTGAGTGGGACTTGGGCCTTGAGGCCTGGGAGAACCTCACTGGGAGGGGTTCAGGCTTCAAGCCCAGGGGTGCGGCCGGTCATCCCAGGCCACTGCCACCGGATCCACCACACCTGTCAGGGCGGCTAATTATACCCTCGAGGGGCAGGCGCTCCGGGCACAGCTTCAGCCCCTGCTGTGGGGGTCCTTTCTCCCCCTCTCCCTGCAGCTGGCTCTGTGGGCAGGGCAGGGGAGAGGGCAGATGCTGCGAGCCTGGGCACCCCAACTGCCCCTCACGTGGTGGCAGCAGGCAGCCGGGGACCCCCAGAGACGAACCTGGAGGAGAGCCACTGCCGAGACCACTGAGCCCACCCAGAACCGAGTTCAGACCCGCCAGCGCCGGGGCAGTCACACACCGAGAATGCGTGGCCGTGGCCAGGGACACCGCCCTCCAGCGGAACCTCCCTCCTGCACTCGTCCAGAGCCCGGCCTCGGCCTGGGCCCAGCACCCACGCTCTGAGGAGACCTGTGCACTGGCCCACTCTTGTCCCCACCTGGCCCCATGGCCACAGGGACCAGAAGCTGCCATACTAGGGTGCGAGCCAGCGGGCCCTGCATGGACAAACCTCTAGCAAAACAGACAAAGAAGAGAAAAGTCATACGTTTCCAATAAGGAGTGGACATGGGTACTTGTCCCTGCAGACACGGGGTAACTAGGGGACACTTCCACTCTCCTACACACGGCCCTGACAAGTTCGTGAAGTGGACCAACTGCGCGCACAGCCACCAGGCCTGACGCAAGAAGAAACAGGCCCGACTAGACCTGTGGGCGGCAAGGAGGCTGGGTCAGCATCAACCTCTGAGCAAGAAAGGCCCCACCGGATGGCTTCCCGGGGGAATCTCCTGAACATGGAAAGGTCAGACACCCACCCCCCAATTCTTCCAAAACTCTGGAGAGTCCGAGGAATGCCTGCCAACCTGAATGGCCCAAGCAATCTGCGAAGCTCGACTTGTTACCTCGATGCCAATACCAGACAAAGATGCCACAGGAAAAGGAACTACGGTTCATATTCCTTGTGCACAGATGCAAAATCCTCCACAAAATGCCAGAGGATGGGTTCAGCACATGTTAAAAGGATTATGTATCATGACCACGTCGGAATCATTCCCAGAATGCAAGGATGGTTCAACACCCAAACAGCCATCCATGTGACCGACCACCCTGACAAAGGGAAGGGGGAAGCACAAGGCTCGTCTCAACTAAGCAAAACCACGGACAGGATTCAACGCCTTTTTATGATAAAAACACCACACAAACTAGGATCTAGAAAGGGAGCCCCCTGCACATGACACAGGCCTTCGAACAGCCCGCAGCTCGCCCAGCTCAGGGTGCAGGCTGGCCGCGGTCCCTCGAGGGCGCCCCCTTCTGCCCCTTTTATTCAACGTAGTACTGGAAGTTCTGGCAGAGCAATGAGGCAAAAATAGATTAAAAAACAGCAGGCATCCAAATAAAAAGGAAATAAAATGATCTGTTAGCAGAGAAGCAGCCACAGAATAACTGTTAGATCAGTAAATACATTCAGCCACGTTCCAGGATATAAAATCAACAATCCCATCATTACACCCTGGCGGTGAACAATGTAAAAAGGAAGTTTCAAGACTCTCACAATGCTTAGAAATAAGCCTACGCAAGGCGGCCGAGGCTGGCACACTGAAAGCTCCGGAACACGGCCGAGAGGACTGAGAGACGCCGCTCGTGTGGACGGGAAGCCCGACCACTGCAGATGCTCCCAGAGGGAGCCTAGACGCAGGACAGTCCCGGCAAAATCCCAAAGGCCTAGACCAGCGATGGCGAACCTACGACACGCGTGTCAGAGGTGACACGCGAACTCATTGTTTTGGTTGATTTTTCTTTGTTAAATGGCATTTAAATATAGAAAAGAAATATCAAAAATAGAAGTCTTTGTTTTACTATGGTTGCAAAGATCAACACATTTCTGTGTGACACGGCCCCAGAGCGAAGTTAGGGTTTTCCAAGAGGCTGACACGTCGAGCTCAGAAGGTTCCCATCGCTGCCCCAGGAAAACGCACCCAAACGGCCACAGGGAGCCTGGAGGCCCCGAGGAGGCAACGCAACCCCGGGAACGACCAGTGTCTGGGGGGTTGCTGCTCCTGGTTTCTAAGCGGGACAGACAGGCCAACGGGACAGACCAACGGGACAGACAGGCCAACGGGACAGACAGGCCAACGGGACAGACAGGCCAACGGGACAGACCAACGGGACAGACAGGCCAACGGGACAGACAGGCCAACGGGACAGACCGACCAACGGGACAGACAGGCCAACGGGACAGACAGGCCAACGGGACAGACCGGCCAACGGGACAGACAGGCCAACGGGACAGACAGGCCAACGGGACAGACAGGCCAACGGGACAGACCAACGGGACAGACAGGCCAACGGGACAGACCGACCAACGGGACAGACAGGCCAACGGGACAGACCGGCCAACGGGACAGACAGACCAACGGGACAGACTGGCCAACGGGACAGACAGGCCAACGGGACAGACCGGCCAACGGGACAGACAGACCAACGGGACAGACAGGCCAACGGGACAGACCGGCCAACGGGACAGACAGGCCAACGGGACAGAGAGGCCAACGGGACAGACCGACCAACGGGACAGACAGGGACCAACGGGACAGACAGGGACCAACGGGACAGACAGGGATCAACGGGACAGACCGGCCAACGGGACAGACCGGCCAACGGGACAGACAGGCCAACGGGACAGACCGGCCAACGGGACAGACAGGGACCAACGGGACAGACAGGGACCAACGGGACAGACAGGGATCAACGGGACAGACCGGCCAACGGGACAGACAGGCCAACGGGACAGACAGGCCAACGGGACAGACCAGCCAACGGGACAGACAGGCCAACGGGACAGACAGGCCCGGAACAAGCCCTCCCACGGACGTCAATGGACGCGGCAAGGGCGCCACCATTGGTGGAAAGAACCGTCTTTTTGCGAATGGTGCTGGGACAACGGGACCCCCACAGGCAGAGAAATGAGGTGGCCCCTCTACCACCACAGACAAAAATTAACTCAAAATGGGCCAAAGACCTACACTAGAGGCTGAAACTACAGCACCCCATACGGTAGGACGGGGGAGCCGCATGGCACTGAATTTACAAAACGGCATCTCCGGACACCGGGGCGAGGGGGCGGGGAGGCAGGAGCCACAGGAGAGTGACAGGACAGCTCACTCTCTGGTAAGGGCTTGGGTTCTAGAATATGTTCATTTCCATTCAAAAATGGCGAAGGACTTGAGTAGACGCACACGCTGCCGGACGTCGCAGCAGTCGCGCAGGAAAGCCGCGTGGGTCCTCAAGCGCTAAGAGCAGAATCACCCGCGGCCCCTCCGTTTCACTGTGGGGCGTCTGCCCCGAGAACAGCACCCACGTCCACCCAGAGACTCGGCACCAGCGTGCACAGCAAGATGGTGAAGCGGCCGGGCCAGGAGGCAAGGAGCACCGCTCAGCCGCAGGAGGAATGCAGTCCTGAGACCACAACCCAGTGACCCCCAAACACGCTAAACCAGAGAAGCCATGACCTGCCCAGAACAGACAATTCGGAGAGGAGGCGGGCGGGCTGCACGATGCTGCACAGCCTTGCACGTGGACTAGACTAGACCTTGGGGCGTGCGCCTGCCCTGGGTGAGCAGGAAGGCACGCACACCGCCCTCTTTACACAGAGCAGCGGCTTTGTGACCCTGGGAAGGATGGGCAGTTCGCACGCGGTGCGGGGAAGGGCCCATGTGTGAGAACACCTGGCCCCAGCGGGTGGGCCGCGAGCAGCGGACACGGCCTTCCCTTCCCCCGGCGCCTGCACAGAGGCTGGCCTCCCCCCCGCCCTCCCGTGGTGGGCTGTGCCACATCCCTGTTTTACAGAAAAGGGGCCCGAGTGGCAGGCCTGGGGCCGGCGGCAGAAGATGAGGGCGGGGCCGTGGGTGGGACAGATCCCAGGACAGACCCACAGGGTGAGAAACAGAAGAACAGTGCCCCAAACCAGGAAGAGTTCAACTGAAAGGCAAAGCTACCAGGGGGTGGCGAACGGGGACGCTGCTGCGACCAGAAGGCAGGGAACGAGTGCCAGCCAGAGGACACAGCGTCTGTGAGGCAGGAGAGGGATGCCTCACCGCTGGGAGCCCCCAGGCAGCATGAGCAATAGGCAGTCCCGGGAGGGCCGGAGTGCGGGTGTGGGGCGCGGGTCCGGTGTTTGTCCAGGTTCAAGCCTCGGACTAATGAAGGGACAGGGTCCTCTCACTGCCACGTGCAAGTCCCAGCTGGAGGGCAGGGCCCCCCCAGCACAATCATAGCCAACGGCTGTGGTTGTGAGCGTGAACCTGTGGTCCGAACACGTGGCCCCGCGTGCCTTGTGCTGGAGTTCGGGTGCATGTAGTTGAGTGAGGTTGGAACTCACGAGAATGCTGTAAACAACGTGATCACGCCCCTGCTTTGCCTCGTGGCATCTGCTACAAAATAAAGACACGGCCTGTGGGCACTGGCGCTGTCTCCTCATCAGGGAGCAGCGTCCCACCGAGACCCAGCTTTCATCCTCTTGTCTGTCTTTCCTTAAACCTTTCACCCCCCCACTCGGGGTCACCCTTGGTCGTGCTGGTGTGGCACATGTGGGAAGGCTGGCGGCAGTGGCAGTGGCAGTGTGACCTCGAGGTTCTATGCAGAGGGGGCTGGAGGGTGCAGGGCTGCAGCGGGAGAGCCAGGTGAGCCTGCAGCACCTGCAGTGCCTCAAATGCAAGGCGAGGCCATATGCCCCTAAAGTGGACAGGGACCGGGAGGGATGTAACCTGCAGAGGCCACGGGCTGCTGCCCCCCCTTTTACAGTTCGCATGCAGAGGATAATCCACATGCACAGATCTGTCCCCACCTGCACTGGGAAGCAGGGAACACCTGACGCCCAGACCGAGGGCTTGAAACACAAGGAAAGGAGCCGGGCCCCAGGAGGAGGAGCGGCCAGTGCAGGGCTGGAGGCTGGAGGGCTGGAGGGTGCAGGGCTGGAGAGTGCAGGCTGGAGGGTAGGGCTGGAAGTTGCAGGGCTGGAGGGTGCAGGGCTGGAGAGTGCAGGGCTGGAGAGTGCAGGGCTGGAGGGTAGGGGTGGAGGGTGCAGGGCTGGAGGGTGCAGGGCTGGAGGCTGTAGGGCTGGAGGGTGCAGGGCTGGAGGGTGCAGGGCTGGAGACTGCAGGGCTGGAGGGTAGGGCTGGAGGGTGCAGGGCTGGAGGGTGCAGGGCTGGAGGGTAGGGCTGGAGGGTGCAGGGCTGGAGGGTGCAGGGCTGGAGGCTGTAGGGCTGGAGCGCGTAGGCTGGAGGGCAGGGCTGGAGGGTGCAGGGCTGCAGCGGGAGAGCCAGGTGAGCCTGCAGCACCTGCAGTGCCTCAAACGCAAGGCGAGGCCATATGCCCCTAAAGTGGACAGGGACCGGGAGGGATGTAACCTGCAGAGTCCACACTGATGCAAACCCGACTGAGCTCTCCCTGAGCCAGCGCCACCAGAACCCACGGACGGGACGATGGCTTCGCACGCAGAGGACAAACACAGCAGCTGTGAAACTAGCGGGTGGAGCGGCTTCCGGAGTCTCCCCCGCCACACGCACACACACGCACACGCACAAAGCAGAAGGCTGACACCACACTGAGTGACGCGGGTCAGCAGGCCCCGTGGCCAGTGAGCCCCGGCCCGGAGGCCAGTGCAGCCTGAGTGATTCACAAGAAAAGGGACGCACCCCTTTAACAAGCCGTGGCTCCAGGAAGCAGGGTTAACAATTCCACTCGATCCAGTGGAATATTACCAACTCTCTGGGGCCATTCGGCTGGCACTCCAGGCGGGAGGTGCCCACTCAGCACTTCTCATGTTATTTAGAGAATCGAGTTAACCCTCCCGGGCCCGGCGCGCCCGCGCGGCCTGCTCAGCGCTTTCCCGTCTATAATTACGAGCCGCTATCCATCATGTGGGCCGCGCAGCGCCCGCCCGAAAGGGGCGCAGTAAGCACTTCCTCCAGGAGCAGCACTGAAACACAGCTCTGACCTTCCCTTTAAACCGGAGGATTTTACAATAACCATCCACCGCCCGACCCCGCACCGGGCGTCCCTCAGGTGGCCCGTCCGCTCCGTCAGGCCCATCTCGGCCTGGTGGCAGGAAGGGGTCAGCCCTGCCCGGTGCCCCCGCTTCCCTCAGAGCCTGGCCAGGCTGCAGGCCCCCGAGGCGGGGCAGGTGAGCAGCTGCCTGTTGGGGCGCCAGGGACTGAGGAGACCTGTCCAGCCCCCACCCTCAGGCCACGTGGGGACAGGAAGGGGGAGGGGCTCACCTTGGCGCCCAGTGGGCAGTAACCTTTGAGGAAGTCGGTGCAGACCTCCGCCTTCCGAGACACGTAGACGTGGCTGTAGGGGCAGTCGCTGTTGCTGCAGATCCCCTTCAGGAAGTAGGAGCACACGGGCATCTGTGGGGAGGGAGGGGCGGCAGTGAGGGCGAGGCCTACAGCTCCTGCACCGGTCAGGAGTCTGCACCCCACTTCCCAGGTAAACACCCCGACTCTAGGGTCCTGCCACATGCTCCACAGCCAGGAATGCGCCGCACAGACTGTGGCTGGAGGCCTCACAAGGTCCTGCCCCAGGAGGAGGGGACACAGCACCGGCCACAGCAGGGCCAGCAGGAGCCAGGGCACCTCCTTGAACGGGAGCCGGGCAGCCCTGCCAGGGGCTCAGGACCGAGATGGGGCCTCCGAGCGGCCCCAGCCAGGACCTGCCCGTCCCAGGCTGTGGGCCGCACGGGGGCAGGCTTTCCAGTGACCTGAGGAGTGGACGCCTCAGTGTCCTGGGCTGGAGACCTGGCCCCTCCTGGGCAAGGGTGGGCGGTGGGCTCAGCGGGCAGGGAGCCGCCGGGAGCAGCCCCGGTCTGGGGTGGCCTGGCAGGGGCCTGGCCAGCAACCTGGCCTGTGGCAGGTGGCCCAGCTGGGACAGGAAGATGCACAGCCCCCCTCCTTACCACTGGGAAATAGGCCCGAGAGCCAGCGGGAGTCTCTGACCCCACCCTGACCTTTGCAGCTGCCACTTTTCCAGTGACTCCTCTCTGGGACCTCAGCCGCCCGCCGTCCTGCAGGAGCCACACAGGGCCCTGCGGGTCTCCCCCTCCCGCTACTCTGCGGGGGCGGGGCAGCACCCCCAGTCGGCCCCCCTGGCTCCCCACTGGCACTTTTCTGGGGGAGGAGAGAGGGGGCTGAGGAGGGAAAGCAGAGAAACAAAGGCGGTTTCCCTGCGTGCGAGTTTGTTTCTAATTGTCTTTTAACGGCAGCGCAGAGCGGAGAGGGGCCAGTGGAGGGGGGGCTGCAGACAACCCCCTTAATGTGGCTTTTGATCTAGAGCCCAAATTAGCTCTAATAAAAAGGATAATGAAGCCAGCGCCACGCCAGGCGGAGCTCCGCCTCGCTGTCAGCACGGCCGTTATCCAGAGGAGACGGCCTTCTCGTTTCAATTAACCTTGTTTGCACCCACGGCGTCCACACAAATAACAGCAACGTTAACGCGGAAGCCGCGGCCACGCAGACGGCCCGGGCGCAGCTTTGGAGCCGGGAGCTAATGAGCCCGAAACTCGACGTGAGTCTCCAAGTCGTTCGCCAGAGCTGGGAGCTCCATTAGGGAAAAACGCTGATTCTCCCCAAGCTCCTCAAGGGGAAAAGCTGTTGCCACAGCAGCACTGCCCGCCGCCCGCCCCCCCCCCCCCCCCCGTCAGCCACTCCCTGGGCTCCCCAGCCAGCACCGGCCCAGCCAGAACTCCCGTACCCACTGGGACCACACGCCACCCTGACTCTGCCCCTTGGGAGCCTGCAGATGGGGTCCACTCACCTCAACCCACGGGGTAGGGGCCTGGGACCAGAGGCCCTCTGCCCCCCCCCCCCGCCCCGTTCCCCGTGATTGGGAAGCCTCTGGCCTCTCAGCACCCTGTGCCCACGGCTGCCCCTTGCCCATCGCAGACCTGTCCTCACAGCGAGGGGCCCTATGGGCACCGGCAGGAGGCATGGCACAGGACCCCACCAGGAGGGCTGGGTGAGAGCCAGCTGAGCAGAGTGGGGGCCCCCCCAGGGGATGGAGGGCAGAGCCTTCGGGTCACAGCCCAGCTCCTGGCCGACGCCAGGGGACCTGTTGGGAACACACCAGGTGCCCCCTGCCCCCGCCGGAGCTGCGCTCACCTTCTCCTTGGAGACCTGGTGGGAGAAGGGGCAGGTCCCGTCCGTCTTCTTGCACGTGCCCCGGAGAAACCTATGCGAACGGACGGGGAAGAGGGTTGAGGGCGGGTGAGACCTCGCAGACCCACGCCAGCCAGCGCCTGGAGGCCGGGCTCACCTGGTGCACACGGCCACCTTCTCAGGGTCGTGGATGTAGGGGCAGCGCTCACCGCGGTTGCACCTGCCGAAGCGGTTGTAGTACATGCAGTACTCCTGCTCCGCCCGGCGCCGCCTCTGCCGGGCCTGCCGCACGATGGCCAGGCTGCGCTGCACGGCACGGCTGCGGACAGGGAGTGGGGTGAGGCCGACAGAGGTGCACAGACCACGCCCCCCCGCCTGCCACCCCAGGAACATACCTGGCCAGGGAGCGGCTGCAGCTGCCAGGAGGGTCCAGCCGGCCTGTGGGGAGAGGCGGGTCAGGCCCACCCCCAGCCTGGGCTCTGCCCGCTCCCCAGCTTGGCACAGGCCCCTGGGTCTCCACCCTGAGCTCAGACCCTGCAGTCCCCTCCCGGAGACCACCTCCTTCCCGAGGCTGGGTTCCTGCCAGGCCCTGCCTCTCGCCCACACACGTGGCCGCAGGCGTGGCACAGGGACCGGCTCCCAGGGCCATACTGCCCCCTCTGCCTGGGGCAGAGCCCAGGGCATGTGGCCGAGTGGCTCTGGAGACGGCCCTGGCTTCCCGTGAGCCAGTGGTCTTGTGCATTTAAAGGGAGTGAAATCAGACAGACAGAGGTTCGTGGCCACGAGCAGGACACCCTCAGCCCGGCTCTGGGGCCCTGACAAGCAGTCAGGCTCCCAGGCCTCAGCAGCCCAAAGGGCAGCTGCTCACCAAGTGGACATGGGGGGGGGCACTTGGGCTTGCCCTGCAGGGGGTCCTGTGGACACTGAACCCCGCCTGTGACACGTCCCCTCCCAGGCGCAGGGCAGGGCGGGAGCCTCCGCAGCCACCAGGTCCCATTTCCCGGCAGCTGCTGAGATGGCTCGGCCGGGCGACCCCACGGGAAGCCGGGGCCTGGCGATGACAAAGCACCGCGGCAAAGGCTGTCCCTGCGATCCTGGCCCGGCAGGCGCCCTCCCAGCAACCTTCCCAGGGCCACTGCCTCTGCAGCCTGTGCCGCCCAAGTCCCTGCCCCACTGGGCACTCAGGCGCCCTCTACAGGCCCGGCCCTCACGGCCTGCTGGAGCGACAGACACCCTGCCACTGCCCCCCACTGCCCCCCCCGCCCCTCAGTATCCTCCAGTTAAAAAGGCGCCTGCGCCCTGGCCCTGGCCGCTGGGGCTCAACCTGGAGGTTGCTGGTTTGAGTCCCGATCCCAGTGGGGGCGTGTGGGAGGCAGCAGCGGATCCTTGTCTCTCTACCCATGTCTCTCTCTCCCCTCCTCTCTGAAATCAATAAAAAAAACGTTTACTAATAAAAAAAATAAAGGGGTGTCTCCAAGGCTGAACAGCAGGACCCCAACAGGAGGACGTGCTCTGCGTGGCAGCCAGGCTGTTGGCGGTGCAGGAGGCGGGGCGGGCGGGGGACAGAGGGGCTCTGGGGGGCGTAGGGCAGCCCAGGCCCAGTGGAGCCGGTTCCCAGGCTGGGACACCCCCGGGGCTGTGGGTCCGGCCCCGTGGCACATGGTGCGTGCACCTGCCCGCTGGCAGGGACGGTGCGATGGGGTGGCCGGTGCTGGGGTCCCGGCTGCCACCCAGGCCGCACTGATGCCGTGGCACCAGGGGTGCTGTCACCACGTGGCTCCTGAGGGGGCCGGCTCACTCCCCTCCCACTTTCTGCTCTTAGAGATGCCAGTGTGGGGCTCGGGCGCTTTGCCAGGCACAGGAGGCAGCTTTCAGACGCTCCAGGTGTTAAAAATGCACATCAAGTGGTGGCGAGAGGGGCCGAGGTGCTGAAACGTTCAGCTGAAACCGACCTGGAGTAGGAGGTGTGAGCCTTCGAGAGAACGCGCTTCCCAGGATCTTCCCAAAATAGACAGCCCCCGCCCCCCCACCGTGCCCTCCCTGCGGGTCCCTGGCCCTGACGGGCTCTGGTCAGAGGGCGCCCCTGGCACAGTGCCCCCGCGGAGAGACGGACACCCTGGCCTGGCTCTGGTAACGGGAGCCTAGGAGGTGGCATGTGGGGGGGGGGGTAGGGGTGGGGTGCGGGCCACAGTCAGGCACTCTGGGACCTCGAAGCAGCCATCTTGGGGCCGACAGGTCACAGGCGAGAGGCATGCAGTCAGGCTTGCCCGGGAAGAGCCTGCAGCCCCGGCCGAGAAGGTGGCCCTGGCAGGGGACTAGGCTCCTGCCCCAGCGCAGGGACCCACAGCTCTGGGGCCGGGACTGCACAGGCCCACAAAGTGCCCATTAGAGCCACACTCGGTGCACCAGGTCTCAGCAGGGCCTGTGGGAGGGTCCTGGGGCTGGGCCTGTGGAGGGCAGGCCTTGGACCCAGGAAGGAAGTGCCTGGCCCCAGGGTCAGGAGCGGGTCTGCCCCAGGAAGACAGGCTCTGAGCTCTGCGCCCCCCAGAAAGCAACGCCCCCCAGAAAGCCACGGAGGGCTGCTCCTTCCTGCTGAGGCCACAGCTCCTCTCAGATGAGGAGAAGCTATTCGGCCAAATGGGCGCAGGTCAGGGCACAGCGCCAGCTGGAGCCATCGGCCCCTCCCAGTGAGGAGCCCCGAGGGCTCACTCCCCTCTGTCCTGTCCTGTCCCTGCCCGCCCCGCCCTGAGCTGGGAGGGCCGAGCCCTAGGCCTGCCCCTTAGAGGCCACGGAGGCTGGTCAGCAGGTGGCAGCGCGGCCTGCAGGGCAGGTCTTTGGGGAGGGGTCTCCTGGACCGGTGGCCCCAGGCCCCTGAGGCCGGGGGTGGGGAGAAGGGTGGGGGCCGATTCTGGGGACCGTGCAATGTGGCCGCCACCCTGTGCGAAGAGAGACAGCTCTACCCCAGCAGGTGGGCAGGTGGGGCCTGACTGGGGGGAAGGGTGCACCCCCATAGTGCCCCCGGCGCCGGCCCCACCCACAGGCTCTGCCTCCCCAGGTGGCACCTGGGTTTCTCCCTAGGGTTGGACGCAGGGCCCAGCGGCAGCTCTGTGAGGAGGTGCAGACCGCCTCTTCCTCTCTGGCCGCCAGGCACTTCTGCCACGGAGACCAGGGGATACGGAAGGGGAGGGGCGGGGCCTGCCCGGCGTGGCTCCCGCGTTAGTGTCGGCCCATGCACCCAAGGGTCTCAAGTCTGATTCCCGGACAAGGCTGTGTATGTCAGGCCAGGGAGGAGTCCCTGAGACCTGGTTTCAGTAAGTGGCACCAGACCCCTGGGGCTGACGGGCTGGGCATGTGGCCCCATGAGGTGCCCACTGAAGGGCACCCTGTCTGCAGGCCAGTAAGCTCATCCAGCCCGTGAGGTAAGGACACGAGAGCAGAGCCAGGTCCTGCCAGCCAGGCCAGCGTGGGGGACGGGGGACAAGAGCCAGTGCCAAGGAGGCCCCAGGGGAGATGGGCCAGCGAGTTCAACCACAGGGGCCAACCAGACATCCCTCTGCAGCGCGGCCCTGGGCCCGCCCTCTGTGGCTCCGTCACCCAGGAGGAGCCCGCCTCAGGGGAGAGGCAGGTGGGGAGGGCTCTGCTTCTGGGGAAGGCAGTGGATGAGACCCTGCCCTCCACCATGCCACCACTGTGTGTGGAGCCTGTGGGCCATGACTACGGATGCCACCAGCCTTTCAGCTCTGACGTTAGAGGTAGCCGACCTGCTGGTGGGAGGGGCTGTCCTGACCCAGCACTGCGCCCTTGGGGCTGAGCCTAGGAGGCCCCGCAGGGAGGCCTGGCCAGCGCCCTGCACCTGCTTTTCGCCAGCAAAGGGATGGTGACGCTGAGGCCCACGGGCAGAATGGAGCCAGGCCTCCCAGGCCCTGAGTGTCTCCCTGGGTAGCCCAGTGGACCTGCCTGGAAGAGGGCTGTGGGTGCCCTGAGCCCCACAGACAGAGGCCCTGGGAGCCTGGCTCGCAGGGGCGGGGCCGGGGCCCTGGTGCTGCAGCCCCACCCGCCTGCAATTCTGCCCTTTTTTCTGACAGAACGGGAAGAGGGTAAAATAGGACTGAAACCACAACATTCCCCGAGTTAATCTGTACCGTAAGCGAACCCAAAGCACCCCCTCCTGCTCGGACTGTTTCCGGGGAGGCGGTGCCAATGTGATTCCAGGGCCGCGGCCCCAGGTGCTCCCTCCCTGTTCACCATACCTGGCTCGTTGCCTTTGTCCAGGAGCAAACACGGGAAATCAGGGACCGCTCAGCCCAGCGAGAGCCCTCGCCTGCCTGAGGGGCCTTCCCCGGGCACAGAGGCTGCAGGGCCTCCCGTCAGTGCCCGGCCTGCTCCCCGCCTCGCCCAATATTGGGGCGAGTTGAAGTGATGAATGCTGCTGGGATTTGAGGAGCAGCCCCTCGGAAGGGGGAGCAGCCCCTCGGAAGGGGGAGCAGCCACTCGGAAGGGGGAGCAGCCCCTCGGAAGGGGGAGCAGCCCCTCGGAAGGGGGCCCAGGAGCATCTTGGGAGTGAAGCCGGGAGAGGCGGGCCGGGCCTCAGGGAGCCTCACCTGTACGCAGGAGGGGCCTGCAGGCCCCCTCAGCACTGGGCCGGCCGGGAGTCTTGGCGAGCTTGTTGGCTGTCACCCGGTAGAGCACCCCTCCGATACAGCGGTAGCCTCTGTCCCGCCAGCGGGGGGAGCCGAGCTGGACTCTCCCACCGCCGCGGGCAGGGCGCAGGCGATTTAGCACCAGGGACCTGCAGACACAGGAGATGCCAGTCAGCTGAGCTCCAAGACCCCAGGCGGGAGGCCTCTGCTGCCCTGCCCCCCACAGCACAGGAGGGGTGTCCCAACCCCACCAGCCAGGCTCTGTGAGCCCCTGAAGGGTCACGGGGAAGGGGCAAGCCTCCCCTCCAACAGGCAGACCCCGGAGCCAGGACGGCCTGGGCCCTGGAGGAGGCCTGACATCCTCACTTAGAGACGCCCTGCAGGCACCAGGGCCCCCACAGTGGGATCGGCCACAGGCTCCCGGGCTGGGCTCGGTGGCCCTGCAGCATCCTGGCTGACCTGCCCCCAGCTGTCCCCTGAGCAGCTGCCACCAGGAGGAGGGGTGGGGCGTCCAGGGTGGGACCAGCCAGCCTCCTGACTCCAGAGGGCGTGGGGCTCACCCCTCAGGACAAATCCCAACAGTAATTTATTGATGCGAATGGAGCTTCATTCCATGCCAGCTATGACCACTGTGCCCCCTGCCCCCTGGCAGCGCAGCCTGCCCGTCTTCGTGGACACGCTGCCTCTCCCCTCGAGGCCCCCCCTCGGGCCCAGCAGGGAGCAGTGAGGTGGAGGCCACAACTCGCACACGGACCCCAACCCCACGTGGGCAGCCAGGAGGGCGCCCCTAAACGAGGATGTGATGAGTGCGGTGGGGCAGCACCCAGAACTGAGGTGCTGGGTCAGTAGCCCTGCTCTTGGGCGTGGCCGCCACCCCCACCACGCAGCCTGCACCCCTCCCCCAGGCCCTCGGGACGAATCTGCGGGAAGGACAAGCTCGGGGAGGCAGCCGCCGGGAGCACTTCACCCCGTTTCCCTTCATGAAAGTCCAGTCCGAGCACCGGCCATGGGCCCCACCCAGGGGCCCGAGAGATGGCCCAGGCCGCCCCTGCCCGTGCGCTCCAGCTGCCCCACAAAAGGCGAGTCTGGGCGGGAGGGTGGGGTGCGTGGGCACCCCCTGGGGGAGGCAGCCAGCCCTCCAGGCTCTCCTGAGACCTCGGGCCAGGCCATGGGGTGAGGAGAGAGGGCAGGGCTGGTAGGGGAGGGTCTTCTCCCGCGCCAGCCCCTCCCTGCAGGCCCGCCAACGCTGGGGCCCCAAGGGGCTCTGCACCCTCCTCAGGTGCTGGGGCCCCTGTTCTCAGGGCAGCTGTGCCTGAGCCCCCATCCCACAGCCCAGAGCGGAGCCCCGGCCAGCGGGGTCGGGGAAACGGCGTCCCTGCAGGGTCATGAGGCCGCCCCGAGGAGGGGCGCACCCACAGAACTGCGGGGAGCGGGCCAGGGCCCGGGGAAAGCCCACCTGCCCTGGGAGACAGGCCCAACCTGCAGTGCCCTGACCACCTGTGTCCTTCCTCACCCGCTGTCCCTGACTGAGGGCTGGGACGGGGGAGGGGGCACCCGCCCGCACACAGGAGCCTCTGGCTGCCTGGGGTGTCAGAGCCTCAGCGAATGGCTACCTAATGGCGAGGACAGCCTGTGGGAAGGAGCTGGGCTGAGGAGAGGGGTGAGATTAATGAGGTAATAGCGGGGCCAAGGGCCTGGGGACGCTCCTGCCCTCGCCCAGGGCCTGGTAATTCCTTTTCTCCAGCAGCAGCCTCAGGTCTAAAGGCTTCTCCCTGCGTCCGGTGGGCCCACGCCGCCAGGAAATTTCATTAACGCTGGGAAATAGGAAAGGTATTAAGCGTGGATAATGAAGGCCAGGGAGGGAGCTGTGCCTTCAGACGGTCTTCTTTCTCGCCTCTGTAATAGGAGGCATGAACTTCCCCTTCAAATCCATTTCTAATCCATTTGAAATACTACAGCAAATTATCTTTCCTTCAGCCTGAAAGAGGCCAGCCAATTTACTCCGAATAGAAGTGACGAAGCCCCAGGATTTATCGCCATAACCTTGACTACACCCCCCCGGGGGGGGGGCACGAAGGACGGGGGCTGGGGGGAGACAACACTTTAAGTGAAAATGGGCAGCAATGGGGGCGACACACCACAGAGGCAGGTTAAAGAGGAGCTGCCCACGTGTCCTCCGCGTGGGGAGCAGCGGGCAGTTCCCGGCCGCCCGCCCACCCGCCTGCCGTGAGCACATGGGTGGGGCCAGGCCGTGCGGGAGCGGAGGGGGAGGTACCAGGGCAGAGACCCAGAGGAAGGCACCAGGGTCCGGGCAAGACAGGAGGCTGCGCCGAGAAGCCAGGGACCAGGGAAGGGTGTGCAGGGCTCACCTCGGGCAGACCCGAGAGGGCCACTCTGCCAGGCCGCCCTGGACACCAGGCTCTGCTCCTTCAACCCTGAGGTCCCTCGTGGCTCAGCACACCAGCCCCACCAGCAGCCTGGCACCCTTCTCAGGGACTAGAGAGAGCGGGGCCTCCCCTGGGACAGGGTCACCCAGGGCCAGAGACCCCGCACGAGAGTGTGGTGGCGGGCGGGCCGTGGGCCGGGGCCAGGGCCACATGCAGGGAGAGCCGGCCGCAGGGGCTCAGCCTGGCTCCCAGGTGGAGTCTGACCGCCGACCCCCCTTGGCTGGGGCAGGGGCCGTGAGTGGCCAGGCCGCCCAGGCGGTGGTGACCAGCCAGGGGCGGGGGGCGGGCTGGGGAGCAGAGAAAACAAGCGGGGAAGCAGTTTCAGGAAATGGAGCGCGGTTCTGCGAGGCTGCGAGGCGCAGGGAGTGCGCCGTCAGCAGAAGCGGAGGCGGCTCCGCACAGCAAATCCCAAGTAGGTCAGGCAGCGCCACCGTGACGGGCTGCAGGCTTAGCACGCTTTCCACAGAAACGCTGACGCCCCTCCGCCTCCCCCTGCTCCCAGGCCAGTGCAGCGTGTGCCCACCTGCCTGGCAGAGACATGGCTCGAGCTCAGAGAGAGCCCACACCCCTCCTAGGCACCCCTCAGGGCCAGCGCAGCTCAGGCCTCCCCTCACGAGGCCCCCCACATGCCGGGTGGTCTGCAGGGCGGTGCTGACAGAAGGTTCTGGGGGGAGACAGAGGCCCCCAGTGAGCAGGGGTGCAGCATGGGAGGTGAGGGGGCGGCCCCCCCTGCAGCCACTCCCCTGCAGCCGCCTGGCTCTCGGGGCCGCCCCCCACCCTTTCCTGCCACCTTGGGACAGAGGCAGGACCACTGCTGGGCACTGAGGCCTGGGGAACACGGGGCTGTGTGACCTTGGGGGGCTGGCCCGCAGGTCGCCTGGAGGCTCCCCCAGGTGCCGCTCCTTCCTGAGGGAGGCCCCCACCTCTCCCAGGTAACCAGCAGCGGTGACTCCGGGCGCCCTCCAGCCACGCGCTGTGGCCACACTAACTGCGCTGCGTCCGTCACAGGCCGCGGCCCCGTCACAGGGCTGGGCTATGTGATGTGCTCGCATCTGCTCAATTGGTGTTTCGATCAATGGATGCATTACAAGCTTTCCCTATAAGAGCCTAATAAACAACAAGATGGAAAGTAACATTCTCCATAAAATGACACTTTAAACATCCATTCCAGCCAAAGCTATTGGTGTTTTGTACGTTAGCTGCAAAAAACAGGTATTATTGGGCCTTAATGGCCCCACAAGGGGGTGCAGAGTTCAGCTTGAGGGGCAGAGGGGCTGGGGCGGGTCCTCGACCGAGTGTCCAGGTGTCACCCCATCAGCCTGTGGCCCCTCCTCTGCTCCCTCGTCCCCAACTCTCTCCATCACCCCTCCTCTTCCTCTCTACCCTCTGTCTCTCTGTCCCCACCCCACCTGGGCCCCCATTGGCCATCCCCTGCCCTGATGTGAGCTCCTGAGGCAGCCCGCCACCTGGGCCCGAGCCCGCAGGACCCCTGGCAGGGCTCCGCGTGGGGACAAGCCATGGATGGAAGGCACAGGCAGAGCCGGGCTGGGTCCCTGGGAGACAGTCCCCATGGGGGTCCGTGCCAGAGGCCCACCGACCCGGCACCTGCCCTCCCACAGCAGCGCAGCCTGAGGCCCGCAAGGCCTCGCCCCAGTGCCTCCCTCCACGGCCCAGCCCGGAACCCGGAGATACCTGCCACCCGCGGCCTGCACCCCGCCCACCATCAGCCCCTGCACCCTCCACCCCGATGCCTCCTGCGGGCCCTGAGCCACACCACCAGGATGCGGAGACGGCCCACAGACCGGAGCCGTGGCGGCCAAGGCCCCTGAGAAGCCGGCACCGTGGCGTCTGAGCGGGCGCCTCGAGCCGCTCCGACAGGCTCCTCTCGCCTGCTGGGGCCGCCGCTGGGCCTCGTCCTCACCTCTGGTCAGCTGAGGTGCCGCCCGGCCTGACCCACCAGGACAAGCCCCCCCATGATGGGCTCCAGGTAAAGGGCCCCGCTGCCTGCACCCCATTTCTCCAGCTCCTCTGGGTCGTGCCCCTCACCCTCTGCTCCCTGGCCGGGTTCCAGCCCCCGCCACGGCCACCATCTGCTCTGCCCCTGCCCCCCCGCCTCCCTGGTGACCCCTAGGACAGTCACCCCATGAGGTGACGATGCAGCCCAGCTGAGGGACGCGAGGGCAGTCCGAGCCAGGGGTGCGCGAGCTTCCATCTTACACACGTCCCCAAATACATGCCCAGTAGAGCAACGTTTTAAACGTAAAACTTGGAAGAAAATGTCACTGGACTCATATAATCTTGAGGGGCCTCTGTCCTAAGCAGATCAGTACACGGCCTTAAGAGGATGACAGACTGAAGTCCACAGAAAAGTAAAAATCCTGTTAGAAATTCCCAAACAAAACTGAGGCAAAACTGAAGTTGAAGAAAAAGAAGAGTCTGATGAAAGGGTGACACGGGTGGCAGACACGCCCGGCAGACACGCCAGGAACACATGGAGGCAGACGACCAGGACGCCCTGACAAGGCCTTGAGGGAGCAGACGGGACTGGCGAGCGCGGCCGAGCTGCCCAGAGGCTCCTGGCTGGTGGCCACACTGAGGGGCCAGAGAGATGCCAACGGCCAGCAGGAGACACTGCCCGGCTGGGCTCCCGGCAGCAGAGCAGCGGCCTGTCCTGGAGGGGCGGTCTCCCCGGAGGGAACCCCAAAAATGATGAAGAGCGACTTCAACAGCCTGATCAGGACCTGCATGGTGGTCCAGTTGTGTCTGCCTAACAGACGGCCAGCGCTCCTCCAACAAGTCTCCCCGGCTGAGACAAGAGGGCCCAGGCCACCTGGGGGCAGGCTGAGGGGTGCAGGCTGAGGGGGTGCACGCTAGCGGAGCAAGGTGTCGAATTCTTCAGGGAGCCCTCCAGGGCCAAGCAGAGCCAAGCAGGCCTGCGGCCCCACCCGCCCACACCCCCCCTCGGGCGGGGCAGGTTAGGGACGGGGTGGGCGGGGCCTCTGGCCGGAGGGTAGGAGGGGCTGGAAGAGCGCCCCCAAAGGAGCAGAGGGGCCGAGGCCGGTGCTTTATGGCCTTTTTAATTCAGCTCCGGCTACTATTAATGCGGGTAACGCTGAGATTATATCTATTTTCTGGCGTCAGGCTGTGATTTACTCGCGCCGTCTTTCCGGTGGAGGCCCCCGCGCTGCTAAATCAAGCGCCTGCCAATTAAGTGCTGACTGGGGAGTGGACGCGGCCCACAGACATCGCCGCAAATTACCCCGCTCCGCGGGCGGGCGCTCGGGCGCGGGCCTTGCTGACTTCAGGAAAGTCAGGAGCATAAACCCTGCCCCTGCCGCTGGCTCGGCTGCCCCTCCAGGAGCAGCAGGAGCTGGGCCGGACCGAGGCCTGCCCCGCCGGCTGAGGGTGGCCGGAGGAAGGGCAGGCAGGGGTCACCTGGCCTGGCCCACAGGGGCTATCTGCAGCTGCAGTGGCCCCCACTCTCAGACACCCTGGATTCCTGACCCACCCCCACCACCTGCACATGAAGCGGCTGCACAGCCCCTCAGCCCTGATCCTGGGGGACCCACATGGAGAGGGAGGGCCCCGAAGGACACAGCCACACGGCAGGGTGAGGGGGCAGGTACAGAAGGAAGGGGGATGGGGCGGGAGGGGGAGGGGAGGCACCAGAGCCACGCAGGGGACGGACACCGCCCAGGCCCAGTGCCTCCTGGGCCTCACAGCCAGAGAACCCTTGAGTGACACTGGGACGTGGGCCTTGGGACGAGGCGGTGGCCAGGCTGCCTGAGGCTGCCAGGGTCGGAGAGAGCCTTTGCTGTTGGAGCCCCTTGGCCGTGGTCCCCAGGCCCCTGGGCAACGTCCCCCCGCACTCCCCGCCCTGGCCACCTGCAGAGGCCCCGGCCATCCTGAGCAAGGGCGGGGGAGGCGTTTGGGGCAGATGAGGCTGGAGCTGACACGGACGCCAGCAGGACACAGACACAGGGACGCTGCTCCACCACCTCAGGATCCGGAGAGGAGCATGAGGACGGTGCCGGACTGCGTGAGGCGACTGGACAACTGGGTGGCGAGGACACTGTATCTCTGCCTGTCAGGCAGTATTCTCAGTGTCATCTGCTCGTCGTTTCCAGGGTCACCAGGGGCACCCTCGGCCCTTAGTGCGGGCACAGTGTGGCCAGGGGTCGGGTGCAGCCGAGGGCAACCCTCGCGTGTCCCGTGGGGAAAACCACAGGGACCACCTTCTTGTCCGTCAGGAAACACCCGCCGGCCCACCTGCCGGCCCCAGCTGGTTCCCCTCCCTCCACTCGCAGACCGCGGGGGGTGTGGGGGGGGTGCAGGGTCGAGGCTCCCATCCCCCCATCCCCCTCATCCCCCTGCGAGGAGCACGGGCAGGTGACAGCAGAGAGGCTGCCGCCTCCGACAGAGAAATAAGTAAATACCCGGCGCTTTGAACCGGCTTCCAAATGAAGAGTTGCATCCGGCTGTCAGGCCCGCAGGCAGCCCGCACCTCCCGTGCAGGATGGCGGCACGGCCGTCCATTAGGATGATGGAGGCAGAGGCTGCCGCGCGCCTTCCCTAATGAGCAGCGAAGGGATCGGTAAGCATAATCTCACAGGCAGTCATATTTTATATAATCGCCAAGCAGTTTAAATTGAAAACCCCCAACTGAATCAATATTTACTGCATTGAAACGAAATGAATAGTAATAAGTCACTAAGTTCCCTGTCCTGTTTCATAAAGTAAAAAATTATAAAAATGAGGAGCACGGCACACGCGGCCATCACATTAGCTTTTACGGCACCTGGGGAGCCGTACCCGCCGGCCCCATAAAGCAGGGTCTCCAAAGCCCGCCCGGACCTGCCTCAGCACCACGGGGGTCACCCCACCCGCACCCCTGCCTCCCGCCCTGTCTCCTCAGGGCGACTCCTGCTCCAAGTTCCCCTCCTATTTCCTCACATTCCGCCGACAAGGGGACAGGTGGGGACCCGGACAGGTGCTCTTGGCGGACGCCCGTGGGCAGAGGAAAGCTATGCTCTGGCCAGGGTGGGCGCAGGGCTGATGAGGGACAAATGTGCCCTGGGCTGGGGCAGGCTCCCATCTGGGCTCCAGGTCCCCAGGACACGGCCTGCAGCGGGCAGAGACCAGGCAAGTGAGAGCCTGGGGGAGGGTCCCTGATGGTGCTCTGAGCCCGGGCACACCCACCCGCAGGCTCCTGGCCAGGAAACAAGGCCTCGTCCAAGCAGGGGAGGCCGACTCGGCACAGATGGGAAGGGCACTGGCCTCACCACGTTCAGCTCGCTCCTGCCAAAAACAAAACCAACTGCCAATCTGAAGCTGGGCAGAGGCCTGAGGTTGTCCCAGGAGAAGAGGAGTGGCCCCGTGCCACAGCACAGTCATCGGGGGACGCAAATGAAACCACGACGAGCCCCATGGCATGTGGAGGAGGAGACACTGAAGAGCCAGCAGCACCCGGCTGTCATGGGACAGGAGGCACCGAGGCCGTGGGAGGCGGCAGCTCCACGTGAAGCCACTCTCGCGGCTGCAGGCCTGCACTCGGTCCCAGGCAACCGCAGAGAAGCCGTGTGCCCTCACTCAACGCGGAAACAGCTCCAGTCCACGGGGAGGACTGATGCGTCTTGGGACAGACCCTGGAGCACCCGGCTGGGGACCATGCTCTGTGGAGGTGGCTGGTGGCGGGGAGGGCAGGGGCAGGGGCCACGCGGTCAGCCTCACACGGCTCCCACAGCCCAGAGACGCTGCACCGAGCACTGGGCCTCTGCTCCCCACAGCGGCAGGTCACGGAAGACAGAGCGGGCTGAGGCTGAAGAGGCGTGACCGTGACCGTGACCCTGAGCCGTGGGCAGCACTCCCTGACCGGCCACACTCGGTGCCTGGTCAAGGGGCACCACGTCTCCACTCTCCCCGGAAATCGTGCCTGAACAGAGGGGTGTGAGGAGCAGCGGGGGGGGACCAGGTGGACCCGGTCAGTGACCCCGGCGAAGTGCAAACAGGGATCCAAAGTTACCCCAAAAAGTTAAATGTACAATCAGGAGAGGGACAGGGCCTGAGCTGGAGTCCCACGGCGACCGTCCTCCTTCCTCCCCGCCCCCTGGCCAGCGGCCTGACTCCTCCTCATTTCCTCCCGCAGGGCAGCCCTCGCTGTCTGGGAAGCTCTTCCTGGGCCAAGGGGGGACCCGCGGCAACAGGCACTGCCCCACAATGCACTACACAGCGGGAGGGGCAGCCTCGGGTACCCTCAGGCCACAAGCCACCGAGCAGGTCTGCCTCGGCAGGGCCCTGGGCAGCCGGGTGCCCGCAGAGCAGGCGCTGGCCCAGGGTCACCCGTGAGGTGGCCGGCACTGCCACGTGGCTCCCAGCAGGCTCCAGGGCTGGGCCGGCCCCTGCACTTGGCCCTGCTCTGCCTCCTGCCCCGCTCCTGGTCTCCCCCAGCCACCGGCTTCCTCCACTGGGGGCGCCCTCTGTGCCTGGTCCTCCCAGGGACCCGGCGAGCCTGCTGGCCTCCGGCGCACCGCCAGGGCAGGCAGCGGGCGGTGGGAGCCCAGCTCCACGGCCTGATCACGACAGGTCTGGGCACGAGCAGGACGCCCTGCTGTGGACGGAGCGGTGTGTCCCCCAAACTCCTGTTGGTGTGAGGAGACCTGGAGGCGGGGCCTTGGAGGTGACGAGGGTTGGATGAGGGGGTGAGAGTGGGCCCATGAAGGATTAGGGTCCTCACAGGAGGGGCTCCGCGAGGAGATGGCCGTGTGCGGCCGGGAGAGGACTGACCGAGGCGCCCTGACCCGAGCCTTCCAGCCTCCAGAGCTGAGAGACGACGTACAGGGAAGTCACTGGCCTGGCTTTGTGATGGCGCCCGAGCAGCCCACACGCTGCGAACCACGCGAACCACACGAACCACACGTGGCGGGAGCAGCGCAGGCCTCGCTGGCCGCGAAGGGCATGCCTGGGAGGGGCGGGCGGGGGGAGCCTGGCTCTGGGGGGACCTGCCCCTCCCTGGGCTGAGTTCCTCCTTAATGAGACGTCCCTTTGGAGAAGCCTTTCAGAGCCTGCAAATCACAGCCCAAACCCGTCACGCCGCCCAGAGAGCCCCGAGATTCACGGCACAGACACAAAAGTGAGACAAGATAAAGCGCGGCGCCGGGCGACGGCAGTGCCGTGACAGCGCATCTGTAGCCCGAGGAGCAGCTCAGACGCAGCGGCTTCTGCGGCCTGTTTACTCCGCACTTTCACATCAAATGGATTTGCAGAGAAAAAAGCGACAGGCGGTTAGGGATATAAGTCACCCTTCAGCCTCCGTGCAGATTAATGAACCTGCTGGAAGCCAGCGAGGACGCAGGCAAATCCACAAATCTTACAGCAAACGCATTCAACCCTCCTCACGGGCCCCAGCCCTGGGGTGCCCTCTGCTAGCCCCCCCAGACCCCAGGCCTGGCAGACCCCGAGCAGCAGGGCCAGTTCTGGGCAGCAGTGTCTGGAGTCCTCAGGGCCCGGGCAGCTCCTGTGGCCCCGGATCCAGGACGTAGGCTGCCTGGGGAGCAGAAGCTGCAGCGGCACAGGGCAGTGGTCAGCGTTGGGGCCAAGGGCTCGGGCACTGCCAGCGGCTGCAGAGCCTTCCCCTGGTGAAGCTGACGGCAGCGGGTGGGTGGCATCAGACTGGCCACTGGCCCCGGAGAAGCCCTTTCCGCTGCCCCGACGAGCCGAGCCCGGCGCGCTCCTGACGGGCTGGGCAGCTGGCGAGGACACAGGTGGCCTTGGCGAAGGAAGCCCAGCCGCTGGCAGCACTCAGCCCGTGGCACCCGCACCCCCCACCCTGCAGGCCCAAGCCCGGGGCTCTGCGCTCAGCTGTGTCCTGGGTACCTGCTAACGGGCAGACGGGCCTGGGGAGGCAGTCAGGGCGGAGGGAGGCCCACTGAGCACGGCCCCACGCACGCCCTTAGGTAACACACAGCCATCCGGTGGGTTCCCTGTGCCGCCGCCCACAGGGAAGGGACTGGGGCCCGAGAGCCACGCCAGGGCTGCAGGAGCCAGAGCATCCAGACAGCAAGGTGGCTAGGCGGAAGCTTGAGGTGGGGAGCAGCTGGGCCTCCGTCAGGGGCTCACCCCATCCACCTGACCCAAGGTGCGCCCCACATACCTGCCCGCCCAGCACACAGGCTCCTCAGGGCCGGGCTGCGCTCCACCCGCTGGGCTTGGAGCTCCGCTGAGGAGCAGGGCAGCACTGCCTGAGGGCGCCCAAGGCCACCGCCCTCCCTGAGGAACCTTCACCCACTGGGCCTGGCACCCATTTACTCATGGACACCCCCACCAGGCCCCAGCTGGACCAAAGCCTAACCCTTCCTGGTGCTCAGAGGCTGGAAGGAGAGGTCCACAGACCACCCCGCAGGCGGGGCCTGGCCAGCAGGTGGGCGGAATACCTATGGCGGGAGGGGAGGCAGGAGTAGAACCAATAAATCTGAACCTCATTCACGACGATCTCTTATTAAGTAAATTAATTTAAGTTAATTCAGCGCGATCCTGGCTCCCGATCACAGTGATTTAGTGAGGGGGAAATTGCATTAGGAAAAGGCCACGCTCACCAGACAGAAGAACGGAAGGAAATTAGACCCACTTAGCACTGTGAATTAATATGGAAATAGCAGGTGTAAATTCAACCTTATCGAGAGAATGAAAATTATCTTCATAAATTTGTAGAAATAGCCCCCAAGATGCTTATAAATCTATTTAAAACAAAAATATTACAAAAAGTGCAGTAAAATTAACTTAAAATATACTCCCAGCTCTTGCCTCCAGAGAAGCAGGCGCAGGGCCAAGTTCCCTGGGCCTGGCGGTGCGGGAGGAGGGCAGTGGGCGCCACCTGGGCAGGCTGCGTGCCCACATCTGCAGAGGCCGCAGGCGCACCCTCCGCCCACAGCCCAAGCCAGGCGGTCTCAGAGGGCGGCCGACACCACACTCCCAGCCAAGGCAGGTGGCGTGGGGCGGGCTGCGGCCTCCCTCCCGCCCTCAGCAGTCAGTGTACCGACGACAAGATGCCACAGGTCCCAAAGGGCTGCTCAGGGCCCAGCCTCTCACAAGGGCCTCCTGAGGGACACCACAGCCTCCAGCGCCAGCTGATGGCTCGCTGATGCAGGAGGCATGAGCACGTGCGTGAGCGTGTCTGCGTGGTGTGCCACGCATCTGGGGCAGAAGCTGCTGAACAGAAAGATGAGCTCAATCCCAGCCGGCAAACTGGAGACCAGTGGTAAGCTCGGTGCCCTTGGCCTCAGGCCCGCCTGCAGCCCTGAGCCCCACCAGCCCGGCCCCAGGCCACAGGAGCCTGGGCAGGGCCTCCTACCTGGACAGGGAGAGCCGCCGAGCCCGCCAGGAAGGCAGGGACAGGGGGAAGGGGGATGCGCTGAAAGGCGACACCGGGGTCTTCTTGACGATGCGGTACCGGGTCTTGATCACCTTGCTGGTGGCAGGGGCCGGCAGGGCGTTCGGGCTGGAGGCTGCAGAGAAAACCCAGACGGGCGGTCAGCGGAGGCTGTAGGGACCTTCCAGCCTGACCCCCGAGGCCATGCACGTCCGCACCAGCCCAGCAGCCTGGGCTCCAGGAGAGCCGGGCACAGGCCTAAGCCTGACCAGCCACCGGGATGCGTGTGCGGGAGGTGGGGAGGAGGCTAGTGCCTCAGCAGCACCACCCATGTCCCCAAGCCTGGGGCTGCACCAGGGCAGCGAGAGGTCCCTCAGGCAGGCCTGGGAGGCTGGGGTGCCCGCAGGTTTGTGTACTTGGCCACATCTGTGGTCACTGCAGGGTGACGACACCCGGCTTCCTGCCTGCTGAGCGCTCACGCAATTGCAGGACCTGCTGTGCCCGAGTCCCTTCCACTTGATGCTGACGAGGTCCCCACAGCTCGAGGAGCACGTCTGCGTGCCTGACTGTCATCACCTGCAGCTGCTCTGCCCAGGTCACTAATCTGATGCCCCGCCTCCCCCGCGGCCAGGCTGCCTGGGCTCCCCCTGCGCCCCACCTGCCAGCACAGCGCCTCGGGCTCTGCTCCCAGGGGCTACCGGCAAGGCCCCAGCACAGGGCTCCTCAGGATTCCACTCACAGAGACCCCCACACCGGCAGCTCGGCCGGGCAGCCCATCAGCGGGGAGAGGCGGGCGGAGGCTGGGGGCGTCTGTGCCAGGCAAGGCCTCCCAGAAGGCACACAGGGATCTGCCCGGCGGCTCCCCTCCTGCCCCGCAGCCACAGGCAGCGCTCTCTCCCGCCCGCGGCCGGCTGAGGGTCTGTGTAGATAATCATGTTATTTAGATAGGATGTTGGTTTAATTCCCTTCATTACAGACTCCCAGGGCTGTAATTTTTTTCTCCGCATGATGTATCCCCGTGGCACGTTTCACTCAAATCAAACCCTTCGTGCCTTTATTGCCGACGAGGCCGGGCGCGCGTTATCAGGCCCGCACACACAGCCTCCGCCCCGCCGTGCAGAGGTCACTTCTAATGACTAATCGATCTCATTAGCTTTCCTAATTAAAAACTTTACTACCGCAATGGAAGACAAACCACAAAAACTGCTGGCATCATATCTGAATGGAGTATGAGCCCATCCATCAGCAGGGCCTCCCTCCTGCACAGCAGCCGGCCGCCGGGCCTCTCCGGTTCCCACGCTCCGGCCGTGGGCGCAGTGGGGAGCCTGCAGGGCACCCAGGAGCCCTCTGAGCACGGTGCAGCCACTGGGACCAGCAGACAGGCAGGTGGCAAGAGCCCAGGCCGTCTGGCTTGGCCCCCAGCGTGCACTGCCCTCTCACCAGCCCTGGGATGGCAAAGCAGGGTGTGCGAAGTGGGGTGGCAGGGTCCCCGGGCCCCCAGCACACTGGGCAGAAGGCAGAGAAGCAAGGGACGTGACTGCCCGGAGCAGTTATGGAACTTCAAGGGCACTAACTGGGGAGAAAATGAATGGCTAATCGGACGATTCTTCAAGGAGGTGAACCCAGAGCTGCCGTCTGTGCAAAGAGCTGCCTGTGCCACTGCCCAGGAGAGAGAAGGCTGCTCCCAAAACAAGCTCGAGCTGGGGGGGGCACAGTGAGTCTCCCCACACCCGGCTGTCTGTCGTTCTCCATGTGCCAATGGGAGCAGGGGGAGCGGGAGGAGCGGGAGGGGTGGGGGGGCGGGGCGCAGTGAGTCTCCCCGCACCCGGCTGTCTGTCATTCTCCACGTGCCAATGGGGCCGGGCAAGGAGAGCCTGTCGGATGCCCTAGAAGACAAGCCTCGCGCCTAGAGGGTGCCAGGCCAGTCCCCCCGGGGGGGGGGGGGGCAGGCGGTGTGGCCTCCATCCAGTGCGATTCCACTTTCTCCAGTGACTGCCAGTCCGCTTTTTCTCAACAGCCACCCTGACCCGGGTTCCGTGTCCCACTGCCCACCTCACCCGCCACTGGCAGCTCTAAAGGCCGAGTCCTGGCTCAGCCTTGTCTGAAGCCACATGGATTTCTGCCCCATCAACCACGCTCCCTCCCCAGTCACTCGGGTCCGGGTGGACACAGGGCAGCCCAGGGAGCAGGGGCCCACCTGGCCCTGGGTCAGAGCCTCGCCCCAGCAGCGGAGCTGCGCTCTTGGGAAATGGTGCAGAAACAGGACAGCAGCAGGCACGTCCAGGCCGCGTGCAGAGCCCGGCCTGCGGGCCTCAGGGCCCACGGCTAGAGCCGGAGCAAAAGCCACGCCAGCAGGACCCTGTCTCCGGGGATGGCCGTGCAGGCAAAGTGCTGCTCCCAGGGCCAGAGCCCAGGGCCCAGGGGTCGGGGCCTCAGTGCCTCCTGGAAGGCCTGACCCAGGCAAAGGGCTGGGATTTGGCCCCCAAACCCTGCTCGGCTCCAGCCGTGCTCTCGAGGCTGCCCGTCCATCAGGGCATGGCTGAGGCTTAGTCCCGTTTAAGCTCCCTCCTCAGGGATCCCTATGGTCCTGGAGACGGTGAAACCAGGGCTGCATTTGGGGTAACAAGGATCCTGGGACCCCAAGGGCCACCATTGGCAGGAAGCATCAGGAGGAAGGCAGGGGGGTCCCCAGAGCACCCCCCGTGTCCGCCCCACCGAGGGGAAGCGGGCCCAGTCCCCAGTGCGTGCACACACGTGTGGTCGTTCCCCTGGGGCCTGGCTGTCAGCCCCCGGGCCTCGGGGCTCACACCTGCACCCAGGCCCTCCAGTTCTGGGCTCAGCCAGGCTGGACGGGTCCAGATGCAGGGCTGGGACCCTGATGGCACCCCACCCGTACTGCTGGGAGTAAACATCTGGAAGGGGATCCAGTCCGGGACCTGGCGGAGGGCACCAACGGCCCAGCTTCTACTGAGCTGGCGAGACGCTGTGTGCCCTGCACCTGCCCTCTCAGTGTAAGGTGGGCAGCAGGGTTCCCCAGGAGGCTGAGGGGCAACCTGACCCCCTCTCTCCCCTGGGCTGGACTGTCCCTCTGCTGCCCTCCAGCCCCACCGGTGGGAGAGCTTCAGCAGAGGGTCCGGGTGGGTGGGCAGGGTGCTCACAGGGCGGCTCTCTCCCTGCCAGCCGCTGCCAGTGCCAGGCAGGGAGCCAGGGTGTGGGAGCCAGGCTGGCACGAACGCTCATGGGGCAGGCTGGCTCTGGCCGGTGGGAAGGGGAGGACACAGGAGGCTGGCTCTGGCCGGCTCTGGTGGAGCATCCTTGCTGGGAGCAGTGGAAGCCTCTGTCCCCCATCTCCTCCGCAGACTAGTTCCCACCCCACGGCACGGCGGCCAGGGCACCTCAATCCCAGGGGCACAGCGCTCCCAGGGGCACAGCTGGGAGACAGAGCCCAGGGAAGGAGAGGGGCTGCCCGCCAGGCCCAGAACACCTGCTCCGGTCGCAGGAAGGGCGGCGGCTCCATGGCCACGGACCGGCCTGGAGAGCAAGGAGGCCCCGCCACGCCTGTGGACTGCGGGGCACACACCGCAGACCGCGCCCGCCCCTGCAGGGAGGGGTCCTGCTGCCCAGCCCGGCTGCAGGGGTGGAGCACGCAGGCCACAGGGCCTGGCCCTCTGCTCCCTCCTGCGAGGGCACAGCCAGGCTGACAGCAAAGCCCTGCCCACCCGGACGTTCCCTCCTGTGCTTGCAGCGTCCGTTCCTCAGAGGAGCCTCGAAGGCAGCCCAGGAAGGAGACGTGCACGCCCCACCCCCGCGCTAACACGGCGGGAGCTGCCAGGGACGCGCTCTAACAAGCTTCAGACGGGATGACTGGAATCGCAAGCATGAATTTTTATGAGTCTAATAAATCACTCCACTTTCCCCGAGCCTGCCCATGGCTCCTGGCACTGCAAACGCAGAAAAGCGCTGCTGCCATCAGAGGCCTCGGGCCTGTGTCGGAGGGCCGCCCCGGCGAGGCGGGCACACGGCTCCCACAGGTGAGGGGGCACACGGCTCCCACAGGTGAGGCGGGCACACGGCTCCCACAGGTGAGGGGGGCACACGGCTCCCACAGGCGGGGGGGGGGGGGCACACGGCTCTGCTGGATGGGGGCAGACCCAGGCCCTGCAGGAGCCCTCAGCGCCTCCTGGGGAGGATGAGGCAGCGGCCTGCCCGGCCCCAGGGCCTCTCGCCTGCGCGGGGAGGACAGGTCGGGCTCCACCTGCAGCCCAGAAGCGGGAAGGCACTCGGCACCGCCTTCCTGCAGCCGAGGTGTCCAATCTGCCGGGATCAGCCTGACAAACACTTACCGATGATCAAGTCACACGGCAGCCGGCAGCCGGCAGCCGGCAGCCAACAGGCACGCGTCACCTGAGCCCGCACTGCAGGCTGCGGGCAGGCAGCTCGCGATGACAAACAACGTGTCAGCCGCCTGTCCCGGGGCGGCCATCCCACACTACCTGGTGTTAAATGACAACGCTGTCAGCCCGAGACGCAGCCGCCGCTGCGGCCTGTCAGGCCTGTTGGAGGGAGATGGAGGCCCTGCTCTTACACCCACTCGGGTGGCACGAGCCTCATCCTGCACTCGCCAAGCAGGAGCCGTGGACGGCACACATCTCCCCCGATCCCCAAATCTCGCGTCTGTACGGACCAGGTGGTCTGCTCCCTGACAGTCGCTGTAGGTTGTGGGGGTGGGTTCCCCTCCCCTCCCCATCGCTCTGTGGGGGCAGGGAGCCCCAGCACACCCCCAGGCTCAGGAGGCGTACCCCAAAGACAGAGGTGACAGCCTGGCGGGAAGCGAGGGGATCCAGGCAGAGCACGCTGCTCCCACGGGCAGGGCCGGTGCCAGGCAGGCAGCTCGCGCCCCGGAGCCTCCGTCACAGGCGGGGAGCGGGGTCTGCATGGAGCAGTGTGCCCACACGGCCGGTGCCCCCGCGGACCCGGGCAGCCTGGCCGTGCTCTTGGCCCCGGGACCCCGGCCGCTGCTGCTGCAGTGCCTGCCGGGCCCGGAGCGGCTAAGACCGTCTCCTAGCGCTGGTGTCCTTCAGCTGGGCGCCCAGGCCTCAGTCACATCACGTTCGCCTCTGACGCTTCTCTGGAGGCGCCCCCAGCAGCCCCCTGCCTCACGCAGCGCCCCGTCTGTCCATCCGTCCGTCCGTCGGGGTCAGGCCTGCTGGCTGCTCTCACAGGGGCTGTGGGAGGGCACCAGGCGTCCACGGCCCTGCCCAGCCTCCATGTAACCCCTCAGATTCAGAAAGGAAGCCCAGCGCAGCGCGGGTGCACCGAGAGGGGAGGCTGCAGCTCGGGAGTTCACCGAGGAGCCACGAGCCTGCAGCACGGCCCAGGGGACCTGCCGGGACCGCGGCTCTCCGGGCACAGGGCTGGCCCCGGAGCGGTCCACCCCAGGGTGACACACGGAGGCACATCCCTGACAGGCCCCGAACACACAGCCAACACGGAGCAGGCCGGCCGCTCCCTCCGGGAGCCCAGGACTTGCTCGTGGCCCGTGGGACACAGCAGCTCTGCCACGGCCCAGGCGGCCCGGCTCCCGCCCCGAGGCTGAGGAGGGGCGGGCGGGAGGACGCAGGCCCAGGCCGGGGCTCCTCCTGGGGTTTTCCCAGGTGCTGGCCAGCCCTGGCAGGAGCCTGCAGGCTGGTGCTGGCACTGTCCTGCCCCTTCCCCACCGGCTGCAGCTGTGCTGGGGGCGGCAGGAGGGCAGTGTGGCCGGCAGCCCTCTCTACATCCCCCTCCCTCACAGGGACAGAGGTGCGCCCAGGGCCCTGCCCACAGCCGCCCAGGACACAGCACAATGTGGGGACAGCAGCCTGAGCCCAACAGACAATGACCCCCACCTCCCCTTAAGGACAAGCGGCAAGGAGAGCAGGCTGGAGACTCAGAATTCCTCCCGCCCCTCCAGGCCTCGCCCCACAGCCAGTGCGGCCCAGTCCCCACGCCAGAGGCCTGCCCGGCCCCGGGTGCAGAGGAGGCGCAGCGGGTGCCCAGCCCCTCGCGCTGCACCTGGCGCTCGGCCTCAGCGCCTGCTGTTGGCATCCCGGAGGAGCACGTCCACTGGGACCCCCGGCCCGGACAGCAGCCAGGCCGGCCACCGCGGCACCAGGTCCCGGCTGAGGGCGGCCGGCCGCGCCCCTCCTGGCTGCCGCCTCACCAGGGCTTCCGGACACAAAGCAGTGCCCACGCCGCTCCCACCCGTCCCTTTAGTGCCGTGCCCTGTGCTCAGCCGCACTGGCAGGGAGGGGCCTGGCACAGCCCGGAGGCGCGCCCAGCGGGCCACCCAAGGTGCACAGGCCCATGCTGAGGTGCCGACGGCTGCCCACAGGGGGGCCCAGGGCCCGCAGCTTCATCTCCGCCTCAGGAAGAGGGTGGCTGGGCACAGGGTCTGGCACAGCAGTCACTCAACCAGCAGCCTGGCTCCCTGCCCACCCCCCGCCGCCCATCCGCCTCCCGAGAGCCCAGAGCCCAGCAGCAGCACTCAAGGCGCTGACAGTGCTGGGGTCCACGCGGGCACCTCCCAGGGCGGCACCACAGAGAGCGCAGCAGGCAGGGGTGGGGTCCTGGGAGGCCTGGCCGCCTGGGGGAGGTGGGGCAGGAAGTTAGCGTCAGATGATGGGGGCCTCCGGCCTGGCTCAGGCACGCTCAGTGTCCCACCCTATGTTCAGGCACCAGCAGGTAAAGGACAGCCGCACCTGCTCCAACCGCCCCACCTCGTCCTCGCTGTGCACCTGCTCAGGAGCCCCCTCCCCGCACCCAGGTTCCTCCACTCTCTGGCCTCAGGAAGCCCTGCCCGGCCTGGCACCTCCTCCCTGCCTCCCGGCCAGCTGGCCAGTCCCTCTGTCTTCTCTCTGCCACCCAGAGTCACGTCTGTGCTGCCGTCACCCTTTCTGTCCCCAGGCTGACGGGGCCTCACCAGGCGGGCCCATTGGCCACGTGCCCAGCACAGTGCCCGGAGCAGGTGACATTCCGTGACCGCCAGCTTACCAGGGCAGGGATGGCACAGAGGAGCGCGTAGCAGAGAGAGAAGGTGTCCTGCGGGCGCGAGCTGCCTCCTCCCACAGCCCTGCTGGCCAGCCCTGCGCTGGGCAGGAGACGCCAAGGGGCACGGTGCTTCCTGCTCGCCAGGATCTGCCCCCCCCCCCAAGGCCCACATCCGCGTGGAGGTCTGGCCACGCCCTGCCCTGGGGGTGGGAGGGCTGGGCCCAGGAGAGCCGGTGGAACAGACCACAGGGTGGGGGGCTGCAGGGAGAGCCCTGAGGGGAGAGGGCAGAGCTGGGCGGCCAGGAGGCCCCGACTGTGACACCTGGGCAGCCACCTCCGTCGTCAGACACAAGGAGCAGCCCACGCCATCCCTACCTGGGACCCAGCCCCTAGGAGGGTGCGCCCCAGGCCCCTGGGTGCAAGCTCCAGGCACCCCGAGAACACAGCCCTGCTTCCCGGCCCGGCTCCGAGAGGTCGCGGCCGCCCTGAGGCTCCGAGCCTGCCGGGCATCGCTCGCTCTGGGCACAGCGACTCCTGCCCGGCTCCAGGAACATAATTAGTGCAGCCCCGGCCCGGTGATTTACACAAAGCTCAGGACTGTGCTGCTGCCTCCCGAGCCCCTAACTCAGCATTTTCTTTTCCCTGACGAAAGCAGGACTCCAGGCTTAACTGCTCTCACGCCCTCACAGCGAGGCTGTAGGAAACTGCACCCACTGCACACGCAGGGGCAGGCGAGCATGGGGGGCAGGGGAGCATGAGGGGGGGCAGGCGAGCATGAGGGGGGCAGGGGAGCATGAGGGGGTCAGGGGAACATGGGGGGGCAGGAGAGCATGAGGGGGGCAGGAGAGCATGGGGGGGCAGGGGAGCATGGGGGGCAGGGGAGCATGAGGGGGGCAGGCGAGCATGGGGGCAGGCGAGCATGAGGGGGGCAGGGGAACATGGGGGGGCAGGAGAGCATGAGGGGGGCAGAGGAGCATGGGGGGCAGGTGAGCATGGGTGTCGCAGACCCCCCCAGGCCACACAGCAGCCCCGGGCAGTCACAGCCAGGGAAGGGGCAGGGCGGTGCCAGCACCTGGGAAGCCCCAGGAGGAGCGCAGGACGGGCTGCTTCCCAGCACCCGTGGGAGCTGACAGGACACCCGGGAGCCCGGCCCTGGCCCTGCTGAGCTCGAGGTGCCTCTGCTCCCACCGTGCAGAGCCAGTCAGCCCCGGCTCCTGACCGCCCCACAGCACCCTGGGAAAGCACATCGGTGAGGCAATGCCTCCTTCCTGTGGGAACCCAGGGCAAGGCTCCCTCCACGCACTGACCCTCCTAAAGCCCTGAGGCCAGTGCAGGCCACACACAGGGCTGCCCAGTGCCCAGCGCAGGTCCTGGGCTGCCTCCGCCAGGATCGCTGTGCAGCCTGTGAGAGGGAGGGGCTGTGAGAGGGACGGGCCGGTCAGAGATGCGCACGAGGCCTCCTGTCCAGCACAGCCCTGCCCCAGTGGCGAGCAGCTGGCCAGGCCCACACCCGCCCCACCACTGTGCAGTCTGGGGCTTCGCAGGCAGGCCCGGCTCGGGACAGGCAGGGGAAGAAGAGGTGGGGCTATGGCCAGGCGTCCACTGTCTGGGGCAGGTGGGCATGGGACCTCCCACCCCAGCGACTTCTGGGAGCTGATGACCCACCGCCCACCATGGCTTCTCCTTGGCCGCCACAGCACACGCTGCCCACTGTGGAGGAATCGCGTGACCTGCTGTCACCACAAAGCCCCAGCCTCTGGGGCCCAGGGGTCGGTGGGCTGCCAGCCCCACGGAGCAGGCAGGGACACAGCTCTCCGACCGGCCTGGGTGCGGGAGCTGGGCAGCACCCTCTCTGCCTTCGGGAGCCAGGCTCAGGGGCACAGGTGCAGCCTCTGCCATCAGGGTGCCCCAGGGACAGCGCTGGGCCCAGCGAGGCCAGAGGAGGAGGCGTCTGGGAGCTGGCCCTGAATCCCCGGGCGCTGCACTGAGAGAGTCGGCTCCCACGTGGGGACCGAGGCCGTGAGCACCCCTGGCTGGGTTGCTAATTGCCGCAGTTACACGGGCGGTAAATTGGAAACCACTGCTGAGGTCTAGGAAAGGCTCTCTCCTCTCCTGCCTCCTCCAGCGCCTGCCCACCCGAGACAGGCCCCACGGGGTCCCTGTGCAGCCATCAGCAAGCGCTCCCGGCTGTTCCTCAGGCACCCTCTCCCGTCCCCCAGCTGCCCACGGACAGCTGACGGCGGAGTGAAACCGAGGCCCTCAGCTCCCTTAGCACATGGTGGCCCCGGGCCCCCACCCAGTCAAAGTCTGACTGAGCCTCTGAGCCCACAGAGCCAGGCCGCGGGAGGGCAGGGAGCGAGGAGGGGAGCGAGGAGGCGGAGGGAACCCTCACCGCTCCGTCCCCAGGCGCCTGCGGCCCCAGCCTGCTGAACAATGCAGTTTTGAATTCAATTAAAGCGATTATCTGTTGTGCCAAATAAATTGTGTACAGCATATATCCTGCAGCACGCTACACCTCCAGGCTCATTATTCCCTAACTGTTTCCTCCTGTTTATGCGCTCTCAAATTAAACTGCTGATAACATGCGCCAAAATAAAAAATGAGCACACCTTGTCCCAGGAAAATTGATTCTCCCTTTCCCTGAACCGGCGACTGCCAGGTTTTATACACTCTGTTCCTGGTGATCATTAGTAATTCAATTTTCTTTTTATTAGCCCCTTATCTGCTGAGCAATATAGTGGCAGAGTTGACCTCTTTCGCACGGGTAAATGTTTAAAATCTTTTCCCTGATTAATTTTGCCAGTTAAGAAAAAGAGGAGAAATGGCCCGGCTCTTAGCCATCACAATGAATAAAGCTTAATGTTGATTGTGATGGAATCTCTAATGCCAGGGAAATTGATTGAACGCGGCAATTACACCGCAACAGCCACTCCAGGGAGATGGGCTGGCCTTCTCCTGGCCGCAGCCTTTTGGTTATTTAAAACAATCCAATTTGCAAGGATAATTATGTATTAGTGTTTTATCTGCCACTTGAAATGAACAGGGGAGTTTCGATACTGGCCCCGCATTAGCAGGTTATTGCTGCAAATTACTTGATATCTGCTTTCTTTCACATAAACAGGAAATTAGGCAATCAATCACCAGAAAAAAGAGGGACCGAGGGATAGGAGGGGCAAGAGCGCCCTCTGCTGGGCACCCGGCCGCACGGCAGGGCGTGGGGCTGGGCTGGGGCTGGGCTGGGGCTGGGCTGGGGCTGGGCTTCCCCACCTGCACCACAGGGCGCGCCCTCTCTCGTCACCTTGCCAGGAAGTCCACACTCGCAGGCACACGGGCAGCCGAAGGGCAGGGGACAACCAGCCCTGCAGCCTGGCCTCACGCCTCGGGGCCCACGCCCGCCCTCTAGTGGCAGCTCCCCACAGGCCCTCCCTGAGGCACCCGCCAGCCTTCTCCAAGCAGAGCTGGGCCCTGGCACAACAGTCCTGAGAGGAGAGCGTAGCCTCCACCCGCTCAGTGGGCGCAAGTCCCAAGTCAAACTGCCTGGGGCCACGCCTGCTCGGCCCCAAACCCTGCTGCCTCCGTATTTCACAGGCGCGGGTCCGGCAGTCCTACCACACGCTCCCCGCTGGGAAAGGGGACCCACAGGACCAGTGCGTGGGGGCGGGGGGGTGGGGGGAGCCTGGCTCTCCAGGGCGGCATCCAGTGACCCCCGCCTCCCCCTTGCCCACTCTCCACGGCCCCAGACCTCCACCACGAGCCCCGCCGGTGCCAGCAGCCCCCCATGTGCTGCCAGCACCTCACAGCGGGCACGCCCACCACACTCCCCTCAGCTGGCCACTAACCAGTGACTCAGCGGGCAAAGCCGGCCCTCCCAGGCCTCCTCCTTCAGGACGGCTGGGCAGCCGCCCTCTCGTCCACTTCCCACTCCTTCCACCAACAGGAATGCAGCGGGGCCAGCGTGGGGCCAGCTCAGGCTTCCCAGAGCCCCCCTCCCAGGGCCCCTCCTGTCCTCATACCTTCCTTGATGGGGAGGTGGGTGCGGCCAGGAGGCAGGCAGCACAGCCGGTGCCGGGTGACCTGCACCAGGCCCTTGGGGGGGGTCTTCTTCTGGGCAGGGCCGCTCCTCCCCCGCAGGGCCTGCCTCCTGCGCAGGCTGAACTGGCTCTTGGCGGTGGCAGTTGGTGGGGGGCTGCTCTTCTTGTCCCCAGGAAGGCTGCGGAGACAAAGCGGCAGCTCTCAACAGGCCCTCCCCACGGAGGGGGACCCCCCCAGCCCACTCGGATAGAGCCCCATGGAAGCCCCATGGAATCGGCAGCACCAGCCTGCAGGCTCCCAGCCGCAGCGGAGGATCCCAGGATCCCAGCCCAGGCAGGCGGGGAGCAGAGCAGAGTGACCCAGCCCGGGCCCCACCCAGTCGGTCCCCTCCCCTCCGCAGGCCAAGAGCCTCCAGTGGAGCTGGGGAGGGGGCAGAGGAGACGGGGTGTGCACAGGAGCTGCCACCGCATCCCCAGGCTTCTGCGCAGGAGGGACTGTTCCCACAGCTCCTCCTGTCCCTCCTGACACAGAGGCTGCCACCATCCAGAAAAAGATGGGGTCATCCCGAAGGGACAGCAGGGCAAAGACCGGGGTCGGACGGTGGGAAGGACCTGCAGAGGGGCACGCACACGAGGATGGGCATGCGCCATGTCCGATGGCAGAGGTAGGCCCTCTGCATGCCCAGAAGTAGCCACCTGACCCCAGGCCTCACGCCAGGCCATGGGCCATCTTTGAGCCTCCTCAATCCACAGGGTGGAGGCTGGGAGGGGACACGGGGTCACCGTGGCAGCTCTCCTCCCAGACACGCTACAACCCCGAGTATGTCTAGCCAGCACCGGGCCAGGCAGAGCCTCCTGCCCACAGATCCCGGGCCCAGAGGGAAGCTGCCCAGCAGCCTCTCCGAGCAGAAGGGGGGGTGCTGGCACCAGCCTCCACCCCCCCTGCCTGGCCGGGGACTGAGGCAAGCCCCTGCCCCTGCCGAGCCCCCGCACTCAGCAGCAGCCTGGCCGCATCCCCACTAACAAAGCTCCCCTCACTCAGGCTCAACCAGCAGAGACCAGTGATGCTTCACCTCCCCTCCCCCCCCCCCCCGCAGGCGGGCCCTCCCACCAGCTGTCACCGGGAGGGGGGCCAGGCCCAGCCCCGCTGCCACTCAGGACCCGTGCGGCTGGGCACGCACCTGGCACTCCCCCGCCTCTTGATGATCTTGGTGCGGCTCTTCACTTTGTAAGCCGAGAGCCCTGGGGTCTCACTGAAGAGGGGCTTCAAGCCGCTGGGCCCCACTGCTGGCTTGTCCCCCGGGGGGGACCTCGAAGGGACTGGAGAGAGCTGGAAGGCATGGTCCTTGCTGCCAGCCTCCGACTGCCAGCGGAAGGAGGAGCAGGAGGAGGCCGAGGGGCTGGAGGCCTTCCACTGGTACTTGCTGCGGGGAGCGCCCACGGGGCACCCGGCCGGCTTCTTGGGTTTGGTCTCCGGGTCGGCTTTGGGCTGCAGCTTCTCGGCTCGCTCCGCTGTGCACACGTTCTCCGCAGCTGCTCTGGGGCTGAGGGCCCTGCGAGGCGCCCGGGGGCTCTTCGTCGAAGCAGCCACCCATTTGTAGTTGTTTTTCCGGAACTTGCTGTTTTGACAGGACACAAGCAGGGAGGCCTCCGGGGCCTGCCTGGGTCCAGAAGCTGGTCGGGCTGGGCCTGCCACGGAGCCAGCCTGAGCGGGCTGATCGGGGCGGCCGGCATCGGCTCTCCTGTCCCCAGGGAGCTGTGCAGCACAGCCGGCCACAGGGTGCGAGCTCACCTTCACAGTCAGGGCCACGCCACTGCGCTGGGGCCCGGGGGGAGGCAGGAGGCGGGCCTTGACGGAGATGGCGCTCTCGCTGACCGTCCGCCGGGACTCCGAGGGGCTGTCGCTCAAGCTGCTCACAGACTTCACCACCCGGGGCTTGCCGGCCTCCTTCTGGCAGACCAGCTGGCAGTCCTCTGTGCTGTAGTTCCCCTTGGCCCTTCCTGGCTTTGAGGGCGGGCGCTGCCCACCAGGGGGCTCGCCCTCCCCTCCCCAAGGCCTGCGGTCGCTCCAAGGAGGGTCCCGGGGGGCCCCTGCAGCACCAGCCACGCTGGGCTGGGACGGGGGTTTGATCTTGATGACCATGCTCTGGTCAGCACTGAGCTGGACCTGCCTCTCCAGGACATACTGCTGGGGGGTGGGGTCCTGGCTGCCTCCAGCCCCGAGGGTGGGGTGCGCAGCACAGTCCCCGGGTGAGTCCAAGGAGTCGCCAGGTGGGTCCAAGGGTCCCGGGGGTCGATTCACGAGGGAGTATTTCTTGCGCCACGCAGGCCCGTGGCTCGTGGAGAAGCCCCTGCGGCCGGGACGAGGGTAGCGAGCCCCGAAGGCCCTGCTGCTGCTGTAGACGGGCGGCTGCCAGCGGCCGGAGGCTGAGGGGCCTGGGGCAGGAGTGTTGCCATGGAGGTTCTTGTAGTCGTCAATCAGACCTAGGAGACAGAACCGCAGGCTGACCGGAGGCTCAGAGCAAAATTAGCAACAGTCGGGGGTGAGGGGGTATCAGCTGACAAGACACCCCACAGACCCCCATCTCTCTCCTGAGCCCCTCTGCGGAAGAGACCCACTGACAGTTCAGCCTGATCCTCTTGGGCCTGTCTTTCCCCTGAGCCTTTTCCCATCAGCTCTACTCCAGTCCTGTTTCTGGTTGCCCATCCTGATCATGCACCCCTGTGGCATCATGTTCCCTATTTTCTGGGTCCACAATCCTTTGAAGCCATAGGTGGTGTGGCTCAGTGGATAGAGCGTCGGCCTGTGGAATGAAGGGTCCCGGGTTCGATTCCGGACAAGGGCACAAGCCTGGGTTGCGGGCTCCATCCCCAGTAGGGAGTGTGCAGGAGGCAGCCAATCCATGATTCTCTCATCATGGATATCTCTATCTCTCTCTCCCTCTCCCTTCCTCTCTGAACTCAATAAAAACATATTTAAAAAAAAAAAAAAAAAGATCAGTGTCTCTCAGCATGAAAAGACCAGCAAGGCCTACACTGCATACCTCGGCCCTCTGGCTGCCCGCGGATGGGGAGGGGTTGGGGCGACACAGGACAACGGGTGCACGATGACCGACAGCGCTGGGCACGCAGCACTTGACAAGAATGTCACAGCGTCCTCCCCGGGAGGCGAGGCCTGCCCGGCCCGCGGGGAGAACCCGGGGCAGGGGCTGACGACCACCAGGGCCTTTCCAACGAGCCCCCCGACAACTGTCCTCGCAGGAGGCCGCCAGGGCTGCGGGCATTTCAGCCCAACGAGCAGCGAGCAGCCAGCCCCCTGCCCCGGGCACCACACCCTCCCAGCCCCAAAGCCGCGTCCACACCTGGGGACACCTCGGGACAGTGGCCCCCACGGGCCAGCCCACCGAGGCTCTCCCATACGCGCGTCCCAGGTCCTCAGTCTTCTTTGTGGAAATAACCGGGGGGGGGGGGCAGTTTAAGTATAAAAAGCCCGATTGAGTTTAGAATTTGAAAAGTTTGGAAGCTGAGGCCTGGCGTCTGGGTCTGGCGTATGTGATGTGCGGAGCGAAGGCGCTCGGAAACGGGGCGCCCGGGAAGCATCACCGCCCTCGCCCGAGCGAGCTGGGCCGCCCGCACCTCCGCCCGCTGCCGGGGCCGGGAGCGCGGGGGCGGGGGCAGCCTCCGCCGGTTACTAAGCGACCGCCCCGCCGCCCCCGCGCGGCGCCGGAAAGGCCCGCGGTATCCGTCCGACGAGCCCGGGCAGGGCCGACCCCGCAGGCTGGAGCCCCTCGGGCTCCACCGCCCGCCCGGCCCACCTCCCGCCCGGCCCACCTCCCCGCCCGGCCCGGCCCGGCCCGGCCCCGCTGTGGAGACCGCGGGCGGGCGGAGTGCGTCCCCTCGGCGAGGGGAAGAGCGGGACGCGCGACCCCAGCCCGGCCGACTCACCCTGCAGGAGGCGGATCTGCTGCCGTAACAGCTCCTTTTCCTCCATCTCCCGAGTCTGCGACGCCCGGCCAGGCCCCCGCGACGTCATCGCCGCGCGACCGTCTCCCTGTGGGCGGGGCGGGCGGAGCGCGAGAGGCTCTGAGACTGCGCACTGCAGCCGGGCTTGGCCTCCGCGGTCGCCCTGGCAACGCCTCAGCTACGCCTGCGCAGAGCAGAGGACGGGGCGCGGTCACCGCGGGGCGGGGGAGACAGCCGTGAGGGTCACCGGTGACGGCGCTCTCGATCCCCGCAGCTTCGCAGCCTCCGCCTGCCCCCCTCTCTGTCCTGCCGCCTTGACCAGCCCAGCCGGCACCCCTTTGAGAATTCCTCCCGCCAGGCTCCCAGGGGGCCGCGGGTTGGACGGCGGGGACCACTCCTCGCGGGTGCCCCCCTCGCCTGTACCCCGCGCGGAGGGGGAGCAGGAAGTGATTGGGAGAGAACTGCCCCGGAGGCCCTCGTGGGTCCTTCACCCCAGCATCTCGCCCCGCGTCGACCCGCACTGCCAAGTGCAACTCGGCCGAGGCAGATGCTCCCGGAAGGAAATGCTGTTGCCCGGCCGGGACTCAGAGCGCCGCCCGGTGAACCCGGAGGCCGGGATACGAGCGGGGGTTGCCGCTGGGTCCCCCGGGGGCGCGCAGGAGGCCGATCCCTGATTCTCTCTCTCCCTCTCCCATTCATTCTGAAATCCATAAAAATTTTTTTTTTTTAATAAGGAAATGGCCCTGACCGGTTTGGCTCAGTGGATGGAGGGTCGGCCTGCGGACTCAAGGGTCCCAGGTCGGATTCTGGTCCAGGGCATGTACCTTGGCTGCGGGCACATCCCCAGTAGGGGGCGTGCAGGGGGCAGCTGATCGATGTTTCTCTCTCATCGATGTTTCTAATTCTCTATCCCTCTCCCTTCCTCTCTGTAAAAAATCAATAAAATATTTTTTTAAAAAAAGAAAGAAAGAAAATGTCATTGGTCAGCTGTTCCCTGCAGCCCGGCATTCCCACGAGGCTCCCAGGACCACGACGAGGGTGGCGTGAGCTACACGGGACCGTCCTCCCCTGCGCTCCTCCGGGCGAGGCGCGGGAGAGGCTGCCTGGATGCCGCAGCGCTTCCTCCCGCCGGGCGGACCCGGAGCTCCCGCACCTGAAGCCGGACGAGGGCCCCTCCCGCCCGGGCCCAGCGGTTGGGCTGGTTCCGCGTGCCCCAGCCCCGGGGAGCCGGGCAGGACGCGTAATCCCGCGGCTACGCGCGGGGCCCTCTGCGTGCGGGCGGGGGTTTCCGTGGCCAGCGGCCCAGCAGAGACTAGGGCGCAAGCGGGGGGGGGGGGGCACCGGGAAATTCCGGAGGGAGGGAGGGAGGGAGGGAGCGGCTGCCCGGGCACGGACTTCCCGGCACGGGGGCGGGGCGGGGCGGGGCTGCTCCACAGGCTCCGGAGGCCGCGCAGGAATCCGCGGAGCCCGCAGCTGCGCCCGCCCGGGTCTCTGCGGCCCGGACCTCCCGGCCTCACTAGCCTCGGAGTCCAGGTCTCGGGCGGCCCGCCGCGCGCTCCTGTGAAGCGCAGGGGGTGCCTGGAGCCCGCTGCCCCCGCCAGGTCTCAGCCGTCTGAGCTCGGCCGACTCCTCTCCCGGAGCCCGCTGACCCCGCCCGAGCACGCCCCGCGCTCCCTCCAGCGCACTCTCGGGTTATCTCCGCGGTCTGAATGCCCTGCTCTTCCCTCCCAGGTCAACCCCGCCAGGCCCCATTCCCTGCGTGTCTGGCCGGTCAGCAGCCCCTGACACGGGTGGGTGGGGTCGGGCCAGCGGCAGGGGCTTGCTTCCTCTCCCTTAGGCCCGCTCGGAGCGGCGCCCACCACCCCCCCTCCCCCCAATAAGCACACGCGGCAGCCCCCTCCCAGCCTCCCAGTCATAGTGTCCTCCCCAGCTCCGCACCCCACCCAGGTGGCCGGACCTTGCCCTGGGCGACCCACCACCTCCACATAACATGGGGGCGGGGGGGGGGGGGGAACGTGTGCCCCAGGGTTTCTGGCTGCCTCCCTGCCATGCGCCATGGGCCTAGGAGGATGGAGTGCACCCCAGCCCCGCGCACTTCCTCCCTTCCTCCCCAGCGGCTCACTTCCTGCCTCTGGGGCTGACCCCCAGCTGTCCTCTGTGAGCGGGGCAGAGGCAACACCACCCCTGGCCAACACGTTGCTTCTTGTTTGGGTTGTTACTAAGGAGCGGATATGGCCATAAATGGCATGGGCCAGGCCCGGTCCTGCCCACCCAGCTGGGCTGTGGCAGCCTAGGGCACTGCCTAAGGCAGGTGGGCACAGTGTGCCATGCTGTCCCCCGTTGCCACGTGGATGGCACCTGCCTGGCACTCTGCCTCAGACCAAGGTTCTGTGCCCCCTCCCCCCAGTTCTCCCACAGCAGCGAGGAGGCCGTGCAGACAAATGACCGCGCTGGTCACACCCCTGCTGGAAGCCCAGGCCAGGTCACCCCTGAGGAGGCTGCCCCTCCTGACCTGACCGTGGCCTGGAGGCTGCCCGCTGCACCTGGCCACACGGAGCTTTGCCTGGGAAACAGGGAGAAGCAGGTGTAGCTGGAGGAGTCGGACCCTCCGGTGGGACCAGCATGCAGCCCCCAACACACGCAAACACAGCACATGCAAATATGCACATGCAAACAACACACGTATGAATACACATGCATGTGTGTGCATACCGCGTGCACACATGGACACACATGTGGACACACACCCAGCCCTACTCAGGCTCTTGGAGCTCCTGCCACCACCAGCAAGGATGTCCCCTCCACCAGGGGCTGGACCAGAGCCGGGAGCTCCTCGCCAGGCTGGACGGGCACCCACGGCCCCAGGGGCCCTCAGTTGGCAGCGCTCAGCCCCAGGCCTGCCCCCAGGCCCCCAGCCCAAGGGGAAACCACAGGCAGGCACCGGAGCAGGCCAGCCCCCTGCCTGCCACCCCCAGGGCCTCGCCTGCCCGCGTCCTGCCCAGGGTACCCAGCAGTTGGGGACTTCTGCTTGCACAAGACATTGTTTCCTTTGTGTGTGTGTGGGGGGGGGGGGTTAAAAACATTTTTATTGATTTCAGAGAGGAAGGGAGAGGCAGAGAGAGATAGAAACATCAATGAGGAGAGAAAAACATGGATCCATCGGGTGCCTCCTGCCCCACACTGGAGACCGAGCCTGCAACCCGGGCATGTACTGTCAGGGAATTGAACCCGTGACCTCCCGGTTGATAGGTCGACGCTTAACCACTGAGCCACGCCAGCCAGGAGACAATGTTTCCTTTGAATCGGCCTTTCCAGTCACTGCAGCTGCAACAGGCCAGGGCAGGAAGTCACCTTCTGGCTCACAGCGACAGCCCTCACGGTCGGGCACCTGGCACAGGTGCGGATGGGGTGTGTGCAGCGCTTTCGGGGTGCGTGTCAGCCAGCAGCCCCGTGTGGCCTCCCCAGTGAACTCCTGGGTTCAGGGCGAGAAGCGAGGTGTGGAGCAAGACGAGGGGCGCGGCCGCTGCCTTGGCCCAGACAGGATTCGCTGGTGACCCATGACCCAGGGCGGGAAGGGCGAGGAGCCTGTGCGGCTGGGTAGTGCCACCTGCTGCGCTGTGTAACCGCCTCCTTAGGGGAGAACTCAAGGGCCTCGTCATTCCCGCGCTGAGAGCGCACGACGCTGTGGGTGTCAGCATCCTCAGGGTTGTGCAACGCTCACCACAGTCGGCTAGAACTTTTTCATCACCCCAAGGGAACGCGCCCCTCCCAGCTGTCTCACACACACACACACACACACACACACACACACACACACCCGCTACGTGCTGTGTGTGTGGCCTCTCCTGCTGGCTTCTCTCACGGAGGGGGGTGGTCTGAGTTCCCCCCTGCTGTCCAGGCACCAGAACTTCACTCCTTTCCAGGGTGCGTGGCTGACGGGGGGGGGGGGGGGGGGGGGCGGGAGGGTGGTCTGTGTCCCGCTGTTATCTACACCGTGTGCAGGCCAACGTGGAGGGACTCATCTCCTGACTACACACCCGGAAGGACTGGCTGGGGCAGGCCACGGGCTCCTGTCCCCGGAGCTGGCGGTGCCTGCTCCCTCCCCAGCTTACCCGCACCCCTGGCGCGGTCTGATGTGCTTGTTGTTTGGACAGCGCTCGCAGAAACGTCTGCTCCTCGGCGCTTCCGCGTGCCAGATATTCGGAAAGGAACCGCCTGGAAGCTCAGCTGGTGGGCGAGGCCCATGGTCATTTCCGGCAGCGACCGGCGGTCCCAGCCGCGTCTGCAGGTTTCACTTTTGGGTCCTGAGCCCACAGCCGGCTGAGCGCTGCTTTGGAGGCTCCAGAGCACAGCCCAGCAGCCCCAGCCTCAGTGACCTCACTTCCTGCGCCCCCGGAACCTGGGCACCAAGTTCAAGGACACGGTGAGCTGCCCCGCGTCCCCCTGGCACCCGGTGGCCCTGCTCGCTCACACTGGGTCAGGGGTGCCGGCCCTTGGGGCAACAACCTGGCCACAGCCCCCTCTGATAACTTCCCCCGCACCGCCCCCCCCATCCAGGCCCACCCGAGGTAGCCCAGGGCCCCTGGGAAGTGGCCCCTCACCAGCCAGACTGCGGGTGGGCCCTCCAGGCGCCCCTTGGCCCCGCTGGCCCTGGAGGGGCCCTTGCCTGGGGCCCAGGTCTGCCTGGTCTCTAAGCCCTGAAGCCTCAGCCTTAGACAAGTGGCTCCTCAGGCTCAGGACACAGAGGAGCCTGGCGTTCTGCGGAGGCGGTGACTCTGTTTCTCCCTCTCCCCCCCACCCCGCCCCCCGCAACCCTTTGAACACCTCAGCCAGGGAGGCAGTGGCTACAGCAGACAGAGCAGCGGTCTGGGGTCACCCCAAGGCCCCTGCCTTGCCCTGCCCTCCCTCCGGGGTGGCCCTAAGCCGCGTTGGGCTGACAAAGTGATGGAGGCCTGGCTGTGTACCCGAAGCTGACTGCCCCGTCACTGACTGCCCAGGGCTTTCCTGGGCGGCCCCCTGAGGGCTGTGGGAGAGGGTCCCCCGGAGGGGCTCCAGGCTCCTTGGAGGGAGGGAGGGGGCAGGGAGGACCCGGTCCCTCTCCGTGCGGGTCGTGCAGTCAGAGCGCCCAGGACTGACCCTGCGGTGGCTTCGGAGGGAAACAGTGCCTGGTCCTCAGAGGCATCCAGGCGCCCACTGTCCCCCCCCCCCCCCTCTGTCCCAGCCCGAGGCCGCCGCCTCCGGGGAGCATGTCCGCCTTCGAGCGGGTGGTGAAGAGCGTGGTCCAGGAGCTGGACCGCCCAGGGGAGCTGGTCCCGGTGGACAGCCTGCGGAGCTCCACCAGCTTCCAGCCCTACTGCCTGCTGGCCAGGAGGCCTCCCGGCTCCAGGTTCTGGAGGCCCCGATACAAGGGCACCAACCTGTCCATCAAGGACATCCTGGAGCCCGATGACCCTGAGCCAGGTACCGAGGGCGGGCCGGGGGCGGAGCCTATGTCCAGGACCCGGATGCCCCCCACCCACCCAGCCACCTGGGCCTCAGGCTCTGTGACCCCAGAGGGCAGCTCCTTTTCAAAGGTCCGGTTCCCGGTGGGCAGGTGGGCATGGCGGGCGGGGCCTCAGCTCTGGTCTCCTTCCAGTCGTCCAGTGCATCGGTCCCTACCAATTCCAAGACGCGGTGGATGGGCAGCTGCAGGGCCGCGTGGAGCTGAGCGTCCCAGGGCAGGGCGGGTTCTCGGGCGGGGCCTCCGTGTCCGGCAGCTCCAGGGCCGCCATGAATGTGTGCACGCTGCGAGTGGGCCCCAACACCTGGGAGACCATGCAGCAGGAGAGGTGAGCCCCCAAACCTGGGGCAGGCCCTGCAGACGCCAAGTAGCCCGGGGTCAGGGGGGTCTGTGCTGGGACCGGCAGAGGGAGGGAGGCCGCAGAAGTCAGGGGACCAGGCCACAGAGGAGGCAGGGCTGCTGGGGGGAGCGGACACGGGGACACGGTGAGGGGTGTTACCTCAGAGTGGACACCGAAACATGAACTCAAGGGGTGGAGGGAGAGAGCAGCCCGTGAGCCGCCGGGGGAGGGGTGTCCACGTGTCCCTGCCGGGCCTCAGCCCTCCTCCCCGCACCCTCACCCCCACCAGGACCTGGGCCTCCCGGAACCCCCGGTCCCTCAGCCGCCAGCCCCGTCATCCCTGCCGGGGACACAGAGGCGGAGGGTGGGGAGGAAGGCAGGTCCCTGGGCGGGGTGTGGAGCGGGTGCACCCCTAACCTCCCGCCCACCCCCCTCGGCGCAGGCGCCTTCGGCAGCCGGAGCACAAGGTCCTACAGCAGCTGCGCAGCCGCGGGGACGACGTGTTCGTGGTGACTGAGGTGCTGCAGACGCAGAAGGAGGTGGAGGTCACCCGGACCCGCCGGCAGGAGGGCTCGGGCCAGTTTGTGCTGCCGGGAGCCATGTGCTTTCAGGTGCGGGACGGGCCCTGCCCAGGGCGGGGGAGGGCAGGGCATGGTGCCAGGCAGATCCGAACCCAGCAGCTCTGAGCCCAGCTCTGCCCCCAGGGCCAGGGCGAGGGCCACCTGAGCCGGAAGAGGACCGTGACCATCCCCAAGGGCAGCATCCTCGCGTTCCAGGTGGCCCAGCTGGTCATCACTGGGTCGGGCTGGGGTGAGCTGGGCTCGGGGTGACTTCTGGGCCCAGACTCCCTGGCGAAGACGCAGGGAGGCCTGGAAAGAGCCACGCTGGCTGCGGGGGTGCAGGCATCTGGCTGTGCAGCTCTCTGGGTCGGGGGGCTGAGGGTCCTGGGTTCTGGTGTGTGGGAGGTTGGGGTGCACTTGAGGGACGGTGAGGGGAGCCCCAGTGGGTGAGGGGAAGGCCAGAGCCTCGGCCAACCTGCCCCCCACCTCCGCCCCCACCCGGCCAACAGACATCCTCTTCAGCCCCAGCAAGAAGCAGAGGACCTTCGAGCCGCCCCCAGTAGGTGAGGCCCAGGGACCCCCAGCCCGGCCAGAGCATGGGGCAGGCTCCCAGCTGCTGAGGCACCTCCCGCTCAGCATGGGGCAGCCGGAGCCTGCAGCGGGGTGTGTACACACACACACACACACACACACGCACACACGGCCTCGCCCCTGCCCTGGGCTCCAGTGTTGGGGTGTTGGGGGGTGGGCTGCGCCCTGTGCTGACAAGCTCTGCCCGGCCAGGCGACCTGCTTCCCGGAGGAGCAAGCAGCCAGCCCCGGCAGCCATCCCTCCGCTTCTCCATATGGTCCATAGTGAAGCAACTCAGTCTCATAGGAGGTCAGTACCTTCCTGCCCAGCCCGGGGGCACCTGGTGGGCTCGCCCTCTTCCTCCTGGGGGTCTCCCCGTCTGGAACAGGGCTCTCGGCCCTGTGGACACCCAGGCAGTGCCAGCCCTGTCCCTACAGATGGGCTGGAGGATGACAGGCAGGCACCCGCGGAGGACTTCCCCAGCCTGCAGGCGGAGGTGAGGGCCTGTGCCCGGCGCCTGGAGAGCCTGTCCGGGCCACTGTGCCAGCAGCTGCTGACGGGCCTGAGGCAGGTGCTGCAGGATGAGCCGGCCCTGGAAGCCCTGGAGGAGTCGGTGAGCGGCCCTCGGGGTGGGGTCCAGGGGGCGGGTCTGCCCCGGCCAGCGGGCTCAACAGCTCCCCTGTGCCCGCAGCTGGAGCAGGGCCTGTGCTGCGGGCGGGTGGAGCCCCTGCAGGGTCCCGTGGGCGACATCCTCGAGTGCCTGGTGCTCCCCGGCCGGACGCTGGTGGAGGAGCTGGCCGGCCCCATCGCCTACCTGCTGGAAGCCCTGGCTGGTGAGGGGCCCAGGGCTGGGCAGGGCGGGCCGGGGTGGGCTTCTCAGCGGGGCCTCCCGGAGCCCCTCTTATCCCGGGTCTCTCCCCAGCGCTGAGCGAAACCCAGCACGTGCTGCTGGCCCAGGCGCTGGAGGCCGAGGCGCTGTCAGAGCCCTTGCAGCTGGTGAGAGACCCAGATGCCGGGGGAGAGGTTGGGCTGTGGGTGGGGCCTGGGTACCTCTGGGAGGGGGTGATGTGGGGGGGGGGGGCCTCCAGGGACAACCTCCCACCCTGTCCTGGCAGGTGGAGAGCCTTTTGGAGCAGACCACGCCGTGGCAGGAGCCCAGGGCCGTGTCCCTGCCACCTGGGCTCCTGGGGAGCAGCTGGGGCCCAGAGGTGCCCACCTGGACCCTGCTGGAGGCATGCGGCCTAGAGCTGCAGGCGGGCGCCCCCCAGGCGTCCTGGAGGCCCGAGGCTCAGGGGCGCACGTGTGCGCTCTACGCCTGCCTGGCCCTGCTGCTGCAGCTGAGCCAGCTCTGCTAGCCGCTGGCCTGCCCCGGGCAGCTCTGGGCAGGGAGCGCTGCCGGCTGCTGGCTGCCGGCTGCCAGCCTGGGAAGATGGAGCCCAGCCCAGCCGAGGCCCGTTCCCCACAGGACTGGGGGGCTGGGGGGCTGGGGGAGTCAATAAATGTGCTACACAAAGGGAAGATGGGTCGTCGAGTTTTTGAGGGGCTCTAGACCTGGGAGAGGGGGCAGGGGTGGGACCTGCTCACACAGGAGAGGGAGGGATGTGGACCAGAAGCAGTTGTCCCCCGTGGTCTCACTCGGTCACACCGTGGCCCCTTGGGAGTGACCACACGCGGCTGGAGCCCTGGCCCCTTCCCAGCGTGCTGGCGAGAAGATGGGGGGGTGGGGGCAGTTCCACCAGCACAGTTCTCCCCCTGCCTCAGGGACCCTGAGGACACACCACGGCAGGGGGCCCATCCTCAGCCTGAGGGGCCCAAAGGGACCGGGCACGTGTGGTGAGCAGTGCACAGACCCTGCACTCCTGGGGCTGCCTGAGGCCCCCGGGGAGGCAGGGACCCGAGCCCGAGCCGCTGGCCCCCGTCCGCGCCTCATCGGGCACATCTGCTCTGAGGTCACAGGACCCAGAGCACTGCGGACCAGCGCCCTGGAGTGGCCGTGCGTGAGGACAGATGGTTACTGATCAGCTGGGAGTCTGCCCTCCTCCCCTCAGTGGGCGGGGCCCCCTCACGGGACAGGCAGCTTCAGGATTCACCGAAGAGGAGGCCCTGGGTTCCAGGGTTCGGCTGGGACATGAACCCCACACAAACCCAGGGTCCAAGCCCAACAGGGACTTTCACGTGAAAACAGAAGACAGTGCCCCCCGACATGCCAGACCCAGGGACAGGAAACCCCTAGAAATGGACCCCACACGGAGAAGAGGCTCGAGGCCTCTCCAGCCCATTTGTCTCTCCGGGGCCCCGGCCTCCTCTGGGGACCCTCGTGGGGCGACTTGAAAGGCAAAAGCCAGGTGAGGGGTCGGGAGCAGCCCAGGTCTGGGAAGCAGTGAAAAGCGCTGCAGACGGGCTGCTTCTGGGCCCGAGACGCTGCCTGCGGCCCCGGGCAAAGACGGTCCTGGGCAGCCCCCCCAAGCCCTCCCCCCGCATACTCCTGCCCACACGCGGCCTTATCTACACCCCCGCCTGAGCCCCATCTCCGCAAGGCCCAGACCCCGGCCTTAGACAGACGGGACGGGACCCCTTCGATCACATGTGTTTACTTCAGGCTCTTTCCGCCGAGGGGGCCGGACCCCAGGCCTTCCTGAGGGCCCCAGCCCGGAGGGGCTGCCCAGCCTCCACCAGGCTGGGTGAGTCCCAGCCCCTCTGAGGCAGCAGCTTGGGGAGGGCTTCCGCCCTGCCCATCAGTCATGCTCTCCTCGCTCAACCCTTGCAGGGCGCTGGGTGCCAGCAAGCAGGCTCGGTCTGGTGAGGTGCTGAGGCCAGCGCCCCATCGGCACCCACAGGTGTAGCGCCAGGCCTAGGGTGTCCCGTGGGTGGCTCAGTGGCCCGTCTGGAGGAGGCTCGGAGGGCGTCTGACGCTGTGACCAGGAGCAGGGACGTGCGCGGGGAATGGTGCGGGCCCAGGGCCCCAGGTGTGCACAGGCCAGGACACAGGCCAGGACATGGGCTGGAGAGGGGGGGGCACAGGGTAGGGGGTGCAGGGCTGCAGGGAGTGGAGGCCCGGCGAGGGCCAGGAGGAGGCAGCCCATCGGGCAGCAGCTCACGGGGCTCTTTCGGCTTCACAGTGTCCTCCACCAGAGCCCGGCGTGGCCGGCCAGGTGTGGTCTGGGCCAGGGGCTGGGAGAGCAGCAGGCCCTGGGAGGGACGGGTGGCCCACGGGTGCACGGGTCTGAGGGTGGACGGTGCGCACAGCGCGCTGATGTCCCTGCAGGAACGTGGCCTTCACGGTGGGGAGCTCCTACGGAGGAGTCCGGGTGCAGCAGGCCTTGCCGGGGCTGGGGCGGGTTTGGGGTGGGGTGACACCCGCGCCCAGGCCCAGGCCCAGGCTGCCCACAGAGCGGTGGGGCGCCCGACTCAGATGCCCAGACCCCCCGGAGGACGAAGGGCATGGGGTCAGGCTCGGCCGGGTCGGGAGCAGCACCACCGGCCCGCGAGGCTCGCGCGTTGGAAGGGGTTGTCCGGGTAGACGGGCGGGGGCCGGGCGGGGCGGGCGCGGCGCAGGCGGAGGCGGGGCAAGCGCAGGCCCTGCCCACTGCCCTGCGCGCGGGCCAGCAGCGCCACCTGCTGGGAGGATACTTGCGCCGCGGCGACCACGGCCGGCTCGGGGTCGCCCTGCAGCTGCCCCAGGTCTGCGGGGAGAGGGCGGGGGACAGAAGGGTTCAGGCGGGAGGGGCCTCTCAGAACCGACCCCTTGCGCCTGCACACCCGCCCCCTCTGCCCCAGCTTTGCCACCACCTCTCCGGGCGCACACCCTGGCGCCTTGGGACTCACCCTGGAACAGGGAGTCCAGCAGGTCCTGGCTGAAGCGGCTGGGGCTGCTGTGATGGACAAGGAAGCCTGGATGAAGGCAAACCCGTGAGTGCCGGCCCCGCCCCCAGCGGGCAGGTGCGGCCCAGCTCCCGGACCTCCGGACCTCCGCCCGCAGGGACAGCTTGACACCGGGGCCTCACCTATGAGCACAGCCGCCGCCCGGCGCAGGGGGTCCTGTGGGCTCCGCAGGTAGCCCTGGGTCTGGCTCAGGAAGCTGGGCACATGGCTCGGGTACCACTGAACCTGGGACAGAAGGGTTCATGGCAGGAGAGCCGTTCTCCGCGGAGAGAGGGGGGGGGGTAGTGCCCAGGCCAGGGGTCAAGGCCTGAGGGCTTAGACCTGCCCCGCCCCCCTTGGCTGGGAGGGTGGAGAGACTCGGTTTGGGGGTGAGTGGGCCACACCCCATCACTGTCACTGTCCCCCTACCTACCAGGCGGTGGCAGATGTGACTCAGGGCCTCGGGGCTGTCGTAGTGGGCCACAGTGACCATCTCCTCCAGCAGGCCCCAGCGCAGGGCCCGGTCACAGCGCACCAGCGTCCACTCTGAGCTCTGGAACGGGGCGGGGGGGGCGGCGGGGAGGAGTCCACACAGGGGCAGAGGTGACTGGGGTTGGCCAGCATGAGGGTTGGACCAGCCCAGGGCAGGAGGCCCAGGAGACGCGGAGCCCAGGAGGCCTGCGCCTGAGGTCCCTGGGGCAGCCCCGACCTGCCAGCTTCTGAGAGGCAGTGGGGTGGGGCCAGGTGGGACCAACAGCCCTGGGACAGCTGCAGGGGCGACTGACCTCGGCAGCATCCAGGCTGGGGTCATGCAGGCGCAGCAGCAGCGGCACCAGGCTCCTCAGCACCAGCTTCCGCAGGGGCCCTCGAAGCCCCACGCGGAGCCCGCCCCGGCCCCGCCGCACCAGCGTCCCGAGGAGCCCGACCGCCGAGGCGCGGACCGAGTCCCTGGCCTGCGAGGGAGGGCGCTGTCAGGGCGGGCGGGGAGGAAGAGGGTCTCAGGGGTAAGCGGTCCCCGGGCGAGGTCTGGGGGCGGAGGGATCCTGGGAGAGGGGCTGTAGCCCGAGGGGCGGGGCTTGTGGGGGCGGGGCTTGTGGAGGGCGGGGCTTGTGGAGGGAGAGCCTGTGGGCGGGTCCTGGGGGCGGGGGGAGCCTGGGGAGAGGGGCTGTACCCTGAGGGGCGGGGCTTATGGAGGGCGAGACTGTGGAGGGCGGGGTTACGGGGCGGAAGCCTGGGGTCCGGGTGGTGCTCACGTCGTCCAGCAGCGGAGGGAGGCGGGACCCCAGCTCGGTGCTCAGGCGCCGCACGGGCGCCCGCGGCTGCTGCAGGACCCTCCGTAGTGCGCCCAGCGCGGCGCCCACGAGTCGTGCGTCGGCCTCGCCCAGGGCGCCCAGAAGCGCGGGGAGCAGCGCCCGCACATGCCGCACCTGCGGAGGCAGGGGTCGTGGGTGGAGCTCGCAGGCCCCGCCAGGCCCCGCCCCGCCCGGCCCTGAGCCTCACCTTCCCGCGGTTCAGCGCCAGGTGGCCGAGGCCCAGCAGGCCGAGCCAGCGCACGGTGGGCTCGGGGTCGCTCCGCCAGGCGCGCAGCCGTTCCAGGATGGCCTCCTCCCGCAGGAGCCGCGCGGTGGGCCAGCTCTGCAACAGCTGGGCGGGGGCCCGGGGTCAGCGGCTCGCGGGCCGGTGCAGGCGACCAAGGCCGCGGTTCCTCCCCACCCACCCACCCGGGCACGGGCTCACCCCGATGAAGAAGGCCATGGCCGTGAGGCGCTCAGTGTCATCCGCGCTGCGCAGCCGGGGCAGCAAATCCGCGAAGAGGCCCCGCAGGTGGTGGTCCGCGTGGGCCACCATGGCGCTGGTGGGAGGCAATGGGAACTCTCCCTCTGCTTGTCCTCGATCCCGGAGAAGCCGCCACCCGACCACCCTCAAGCTCCCGCCTCCCCCCCCCCCCCCCCCGCCGCCCTGCCTCGCACCTGGCCAGCAGCAGGACACCCTCCAGGTGGGTGTGGGCTCCTGCCAGCCGCCTCCAGCCTCCAGCCTGCTCCATGCACGTGACCACCATACGGCCGCCGTCCCCAGTGAGCAGGGCCTTCAAGGCCTCCACGGCGCAGCTGGAGGGGGGCGGGAGAGAGGGCCGTGAGGGCGGGTGGGCAGAGGGCGGGCCACCCCCCGCTCCCCTAGTGCGCCCGCACCTGGCGTGGCTGTGCGGTGGTCCACGGTCAGAGGGGGCCCAAACCTTGTGGGCGTCGGGGGAGCGTGGGCCCTGGGCCAGCTCGTGCAGCTGTGTGACCAGCGCCAGGAGCAGGTGCGAGTAGAAGCCCCGCGTGGCGCCCACGCAGCCGGACACAGACAGCATCTCCCCGAGGGCGCGCGTGGCCTGTGGAACAAGCCGCGCGCTCAGGCCCCACCGCGGGCAGGAGGAGGGGACGCGCCCCGGACACTCAGGCTCATTACAGATGCGTGTGAGCCTCCAGCCCAGGCCCCCTGTGGCCTGGCCGGTCCCACCCCTCAAGGTGGGGGTTAGGGGGCCCCCCGGAGGTGCCGGCTGGAGTCACTTACTGCCAGTGCCTCCTGCTGGGGTCCCGCCCGGCCCTTCAGCGCCCACAGCAGCTGCACCAGCACCTGCCCGTTCACACGCTGGTTCCGGCTCAGGCTGCGCCACAGCTCGGCCGCGGCCCTGGGGTCACAGGGTTCATGAGACATGGTCCCTGCTGGTGCACCAGGTCAGGGTGGGGGTGGCCACTGAGACTCCAGCAGGGGGGGAGCTGGTAAACCATCCCGCCCCCGCATGCACCCCCAATTCCAGAGGAACAAGGTCAGTGGCATCTGTGCAGGCGGCTGGCAGCCGGGTGGGCGGGAGCAGCTTGAACCCTGTCCCGCAGCGACAGAGACACCGGCACCACAAGCACCCACATAGCCCTGGCGGGGGCTCAGGGGTGAGCATCATCCCTGTACAGTAACCAGGAAAAGGCCTGAGGGTTCGATTCCGGGTCAGGGTACATACCTAGGTTGTGGGTTCTGCCCTGGCAACCAATCAATGCTTCTCTTTCACACTGATGTTTCTCTCTCCCTCTCTCTCTCTCTCTCTCTCATCTATAAACATATCCTCGCGTGAGGATTTAAAAAACAACACTCCCGTGGAGACTTGTGACCAGATAACTTCTGGAGCCGATTGAACCAAAGAGCCAGGGGTGTTGGGCACAGAAGGCACTCAGCTGGCTGGCCCCCCGCCCCAGGCTGGGCCCAGGAGCGACCAGGAGAGAAAATCCAGCCCCCAAGCCAGGAACCCAGTGCCCAGGTCCGAGGGGGGGCGGGTAGGAGGTTCTGCCCCATCACAACCTGCCCCCTGGGGCCAGACTCCACTGACAGGTGAGAAGGAGGAGGAAGCTGCGTGGGGACGGGCCATGGGCTGCCCCCTGGCGAGTGGGCGGGGCGGGAGTTACCGGTCCGGGGGCAGTGAGCAGGGCAGCAGCGCGCCCACCACGTCCCGAGCGTGCTCCAGGGCCAGCGAGCTCAGCACCCGCAAGGCCGCTCGCCGGGGCCTCCCCTCGGCCAGGCTGGGCACCTGCGCCAGCAGCCCCAGCACCAGGGCGTGCACCTGGCGTGGAGAGGCAGGTGTCAGTGACCGGGCCCCCTGACCCCGGGCGGACGTCCCCTCTGCCGCTCCAACCCCCACCTCCGAGGGGACCAGGCCGGGGCCTTGGGGGCAGGAAGGGTTGGGGCTCACCTGGTCCTCCGGCCTCTGCCCCCGGGCTTCCAGGGCTGAGGACAGGGCGCGCGCCGTCGCCTGTGTCCCTGAAAGGCCAGCCTCTTCCAGGCAGGCCGCCATGTACAGCGCCAGGTCAGAGAGGGCCCCCTCCTCCCAGGAGCACTGGGGGGCCTGGAGCGGGTGGGTGGGGTGTATGAAGTCCCCTTGCCTCTCCCAGTCCTCCCCCCACCCCCCACCCCATGAAGTCCCTGCCCTCTTGTTCCTCAGAGCAGCTCCATGCCTGCCCCCAGCTGCCCCCCTTTTCAGATCCCTGTCCCCCAGGCCACCCCCCAGCTTTCCTTCCCTCCCACTCACCTGATGGGCCCCCTCAGGGGCTGACTCCTGCCCATGGGGAGGGGAGTGGGGTTCCCCGGCAGCTGTGGGGGTGGCTGCGGCTACACCTCCAGGCTCTGCCTCAGGTTGGAGTTCAGGTTGGGGCTGAGGGCCCTGGGGAGGGGGTCTGGTGGGCTGCCCCTGGTTGGCCTGGATCCCCTCAGCCAGAGCTGTCAGGGTGAGGGCCCCCACAGGGCCTGCCCGGGCCCGGCCCCACACCCCCCGAGCCATGGCTGCCACACAGCCCTTAGCAGGCCCGGCCACAGCACCGGCCACGGATCCTCCCAGGAAGTCATGCCTGAGCCTGACCTAGAAGCAGCTCTGGGCGGGCGGGGCGGGGAGGCGTGGTGGTGTGTGAGCCTCTGCTCCAAGTATGTGGGGGGCTGGGGAGCCACATGGGTGTCCCCGGGCGTGGCGCCCCCGGACAGACCCAGTGGCTGGGCTGGCCCCCGGGTGGTGAGTGGCCTAAAGCCCAGGGCCCCGGGGAGGGACAAGATTCCCAGGTGGGTCCATCTGCGAGGGGAGGGCAAGAAGGACCCTTGACCCTGACCTCAAACCCCGCTGGGCAGGGGGACCCTGGCAGGTGTGGACGCCCGAGGAGGCCCCAGCAGGGTCTAGCAGGCTGGGCCCAGCCCCGGGCTGAGTCAGGTCCAGGCTGAGTCACTGCATTCTGACCCAGCTGGACATCCTGGGGGCAGGGTGACGGGAGAGCTGGCACCCCCTCTGAGCTTGGGGCAGCCCTGGGGCAGAGCGCACGGGGCCGGGGGAGCTGCACCTGCTGCCTCCCCAGCACCTTGCAGGTGGCCTTCAGGGCCTTGGACGGTGCGAGGTGCCCCTCCCCCCAGTGCTGGACCTCGGGGTTCCTGGGAAGTGAGCACACAGCCAAGAAGTGGTGGCCTGGAGGGACCTGGTTCTGCGGTTGGTGTCTCCGACCCTCCACTGTCACCTTGGCCCAGCGACAGGGCAGGCATCGCCCAGGCTGACCCGGGAGCAGGAAGAGCTGGTTGGGCCAAATACCTGGCAGTGGAAGTGCTGGGGAAGCGCCCCAGGCAGCACGCCCCACGCCCTGGCCCGCCCGCCACCCGCCCGCCCTGCACCTACTGCTGCTCAGACAGGAGGCCTGGGCCTTCCCTGGGCCCCGCAGCCTAGACCCTCCTCCTGAGCACGTCCTTTGGGTTTTTCTTACACTTTTATTGATTCCAGAGAGGAAGGGAGAGGGAGATAGAAACATCCACGATGAGAGAAAACCATTGATCAGCTGCCTCCCGCACGCCCCCCACTAGGGATCGAGCCTGCAACCCGGGCATGTGCCCCGACCGGCAATGGAACCACAACCTCCTGGTTCATAGGTCCATGCTCAGCCACTGAGTCCGCCGGCCAGCCGGGCCTGAGCAGTTCTTTGGAGCCCCAGCTGCCAAGCCAGTGGGGACTGACAGGCTTGTCTGCAGGGGCCCTGCCCGCCACAGCCCCCCCGGCGGCGCCCAGGGCAAAGGTCGCCCAGGCCGAGTTGTGGGGGGCTGGCGGCAGCAGTGGTGGAGGCCTGGGCTTCTCCTTGGCTTGGGAAGCGTGGTGTCCCACTGACCCAGAGCCGGGGGCAGGGCCCTTGATGGGTGTGGGAGCCCGAGGCCTCGCTGGCACGCAGGAAACCCTGGCAGCTCATCCCCGACCCTGGCTCCTGCTGCTGAGCCTCCAGCAGGGCGAGGCGTTCCACAGCAACTCCCCCAGCTCCCCGGAGGGCCCCCCAGACCCCCAGAAACTCCCTCAGCTCCCGGAAGGGCCCCACGGCCCCCCAGCAACTCCCTCAGCTCCCGGGAGGGCCCCCAGCAACTCCCCCAGCTCCCGGGAGGGCCCTCCAGCCACCCAGAAACTCCCTCAGCTCCCGGGAGGGCCCCACGGCCCCCCAGCAACTCCCCCAGCTCCCCGTGGCCCTGCCCTGTCCAGCTTCAGATCTGCCCCCCAGGGCCCAGCTCTCGGAGCTCAGCCGCTCGGGCCTTGGCCTGGCTCCCGGCCTCAGCGCAGGCCTTCCTGGGAGCATGACCTCTCATCTGATTGCACACCCGAGGCCCTGGGAGAAGAAATGACACGTGACACGTTGTGGGGACTGTCAGCGACTCGTGTTAACTTCTGGCAGCTCCAGGGGGCTCTCCCAGGGGGGCTCTCAGAGGGGGGCTCCGCTGCTCAGCCGCTGCACCAGGGCCCACAGCTTCTCCGACAGCGCCACCTGCAGGAGGAGAGGAGGCGACGCTGGGGGCCCTGGGGCAGAGGGCGCACCAGGGAGCTGCAGGGCTGGGTGCTCCACCCACCTGGTACCCGCTCCACCCACCTGGTACCCGGCTGGCGGCTCCAGCCGCCTGTGGGCGGGGCTGAGCTGGCTCAGGGACCGCTGGGCGAAGGCTCTAGATTCGGCCAGAGATGGGAGGGGCTCGCACAGCTGAGGGGAGAGAAGGGGCTCAGGGTCAGGGGTCAGGGCTGGATGTGGGTTGCGGGTGCAGACAGAGCGGTGGGTGGAGTCGTCACCTGCCCCTGCTGGACCCAGAGTCGCAGGAGTGGCTCCACTCGGGCCGGCCTCACGGTACAGGCCTCCTGGGCCCCTCGAGGCCAGACCCTCAGCTCCTGGCCGGCCTGGGGCGCCGGCTCCTCCGCCAATTGCAGCAGGTCCAGCAGCGGAGACCCTGTGTCGGGGGTTGGGGGGTGGGCACCAAGAATGAAGTGGGGGCCTGGGGCGTGGATGGGGCCACAGGGGTGTGGGGCCTCACCGTCCAAGCCCAGGAGCCGGAAGGCGGCCTTGCTCCCAGGCAAAGTCTGCTTCTCGGGGTCCTCGGTCAGCTTCATCCGAGGCTGGCCTCCCACGGACACCAGCTGCAGGGACAGGGTGTGGAGAGAGCTGGACCCGCCCCAACCCATGATGCCCACAGCGGCTGCAGGAAGTGCAAACAAGGGTCCCGGGATGCTGGTGGACCTTGAACCCACGGCAAGGGCCAGAATTATGCACCGATTGTGACAATGGGGGCTCAAGCTATTTCCTGACCAAATCCTTCTAATATTCACTGACCTTTAAGATAGTCTGTCTGCTACCGCAATTACCTGCCTAAGAGCTAGATGTGCATCCGACGTTGAATACAAGGCTGGCGAGGCCTGGGCACCAGAGGAAGTCCTTCCCCTTGATTGGGCTTGCCCGCCTGGCCCCCAATATTTCCAAATTATTATTTCTTGTCTCGTCTGTTTCATTTGCATGCGGCCCCTCCTCCAGATCCTGAACCCTGAACCACGCGGGCGTGGGAACATTCACAGCCCACCCGCCATGGGCCCCTGTCTCTACCTTGTAGACGCAGCCCAGGGAAGGCTGGCGGGGGCAGGTGACCACGCTGGTGCCAATGCCAATGACATTCACTTCGCTGCCCTGGAAGGGGGGGGCACTGGGCTCAGCCCGCATCTGCAGGCCCAGGGCCCTCCTGGCCACCTCCGCCCGCTCCGCCCCGCCCCACCTGCTGGGCCAGCCGGGCCAGCTCCTTCTCGTCGATGTTGTTGCTGACAGCGATGGGGACTGACTCCAGCCAGGGTGCCTGGAACCTGGGATTGGGGGGGCTCAGAAGTTCCTGATTCACCAAGGCTCCCTCCCTCCCTGGTCACGCCCCTCCCACGGGAGAATCTGCCCTCAGCCACACAGGCCACTGTGACCCTGCAGGGCCACCATGTCTCCATGGAAATAGGCCCACATCAGATCTCCTCACTGTGGGAAAGGCAGGCAGCAGGGGGCAGAGTCCCTCCCTCTCCTTGCCCCGCCCCTATATCTGCACCCCTGAGGGGGTCTCTCAGCAGACAGCCCCCTGGACTCACTGGGCTCCCGTGGTCCGGAAGAGCGCCCGGATCTCCTGGGCCTGCTGCAGCAGGTCCCCACTGTCCAGCCGCACGCCCACAGCCCGGTAGCCCAGCTCCCCCAGGGCCAGGGCCACCGCCAGGAAGTTGGGAAGTCCGCTTCTGCGGCCGGGACAAGGAGGTCAGGGTCCTGCAGCTTCTCCGCCGAGGCCCCGCCCCCACTGTGTGTGGGGGTGCCTGGCCTCACCTCCTCACGCTGTAGGTGTCCAGCAGGCCCTGGAAGGCCCGGGGGAAGGCCAAGGCGTAGGCCACAAAGGCCGCCCGCTCCCCGGGGTGTGGATCCTGCACCCCCAGCCCCAGGTGGGCACACACACGTTCCAGCCACGCCTCCACACGGGGGGCCAGGTCCACTCTGGGGCCCTGACCAGCAGCTGGAGCCAACATCTAGGGAGAGGGGTCAGCAAAGGGTGGGGACTGAGTTCACCGCTGGGTGAGGGTCTGAGCAGGGGCGATGCCACCTGCCTGCCAGCTTCCCAGGGCCACACTGTGGCTACCTGCCCAGGTGGCTTCTGCCCTTGTGCAGAGGACCGGACCCCCTCCTCCAGGCCGGTCTGGCCTTGAGATCCGCTCTCTGGAGCTCAGGGGGAAGAGAAGGGTACTGACCGGGTCAGGAGGCACCTCTTTGCCGGAAAAGGAAGTGACGAAGGAATGCGCCAGGGTCCCCACCACGGGCACGCCCCGCAGCTGTCCTGCCAGCACGTTGCTGCTGCCGTCAAAGCCTAGGAGGGCATGGGGCATCGGGCCGTGTTCACAGGGCCCTCGGGCTGGGGGTCCTCCTCTGCCTCCCTCCCCTCCTTCACAGCCTCACCCCCCAGGTAGCTGTAGGTGGAGGCTGTGAGACCCCCGTCGGGGCCCTGCGCACGCCGCAACCCCATTTCTAGCAGCCGTTTCTCAGGCCCTGCGATCAGGCGGAGCCGCGCCGCGTTGGTAGCAATGAGGCTGTGGGGGAGGCAGGAGACCAGGGTGAGGGTCACGTAGGCCCCAGGACCCGCCCCTCCTGGAGACCGGGCGAGGCACCCACCGAGCTCGGACCCTGGCGCATGCAGCCACGCCCACACCCCAAAGGGTTGGCCTCCCGGAAGTCCAGGGTCACCCCGGCTGGGGGTAGGGGCGAGGGGGCCCCACCTGGCATAGCTGACCAGGCAGAGGAGGGGCGTCTCCAGCAGCTGCACCACCAGCAGCGGCCCCGACACCTGCAGCAGCGGCACCTGCGGGGAGGGTGTCAGTGGCGGCCGCCCCGCCCCCTCGGGCTCCCCTCCGCCCCGCTCGGCCCGCACTCACGCCGGGGAAGGCGAGGGAGCCCTCGGGCAGGGCCCGCACCGTCACCCCGGAGCAGTCCAGGGCCCGGAGGTGCTCGAAGAACGCGGGGTCGGTGTCTGGGGGCAGCACCGAGGCCAGGAACTGCACGTCTGGGGGCGACAAGGGCCGGCGTGGGCTGCGGCCAGAGCGCGGCCAAGGGGGCTCGCCGGGCGGCACCGTTTCCGCGACCGAGGGGCTCATTGGGGCGCAGTGAAGGGCTCATCGGGGTCCCCCACCCGGTCGCGTGTGGGGCGAGCTGGCCGGTGGAGGGTCCTGCCCGGGGGAGTCCCTGGCGGCGAGCAGGGCCGGTACCTGCGTCGAGCAGGCGGAAGGCGCGCAGGAAGCGCACGCAGTCCCGCAGCCCCGCTGCCAGCGCGAAGGCGCCGCCGAACGGGCTCTGGCGGAAGAAGAGCTCGAACTCGGCGGGGGCGCTGGCCCGGCCCGCGCGCCAGTAGCCCAGCGCCATGGTGACCTGGTACAGGTCGGTGAGCAGCGGCCGCGCCGCCGCGCGCCCCTCGGGGTCCTGCTCCGCCGCCATCGCGCCTGTCTGGACTCCGGCCTCCCCGCCCCGCCGGCCCACGTGACCCCGCCCCCCCAATAGCCGGTGCCCAGGCCCGCCCTTCACGACGCCCTGTTAGCCCTGGTGGACCCGCTCCCGGGAGGCGAGGACGCCCGGGAAGCCACCGCCTTTCCTGGCAACGGAGGGGCGGGGCGGGGCTGCCGGTCTCTGGACAGGGGTCCCCTAGGCCAGAGTGGGCTGAAGTGGGGAGTGTCCCCGTCCCAGGTCACCCAGCTCCTCAGCCCCTTGAAGCACAGTCCCCTCCTGCCTCCCCCAGCTCTGTGCACCGGGTGGGAGGGTACAAGAGGGCAGTGGTGATCCCACCCCCTGCTGGACTGTCCCCGCCCCTCCTGGGAGCCACGGGGCGCGGGGCGGGGCAGATGGTGAGGTGCTTCCCGTCAGCTCCTCCCAGGTGTGGCCGGGAAGCAGCCAGCCTGGTGCCCACCCCCAGCTGGCACCGCGGCTTTCGCCCTGAGCCCCACAGGAGACCGGTAATACAGAGCAGCCTCAGGGCCCCCACCAAGGGGTGCAGCTCGGGCCACAAGTGGCTGCAGCCCAGACCTTTCTCGAATACCAAGAGCAGCTGTCTCACCAGCAGCACTGGCCAGTCCTGGGCTGGTAGGCGGGGCTAGGGGTGGGGCAGCAGGCAGGACTCCACAGGAGTGTCATGACTTGTCCCAGGCCGTCCTCCAGCAATGGAGCACTGTGCTGGGGAGGGGGTGCCCTCTGAGGGCTGAATGAGGACCAGGGAGGGAGGCAGGGTCTCACACAGGTCAGACCTGGGAGCAGGTGCCTGGTCACAGCAGGAGGGCCAGGCCGGCCTCTAGGGCCTCTTTCCTGGACAGCTGTGGGCCGCACTTCTGCTCCCACAGAGACAGCTCAGCGGGAACAGCGAGGAGGCACGGGGAGAGTGGAGGGCTGGGTGCCTCCTGGGCCCCAGGGAGGAGTGAAGGGCCTGCCTTCTTCCTGGCCCACAGCTTGAACGGGACATGGCACTTGCTGGGTGAGTGAACACAGGCCGAGACGGGAGAGGGCAGCAGGGTGAGGTCACAGCCACAGGAAGGCTGTGCAGAGGCCAAGCGAGGGGTGATGGTCACGGCCCCCAGGACCACTGCTGTAGGACAGACGGGCCCCCAAGTGGGACACCACTGAGGCCGGGCCTGGCAGCGCTGCTCACTGAATGCCCCCGCCCACAGGGCCCAGACCAGACAGGAGCCAGACAGGGAATTGCACTCTTTAATGGGGGCAGGGCCAACCGGCTGGGGCTGGGGCTGGGGCTGGGGCTCAGATCTTGTTGAAAGCAGCAATGTCCACACTCTGCACCTGGAGAAAGGAGGGCGGTGGTCACGTGAGGCCCAGTTTCCCCAAGGCTGCCCTGCCGGGCCCTGGACCTGCCCCCCGCGCGGGCCTGCCCACTCACGTGCTCCTCGAACTTGGTGATCTCCTCCTCCAGCAGGTCGGTGCCCACCTTGTCGTCCTCCACCACGCACTGGATCTGCAGCTTGCGGATGCCGTAGCCCACGGGCACCAGCTTGGAGCCCCCCCAGGTCAGCCCATCCAGCTGGACGGAGCGCACGCATGCCTCCAGCTGGGCCATGTCTGTCTCGTCATCCCACTGGGGAACGAAGGGAGGAGAGGCTGGGTCAGGGGCCCACAGGCTCCCGGAGGCCCGCCCAGCAGCGCGGTGTACTCCCGTCCTGCCCATCTCTCTCAGCCCGAGATTCCTGAACCCGGGCAGGGAGGCCCGAGGCGGGCACTCACGGGCTTCACGTCCAGGAGGATGGAGGACTTGGCCACCAGTGCCGGCTTCTTGGCTTTCTTCTCTGCGTACTGCCGCAGCCGCTCCTCCCGCAGCCGGACGGCCTCCTTGTCGTCCTCCTCGTCACTGCCGAACAGGTCGATGTCATCGTCCTCGTCGTCCTCCGCGGCCGCCGCCTTCCTGGTGGGCGGCTCTGCTTGGCGCATGGGCGACACGTGCTGCCAGAGGGGAGGGGGCTGAGACGCAGGCCCCTGGCTGGCAGGCCTCTCACCCTCACTACCCCGGGGCCGGCCTCTGCGCCTCTGCAGCAGCACCAGGTGTGGGGGCTCTGGCCTGCGGGGCGGCGCTCACCTGGGTCTGCGGGGCTGTGGCCCGGTGGGCAGGCGAGCTCTTCTCCAGCACGCTCAGGCGGGCCTCCAGCTTGGCGATGGCCTGCTGCAGGTCCTGCACCACTGCGGGGTGAGGGGATGCTGGTCAGACCACAGCAGCTGGGCCCCACCCCTCCCCCACCGAGCCCAGGGCCTCACCTCCTCGCAGGCTCTGGTTCTCCACTTCCAGGCTGGCGATCCGGGTGACGAGCTCACTGTGGTCTCCGCTGGGCCCGCTGGAGGCTCCAGGGCCTGAGCTCTGCAAGGCAGGGGGAGTTGAGGGTGTGGCACCCAACCCACTCCAAGGCCCCCGCAGCCACTTGAGCAGCACAGCCCCGAGCTGGGTAGGAGGCCCAGTCACCTGCCATGCCCCACCAGGAGGGGAGGCGGCAGCCCTGTGGGGCCAGGGTGACTTCTCGGCCAAGCAGGAAGCAGGGGGCCCAGGGCAGAAGCTCAGAGCCACGGCTGCCACTGCCTGGTGTGAGGCAAGGAGCAGGACTGCCAGTCCCAGGGGCAGCCTGGCCTGGGGCCTCAGAGGGGCTGGGCAGCATGGCCTTGAGGTGGAAACGGGAGGGGAGAGCAGCTGAGGGGCCCGTGACCAGGAAGAATCATGCCCCAGCAAAGGGCAGCCCCCTCAGCAGCCAGCACAGCGCCTGGCCTTCCCTGCCAGGCACACACCGCCGCCCAGGGAGCTCAGCCACAGGGCGCCACAGCTCAAGCCAGAGTCATGCACTCGTGGCTCTGGGACACGGTGCTGCACCGTTCCCCGGGGTCACTGTCCCTCCTCCAGTGTCCAATCATGATACAGACCTAGGCCTGAGGCCCACCCAAGCAGCCACAGGACAAGCCACTGCTCCGCACCCCTGACCACGGAGAGGCTAAAGGTCTCCAGGCAAGACAGGTGCCGGGTGCCTGGCTCTGTCACTCACTGCGGCAGCGCAAGGCTGACGCTGTCCCATGACCCACTGAGCAGAGCCGGCTCGGGTGGCCAGGGCGCCATGTGGCTGGAGAAGGAGCACTGACCAGCCAGGGGACCAGGTGGGCTCTGCTCACGCCACTCCCCTCCTCTTGGCGCACCTCAGTGCCCTGCTATAGTCAGTCAACAGCACCCATCAACTCTGCAGCTCCCACTGGACCACCCACACCCGCGTCTCAGATGCCACCACCAGCCGTGGCCCCCACACCATTCCCACTAAGACCTCCGATGGCCTGGATCACACAGGGATGGAAGCCAGAACTACCGCCCCTGCCCACTCGTCCAGCCCCAGCTCCGGAGGCTCCTCTCCCAGGGGTTAGTGCGGGAGCAAGTGAACGGGGTCCTGGCAACAGGCTGGTGCCTCGAGCCCTGCTGCGCGGCAGGTAAGTGGTGGGAAGACAGCAGGTCGCTGGTACCAGCCCTGTGCGTCACCAGTCCTCTCCATGAAGGCTATGTCCGTGCCACCCCAGCATGAACTCGCACCCCAAGTTCTGGAGCAGGGCCTCTACAGGGCGACCCCGTCACACTGAGGTTGTTAGGGTGGTCCTAGCCCACTGGCTGGTGTCCTCGTAGAGCACACAGAGGCAACAGGATGCAGAGACAAGGGAAGAAACGGCCATCTGCAGTCCAAAGAATGCGGCCTTGGAAGGAACCAGCCCTGCCCACGCCTTGATCCTGGACTCCAGCCTTCAGATTACGAGAAAATGAGTGACGCTTACGCTGTGGTCCGTGGTGCTTTGTGACCCAAGCCCCAGCAGCACACCATAGCTGTCCCCAAAGACCAGGACCCAGCAGCTGGCCATCACAGCCAGGCCTGAGGGTGGGAGGAGGAAGAGCCCCCTGGGTGCAAAGACCTCATGCCGCCAGGGCCTGTGTCTGCCCGGCTCACCGTGGGTGAGGTAGGAGGCAAGGCAAGTAGGGGCCACGCCCAACGCAGGGCCTGCTGGGCAGCTGGCGGTAGCACCACTTCCCAGAGGACAGCTGCCCGGGGCTGCCCAGCCTGTGGCCAGGGGCCAGTACACCCGAACCAGCTGTGCAGGCAGGCGACCTCACACGGCAAAAGGACTTGGCAGACGTGACGAGGCAAGGAGATGGGGGGTGACCCTGGACTTTCCAGGTGGGCCCAGCGCCACCCCCAGGTCCACAGGAGAGAAAGGCAGGGAGAGGAGCTGTGACAAGAGCAGGCTGTGAACTGCTGGCGAGGAGCCACGGGCCACAGAGTGGGCAGCTTCTGAAGCTGGGAAGGCGGGAAGGGTGCTCCTGGAGGCTCCAAGGAGCACAGCTGTGCGGACACCTGCCTCCAGGGCCAGGACACTCCCATGTCCCAGAAATAGGCCCGGCTCCTCTGGCCAGGGAGGTGGACCAGTAGGTCCGCTGCCTCCTAGGGACACCCTCCTGGCCTGGCAGGCACAGAGGTGGCCATGGTCCATCTGGGACCAGGGAGCCGAGCTGGGCTGCAGGGCCCCTGCCTGGGCCTCAAACTCGATGGTGCTCGCTCTGTGATTTGAACTCACTCCCTGGGAACCCGGCTCCTCTGGGGCGGTGAAGGCCTAGGAGGGCAGGGAGGCTTCCCTTAGCAGAGCAAGCGGAAGGAAGTGGCTGGCGGGAGGGAGCAAAGGCAGGGACCCCGCTGAGCGCCAGCAAGCAGGCGATCCGCACAGCAAGGAGGCAGAGGAAGAGGGGCCTGTGGCCTGGGCCCAGGTCCGTGCCTGCGCGGCAGCCTCGCCCTGGCTTTGCTCCAAGGGCAGAGCCATCAGCGGCACTGGGGGAAGTCATGCGCAGTGGCATGAGGGCGGCGGCAGCGCCAGCCTGGATGCTCGGCCGCGGTACTCACTCCGGCCAGGGATTTCTGGATGTTCTCTCGGGCTCTCGCAATGTCCCGGAGGATCACGCTTGCGCCGTTCTCCTGCAGACAGTGCAGAAAGAACCAGTCTTTTCTTTCATTAAAAATTTTATAATTTCAAAAAAAAAATAGGAACCTTATGTCCCTCATGTGGAGAGCAAGGAAGCGACGTGCAGGATGGAAGTTCAGCGGGGCAGAGAGATGCGCGAGGTGCCAGAGCCCTGCCACAGTGGCCCCGGCCCCCAGGCTTGCGCGTGCTGTGCTCCCAGTGGCCTGCAGACCGTGGGTGTGTGCTGCCTCGCGCTGAGACAGGAGCAGCCAGGACCCCCCCACAGACCCCAGGAGCAGCCAGGACCCCCCACAGACCCCCACCTCCAGCACCTGGGGCAGAGCCAGAGCCACCCAGAGCCCCAAGCACAGCCCTCACCTGGCGCGAGGAGCCCGTCACAGGCCCGTTCATCTGCTCATAGAATTTCCTTTCTGCATCGTCGTATTTGAACTTGTCGAACCAAATCTTCTCGTGCATGAGGAAGTTTGTGGCCATTTTCCTGCTGGGAGGAAAGGAGAGGCTGACAGCCTGGACTGCACAGGCCCCTTCTCACAGCCCAGAGGCCAAAGGTGCAGGGTAGCCGCCCCGTGCCTGGGAGACCAGGCCTCCAGGCCCCACGGCAGAGCAGGGAAGCCCCCCATCCACGCCACCTGTTCCCACTGCCACGCGGCTCCCTTCCGTGCACAGGCCACAGTCCCAGGCCCGCCCCAAGGACCAGCGGCTCTCAAAGTGTGGCCAAGACCTTCTGGGGATCCCGAGGTCCCCCCTTCTCCAAGCACACATCAGTGCAAAGCTGGATTTGAGTCTGACAACACACACTCACAGCTGAACACACTGCCTCTTACTGAGCAGACACTAAAGATTTCAAAACGTATAACGAGGCCACCTGCTCAGTGAGTCTTCTTACAGGAAAGCTTTCTCATGAAGTGTCCACCAGCGTGTAGCAAGCTGGCCACCATTCCCAGTGCACACTTGCAGCACCTCGGCTAATGTGGTGGACCCACAGATAAAACAAAAGCTCTCCAGGGTTCCGAGATCAGTCAGTTTGAGAACTACTGCTCTAGACCTGGGCCCAAGCCACACCCAGCCTGGTGTCCGTCTGTGCACATACTGCCGGCACAGACGCCCCTCTGCTGCTTTCCCCCAGCCCGACAATGTGGGGCAGCTGCCCAGACCTGGGCCCAAAGAGCCCTCTTGCTCCTCACCCATCCCACCCGTTCCCTGCGCCCAGGAACCCAGGTCCTCAAGTGGCCTCTTGCTGACAAGAGGAAGTGGGTCTCACCCAAGAAAAGCCAGCTCCATGAACTCGGCTTCTGCCCCATGCCCCCTCCGCCACGATGGCCGTGCCCTGTCCCTCACGAGGCCAGTCCTGTCAACCCATCAGATCAACCCTTCAGAGGGCAGAGCAAAGGGGCTCCCACCGGGAATCAGGGGCCAGGCTGGCGCCCCTTCCCTGGAGACCCAGGGAGCCTCTGCAAGTCCCACTGGCCCAGCCTGGGCCCAGCCCCTGCACCACAGGGCCTCTAGCTGCCCTAGAGTCCATAGTCTTGGCCCACCTGCCTGGGAACCCCTTCCCTGGCCAGGCACTGGATGCCCCCCCGCCCCCTCCAGGCCCCTGACCTGGCTTCCAGAGACCATGGCTGCACTGAGTGGAGCTGTCCTGGGAGGAGGCCCCGGGGCCACCAGGTCGAAAGTCTGCCTCGCTCAGCGCATCCTTCAGACTCAGGCCAACAGCCCGGCCATGGGCGGTACCGGTGGGCCCAGGAGCCTCCGCTGCGCCCCTAGGAACTGCTGACAATACGCTGCATGGGGCAGACTCAGCCCTGAGCTGTGACCCTGGAGGTTGCACCGCCCAACCCACTCCTGCATCCAACTTAGCCGGGTCCGGGGGTCGGGGCAGGGAGGGGGTGCACGCGGCCCCAGCCCAGGCTCCCATCCAGCATGTTTCTCCTACTTGGGTCTCACGCTGGACACGGACGGGCCAGACCGGGCACTGGGTCGGTGAACCAGAGCCGTGGATTCGAGGCGCCAGGCCACGCGCAGGGCCTCGGCAGCGTGGTGGCGGCACTCCGCACCGTCGTAGGCGGGCTTGCTGAGCCAGGGCGCCTCGGCGTCCTTGTGCAGGAAGTACCAGTAGGGCAGGGCAGACGGAGGGACCCCCCCCTCGGCCCGCCTCAGCTCAGCCCGCTTGCTTCCCACGGCGTTCCGGGCCCGCCGGTCTCGGCGGGCCCGCTTGGCATTCTCGGCCTGGCTGGCTCGCTCCTGCAGGCGCACCTTCCCGGGGGGGTGGCCGTCGAACAGGGCCTCGTAGAAGCCCCTCTCAGCTGCGTCGTAGCGGGGCTTGTCCAGCCACACCTCCCGCACCAGCGCCTGCAGGCTGCCCAGCGGGGGCTGGCCATTGGCTGGCGAGCTAGGCTGGTGGGTGAGGGCCAGGGCCAAGGCAGGTGCCCGCTGGCCCGTGTCAGGAGCCCCCTGCCCGCTGCCGCCCTCGGTGGCCAGCAGCAGAGCCTGGGACCACTCCACGAAGGCCCGCTCGGCCTGGTCAAAGGCAGACTTGTTGACCCAGATGCCCCAGGTCACATGGTGGCAGGCCACCTGGCTTCCGTGGGTGCAAGGACCCCTGGGGGCCAGCGCCGGTGGCCGGGCTGCTTGGGCAGCCAAGTCTGCCAGCCTCTGGCGGTAGGAGCTCTCCGCCTGGTCGAAAAGCGGCTTGTCCAGCCAGACGCGGTCGGCCGAGAGGCCCACGAGGGCCAGGTCTGCCCTGCCCAGCCCGCTCTTCGGGGAGCGCTTCCGCTTCTTCTGCAGGGGCTGCCGCCCGTGACGGCTCCGCCGGGGGCTGCCCCTGCTGCTGTCCGGGGCCTCGGCCTCCTCGGCGTCCTCGGGCCCCGGCCCATTCACGGCTGGCACCTGAGCCGGGAGCTGCTGGGCAGTGGCGGCGGCTCGCGTGGCCTGGTGCTCGTGGGCGCGCTGCTCGGCCTCCCCATGCTTCTGCTTGTCCTCCCAGACGGTCTCCAGGGCACAGGAGGCCTTGCCGCTCCTCATCTGCGCGCAGCAGTGGAAGCAAGCACAGAAGGCAGTTGAGCACAGCCCCCCGCGGCCCGCCCGTCCCGCCCCACCCCCAGCAGCCTGGCTGGTGCCGCGGGACCCTGCGAATGCTTCCCAAGGCGGGTGCCATCCGGCAACATGCAGGACCCCAAGTCAAACCCGCAGGGACCTCAGTTAGGCAATAAGCAGATGACATACACGTACGGGTGTGTAAATATTTGTATTCTTTTAACTGTAAAACTTCTTTTCTAACCCAACATGCACCATGCTCTCCAAAGGGGTCTAGAGAAGATGGTTTCCAAACCTCAGAAACCTTTTCTTATAGAACCCCCGACTGGATGCCGGGGACCAGTGCGCTCCCTCCACCTGACCCTCACGGGAACACCCTCACAACACGCCTGGCCCATGAGACAGGGAGACTCACGTCCACAGACAGTTACTATTGACCTGAAATGGTCCCTGGACGGCCTGTGCCTTTGCTAAGCCCGGCTACCTCCGGGCACTGGTTTTAACGGAAGCACTGGGCGGTCTGAGGTGGCCATCGTGGTGTAAGGGCACCATCAGAGGGGCAGTGGGAGGCAACGGGGGCTCTGAGCCCCACCACCCTCATGGAGGGGACCTTCGTTGTCTGCCGCCCTCGTAGCAACAGCCCCCGCCCCCCTCCCCCGCTGCCAGGCGTGGCGCTGTGGAAAGGTGGCTGGCACTCTGCGGACCAGCCCAGAAATGGGAGGCAGCGCCCACTGAGCAGGAACAGCGGGGCCTGGCCCGCAGCCCGGGATCCCTGCTCACCCAGGGTCCTTCCTAGAAGGTGGCGGCGACCTTCCCTCCCAGCCACAGCCCCACCCTGGGCCTGCTCCCCAGAGCGGAGGGAGGCATCCTGACCAACACCCAGTGCTAACTCGCCAGGGCGGCAGCCCTCCCTCAGGACACCCCTACCGTCCCCGGCTTCTGTGGGTCACTGGTGCGGCCTAAGCAACCGTCGGCCCAGTGGCAGAGCCAGGCAGGCCTCAGACCTAGGAGGCAAGGTCGCCAGAGCAGGGCAGCCTTCAGCCGGGGGGCAAGCCCTCCCCCTCCTCGCCGGGCCCACGCTTCCCAACGCCAGCACACGTGGGAGCCATGGACACGTGGACAAGCCCGCACCTGCCCAGCACTTTGGGGAGACCCCGTACCCCTGCAGGGGTACGTTGGGGGCCTTTAACGGCACATGCCCCCGGCACCTTCCTGCCCAGGCTGGTGGCAGCACTTACCAAGGCCAGGCTGGCCGCAGAGGCAGTGGTGCGAGGCAGGAGCTTGTGCCCAGAAGGCAGGGCATTGTGACATCACTCACTGTCCCGGAAGGGGGAGCAGGATGACCAGGCAGGGCTCATGTGCCCTCTGACCTCTGGCTCAGCCCACAAAGCTCGCCCCTAGTGCCCAAGCCCTGCCAGACCCCGCTGGCCTCCGGCACCAGACCAGGTGTGCTCAGGACTCTGGTGGCCACAGCTCAGGGGAAGGGAGGTCAGTCTCTCAACGCCCCAACTAGGCCCGAGGCCCGAGGCAAGGGCTGGCGGGCGTCACCTGCCCTGCCCAGGAGGCAGGAGCCAGCTCTGCCCAGGGAAGCCCTGAGGGGTGCGGGGCAGAGGAAGGGCAGCGCCGCTACCTGGGGCCCCGGCTCAGGTGACGGGAGCGCGGGCAGGCGCAGGCGTACTTACTTTCACTCTGACCTCCTAGGACAGCATGGAGAGAAAGCAGCAGGTTAGAGGCAGTCAGACAGGCGGCCCAGGGGCTGCGGGCCCTTCCAGAAGCGGCTCGCTGAGGCGGCGTGCGGCGAGGTTGCTGGAGGAGCAGAGGTGAGCACCACAGACCCACCACCGACACCCCAGGAGGGGCAGCTCTCCCTGCTCAGGCACCGTCAATGAGGCGGGCACTTCCTGGGAGGCGCCATCTGAGCACCCTCCCATCTGCTCTGCTGGGGCCTGAGCCCCCGCTGCCCACTGGAGCTGTGGACGGTCCGGCGCGGCCCCGCCCTCTGCACCCACGGGCTGAGGGATGCGGAGCAAGACGAGGAGGCCCACGCCACGAGTGTCGTCACCAGAGCGCTGTCCGGGGAGCCTCCCTGCCCTGAGCACAGGACACGGCTGTCAACGCCCGCAGCCGGGACCAGCCAGCCAGGTGCCGACCCCGGAGCTGAGAGCCAGCCGGCTCTGCAAGGCCCTGCGGGCACAGGCAGCAAGACCTCTCGCCCCGTGGCCAGCGCCCTAAGAACCTGCCTCCCTCTCCAGAAGGCGCTCTGCCACCCAGGTCCCTGCCGGACAGCGACACAGGAGGCGCCCTGCGGAGCCACTGACGAGCACGCGTACCGAGGGGAGCGGCGGCCGCGGAGGCACGGGAGGTCCAGCTGCTGGGCTTGAGGTGAGGGTGGCAGATGGCTCTGGGGAGAGGGCACGCCGGCCAGAGGGGCAGCGCCCAGAGCCTGGCCCCAGTGGGGGCAGCAGAGCGCCACCTGGGCGTGGAGCCGGTGTGGGGATGGGGCCGAGTGCCACAGGGACGTCCGGGGTCCCAGCCCGGCAGCCAGATCCCCCAGGACAGCTGAGTGACGCAGGGCCCACCTCTACTTCCTCAGCACCCGGCTCCTGCTGGCCCGCGCTCCATGAGGGCCCCCAACCAAACGCCCATCCTCCCGGGAGAAAAGCCACTGGAGTTGGGACACTTCCCTCTGAGAACAAGCTCACCAGCCCACAGCTCAGGAAGGGCGCCCGCCGGGGGCGGCCCACGCCACAGCCAGCACGAGAATGGCTCGTGAGCCCACTGGCTGCCGACTCCCCCACTGGGGTCCAGCCCTCACCCCGAGGCACACTGACACCTCTCCCATAGAGGGATGCCGCCCTGCCTGGCCCCCCAGGCCCAGGGCAAAGGCACTGACGCAGCGGGGCTGGTCCTGGTTAGAGACCTCACTCGCGGCTGCACTGACCTGCAGGACCTCGGTCCCGGGCCCTCTCGCCCCTGCGGAGCCAGCGCGGAGCCTGCTGTCGGGAGGGCCCTGCGGGAAGCTGAGGACCTGGCCTCAGAGCTGTGCCCACGGTGCTGGGGGAGCCGTGGCTGGGCTAATGAGGAAGGTTTCTGGGAGAGGTGGCCCCCCAGCCCTGACCAGACCACCTTCCCATCCCCCGACCCTGCCTCAGGCAGCCCGTTGCCCACCTCACCCCCCTGCAGTCACACATCGGCTGCCAGACGGTACACCCGGGGGTCAAAAAAGCCGCCAGCTCCGCGGGGAAGTGGGAGTGGCATGAGCTATGAGGTGCTGGGGCCGGGTCTGCAGGCGGCTCGGCTTTCTATCCCCCCCGCCCCCCCAGGCTGGAACCAGCGCTGCACAATGGAGCTGTCTGCAGCGTCCCAGACGGCAATGAGCACCCCAAGCCTGAATGCTCTAGAACTGCCACGTCGTGGGGCAGCTGCGTGGACAGGAGGCAGGGAGGATGCCCTTTGCCTCCTGTGGGGACGCTCCACAGCCTCAATACCCACTCAGATGCTTCTGACCCCACTCGGCCCCTCAAAAATGCCAGCCTGTCCTGAGGCCCTGCACCCCCAGGCCTCACACTGTGGCGGCCCGTGACCCCACCCCAGGCCCCGCCTCCAGCACCACCGCTGCCGGGGGTGTGGCCAAAGCTGACCAGCCAGGCCCTTCCCTTGGGGCAGCTCTAGGACTGCACACGTGCTCCCACCCTTCTCTGCACACATCACACGTGTGGTGTCCAGGCCTCTACACAGCTGGAAGCCAGGACTGCGGGGTCTCCATGCCTGCACTCGACCTCTGCACGCTGCCACCCACTCCGACACATCCGTGTCCTCGCCAAGTACCAGCGCGGGCCAGGGCTGGACAAATGCCCAGGCTGGCGCTTCCTGCCTGCAGCCCCCGAAATGCTGACGCTAGCACCTGACACTCCGGACGTATTCTTTTTGTCGATCTTTTCGAACCTCACCTTCAAGTAACCATTTGCAAAAACACCAGTCCAGCAAGCCTGCCCCCCTGAAGGCGCAGCCTCTCCCAGCAACCCAGGCGCAGAGCCCAGCGAGGCGCGAAGGGACCGATGGCCGAGTGCCCACTGCCCAGGCCCCCGTGAGGCCCACAGCGGCCACACTCCAGGGTGAGGAAGGCGGCCTGGCCAGGCGGGCACCGCCCAGACCGGCACGAGGTCCAGGACGCGGCTGTGCCCGGGAGTGTGCCCGGCGCCCTGGGAAGGCACTTCCCCCGGGACGTTCTGTCCCGCGCGGGCCTCCCGGCCAACCCGCCCTTCCGCGCCCAGGCCCGGTCCCTGCGCCCGGGCAGCCCGGGTCCGCCCCCCGCTTCTCCGGGGCTCCCGTAGGAGCCTTTTCCTCCTCCTCACTGAGGTGCCCGCTTGCAATGGACGGCACCGCCTTCCCTCGGGGCCTGCCGCCAGGTGCGCCTCCCGCCGGACCCGGACCCAAGTCGAGACCCGGTCACCCTGAGGCTCCTGTCTCGGTCGCTCGGCAGTCGCTCCTCACTCCTCCGCGCTCAGGGGCCCTCACGGTTCCTACACGGCCCGGCGCGGCGAGTACTCCGTACACACGTGCCGGACACAGCTGGGCGGACGCCGGTCACCACCGGGGCTGGCCCAGATGGCTCCCGCTTCCCCGCCGCGCTCCGGGCGGCCACGTGGCCCGCGGGTCCCGCCCCTCTGCGCCGGGCCCGGGAGCCGCACTTGGCCCACCGCCTCCGGCCGGCACTTGCGCCCGGGTCCCCGAAGGCGTGGAGCCGCCGGCGCAGCCCGGGCCGCCCGTCCCCTGGGGCCTCCCGGCAGGCACGGCGGCCTCGGCGCGGGCCGCGGTACTCACACGCCAGCCAAGGACGCGGCGACCAGACACGAGAGCTCGGGGCGCGGGGCTGCGGAAAGAGAAGGCCGCCGGGGCGCGCACGGGAAATGAGACCGCGGGGCCGACCGCGCGACGCGGACGGGGACGCAGGGGAATCGGCTCGCGCGCCCGCCCCGCCCCGCCGCCGGGGTCCGCTCCGCGACCCTCCCCGCGGCTGCAGAGACGGAAGCCAGAGGGAGACCTCCACGCAGCTCGGCCTTCCCCGGAGGAGCCGGAGCAAACGGCTGGGAACCCGACCGCAGCTCACCAGGCCCCCCTCCGCTGCGGGCTCAATGGACTCGCCGGGGTGCGGCGGAACTGACCGGCCTGTACGCGCTGCGCGACGCACGGGGGCGGGTCCTAGGGACGCTGGGGGCGGGGCGGAGTGACGCACGGGGGCGGGTCCTAGGGGCGCTGGGGGCGGGGCCAGCTTGCCTGCACCGCCCCCATCCCACCCCCGAGCCAGCGAGACAAAAGGGAGGGCCGCAGCCAGCCCCGCCCCCAGCGCCGCGCCCCGCCCCGCCCGGCGCGGCCGGCCGGCCCGGCTTCTGGCTCCCGAGCCCCCTCCGCCGCCTCCATGTACCCCACGGGCCCTCTGGCTGGCCCGGCCCCGCGCCGTGGCCGCCACGCCCAGCCCGGGCGCCCCGCGCAGACGCCGCGGCCTCCCGCCCCCGCTCCGGCCCCCGCCGCGCGGCCCCGCGTGGCCGTGAAGATGGCCTTCCGAAAGGCCTACTCCATCAAGGACAAGCTGCAGGCCATCGAGCGCGTCAAGGGCGGCGAGCGGCAGGCCAGCGTGTGCCGCGACTTCGGCGTGCCCGGCGGCACGCTGCGGGGCTGGCTCAAGGACGAGCCGAAGCTCCGCTGGTTCCTGGAGCAGCTGGGCGGCGAGGTGGGCACGCAGCGCAAGAAGATGCGCCTGGCCAACGAGGAGGAGATCGACCGCGCCGTGTACGCGTGGTTCCTGGCGCTGCGCCAGCACGGCGTGCCGCTGTCGGGGCCGCTCATCCAGGCGCAGGCCGAGGCCTTCGCGCGCCAGATCTACGGGCCCGAGTGCACCTTCAAGGCGAGCCACGGCTGGTTCTGGCGCTGGCAGAAGCGCCACGGCATCTCCAGCCAGCGCATCTACGGCGAGGCCGAGCCCCCCGCCGCCGGACCCGCCCTCGGCCCGCCGGTCAAGCAGGAGACCCCGCCGCCCCCGGGCGCTGCCCCCCTGCCCGGCCGCTGCCCGGCCCCGCCGGCCCCGCCGCCCCCAGCGGAGGGCGGCTACGGTGATGAGCAGATCTACAACGCCAACGTCACCGGCCTCTACTGGAAGCTGCTTCCGGAGCAAGCTGCCCCCCTGGGCGCGGGGGACTGCGGCCGGCGACGGCGGGGCGACCGGGTGACCGTGCTGCTGGCCGCTAACCTGACTGGCAGCCACAAGCTGAAGCCGCTAGTCATCGGGCAGCTGCCGGACCCGCCCAGCCTGCGGCACCACAACCAGGACAAGTTCCCGGCCTCCTACCGCTACAGCCCCGACGCCTGGCTCAGTCGCCCGCTGCTGCGGGGCTGGTTCTTCGAGGAGTTCGTGCCCGGCGTCAGGCGCTACCTGCGCCGCAGCTGCCTGCAGCAGAGGGCGGTGCTGCTCGTCGCGCACCCGCCCAGCCCGAGCCCGGCCGCCCGGGTGCCCGCCCTGGAGGAGAGCGAGGAGACTCCCCGGCGGTTCCGGCCTGAGCCTCTCGGCCCCGCGGAGGAGCTGCAGACCCCCGACGGGGCCGTGCGAGTGCTGTTCCTGTCCAAGGACAGCGGCCGGGCGCTCATCCCGGCGCCGCTGGAGCAGGGCGTGGTGGCTGCGTTCAAGCAGCTGTACAAGCGGGAGCTGCTCCGCCTGGCCGTGTCCTGCGCCGGCGGCTCCCCGCTGGACTTCGTGCGCAGCTTCATGCTCAAGGACATGCTCTACCTGGCCGGCCTCTCCTGGGACCTGGTGCAGGCCGGCAGCATCGAACGGTGCTGGCTGCTGGGCTTGCGAGCTGCCTTCGAGCCTCAGCCAGGGGAGTGCACTGGGCAGCGTGCCGGGCAGGCGGAGGCGCCCGAGCACAGCAGGGTGCTCAGCGACCTCACCCACCTGGCAGCCCTGGCCTACAAGCGCCTGGCACCTGAGGAGGTGGCCGAGTGGCTGCACCTGGACGACGATGGGGGGCTGCCTGAGCGCTGCAGAGAGGAGGCAGGCCCTGGCCGGCCCCCTGCACTGGCCCCTGTGGCCCCTCTGTCCCTTGGCAGTCTACCTTCTGTCATGGAGGGAGGGGAAAAGGACGCGGCCGCCATGCCCACTGCTGGGGAGGCCGTGCGGGGTCTGGAGACAGCTCTCCGGTGGCTGGAGAGCCAGGACCCGCGGGAGGTGGGGCCCCTGAACCTGGTGCAGCTGCGCTGCCTGATCAGCACAGCCAGGAGGCTGGGGGGCATTGGGCCCTCCCTCCCCAGCAGCCCCTGACGGGGTGTGACAAGCCAGGCCTATTGCCCCAGGGGCCTCTGTCCTGTCGCACCTGGAGGAGGGGCACAATCCCCTCTGCCCTTCCCGGAGTGGCCACCCCATGGCTGGGGGTTACGGGATCCCAGCCCCCACAGGCTTGGGGGCTGTTGGTGAAGGGTTGTGCTGCTCACTGGTCCCCAGTCTCCTGGAGGAGCTGGAAGAGAGGCCCCTGCTCCGGCTCCCCCTGTGGGAGCCGGGAGGTCTGCGGCTCAGCCAGGACCCCTTCCAGCACACTGGCTGGCACTCACCAGGGCACCTGTCAGCACAGCACAGCTCACGGTTCCTGCCCTGGCCACCAGGACCCAGGCCTCCCCCATGGCCCGTCAGCTTGCACTGGACAAGGAACGGCCTGGCCCGGCTGTCCACCCTGAGCCTCTGTGCTGTGGGTTCCTGTGCCACAGCCACAGCCACGCTTCTCAGTGGGGAGGCACGACCCCAGGGTTTTATCACATTAAGGCCATTTTCACAGATACTTGGGGGCAGGGGTGGTCTCGGCCCGCAGCCTGGCTCCAGCCTCGCTCGGGTCTGGGAGACGGTGCCAGCACGCAGGCCTCCTAACGTTCTGGATGCAGCAGGAGCATCTGTTCCACTCTGACTTCTAATTTTCCTGAGAAAATACATTCTCCGAGCAGCTCTCTTGTTCCGTGGGGTTGGCATGCAACTGGATCTGGGCCCTGGTGACCTGACCAATGACTGGACAAGCTCGCTGGACTCTCCCAGCAGCCACAGCCTACTTTGTTCAGGCCCAGGGCCCAAGGCCACTCACCCACCCACCGACCGGAACAGGGAACAGGCTCCTGGCAGCCCTACGGGGCCACCCTGCAGTGCCTTAGCCCTCAGGCGCCTCCCCTTGCTGGCACCTGGACTTCTGGGTGGCGGTGTAAAGCTTCCTGCGTTTCAGCCCAGCTCTTACAGGGTCCGCTGCCCTGTCCACTCGATTCAGATCCCTGTCCCTCCTGAGAGCTGCTTTGCAGAGGCGCTGCGGGTCCTGGCCCCACGTCATCCTGGTGGCCAGAGGCTGCAGACGGGTGTTGGTGGAATGGCTGCTCTGGGGTGGCCGCTAGAGGGCGCCCAGAGCAGATTTCACACAAGTCAAAGACCATGAACTTAGGACTCCCCCAATGCACACACACCTCAAATCTGAAAGTGAGGGAGGGTGTGGAGAATGGGAGCAGGGGAAGGGCGGCCGCCCCTGCCAGCTGTGGAGCCTGCACACCTAGGCGGCCTCTGCAGTCAGACCCGCCCCCCAGGAGCCCTGCCTGTTACAGACTCTGACCAGATGGGCAACAGGCGAGGGTGCACGAGGTTCCAGGCAGCCTCTGGCCCAGGCTCCCAGCCCTTGCAGCCCTCATGGGCCTGTGCAGGGTGTGCTGGCGTCCATGAGGCCATGTCAGATTTCTTGCATGGGAGCCAAGGCTGCACCCCAAGAGGAGGCTGGGGCCTGTCTGGAGGCCAAGTGGGCACTGGGTACAGCGAGGCTGGTTCACACTGGCCTGGGGCCTGAGAAGCTAGTTTGAGTGCCAAGTGGGGGTCGGAGGCTGTGGCTTTGCTGAACAGGGGACACCCTCATGAGGCCTGTAAAGGTGTCCCCTCCAAAATGGAGGCATGGGGGGTGCCTTGGGGTGGAGGCTGCTGGTGCCCGGCCGTGGTTCTGGCATGCCCCGGGCCCATCCTGGTGCTGCTGGTTCAGTCACGTCTCCCTGGGCTAAGCTCCGTGTGAAGTCCTAGGGCACCTGCCAGAGGCTGCCTGTGGGGGACCCGAGTTTGTCTGCAGCAAAAGCTGAAATGAACCCCAGGTTGTGGCCTCATCCACAGCCTGCCCCTCACTGTATCTGCTGGGCCCGAGGGCATCTGAGCTTGTCACCTGGTTTGTGATGACCTGAGAGTGAGGCAGGGTTTGGGGTGATCTGCTCGAATCCCTCATCCATGGTCTGCAAGCGGGAAACCTGCCTGGAGGATCACACGCTCCCCGCCTGGCACAGGGGCCCTGCAGCCTGGAAGGCGCGGGGACAAAGCCATCAGCCCCTCCTGTTCACCATCCTTGACAAGGCACTGCTCTCCACACAGCAGCCCTGGGTCAGGGTCAGGGTCAGCATGGGAGACCCCCTCCATGCGTTCGGCAGTGGCAGGGGAGGTGTGTGCACCGGCTTCTGCTGAAAGCACCCCTGACCCATGTGGCTTTTGGGGGTGAGGCCAGGCTGCAACAGTCGGGGGGAGGGGCACTGCTTGCCTAAGGGGCTCCATGCTTGGGAAGTGGCCCTCCAGACGTCAGCAGATGAACTACCTGAATGAAGTGGGAGAAGGGGAGGGCCTCAAGCTGGGAGGCCCATCACCCAGGGGCCCCAGCCTATTGGCCCACATGCAGGAGGGGGCTGGCGAGAAGAGCCCAGGTGGGAGCAGGGTCCCGGCAGCTTGGCCCTTGGTAAGGGTGCCCCCGGGTGAGCCTGGCTCTGGTGCTGTATCCCTGAGGGTGCTGTGGGCAGCCTGCTCTGAGGGGCACGTTCACACCTAGCCTCGCTGAAGGCGGAGTTCACCTGCTCAGATGAGCCCAGTGGATTTTGTAATAAAGGCTGAACTGCCAACTTCACACACATCCCTATTCTAAAGTCTTATTTGTGTAGCTCTGACCGAGTGCTTGAGTCTAAAACACCTCATATGGCCCAGCCACTGTGGCTCAGTGGATGAGTGTTGACCTATGAGCCAGGAGGTTAGGGTTGGAGTCCTGGTCAGGCACATGCCCGCGGGCATGCAGGAGGCAGCCAATCAACGATTCTCATCCTTGATGTTTCTACCTCTCCCTTACTCTCTGAAATCAATAAAAAATATATTTAAAAAACACCACCTCACATGCTGAAAAGTGGGAGGGTATAAAAACGGGACAACACAGAACAACACGGAACAAGGAAACCATCACATGCACCAGTTTCTTCGGGAAGCCACGTTAGCTGTGGGACACGCGAAGAGACCTGGCCGGCCAGGGGCTGCGCTGCGACCCTGCCCCCCTTGAATCCACGTGTCCTCCAGGTGGCTGGGGCTCACCACGGACCTCATTCAGGGCGTGGCTGCTGGGCCGAGCCCACCCTGGGCCCCAGGACTGTGAGGCGATGCGTGGCTGGGTGCTGGGGGTGACGGCGGGAGTCACTCACCGCTGCCAGGCCCAGGGATTTGGCTTTCCCGCCTCCTGCTAAGTACCGGCCACTCGGTGCTACAGGACAGCGACTTTATTCCCACCTCACAGTAGAGAAAGCCCTCCTCTGCGAAATGGACTCTGGCAGACCCTCCGACCAGAGGCAGGAACGGTGGAGGAGGGACCGCCTGGGGCGGCCTGGATGGCGGGTGGCTGCTGTGTAGGGCCCCAGCGCCCTCCAGGTGACTCCCTGGTAGGTGGCAGCGGGAACCGGGTGGAAGCCAGGGGAGCGCCAGCCTCTGGGGCCTCGGTGAGCCTTGGGGACAGAGCCGCGGGCCACCCCCACCAAAGGCCCCACAGCCCGACAGTCTGTTCGGGGACATGGGGAGGGCCAGGACCTGCAGCCAGAGGCCTGGGACCCTCAGGACTTGACGGAGAAGGCTCACCAGAGACAGCGACACCTGCCCCTTGCCAGGAGCCTGGGGTCTCCGGGAGGGCCATGCCAGCTGAAGCCAGGGTGTGGTCCCCACTGGCCAAGGCCCATCCTTCCAACCCTGATGCTGCCCTTCCCCCACAAGGCCCCCTCAAGGCCCCAGGCCACCCCACTAACAGGACAGACTGGCTTCACTCGGGGAGCAGGTCTCGTGCAGATCCTATGTCCCCACCCCCCCAAGCTCTCCTGTGCCCCCAAGTGGCAGGCCACGGGCCGACCAGCACCACAGTGCTCAGGCCTCGGAGCTACGGCCCCTGGATGGTGGCCAGGTGATGGACGCTCAGGGTCCCTCCGGTCCTGCCCCTCGCATTCCCCCGTGAGGCCCCAGGGGTCAGAGAACCAGTCCTCAGGGAGGGGCTGGGAGAGGACATGCGGGCAGGGCTGCTCTGGGACCCTACTTCCTGCTGAGCTCCTTGGCCCGGCAGGTGGCGGCCTCCACGGCGCTCATGGTGGCTGCCCGCAGCCCGCCCTGCTCCAGGGCGTGAAGGCCATGAATGGTGGTGCCGCCCGGCGTGCACACGTCCGTCCGCAGCTGGGCCGGGTGCTGCCCCTCCTGCAGCAGCATCTTGGCTGTCCCCTGGGAGGAGCACGGGGGGTGGTGACGGGGGACAGAGGAACCCCTCTCCCTCCCCGCCCTGTGCAGCTTTGCCACGCGTCCCCTCTGCTCCGGGAGGCCCCCAGGCTCACCCCTTTCCCTGGTCCCCGGGCCAGTCACTCACCAGCAGGGTCTGGGCGGCGATGCGGTGAGCCAGGCCACTGGGCATGCCCATCTTGATGGCGCCTTCAGCCAGGGCCTCAGAGAACACGCACACCTGTGGGGGCGGCGGGGTCAGAGCCAAGGCTCCCCTGGGCGCAGCCCCCGCGGGAAAAGGCTCGGACCTTCAGGAGCCGGCCCAGGCACCGGCCACAGGGCAGGGCCCAGAGCTGAGGCCAGGAGGGCAGTGACTTGGGGGAGCCGGGCTCATGGGCAGCAGGGACCACGCCGTCGCATCTGAGGGTAGGAGCGGCCACAGGGACTTGGCTGATGGCTGGCCTGGGGGCGGGGGGGGACAGGTAACACTCACGAAGGCCACTCCACTGCCACTGAGGCCCGTGTGGACATCCACCTGGGCCTCAGGCACCTCCTCGCACTGCCCGCAGGCCTGCAGCAGACTCCGCAGGAGCTCGACCTCGCTGCTCCCCGCGTGGCGGCCCCGGGCCAGCACCATGGCCCCCTCCTGGACCACGCAGGGCAGGTTGGGGGAGACCCGCAGCACCCGCGTGTGTGGAGGAAGCAGCTGGCCAGAGAGAGGCTGTGGTCAGAGCCAGGCCACACCCAGCCAGCTCCCTCCCACTTCCCTGGTGTGGCGCCAGCAGGAACCCTAACCCCAGGCCCCGTGGCCGCCTGGCCGTTCTGCAGGCTGGCTGCCACCTGTCCCCCCATGCTGAGCCCAGGCTGGCGCTGGTCTGAGGTCACAGCCTCATCGCCCTCCTCCCATGGGCCACTCACCTCCTCCAGGGAGCTAAGAGGAACTCCGGCAGCCACAGACACCAGGACGTGCTCGGCGGTGACCACAGGGGCCACCTCGGCCAGGACGGCGGGCAAGATGTGGGGCTTGGTGGCAAAGAAGACGAGGGAACAGCTCTGAAGCACCTCCTGGTTGGAATGGGTGGTCTGGCAGCCCAGAGCCTGTGCCAGGATGCAGGGGCCAGGACGGGGTAAGTGGGCACCTGCCTGGCCCTCGGCCCTTCTGGCTGGAGGCCACCCTGCACTCCCCTGGTTCCCGTGGGTCTTTCCCGTGGCAAATGCCTGCACCACCCCACGCCCAATGCCGCGGGCTCGCCCAGGCCACCCCCTCTTGCTCAGGACCCAACCCTGAGCCTCACAGACTCCCTGATGGCAGCACCTCTGCGAGCTCTCCAACCTGTGAGTGCCCACCACCATCCCTGCCCACCCCAGCATAGGCATGCGTGCACATACACACGTGCACAGTCACACATGTGCACATACACACGTGCACAGTCACACATGTGCACATACACACGCGCACACGCACACAAGCGCACAAACCCACAGCCCTTTACTCTGCCGTGGCCCTCCACAACCTGGACTTTCCTCCTAGCCTTTGACCTCCGCTTCCCCAGCCCAGCCTAGCCAGCCTCACACCTTAGCTACGTAGGCAGGACTTCCCTGGCCTCAAGAAGTGTCTCAGAGGGGCAGGAGCCAAGAGCCCCCCGGGTCCCTGGAAGGAGCCTCAGTTCAGAAGAGCTGGGCCCCGGCTCACCCGGAAGTGACAGAGGTTCCTGTCCGTTGGTGCACTGGCCAGCACGTGCTGGGCTTCCACTTTCCCTGGAGAGGAAGCGAAGGGCTGGTGTTATTGAGGGGGCGGGGGCGGGGCCAGGGAGGGGCGGAGCCGGCCTGGCTGCCCCTTCCTGAAGATGGCCCTTGGCTGGCCTGAGACTGTCCAAGAACCCAGGGCTCAGCAGAGGTGCTCCGTGCAGCCGGGCCCAGGCAAGCAGGCGACTGAGTTCTACACGGCAGTCACGGCCACTCGTGCTGCTGCGTCCAGAGGCCCTGCCGGCCACGGGGGCAGAGCTGGCCTCATCCTGTGAGGACACAGATCCCAGGGGCCTCTGCCTCCAGGGACTGGGAGCGTGGAGAGGAGGGGGACCTGATGGTGGTGAGGCCCAGTGGGGGTGGGGCTCCCCTGGGAGAGGGTAAAGCACCCGTGTGTGTGGAGGACGGGCCTAGGGAGGTCTAACGGGAGGGCAGAAGTGCACCCCAAACTTGAGCCCGTGATGTCCACTGTGCTCAACACGGAACCGGCCCGGCCCTGGAGGCAGGAGATACTGATGGTCTCCACAGGTAAAACGCCGAGACTCGCATAAACTGTTCTGTGACTGGTTTTGACCCTCTGGCCTTCAGTATACGCGAAAGGCAGAACGCCAGCCATTCTCCCCAGGACAAGGCTTCTAGTTACTGCGAAGCAGCGAACCAGTGTCTGCAGAGGGGATGACCTGGCCCCCAGCGTCCTCAGGGCAGAGGCAGAGGAATCCTGCGGGTCGCGGGGAGGGAGCTGGTGCAAACCGGAAAGAGAATCGGGGCTCAGGGAGGTTAAGCCACCCGACCAAGGCCAGGGAGCCGGCGCGAGAGCCCGGACTCGGCCAGCGCTGCCCCGGAAAGGACACTCGCTCCGGGTGCGTAACTACATGTCCAGTCGCCACGGGAGCGCGGAGGACCGCCCGGGAGGTTAACTGAACCCCCACGTAGGGTCCCTCCAATACATAACTCATAAGATACGTTACTTTTCCTTCGTTTGAGCCAAACCTTGCAAACCCGGAGGATATTTTATTCTCTACACTCAGAGCTTCTCAACTCGGCCCCGCCACCCGGGTGCTCTCTGGCCGCGCGGGTGGCTCCTGTGGGGACAGCGACTCCGCCTGGGCCCCCGCCGCCTGCACCGGACCCACCTGGGACCCCAGCCCCGCCGCCCGCACCCGCTCCACCCTGAGACCCCAGCACCCGCCGCCCGCACCGGACCCACCTGGGACCACAACCCCGCCGCCCGCACCCGCTCCACCCTGAGACCCCAGCCCCCGCCGCCCGCACCGGACCCACCTGGGACCCCAGACCCGCGGCCCGCACCCGCTCCACCCTGGGACCCCAGCGTGCAGACCCCTGGCTGCTAGGCTCCGCCGGAGGTTCTGCCGGATCCATCCCCGCGGGCAGGTGAGCTCGGCCAGACAGGCTCGTCCCGCCCACACCAGCCCGGCGCCGGACGTCCCCGCGCGCCCCACCTGCTCGGATGAGGCCCTGCGCGATGGCCTCCGCCATGCGGCCCGCACCCACGAAGCCCACGCGCCGAGAGGTCGGTTTCGCAGCCGCCACCGCCGCCATCACGCTGACCGGGCTCCCCAGGCCACGCCCCGTCTCGCCCCATCCCGCCAATGGGCTACGCCGTCCCGCCCCTTCCTCGTCATTGGCTCTCGGGACCTCACGCTCCGCCCCCTCCCGTCGGGCTCTGCGCTCCACAGCTTGTGGAGCAGTGGGTCCCGCCCCTTCTCCGCTCATTGGTCGGAGGGTTTGACGTCAGACATCCGGTGGGCGTGGCGTGGGCGGGACGCGTCCCGGGGCCGAGCTGGCGGCGCCCGGAGTCGTCGGGCGTGGAGCGCGGCTGGCGGGAGCCCGGTCCCAGCAGGAGAGCGGCGGCAAGCCGGGCCCATCCGGGCGGGTGTGTGCAGAGCAGGTCCTGGCTTTCCAAAGGGGGGGTCTCCCCCGACCTGCCCCGGAGGTCGGTGCCCCGGGGCGTGCCCAGTGGTGTCCCTCGTGGGGACGCTGCGGACGGAGCCCGGAGCCGCTGATGGATGGTCGCCGGGCAGCGGGGAGGCAGGAGAGCTCGGGGTCCCAGGAGTGCCCGGCGGCAGGGCCCGTGGTAGAGGCCGACCAGGGCCGGGGCGGGCGCGGGGAAGGAAGGCGGGAGGTCCGCGATGGCAGCTGGTGCGGCTCTTTGCTGCTCAGCCTGATCCACTCGTCGTTGTCCCTGCAGAGTGTGGCCTGGGGCCGCTCTGGTCGGGATGGGGCCACACAGAGCGGACCTGACACCGGGCGGCTGAACCTCGGCCTGAGCACCCGCGTTCTGCGCGCATTGTCTGGGCAGACGGCGCCTCTATGTAAACACACACACAACCAGGAGCTCAGGACACACAACTGCTCCCGTTCTGCCGGTGTGTCCAGGCCTCTGCTCGGTCTGGCCTCCTTCCCACTGTCCTCACCTGGCGGATCCCGCTCCAGCTCAGGCGCCACCCGCCCTGAATCCCACAGGGGAGCCCAGAGGTTACACTGGAGGGTCCTGGAGCTCCAAGTGTTTGCAGACAAGCAAACGGATCGCTACAATCCCGCACGGCAGGGTGGGCGCCCAGAAGGGAAGGACCACGGCTGAGACCACGGGGAGGCACTGACATGGGAGGGGCTCCCGGACCAGCCGTGGGGAGGCCCCTGGGATAGATGCCTGGGCTTGCCTGGGTGGTGGCAAATTCAGTGGGAAGTCAGTGGGGCCTGGGGAGAGAGGTGGGCTCCTGGGCCTGGCACTGTGAGACAGCCAATACCGAGTAACGGACGAAGGAAGGAGTGGAGGAGGCAGACGCCTCTGGGTCGGAGCAGAGCTAGGTGAAGGTGGCACCGGGCACGGCAGAGAGGGGCCCTGACAAGAGGGTGGGTGCCTGGGTCCTGGGCAAGGCAGTCCAGCCACCAGCTTTGGAGCTGGGTGCGCCAGGGCCCACACCAGTGCCAGCTGGCTGGCCGAGGCAATCTGTCTGCACTTTGCCCGGCTCCTATTGAGAATGGGAGGCCCAGGCACTCACCTCGGTGACACCTGTTACTGTTCATGGAATAAGCTGCCGCCTGAGGGCGGGAGGGAGGCTGAGCCACCCAATCACCATCCTCCCCTCGGCCTGTCCAAATCCAGCCCCAGCCTCTTTCCCCAAAGCCCTTGGGAACTCAGGTCACCAGGCCTGCTCGTGGCCAGGGGTCCAGCAGGGAGCGCCCAGCCTGTCTCACCCCTGTGTCCTGCCTGCTTCCTGCCCACACACGGGCCTCTCCATGTCTCCACCTCCTCCGCCACCCCAGGCGCGGTTGGCGGCCGTGGCCCAGCACCTCTCAGGGGCTGGGCAGTCAGTAGGGGTGGCGGGTCCTGGGGCTGGCCAGGCTCGAGCAGGCAGTGCCTGGGATGGGGGACAGCTGGCACAGAGTGGCTGGGGCCGGGCCTGTGAAATGCACTTTATTGGCTCCCAGGAGAACAAGATCAGAAGTGGACACACGCAGGACCTGGGCACTGGACCTGAGGAGCAAGGTGCGGGGCCTGGCCAGGCCTCGGTTTCCCTGAGGAACGACGTGAATGCTGCCTCCACTGGACAGCTGCCTGGAGCCTCCCTGGGGGAGGGGTGGCATGTGGGCCGAGTTGCTGGGCAGTGCCCTTGACTCCCGGCGGGGTCTGAGGGTGCTGCCCCTGGGCTCTGCCAGCTGAGCAGCCGCGGGGTCTGGGGGCAGGGGCGCCGGGCCACCACCAGCTCACGGCTCACTTCCGCGCCTGCTGGTAGTTGTCACTGAACCAGGCACAGGTCTCCTTCACAGCTGCAGGGGAGGTGAGGGCGGCAGGTGAGGGCAGGGCTGCACGGAGCTCCAAGGGAGGCAGGGTGGGTGGGTCCCCAGCCTCAAAGGGTAGTCACCCCCGTTTCCTGCTGCCTGATGAGGGTTTGAAGACCAAACCTGCCAGGCGTCCACCCCTGGCTGGAGTAGGAAGCTGAGACCTCCGGCCGGGCAGTGGTCGCCCAGAGCCAGGAAGGAGAGGCAGGGGGTCTTGAGGGACGGGGGCGGAGGAGCCGTGAGGGGCAGGGGCTCACCCTGCTTGAAGGGCGTGAACCGGAAGTCGGGCAGGTAGGCCCGCAGCTTGCCGTTACTGGCCGTCTTCTTAAACTGCCCGTCCGACTTGGTTGTATCAAACTGGGAGCCTGGTCAAGGCCATAGCAGAAGGGGCAGCCCCGCCCCCAGCCTGCCCTTGAACCTCCCCCGCCTTTCCCGGGAGGCTCTGCCCTCCAGCTCCCAGGGTGAGCCCCATCCGCTTGTCAGGATACGGTGACCTCCCCGTGGAAGTCCATGGCCTCCACCACGGCCTCGGCAGCCTCCTGGATGGAGACTTCATCCTCCTCGCCCACTGCAGGGAGCACGGCCGAGGCCAGGTCAGCCTCCGCTGCCTGGGCCCCGCCCCCGCCCCCACGCCGAGCCCGCCGCTGCAGGTGCCCACCTGACAGGATGATGGGCTCCACCTCATTGTACTCCCGCAGGACCCAGAGGAAGAGCCGGGCCAGGTCCTAGTCAGCCAGGCAGGGTCAAAGGCCACAAGTCACGGCCACATGGGGCCCAGTCACCTCTCCCAACAGCCCGGCTAAGACCGGAGCCCTCCCTTGGGGCAGCCCTTGGCCGGCTCATCCCCCACGGGTGCAGTCCTCTCTCCCGCTGAGCTCAGCGCTGCACCCAGCAAACCCATGGGGCTCAGCGAGGACCAGTGGCTGCTCCTCCAGGTGTCAGCCAGGCCTCCCCCCCAGGAACCCCCCCCCCCGCCCCCGCCAGCGAGGCCGGCCTGGGCGATGCTCTGGGGACAGCTGTGTGCCCTCCAGCACGAACCAGTGAGTAGATGAACTGCCTCCGGGGCTTCCCGGTACCCCACACCGTCAGGGCGGAGCCGCTGCCTGCAATTCGGGGAGGGGCGTGTCAGGGGGGCAGACAGCGCACACCTCCCCCAGCTGAGCCCCAGGGGCCCATCGGAGGGCGGGGCCTGGGGCAGCAGGCACTCACACTTAGCCAGGTGCACCTTGTGGATCAGGCCGGGCAGCACGTGGCCGTCCTCGATGTTGAAGTTGTCGTGGGGCCCAAAGACGTTGGTGGGGATGACGGCGGTGAAGGTGCAGCCGTGCTGCTGGAAGTAGGCCCTGCAGAGCACAGCGTCCCTCCGGCCCTGCTCTCCGCGGCTCACCCCGCCCCGCCCCGCCCCGCCCCGGCCTCCTTGCGATGGAATAACCAGAGGCCAGCAGAGGAGGGAGAGGAGGCCTGGGAGCCCCACGGGTGACCCACTGGGCCCCCCACCCTCGGGCCCTCTCCCCCATTCCTGGCGGGCCCCAGCTGGGCGGGTGGTGGGAGGACCTGTTCTGCACGTCGATCATCCTCTTGGCGTAGGAGTAGCCAAAGTTGCTGCTGTGCGGCGGCCCGTTGTGGATCTGGGGGGTGGGGGTGGGGTTAGAGGCCGCTGCTTCCAGGCCCCGCCCCGCCCCGCCAGCAGTCTCACCATGGTCTCGTCGATAGGGTAGGTGGTCTTGTCAGGGAAGATGCAGGTGGACAGGCAGGACACCACCTTGCGAGCTCCCACCTCGAAGGCCGAGTGCAGGACGTTGTCGTTGATGTGCACATTTTTCCTCTGGGGGTGGAGGGGGGCAGGTTCAGGCCCCTCCAGGCAGGACCCCAACCCCTGCGTGCTCCTCCAGGGACAGAAGTGGGGACACACCCTGGCTCCTCCAACGGGGGCGGTGCCTGAGCCTGCTTGTCCTGCTGCCCCTCAGTCTGACATCCTGAGCTGGCGGTCCCACTCCCAGGCTGTGGGAGGGGCCTGGAGGAGAGGACCCCACCCCTCAGCTCAGGACCCGGCCCCAGCTCCGGGGGCTGCTCAGGGCAGGGGCAGAAGGAGCTCACCGGCCCAATCTCACCGACCCAGAGGCGCGCACCCGCTCTCCTGCCCAGGAGCAGTGAAGCCTTCGCTGTCCCCACCCTCCCAGGGCCCCACCTGCCCCCTGGAAATTGGACATGAGGTGGCCCAGCTTTCGGACTGGCCTGGGGAGAAGGGAGGGAGGGTGGCTAGGCTGCAGAGAAGGCTGTGTCTGGAAGGAGGGCCCTGGCCGACAGGGGCCCCGGGCAGAATCTGGTTGGAGCTTCTGCCATCCTAGTGCCGGCCGGGGGCTGACCACACCAAGGCCAGCGCGCAGGCGCAGCCTGACAGCGCCCCATCCTCCTCCTGCCCCTTACAGCACGCCCCATCCCCCCAAGAGCACATGGCACAGACCCGAGCCCAGCTCACACAGCTGCACGCGGCGGGCCGGCCCGGTGCAGCTGGACCAAGAGGTCCCGGAGCAGGAGCACCTGGAAGCGCAAGTGGCCGGAACCAGCCCGAGCCCCACAGCGGAGGCTGGCTTCCTTCAGCCCCCCGCCTGCTGGGCAGCTCCGCGGCTTTTTCTATTCGGCCAAGTGCCCCCAGACCCACCTGCATGCCCTCCGCCCACAGGCTGTGCCCAGCCCTGACCATGCGTGTGGGAAGCCAGCCAGGAAGCTCCCAGAAGCCGGCTCCTGGCTCCCGTGCTCCCCCGCGGCCCTTCACTCACCCAGAAGTCCAGGTTGTATTTAATGTTCCGGAACAGGCCCCCCACCATGGCAGCAAGATGGACGACGTGGGTGGGCCGGACCTTTTCGAACAGGGCTCGGGTCTGTGCAGCATCCCTGGGGAGAGCCGGGCTGTCAGCGGTCCCTTGAAGGCCGAGGGGACCAGCCCCTGGGGTTGCGGAACTGGAGATGGGGCTGGGCAGGGCCCCTGGCGGGATGGGCTGCCCGAAGATAAGGCGGTCAGTTCAGGCCCTGCTGCTATGAGGGTGTGGGAGCATGTTTGCCTAGGAGCAGAGCTGTGCACACCCAGGCCACGCCTGCCACCTGGCGGGGAGGTTGCAGACACGAGGCCTCCAGAGCTGTTGGAGAGGGCCTGGGGGGTGGGTGCGCCAGGGATGGGCCCACTCACGTGAGATCGGCGTCCTTGGAGGAGACGAACACCCAGTCCTCGCCTGGCATCCTGGCCCCGTCTGCTACCACCTTCTGGATGGCTCTGCCCACCAGCCCAGAGCCCCCTGTCACTAGGATCCGCATGGACCCCTGGGGCTCACCCATGGCGCTGCACCTGCACAGCCAAAGGGTGTGAGGCTGAGGCCATCGTGCTTCCATCGGACCGAGCCCTAGGCTCCTGGGATGCTGCTGTTTAGGGTCATCTGTCCAAAGGCTGGCCCAGGACGCTGCCCCCAGGAGGGGAGAGACCCAGCTGGTTCGAGTCATCCCTCCTCCCCTCCCAGCCACAGAGCCCGTCCCCCGTTCCACCTGTCCCAGGCCTCGGGGCACCGCCACCCCCCCGCGTACCCTATCTTGGGGCCTGGAAATCGGCTTGAGTCCCTACTGGAAGGCCTGAGCCCGCTGCAGGGCCCCCTGCCCAGCCCCGACAGGAGGGGTCCTGCCCAGACACCCGCTGCTGCTCCCGCCCGCAGAGGCAGTCCAGCAGCAGGCCTGTGGGGAGACCCCACGCGTCCAGCCCCGACCGCTCCCTCGGATCCCTCCTCAGGCCCAGGGCCACCTACAGCCGCGGGTTCCCTCCCACGCCCCAGGCCCTTGCTGGCCCCACCACAGGCACCTGGGAGCCAGGCCCCCTCCCGGGTCCCCAGGACCCTCCCACGGCCGGGATACCCGCCAGCGCCCTCGGGTCCCGCCCACGCCCCCGGGGCCCCAGCACCCCTCGGGCTCCCGGCAGTCGGGGAGCGCCCAGGCCCGGCGCGCGACGTCTCACCCTCCCTCGGTGTTCAAGGGGTCTCCCCTGCACCCCACGCCACCTCACCTGCCCCGCTGCCAGCTGGCTACTTCCGGCCCTGGCGGTGTCCAGCCGCGCGCCAGAGCCAGGTGGAGGGGCGGGGCGCGCGGTGCTCCCGGGGCATGCGGGGACTTGGAGTCCTCCCCGGGCGCACAGGCGCTCCGTGAAGAGCGGAAACTGCGGGAACCGCGCAGCAGCCTGGGAAATGTAGTTCTCGCCGGGTCTGCATCCGCGGGGCGGGTCCTGGGGAGCTGATCCCGGCGCGGTGGCCTCCGGGCGCTCGGGCCACCACCGCCGGGGCGCGGGACGCGACCCAGCTGGGGAGGCTCGGAACCCGAATGAGGAGGAGCGGCAGTTACTGCTGGAGAAGCCGAGGCGCGCCGTCTGGGACTGGCCGCTGGTGGCTGCCGCAGAGCCGGCCGGACTGCGGGGCAGGGTCCGCGACGGGTGTGGAGCCCACGGCCTACCCGGCTACCGACCGGGTCCAGCGGGCGCCCACGGTGGTCCCGCCTTGGTCCGGGAGCTGCGACCCCAATGGCCTGAGCTCGGCCAAGAAACTCCAGCCAGTGAGTGGGAGGGTGGGGGGCAATAGGGGGGGATAAGGACACATATGTAATGCCTTAATCCATAAAGAAAAAAAAGAAAGAAACTCCAGCCAAGCTGACCCATTCCACGCGCGGTGGGCGGGTCCCCTACCGGCCCGCCCACATCCTAGGCTCAGGCCACGCCCCCTTTCCCTGTCCCATGCTGGGGCTGCCCCACAGGCCCCGCCCCTCGACTCCGTCCCTGGACTCCGCCTTCCCCGCCCGTGCGCTCAGTCTACGCCCCACACCACCTCAGGCCCCGCCCCCTCAAATGCACGCGCTCAGGCCCGCCCCTGCGCCGGCTTTCGACTCCGCCTCCGCTCAAGCCCCGCCCCACACCATCTCAGGCCCCGCCCCCTCACATGCACGCGCTCAGGCCCGCCCCTGCGCCGGCCTTCGACTCCGCCTCCCGCTCAAGCCCCGCCCACGCCATCTCAGGCCCCGCCTCCATCGCGGGCAGCGCTGGGGGCCTAGCTGTCTTCCGTTACCTGCCCTGGCTCACCGGGATGCTTGCTTACGGCACAGAGTTGTTCAGATTTGAGAATCTTGTCACGAATTCCTTTTAAAGCTACGCACGGATCTTCTTCAGTTATTTGCTCAATTTTGTTTAATATCGAGGCGTTTAGCTTACTACTTCTCTTACCTCCCCGTTTTTTTTCTATCAACACGCAACCATTCTTCTTATACTGGTAAATAATTGACTTTGCCGTATGGTTTTTAATACTGGCGATGGCAGCTTATTCATTTACCGTTCTACCATCTTCGTAACATTTTATTAAAACCTTTTATTTATCGTGGCTGGTGCGATCGTATGTCGGTAGATTACTGCGTCGGACAACGGGCTTCTGATCCGGATCCCTCCATTTCCGACGATGCGTGTTGCATTCCTCGGAGGATGCGTGTTGCCAATGACCTTCCAGAGCCTGGCTCAGTGTTTGATGTTGTATCCATTTTCAGGGTCTGAAAAAAACATTCAAGATTTATGTAAAACTACCTTAATGGAATCAAAGTATGTAAAAAGCCTATTAACGTTATCACAAAGTTAGGTTCAGAGAAAAATGAAAACATGTTGCGATGCACTATCTTTTTCGTTGTTGTGAACACTGCATAAGAAACTACGGAGAATTGAAGCAGTTCTACCTTTCCCAGACGCATACTCCCTAGACTGGATTCAGTTGTGCACATGTACATATTAACATTTAACTTACCTTGGTATCATACCATTTATAGGAAAGTAATTTTTTGTAAGTACTTTGTGATTTGAAGTTACAGTGGCTCACCAATTGAAAGAAAACTGTTTACAATATAATATAAAATTAATAAACGTATATGTATCAATTGATCACCTATCGAATGCCAGTCAACACGACTGGCTTTATGCATGCCTTAACTATGAATACAATCACAAAAAAAGTGACTTTATTGTTTTATTTTACTCTATTTTCACCCCAAAGTGAATTTGCTTTGCAAAGGATGAATTTGCTTTGCAAAACGGTGATTTTTTTTCCGGTTAATCTTCACCTGAGGATATTTTCCCATTGGTTTTTAGGGAGAGTGGAAGAGAGAGGGAAAGACAGAGAGAAAAGTTGATGTGAGAGAAACACATGGATTGGTTGACTCCTGAACGAGCCCCCACCAAGGACTGGAGTGGGGAGGAGCCTGCAACCAAGATAATCGAACCCGGGACCCTCTGGTCCGCAGGCCGACGCTCTATCCATGGAGTCATCCGGCTAAAGCTGCAAGAGGTGCATTTGATTTGCGAAGGGTGTCCTGCTTCCAGGACTTGAGCAGCAGACATGCAGCTCAGGGAGGAGAAAAGACAGATGAGTGAGCAGTGGCATCCTTCCCGGCGAGCAAGCTGATTCTGCACAAGGAAGCAGCCGGTGGTCGTAGAGAGGACGGTCCCTTGTCTTGCTTCATGTCTATTGCGATCATCCTGCAGGAGCAGGGTAGACGCCACCCAAAACGTGGTTCTGACGTCGGCGTGTGACGGCACACACACACACACACGCGCGCGCGCGCGCACACATGCACACACACATGCACGCACGCGCGCGCGCGCGTACACACACACACATACGCACAGTGTTTGAAGAAAATGTCCTGCTGAAATAAGGAGGCTTTTCTGGACGCAGCAGGACGGGCCTCTGAACATGGCTCGAGAGGGCCCAAAAAGCGAACTGGTTTGGGGTTTGGATGGCGGGGCCAGAAGGGGGAACGGCCAGGCTTTCGCATCAGCTCGCCCAGGCGCGTGGTCCCGGGAGCGGGAGAGCAAGGCTGGAGAGCCACCAGCGTCTGCGGCCCAACGCGGTTCTCAACCTGTGGGTCGCGACCCCTTTGGCGGTCGAACGACCCTTTCACAGGGGTCGCCTAAGACCATCCTGCATATCAGATATTTACATGACGATTCATAACAGTGGCAACGTTATAGTTATGAAGTAGCAACGAAAATAATGTTATGGTTGGGTCACAACATGAGGAGCTGTATTTAAAGGGCCAGAAGGTTGAGAACCGCTGGAACGGAGCCCATTCCCTCTTCACGCCGCAGCTCAGGCGTCGGAGGCGCGCTGAGAGGAGGGGCCCGGCGTCAGCGTCGGCGCCGACAGCTCACGGGAGACGAGACCCCGTCTACACGGGGGCAGCCACGCTCCCGGGGCGCAGATGCTGAAGGACGCTCAGCACCGGGTCCCGCCGCGCCCCCTGCCCGCCTCCCTCCGTCCTCGCCCACCCCGCGCCCGGCCGGAAGCCCCGACCACCGAGAGGCCGCCTAGAGCAGAACCGGAAGTCCAGGGGCGGGGCCTGGTCTAACTTCCGATCGCGAGTGCGGGACGCCTTGCGGGCTTTGTCGCTGGTCCTGCGAGGTGGGCGGCCCGGGTTCGCTGCGGGGCGCGCGCTGTCCTCTCGCCGCCGGGCACCGGGTGAGTGGCGCGCTCGGGGCGGGCGGCGGGCCCCGCACGGGGGTCCCGGAGCCTGGGCCTCGGGAGCCGGTTTCTCGGCTGCCGACCCGACCGGCCCGTGGCCCAGCTCCTCTCCCTAAGGGGCGGCCTGCGGGTGGGTGCCGGGTCCGGGACTCTCGCCGGCCGCGGGCCTCTCGCCTCCTTCCCTCCGCGGCGGCCGGGGCCAGGGGCGGGGACGGGTGTGCGGAGCCTGCGGCGCCCTGAGCGGCCTCCCCTCCCGACCCGGCGAGCTCCAGGCGGTGCTGGAAGCGGCGGGGCCCGAGACCCTTGTGCGGGAGATGCCGAGCCGGGCCCGGGTGCGCGGGAGGGTGAGGGACGGTATGGTCCCCGCTGGGGCCCGGGAGCATCGGAGCATCGCCGGGTGGGGAGAGGGGTGGCCGCAGGCGCCTTCCGAGGGCTCCCTTTCCCTGTCTTCTCTGCTGTCAGGACCGCCCCCCCCCACACACACACACACGGGCTGCATGACGGTCGTGGGGTCCGGGAGCCCCCCCACCACCACCCGCAGCTCCTCTCCCCCCAGGAGGCCCGTGGCGGTGAATGGCAGGCAGCAGCGGCCAGAGGTGCCGGCCTCCCCGCGTTTTCAGGCATAACTCGCTGCTCTCCCTGTCACAGCTGCAATGTTGTAAGAGCGTCTTTTCTTTCTTTTCTAAATGTTTTTATTGATTTCAGAAAGGAAGGGAGAGAGAGATAGAAACCAATGATGAGAGAGAATCACTGATGGGCTGCCTCCTGCACGCCCCACCCTGGGATCAGCCCGCAACCCGAGCAGCACGTGCCCTGACCCTGACCGGGAATCAACCGTGACCTCCCGGTTCCTAGTCGATGCTCACCCGCGAGCCCCCGGCCGGGCGAGGGTGAGAGGATCTTGATCCTGGCGGAAGCCCCAGCATCGCTTTCAGAGAAGTTGGAGCAGGGGTTGCTCTGTTTTCTTACACGCGGCCCCAGTCCCTCTCGGAGCGCCGGGATGGGTCCCTGACTCCGGGGACGGCCTCGGGGATGAGAGGGAGGCGGCAGCGCCCCGGAGGCCCAGGCAGCGTGTGAGCAGGAGGTGAGGAGGTGGCAGGGTGGTCAGGGAGCAGCTGACCGCTGACAGGCGGTGCCTCGAATGCAGTTCAGGGAGCTGTCCGGCCTGTGCGGTGCTGCCTGGGGCCCGGAGGACGGCAGGTGCAAGGACACTGGGCGTGTGAGCAAAGAAGGGTGTTGGCGTCCTGGGCAGAGGCCTGGGAGCAGCGGCTGAACGGCTGTGGGGTGGGGAGGGGAGGGGGCGGCACCAGCAGTCGGGGTGGCCTTAAGGAAGCCACCTTCTGAGCTGCGGTGAGAAGGATGGTTGTGAGAACCAGGGAAGCGCACACCACTGCACAGGTCCCTCCTCTCGCAGTGGCCGGAGCACAGGTTGATGGCAGTGGCTGCTCATCAGGTTTGCAGGGGTGTTGGAGAGAGTGCAGGTCCGTTGCGAAGGACTGTGCCTGGTTCAGGTTCCAGGGGCACCCCTCTCGCCCCAGTTCTGAACCCGTGAGGCAGGTGAAGAGTGACACGTTACGGTGCTGCTGGCCACCGGCTGGGATGGAGCGGCGCTGAGCTCCCAGGCTGAGTGCCAGTGAGGCTCTCCTGCCCTCTCCTTGGGGGGCTGCCCCCCCCCCCCCCCGTGCTGCAGGCTGGTACGAGAAGAGCTGTCCCGGGGAGGAGGAGGGACTGTGCCTGGAGGTGCTCCCACGCCTTTCAGTCGCGACCTCTGCACCTCAGGGAACACCGTCCTCAGGACACAGGCATGCGGGGACCAGTGCTCCTCCAGCACCTCATCTGCCCGGGGACTCAGTGCAGGACGCGTCCGGGTGTCTACGGGAGGAGCTCGATGCCAGGGCACAGGTGGCGAGGTCCCAGGTGGGCGGGCATGGTGTGAGCCCGTCCTTCTTTCTTTTTCTCTTCTTTTCTTTTCTTTCTTTTTAAAATTATCTTTTTATTGATTTCAGAGAGGAAGGGAAAGGGAGAGAGAGATAGAAACATTAAAGATGAGAGTGAATCGTTAATTAGCTGCCTCCTGCACGCCCCCTACTGGGGATCGAGCCCACAACCCAGGCATGTGCCCTTGACCAGAATTGAACCCAGGACCCTTCAGTCCGCAGGCCAGTGCTCTATCCACTGAGCCAAACCAGCCAGGGCTCATCTTTATTTTTAAAAATTGTGTGTAGGTGAGTGGATGACTTTAAGGAGAGGTCTGGGTAAATGTGTATAAACAGTTAACAGCACTTACCTGTTGAACTGCTGAAGGTTTACCAAGTTAGTGGGCCTTTAAGGAAAAAAACATCTCTGTGACCGCCACAGGGCTGTGGTCTACAGGCTGCGTCACGGCTACGCCGAGTGGCCACGGCTGCAGGAAGCGGTGTTGCCAGACCCGTTGGCACATCGTGTGCCCAGCGTCTCAGCGTTGTCGGTTGGTGGTGTGCGTGGCCTCCAGCGGTCAGGTAGCCTGTGAGCCTGTTTTAGTGTGGGTTCAAGTTGCTGTAACAGATTCAGAACTAGTGTTTCCAGTAGGAAACTTGATTTCTCAGGTTCCTCCGCACAGGCAGGCGCTGGCTGTGCCCCTCGCCCTCCCAGAGCCTGGCTGCTGGGCCCCATCCACATGTCCCGTGGGGAGGGAGACAGGCCATGTGCCGTTCCTGTCTCCCTGCTGCACCTCCGTCACAGGGTCACACCCAGCCTCAGGGGACTCTGGGAAATGTAGTCATTGGCTGGGTGGCCATGTGCCTACAAAAATCTCAAGTGCTGCCCTGGCTGGTTTAGCTCAATGGATAGAGAATTGGCCTGTGGACCAAAGGGTCCCAGATTTGATTGTAGTCAAGGGCACATACCTCAGTTGCAGGCTCCTCCCTGGTCAGGGCCCTCGTCAGGGCTCGTGCAGGAGGCAACCAATCGATGTGCTTCTCTCACATCGATATTTCTGTCTTTCCCTCCTTCTTCCACTCTCTGTAAAAGTCAATGGAGCCTTAGCCGATTTGGCTCAGTGGATAGAGCATCGGCCTGCAGACTGTCCAAAATCAGTTCCAGTCAAGGGCACATCCCTCTCCCTCTGAAATCAATAAAAATATATATTGATTTCAAAGGAAGCAGGGATGCTGGGCAGTCTTCAGTCCCTGCTGCAGTTTAGCCCACTGGCCACCCTTCATCCCAGCCAGGCTCCCTGGTGGCACAGGGTGGCTCCCACAGTTGCAGTCGCAGGCATGTGTTCGACTGTCTCCTGACTGTGATGCTTTGGATGTTGCCAACAAAGTTGGAATCATCTAAACAGTCCAGCTGCCTAATTCTAAATATAAATATTTTACACTGTAAAGAGCATGTAGAGAGCTCAGTCCTGGCTGGTGTGACTTGGTGGTTTGGAGCAATGGCCCACACACCAAAAGGTTGAGGGTTTGATTCCCAGTCCAGGCATGTACCTGGGTTGCAGGTTTGATCCCTGGCCCTAGTTGGGTGTGTGGGGAGGCAACCAATCAATGTCTCTCCCATCAATGTTTCTCTTTTTGTCGTCCGCCCCCCCCGCCCCCCCATCCACTCTCTTAAAAAAAAGAATGGAAAAAGGTATCCTCGGGTGAAGATTAACAACAAAAAAGAATGTAGATAGCTCGGCAGCGATGCCTTCATAGACAGGAAGCAAGTGGAATTCAGCCCGAGCAGGTTTCCCCGTGCAGGTCTGATAGAGGACGAAAGGGCAGGGCGTCGGGGTTGATGTGCGAGAGAATGGTTTTACACTTGATCTTGGCCCAAAGTGCCGAAAGTCTGAGAAGCGATGCACGGAAAGGGTTTTAATATATAACCAGAATGAATGTGTACCACACTGACATGGGTTCTCAGCTGGTGAGGAGGGAATGTTTTGCTCTTCACCTGCCTCACTGGTTCAGAACTGGGAGGACGTGAAGGAATGAGGGACATCAAAGAGGTGGTAAGATTATTCTATTTGTGTCTTTGGAAATACATCTTGATTTTGGTAGTTCAAGCCCTACCCCTACCCATTGGCCACCCAACCGTCTGTCCTCTGGGGTTGGATGGTGGAGCCCCAAAGAAGCCTTCCCAAGTGGGAAGCTATTTGGGGTGAGACAAGTGTGTGGGGGATGTGCATTGGGTCAAGAGTGCGAGCAGAGGACACACTTTCCTCTCGGTAGATGTGTGTTTCAGCCCCACCCGCTCCAGCAGATTCCCGTCTATTAATGAGGTGGAAGATGATCTTACTCTGTTTTATTTCAGATTCTGATGTAGGAACTGGTGATGAGAAGGTGCCTCTGGAGTCTGCATTTCTGAGAATGGAAATCCGCACAGGACACTGTCAGAAACACGCACAGTGATGGAGACCCCTGCCCCTGAGTCTGGGGGGGTCTCTGCACCAGGATTAGGAGGGCTGTTGGGAAATCTGGAAGGGCAGAGCCCCCTGTCTCGGGAGGGAGGTCGCAAGCCGGTGACAGTTACTCACTGGAAGATCCAAACAGGAGAGGCAGTCCAGGTGGGAAGTGCATGCAGAGGCAGCCCTGTTCTGAGCTCAGACCTCCTCATCCTTCAGAGAGAGCTTATGGAAGGGGAAGCCCACCCATGTGGGACTTGTGGCCAAAGCTTCCCATTTATTGCGGACCTAGTTCGACATCAGATTTCTCACACTGGGGAGAAACCTTACAGATGTGACCAGTGTGGGAAAGCCTTCAGCCAGAGCTCCCACCTTGTTGAGCACCAGAGTGTTCACACCGGAGAACGACTCTATGTGTGCAATGCTTGTGGGAAAGACTTCACTCACTATGCAGATCTCATTGAGCATCAGAGAGCGCACGCAGGAGAAAAGCCGTTCAAGTGCGCTCAGTGTGGGAAAGGCTTCTGTCACAGCTCAGACCTGATTCGACACCAGCGCGTCCATACCCGGGAGAGACCTTTTGAATGCAAAGAATGTGGGAAAGGCTTTAGTCAGAGTTCGCTACTCATTCGACATCAAAGGATTCACACAGGAGAAAGGCCCTATGAGTGTAATGAATGCGGGAAATCCTTCATTAGGAGCTCAAGCCTCATTCGACATTATCAGATCCACACAGAAGTGAAACAGTATGAATGTAAGGAATGTGGAAAGGCCTTCCGTCATCGCTCAGACCTCATCGAACATCAGAGAATTCACACTGGAGAGAGGCCCTTTGAATGTAATGAGTGTGGCAAAGCCTTCATCAGGAGCTCAAAGCTTATCCAGCATCAGAGGATCCACACTGGAGAGAGGCCTTATGTTTGCAACGAGTGTGGGAAGCGCTTCAGCCAGACGTCAAACTTTACTCAGCATCAGAGAATTCACACTGGAGAGAAACTCTACGAATGTAATGAATGTGGGAAAGCTTTCTTCCTGAGTTCATACCTTATTCGACACCAGAAAATTCACACTGGAGAGAGGGTATACGAATGCAAGGAGTGTGGCAAAGCTTTTCTCCAGAAAGCTCATCTCACAGAACATCAGAAAATCCACACGGGGGACAGGCCCTTTGAATGTAAGGACTGTGGGAAAGCCTTCATCCAGAGCTCCAAGCTGCTTCTACACCAGATCATTCATACTGGAGAAAAGCCCTATGTGTGTAGTTACTGTGGAAAAGGGTTTATTCAGAGGTCAAACTTCCTTCAACACCAGAAAATTCACACTGAGGAGAAACTGTACGATTGTAGTCAATATGGGAAAGATTTCCACTCTAACCCGAACTTTAAAAATAATCAAGGTCTTACTCAAGAGGGGCTTCCCTTGAGTAAGACCCCTGCACATGTGGGTGAGAAATCTGTAAGTCAAGGGGGTCACACAGATGACTTATAATTATTCTCCAGGTCCGTGATGTTTGCAAACAGTGGCATGAGTGTTGTGGCTCATGTGCCTTTGGACATGTCAGCATTTCCGAGAGTCACGGCTGGGGCTGCTTTAGGAGTGGGTTGCCACCTGCGTGTGCAGCCATGCTGGACTGACCTCGGCCAGGAACCTGTGTCCTGGGGAGAGCTACCTGAAGACCGCTGCCTGAGCTGGAACAGTGGGGGCCAGGAGCTAGGTCTCTAGATGTTCCTGCCCAATTATAGCTCGCCCCCGGGTTAAGTCCCCTTAGAGAATGATGTGCCCACTCTTAAACAGCTGATGGAGCAATTTAGATTGATCAGCAGGCAGTCGGAGAACTGGGGGGGCTTCCCTGTGTCCTTGGGCACATCCTGAGCTCCCTCCCTGCAGCCTAAGGTCTTTTGCTTCCTGGAGCCTCGTCTCCCACCTCCTCACTCAGTGTTGCAGCAGCACTAACCGACGTTCCTCGGATCCAGGCTGTCCCTGCACCCTGGCCTCCGTCCTTGTTCAAACGCTCTCCCTCTCCTCCCCGGCTACTCATCATGAGTAAAGACCACCCAGGCATCGTGTCGGGCTCAGCCTCTTCCACTGCTGGGCCTCTGTCGTCTTCTCACCCTGTTACTGCACTTACTTTGATACATAAGAATTGTGTCTTTATATATGTCTCATTATTGCACTGCTGATTCTTTGTGGACACAGTTCTATCTGACTGATTTGTGTCCCTGGTGTCTGGCGCAGGACAATAAAGAAAGCCCACCCCATACCTGTGTAAGTGGTGCCTCTCCAGCTTTGTCCCTTTTTGCTGCTATTTTAAAACGCTTGGATTTTGTCCTTGCTTTGTAAAGTGTAACCTGCTGGGCTGCTGGGAATACCTTCCGAGCCCAGTCCATTTCTGCTCGTCCTCAAGCCGGGAGTCACAGGTGGTGGCCAGTGTAAGCCCGTGCCCTCAGGTTGCTGCTGAGCTCAACCATGGCCATGCCCGGCCTCGGAGCACTGCTGCACTTAGTTGTCTGTGCATCTTTCTGGCTCGCTCCAGGACAGAGTCCCAGCACATGACCTGACTTCCGCCTCTGAGCAGTCCAGGCCTGAACTCAACTCTTCTCTCTCTTCTACTCGCTGGCTCCTTCTGTCGATGACTTGAAAATGTTTTGACCTGTAAGGACCAGTGGTAAGTCCTGGGAAAACATGAGAAAGACACATGGAACCTGAGGCCATTCCAGGTTTCTAGGGAAGCCAGGTCATGGCACAATGAGCAGCGTGTGGAAACACACATTCCTGGCTGTGCAGGAGCAAACGCAGGAGGTGGCTGACATCGCCTTTGACCTGGTCCACGGAGATGAGATGTTTGTCAGAAGATGGAATGAAGGAATTCGAGCAGAAGTAGGGAGTTGCATGGAGCTGTTCAGAAGCAGGCGTGTTTATTACGCAACAGATAACTGGCTAGTGAAGCCATTAGTAGTTGCCTCTGAATTTCCTTTATCTAAACGTTAACCAAAACACCCACTTGTGAAATTGGGTAAGTTCTTGGGTTTTTCTGCCCATGAAGTCATATTTTGAGTTAACAAATTTCAGCAATCCCAGAAGCCCCAAGGGAGTAAGCAATTTTAAAAGGGCTGCAGAACTCTCTGGAGAACTTGCCATCTGAAGTGCAGACACTGGTATGACCAGGTCATTTTAATCAACATTGTTGCGGTCCAGTTTCCACGCAGTGAAAACACCTATTTCAGGTGTGGTTTTAACGTACCCCTGTGTCACCACCGTCATAACCAGGAAGCAACATTTCTATTGCCCAAAATGTTCCCTTTGGCTGTTCCTCAGTTAATCCCACCCCAGCCCCAAACATCCACTGTTGGTCGGTGTAATAAGGTTGCTTATTCTAGGACTTGATAGGAGTGGTGCACAGGGTATGTACTCGTGTGTGTCTAACTCCTTTTCATTTTGGCATGTTTTAAAAGACAACCCAGCGTAGTTTCTAGCTGCAGTAGCTCTTCTCTTTGCTGAGTCATGTTTGATTGTATAAACCATCATTTATTATTCATCCGTTAGAAATTTGAATTTCCAGCTTGGACTGTTAAGAATAAAACTGTGATGAACATTTGTGTACAAGTATTCGGAAATGCCTCTTTATTTCTCTTGGGTGAGTGACTAGGAATTGCTGTTATAACTGTTTTTAACTTGATAAAAAGTCGCCATTCCCAGCCAGTGTGACTCGGTCGGTTGGCCCGTTCTTCCTACACCAAAAGGTGGCTGGGTTGACTGAGGGCAACTGGGACTCATTCCTGCCCTCGCACCTCTCCCCTCCCCACCCAAAAAAAAAGGTGGCTGGGTTGAGTCCAGTTGGGGCACATACCCAGATGGTGGGCTCGGTCCCCAGTTGGAGTGTGTGTGGGAGACAGCCAGTCAATGCATCACTTTCACATTGATGTTTCTCCTCCTCCCTTTCTCTAAAAAAATCAATAAAAGCATGTGCTTGGGTGACTTAAAAAAAATTGCCAACAAATTTCTCCACACTGACTACCATTTTGTACTCCTGCCACAGTGCCAGGGTCCATTTGCTCCACGTCCTCATCCACACGCCACTGTCACCCCCTAACACGGAATCCATCCCAGCGGTGTACACGTGTCTATTTCGTCCTGCGTGGCGGAGCTGAGCACCTTTCTACATGCGTGCTGCCACCGGTATCATCCCCACGATGTGTCTGTTCACGACTTTTGCCCACATTTTTGTTGCTGTTAATCCTCACCTGAGGATATTTTTCCATTGATTTTTTAGAGAGAGTGGAAGGGGGAGAGACACAGAGAAACATGGTTGTGAGAGACATCAATTAGCTGCCTCCCGCACGTGCCCTGACCAGGGCCAGGGATCGAGCCTGCACCCGAGGTACACGCCCTTGACCGAAGTTGAACCTGGGACCCTTCAGTTTGTGGACTGACGCTCTGTCCAGAGCCAGGCTGGCAGGGGCTTGAGCAGCTTGGTTAGCGGAAGAGGCTGGAGAGCCGTGCGAGGAATGAGGAGCTGGCAGCAAGATTTTCCAAGTAACGCTTATTAAAGTGTAACTTACATACAAATATGTCCCAAATGTCAGAACCCAGGGGAATGACTTTCCACAAAGAGAGGAACAGTGGCCGGTCTGAGGGTAATGGGAGTGTCGGATTCTTAAGCCTGGAAGGCGGGATGGAGATACAAAGTGTGTGGAGGGTTGGGGGCTCTTCATGAATCATGCGCTTACATGTGCATGTTGACATCTCTCAGAGAATGAAACGGGGGAGTCCCACTGAAACACAAAATGAGAAAGAAAATTCAGAAACTACAAAATGAACGGATGGAAAGTAATACTGCTATTGATACTGCAACTCAACCTCGATAAACTAACCACACTCTGGTCCAAAATAATTGCTTCAAAATACTGACCGTCAACCGGCGGCTACAGGGAGAGAGGGCGGACTGCCAGCTCTGAGCGGCCGGCCCTCCTCCTCCACAGGAAGCACTGGGCGGAGCGCGGAGGGCCCAGAGGGCAGGGTTTCCGCCTGCTTCCTCTGTGGTCCCCCATGTTGGCGGCTCCTGGCAGACAGGAGCTTCGTTGTGAACCTGTGCTCTCAGCTCCTGCCGCTGGGCCCAGTCCCATTCCATCCCAGGCCTGCCCATCCCAAGCGTGATTTTCTTTGGGCCTCAGATCACTGCGCTCTCCTCCGAAGACCAGCGATTTACTAACCTTCCCTCTGCGCTCAGGGCGATGTCACTGTCCCGGGGCCAGTGCTGAGGGTGCTCGGCCTGCCCCCCGCCGCCCACAGCCAGGCGGCCTCCTGGCACAGCCACCAATGAATATGCACACCACCTCACGGTCATCTTAACCGGCCTGTGCACACTGGAACTGACAACTGCATGTGGTAAACGCTGGCAGACGGGTGGCCACAGGGCACTGTGGGGGCAGCTGACAACACTGGCGTGTGAAGTGAGGACGCGCTAGTACTATTTTCTCCCCACTGACCTCGGGACCGGTCACTGGGCTGCAGCGATGGAGAATGTCCCTGTCCTCAGGAAACACTATGAGGACCTAGAGGTGAAGGGGCACCACCTAGCAACCTAATCTGAAATGTCTGGGGGGTGGGGCGAGCGCGCGCGCACACACACACACACACACACACAAGAGGTAGAAAGCAAACTGCTGGTGAATCTAGATAAATGCTATATGAGACCTCTTTGTCTTGCAACTTTTCTCTACATTTGAAATTACATTAAAAAAAAAGTTACCCAACACCCCCAGGAGGTTAAACAATCGGTGGCCGACACTGGCCCTCCTGACCACAGGCTCCTTTCTGCCCTGGCCACCTTCCCATACCCCCCCCTCCCCCTTGCCGTCTCTGCCACCACGGTCATCCCGACTTTCTCCGGCCCTGGCCCTGTGGGAGCAGCCGAGGCCAGCCATGGTGGGGAGGGATGCTGGCTCCGGCTGACACGGGGTGAGGGCACATCAAGCTACCTTGCCGCCTGGAAAGGAGTAAGGGGCCCGGAGCTGGCAGGAAGCGCTGCAGCAGCAGGGCACAGAGGTGTGTGTGGGGGGGGGGGGGTAGGGGTGTCACATTTTTATGAACAACTGCACTCACCAGCTAGCTTCCTGCGCTCGGTCTCCCCCAGCCTGGACTCCTTCCGGGCGGGTTCAGTCTGCCCTGTCAGTGTCCTTGGTCTCCGTCGGCTCGCCCGGCCCCGGGGCAGAATCAGCAGAGGCAGTGGTGCTCTGCGAGGCCCCGCGGTACGAGGACCGCGAAGGGATCCTGGAGCCATGGAGCGACTGGGTCAAGGATGAGAGCCGCGAGCCGGGGCCGGACAGGGCCAGGGAGCCCAGGCGGGACGGGGACAAGGAGGAGACTTGGGAGTCCCTTTTCGACCAGTCTTGGGAACGCAACTGTGACCCCGCCTTCAACGAGGCCAGCGACGGGACCGTGGAGCTCACACGCAGCGAGACCACTGACGGGGCCCTGGAGACGGCGAGGGAAGAGGCCTGGGACGGGTTCCGAGAGGGCTCGAACAAGGAGCCTGGCGGGGAGTTGGAGGAGTCTGTGCCGGAGGCTATGGACCCCTGGCGCGGGGAGGCTAGCGGCTGAAACAGCTCCGGGCCTCCGGGCCCCCGGCGCAGCCAATTGTGCACACGCGCCAGGTCCCACGTGTCCTGGTGCTCGCTCCACAGCTGCTCGCGCTGCATCAGCAGCTGGCGCCGCATTTCGTGCAGCAGGTGGGCCCGGCGCAGCAGCCGCAGCAGCTCCTCCCGCAGCCGCCCGTTGTCCGCCTTGATGGACTGCGTGTGCGCGATGAGCGCGCGCGCCGCCTCCCTCTCCGCGCGACGCGCCATGGACTGCACCCGCTGGCGCGCCTCCCGCTCGAAGGCCGCCTTGTCCTCCAGAAAGCGCCGCTTGACGCGGTGGAGCAGCTGCGTGTGCTCCACGCGCATGTGCAGCAGCTCGCGCTCCAGCGTCCGGATCCGCGCCAGCTGTTCCAGCTGCAGCTCCTGCAGCGGCGGGGGCGGCAGCTCGGGTCAGCACGCGCCCAGCCCACCGGCTTCCGACCCCCGCACGCCTCGCCGCGCCCCGCCACGCGCACTGGCCCGCCCACGGCGCACGCGCACTGGCCTTGTAGGGCTGCAGCTCCTGCACCTGCCGCGCCATGTGCGCCGCGCGCGCCTCCATCTCCTGCAGCTGCGCGCGCACGCCCTCCTCGCGCCCGTGGTAGAGCGCCTCCAGGTCGGTGCGCTGGCTGTGGATCTGCGCCAGGTCCACGCGGTTCTGCTCCTCCAGGCGCACCGTGGCGTTGGCGCAGCGCTGCGCGTGCGCGCTCACGTAGGTGGCGTAGAATCGGTTCTCGTCGCGCAGGCGCAGCGCCTCGCCGTCCAGGAGGATGTTGTCCTGCAGCACCTGGTCCACGCACTGCTCGTAGGCGTCCAGCTGCTGGGTGAGCAGCCCGTGCTCGCGCAGCAGGTACTGCGCGCGCTCCGACAGCTGCGCCTCGGCGTTGGCGGCGGCGGCGCTGTCTGCCGGCCGGCTCCCGCGCTTCTTTTTGGGCGCCATGAGCCCCGGCCTGGGGGGAGGGACGCGTGAGGGCCCGCCTGCAGCCCGCTCCGCGCCCAGCCCTGCCCCTCCGCAGCCCGAAAACTCTAGCGGGTGGGGCGCGTCTCAGGGTTGGGGAGGCAGAATCAGGGGCACGTGGTGAATCGGGAGTCGGGGCCCCGTGGCCAACCTTTACTCGTGGGCTCTTTTGGGACCGTGGCCATCCGTGGGGTGCGCCCACCTCGAGTACTGTTGGTGTTCAGCCCCGACTGTCTCCGTGGAGACAGAACTTAGCTGCCCTCCCCCACTATCACCCCGTTGCCGGGGCAACAGCCCTACTTCCCTCCCCCCTCCAGCCCCCCAATTCCCTCACTCAGAGTTGATACCTGACACCGTGTGTGCCCCGCACAGGTCACACCCAGGCGGCTGGAGTGGCTTCCGAATCAGACGGACGGCGCCGCAGCCCGACGATCCCGCCCGAGGCCCGCAGGTCGATTTCAGAGCCGTGGCAGTTCACACCCATGGCTACACCTGCGCGACACGCGTGGCAGCGCCTCTCAAAATTAGGAACGCAACTGAGGCATTTTCCTTCTTGTAAAAAATGTGTTTTATAAATAAAGACAAAATGGCATAAACCAAGACAATGCAGGATCTTTGTTTATTTTAACATTAAAATATTAAAGAGACGGCCCGGCTGGCGTGGCTCAGCGGCTGAGCATGGACCTATGAACCAGGCGGTCACGGTCGATTCCCTGTGAGGGCACAAGCCGGGTTGCCGGTTCAATCTCCAGTGTGGGGTGTGTAGGAGGCGGCCGGTCAGTGGTTCTCTCTCATCACTGTTTCTCTCTCTCTCCCTCTCCCTTCCTCTCTGAAATCAATAAAAATATATATTTTAAAAAATATCATAAAAGAAACATTGCTCAGCCCTAATCGGTTTGGCTCAGTGGATAGAGCGTAGGTCTTCGGACTCAAGGGTCCCAGTTTTGATTCTGGTCAAGGGCATGTGCCTTGGTTGCGGGCACATCCCCAGTAGGGGGTGTGCAAGAGGCAGCTGATTGATGTTTCTCTCTCATCAATGTTTCTAACTCTCTATCCCTCTCCCTTCCTCTCCGTAAAAAATCAATAAAATATATTTTTTTAAAAAAGAAACATTGCCCATAGCCTAAAACAGCATCTGAACGATGGGCTTAAATGATACGGACTTTTAATATGATATTGGTGCCTGACTTGTAGAAAATTGACAAAAGACCAACTAGAATCAGGGAAAAACAGAAAACCTTGAAGCTGCAAGGGGGGCTTTACTGAGGCCATTTCGGATGGTTCCTCACCCCAAGCCTGCCAAACTCGGTGCGGTCGGCCGCATACCGGCCGGGGTTTAACATGCTTGCTCCAGCGGCTCTCCAGGGCCTGGCATTTACATACCAGGATCTCTGCCCCCAGGGGCAGCTGCCTGCGCCTCCTGATACCTCACCACCCTCAAGGCCTGCCTGGTGCCACCGTACCCATTGGACAGATTTAGAAACAGACTGCAGAAAGTGGAGGCCTATTCCCATGGCCCGTCTAGTCCTTCGCAGCCTGACTTAGTGCCTCCAGGCAACGCTGCCCCTGCCTCGCCCGGGCTCCTGTGCGGCACACAACTGTCACGGAGTGTCTGGGTCAAACTTGGCCTTTTAATTTTGTTGCTAGATGGAGGACTCAATGGGCAGAGCTTTAAGTCCTGCCAGCCTCCTCAGGCACCCTCATCTCTTTTCTTTTTAAAAAAATATATACGTATATTTTCTTATTAATTTGAGAGAGAGAGAGAGAGATAGAAACATCAGTCATGAGAATCATTGACCGGCTGCCTCCTGCATGCCCCCAACTGGGGATTAAGCCCCAAACCCAAGCATGTGTCCTGACCGGGAATCCAACCGTGACCTCCTGGTTCCTGAGCCGATGCTCAACCCCTGAGCCCCACTGGCTGGGATCAGACATCCTCATTTCTGAGTCTGCGGGCATGATACCAGAGACCACCACACACACAGCCCCAAGGAGCCCTCCTGGGCACCTGAGTCCATAGCGCATTCGGGTAGCAGGCAGGGCAGCAGAGAGCTTTGGGCCGAGGGAGCACACCTGGGCCACCCAGCGGGTGGGGGCGGCTGTGCCCCAGACAAGAAGGGCAGTGGCTCCGACGGTGACTCAGAGGGAAACAGCGGTGATATCCGCTCAGACTTTGACCCTGAGGAGCAGGGGAGGGGTGGGCCCACACTCAGGACTGTGACCCCCGGAGGGTGGGGCCGGCGATGGGGCTGGTCTGGTCTGCAGTGTGGGCGGTGGGTGGGGGCCGTGAGCGTCTGGTCTCCTAAGTTACAAGGAGGCTGGTGGAGGTTGAAGCTGAAGGTTCCATCTGATTGTTTCAGCAAAGGGCTTTGTGTGCCACCGCCCACACCCCTGACTCTGGTCTCCTGGTTGAGGCCTCCCCATTCCGGCCCAAGGTTAAGACGAACATTAAATACACGGCCCACTGTTTATCTGATGCATAATAAATACCCCATGTTGATAATGCCCTCACTCAAAAGAGCCAATGGTTGCCCTCACCAGTGTGGCTCAGTGGATAGAGCACCAGCCTGTGGACTGAAGGGTCCCGGGTTCCATTCCCGTCAAGGGCACATGCCTGGGTTGCCGGCTCCTCCCTGGCCCAGGGCCCTGGTCGGGGCGCGTGCAGGAGGCAACCAATAGATGTGTTTCTCTCACATCAATGTTTCCCTCTGTCTTTCCCTCCCTCTTCCACTCTCTCTAAAAGATCAATGGAAAAATATCCTTGGGTGAGGATTAACAAAAAATAAAATAAAATAAAATAAAATAAAGGCCCCTAGATAAAACACATAATAGCAGATTTAAAAACAACTAATGGATGAGTCAAATACCAGTTTCCACTAAAAAATTGATATGATCATTGATTTAATAATTAAGTGTAATGAATTCACGCTGCAGGTTGTTTTTTGTTTTGTATTTTTTGCTGAAATTCACTGATGTTGGAATAATTCTGCTTATTGGCCACATTCTCAGGGTCAAGCCCTCCTCCGGCTCGGGGTGGGGGGGGGCAGGGAAAGGAGCAGACGGGGTGCGCTCTGGTCACAGCCCCACTCCTGGCCCGGGAGTCCCCATGACCCGCTCCCACGCCCTTCAGTCTGTCCAGTCAGTCGTCAGTCCTCCCTCCGCTTGGTCGGCGAGCGTCCTCCTCTGCCCTCTGCCCGCTGCCCGGTGGCACTAGCTTTCCCATTCGCCTTCATATTTAGGGATCCGCCTAAACCTGCCATTTCACTGGGCGATCGCACGTTGGGGGAGGCTGCGGAGGGCAGAGGCTCGCTATCTTTTCCCTGTTGGAAGGGTTTGGTAGGGATGGGCCTTTCGCTTAGTTGTCGCCAGTCCAGCTGCATTTTATTACGTTTATTTGAAGGACAGCTTTCGCCGGCTTTCTCTCCCGCTTGTATAGTTTCCGTTCCAGGGCGTCCTACTCCCGTCTTCCTCGTTTCGTCGTTTCTGCCTGTGCTGGGCTTAGCTTCCTCGTTTTCCGGCCTCTGACGGTGGGAACTGTCGTCCTCGATAAGCATCGGGAACCGTAATGTCCGCTCGGCCTGGCGTGGGCCGCACCCCTCGCCTCCCGGGGCATTCATGGTCTTCAGTTCAAAACGGTTTATACTCGCCCTAGCTGGTTTGGCTCAGTGGGTAGAGCATCAGCCTGCGGACTGAAAGGGCCCAGGTTCGATTCCGGTCGGGGGCATGTACCTGGGTTGCGGGCACATCCCCAGTAGGGGGTGTGCAGGAGGCAGCCGATCGATGTTTCTAACTCTCTATCCCTCTCCCTTCCTCTCTGTAAAAAATCAATAAAATATAAAAAACAAAACAAAAACAAAACAAAAAACGGTTTATACTTAACCACGCCCCTTCTCTGGCACGTGGCTCACGTGTAAGTGTGCTGTGTAAAACTCGGCATCTTTCTGGGGGGAGAGGGGAGTGTTCCAATTGTCTTTGCCACTTACTTCTGTTTCAATTTGGGGGATCAGAGACCGCAACTCCCAACAGCTCGGCAATGGAGGGCCGCCTGCGAGTGACCTAACCATCAGCCCGGATCCTAGATCGGGGGGGGGGGGGGGGGGGGAGGGGGGGGAGGGGTTGGGGGGGGCCGTGCGGAGGCTGCGCAGGCTCCTTGGGGCAGAGGCCGACAAGGGCACCTCTTCGCGGGACCGGGTTCCGGGCGGTGGTGAGGGGGCGGGGCTTTGCTGCAAGGCCCCGCCCCAGGCCCCGCCCCCAGGCCCCCGCTCAGGCGCCGCCTGTTCCCAAGGCAACGGGGTTCAACAGCTCCTGCGCCGCCGGTTTGTGCAGCCCGGGCCCGCCGCCGGCATGTACACGGCCGAGGTGGACGCGCACGTAGCCCAGCGATACCTGCTGAAGCGGCGGCTCGGGAAGGGGGTGAGCCGGGCCGCGCCCGCAAGGCCAGGCAGGGTCTGTCTCCCCGGCTCCGTGGGGACCGAGGCTGGCATCGGGCCTCCGCCACCTGCCGGAGGTGTGGCCTCGGTTTCCGGTAACAGGCCTCCGGCATCGCCTCCTCCCAGGGGCACGGCTCTGGGTCCCCGAGCAGCGCCTGCCCGCCGTCCCCGTCCTCCTGCTCCCCAGCTCCGGCTCCCGGCGCCCACACTGCTCCCTGGGAGCTGGACCCCCCTGTCCCGGGCTCTGACGGGGGCGGGCGCTGAGAGGATAAACGCGGTGGACGTGCATCGGGAACCAGAGCCTGTGTGAGCCCACGCGTGTTTGTGGTCGTGAGTGAGCACGTGGGATTGTGCAGGAGTGTGTATGTGAAGCTGTGTGAGCGCGTGTGTTCATGGGGGGCAGTGCACACAGCAAGGGCCAAGGCTTGACTTGGGGGGAACCAGAGTTGTTGAGACTGGATAAGTGACGGGGACGGGTCGGGCGGATCGCGGGAGCTCTGGGGACTTGGGTTCTACGTTTAGTGACACCGGGAGTGGTCGCAGCGTTGGTGCCAGGTTACCAGGCTCACCTGCCGCTGTTGGGGTGGGGGGGGTAGGGGGAGCGGGCAAGGGAGGTGAGTGAAGATGTTCGCCTCCACTAGCCAGGCCAGGCTTGCGGGAGCCTCAGGCTGGGGCGGGGAGGGGGGCAACAGACATGGCAGCAATGGTTGGATTCTGATGAATTCTGAAGGAATGGCCAGTAGGATTTGCTGACAGGCTGGCTGGAGCATGTGAGAGAGAGGTTAGGGTGCCTGGAGAAGGGTCCTGCCCCAGACCCCAACCCTCCCTGGCCTCCATCTCCCCTTGCTGCCTGTCACCGCCCCCCCCCCCAAGGATGCTGGGGTCCTGAGCAGCCTGCAGGGGCCCTCATTGCACTCCTACCCCTCCCAGCAGCCAGACCAGGAAGGAGGGGGGCTGGGTGGGGACAGGGGGCTGACGCCCTCCTCCCCAGGCCTATGGAATTGTGTGGAAGGCGGTGGATCAGAGGACTGGCGAGGTCGTGGCCATCAAGAAAATCTTTGATGCCTTTAGGGATAAGACAGATGCCCAGGTAACAGCGTGGAAAGGGGAGGGCAGGGCCGGCTCTGAGGCGAGGTCCCAGGGTCAGTGGGTGTGGGTGGCGAGCCCAACGCCTGTGGGCCCTGCTGCCTCGCACACGTGTGTTTCTGCCTCGTTCCAGAGAACGTTCCGGGAAGTCATGCTGCTCCAGGTGCGTGGCCACGGCCTCAGCCCCTTCCCCGGGCACCGTCCCCCCAAAAGCGGGGAGCCGGGCCGCCGCCCTGGAACCCAGCTGCTGGCTCTCTCCCCAGGAATTTGGGGACCATCCAAACATCATTAGGCTCTTGGATGTGATCCGGGCGGAGAATGACAGGGACATATACCTGGTGTTTGAGTTTATGGGTGAGTCAGGCCTCGTCAGCCCCCAGCCTCCTCCGCCCTCGCCTGAGACCCCCCTCCAGTGGTCTGGCTCCCTGGGAACGTCCCTCGACTCCTCAGGTCCCTGCGTGGCCGGCACCCGCCCCTTGGGCAGTGCCCTGTGCCCAAGGACAAACAGCTTGGCTGATGGCAGTACCCCCAGAGGCCCCTGCTGTGTCCACTGTTCGCAGCTCCTTTTCCTTTTTCTACTCATTTTATAAAACAAAGGCACAGCCCGAGCTGGTTGGACTCCATGGAAAGAGGGTTGGCCTGTGGACTGAAGGGTCTGTTGCAGGCTCCACCCCCCCGGCCCTGACTGAGCTGTGCCTCCCCCTCCCCTTCCACTCTCTCAAAGCCAATGGGCAATTCCCTCAGGTGAGGTTTAACCAGAAAATCAAAATAAAACAAAGGCACAAAATAAAACAATTCCACAAACTTCCTGCTGTCCCAGCCGTGAGCAGGCCCACGCTGCCTGCAGGCCCACTGGGAGGTGTACCCGCCCAGGGCGTGGCCCTGCGGGCGGCCGAGGGACCTGGGCTCAGCGGGCAGCGGCCAGCAGGTGCCCTGAGCGGTTCCAAGAGGGACAGACCGAGCTGCTCTCCCCAGGACCCCTGGGCTAACCCAGACCCCACTGCTTCCTCGGTGCCCCCCAGACACGGACCTGAACGCCGTCATCGGCAAGGGCACGCTGCTGAAGGACGTGCACAAGCGCTACATCTTCTGCCAGCTGCTGCGGGCCGCCAAGTTCATCCACTCGGGCCGCGTCATCCACCGAGACCAGAAGGTGCCACCTCGCCTGGCCCACTGCACCCCTGTCCCCCGCCCCGCCCACTGCGCCGGACCTACTGGACCCCCCTCTGTCCCCCACCCCCGCTCCCCGTCCCCACCCCCCAGACCCCCATCCACCTCGCCTGGCCCACTGCACCCCTGTCCCCCGCCGTCCCCCGCCCCCGCCCACCGCGCGGGGCCTACTGCCCTGAGCCGCCTCCTCCCCCAGCCCTCCAACGTCCTCCTGGACGCCAACTGCCTGGTGAAGGTCTGCGACTTTGGCCTCGCCCGCTCCCTGGGCGGCCTCCCCGAGGGCCCCGAGGGCCAGGCCCTGACGGAGTACGTGGCCACGCGCTGGTACCGGGCTCCGGAGGTGCTGCTGTCCTCCAGCTGGTAACGCCCCTCCTTCCCGTCGCCACCTCCCCAGCAGCCGCCCCTCCGGGCCCCCCCACCCCCCGCTGGTGTCCTCACCCGCCCCTTCCCAGCACCGGGCCCCGCCCCCTTGAATGGCCTCGCCCCGCCCCTCCGCCCAGGTACACGCCGGGGGTGGACATGTGGAGCCTGGGCTGCATCCTGGGAGAGATGCTCCGGGGGAAGCCGCTGTTCCCCGGCACGTCCACCCTCCACCAGCTGGAGCTCATCCTGCAGACCATCCCGCCGCCGGCCCAGGAGGGTGCGTGCAGGGCCACTGGGCGAGGGCACGAGGCCTGGGGAGGCGGCCGACAGGCCAGGACTGGGGGGCAGGATGCCAGGGGTCCGGAAACCTCGGGAAGACGGGAAAAGGGGGAGCTGATGGGGGTGTCAGGGAGCAGCTGTGCAGCCTGCAAGGCAGGCAGGGCCTGGCCACAGGGTTCAGAGGGTCCAGCCGGGCCGGGCGAGAGGGCCAGCCCTCTGAGTGGTGCAGGGCCGGGCCCACACTGCTGGGCTGGGGGAGGCTGGGGGAGGAGCTGGAAGGAGGCAGTGGTGGGCGTGGCTGGGTGGGCGGGGTCCTTCCTCTTCCCGGAGGGAGGGGGGCCAGAGAGAGGCAGGACCGGGTGGGGGAGCCCCATTCTCTCCCCAAGTCTTCACTCTCCTGCGTGGAGAGGGAGGCGTGAGCGCGTGGCCGCCTGGGGAAGGTTTGCACATCCCGATGTTCCAGGTGGGAGCTGCCAGGCAGCCCAAACCCAGAGAGCGGTCACTCGAGGGGCCAGAGGGATGGCTGGACCCAGACCCCCGCCCTCCTTACCTCACACCTTCTGCCCCTCGTCCCCCCCAGACCTGCTGGCTCTCGGCTCAGGCTACGGAGCCTCAATCCTGCAGCACCTGGCGGCCGGGTGAGTCAGGGCTGGGCCTGGACTCCCGCAGCTTCCCGTGTCCCTGCTGAGCTGGCCAGACCCCAGCCCGGCCCCGCTGGTCACGCTAAAGAGGGCTCCAGGGGCGGACAGGAGGGGACCGGAAGTAAGGCCCGGACCTGGTGACCACCCCAGGCTGCCTGCGTCCTGAATGGGTCGAGGGGGTCCAGAGACAGTCAAGTGGGGTTCGGCAAAGGGTGGAGCCTGGGCCGCAGGTGCGGCTGTGGGGGGCCCGGACCGGACCGGACGGGACTCGTGGCCCCGCAGGCCCGGGCAGGCGCTGGACGCCCTCCTGCCCCCGGACACGCCCCCCGAGGCCCTGGACCTCCTGCAGCGACTCCTGGTGTTCGCCCCGAACAAGCGGCTGAGCGCGGCCCAGGCCCTGCAGCACCCCTACGTGCAGAGGTAGGGGGGGCCTGCCGCCCGCCAGTCCCGCTGCCCCCCAGGCTGTCGGGGAGGCTAATGGGCCGCAGCCCGGGCCTCGCCCCCTCTCGTACCCGCCTCGTGGGCTCCCGCAGGTTCCACTGCCCGGCCCGCGAGTGGGCGCTGGAGGCGGAGGTGCGGCTCCCGGTGCACGAAGGAGTCCAGCTCACGGCCCCCGAGTACCGCAGCCTCCTCTACCAGGTGCTCCCGGCGCGGCCCCCACCCACCCGCCCCCACCGCCCGGGCCGGCCTGGCGCCGCCCGCGCCCCTTTGAGCGCCTCCCTCCCGCAGATGATCCTGGAGCGCAGGGGCGGCAGCCGCCCCCCGAGAGAGAAGGGCCAGGGGGACGCCCAGGTGCAGGCCCCGGGGGAGGAGCTCAGCGCCTCCGGGCCCCAGGCGCGCGCGCTCCAACTCAGAGCCGCGCCCCCGCCGCCCGTGCAGGACCGCGGGCACAGGCCAAAAAGCAGCCCCGCGCACGGTGAGCGGCGGACCCCAGGTGTGGGACCCCCCCTGTCCGCGCCCAGACTCCTCACCCCGGCTGACATCCGACCCACAGACGCCCCCGGCGGAGCCAAGAGCGTCCCCAGGCAGAACTCGGCGCCCCCGCTCCAGCCGGAACCCCCTCTCCAGCCGGAACCCCCTCTCCAGCCGGCGCCCTCGCTCCAGCCTCCGCCCCCGAGAGGCCGGGGGAGCGGGGAAAGGCCCCCCGGGGCGACGGCGGAACCCCCCTCGTGGGTAGGTGGTGTAGGGTGGGCACGGGAGGACCCTCCGCGGTGCCTTCCTGGGGCGCACAGCGCCGGCCGGCGGTGACCTCCTGACGCGTGCCTCCCAGGCGAAGCCCCGCGCCCAGGCAGCGCCCTCGCTGGCCTCGCAGGCGGCCGCGCAGGTGGCTGTCCAGGCTCTGATCCGGAACAACCGGGACCCTGGCCCCGCGGCCGGCGCAAGACGGGTGAGCCCGCCCCCTCAGCCCTCCTGCCCCCTCAGCCCTCCTCCCTCCGTGTCCCCCTCTTCGCGCCCCTCCCCTCCCTCTCACCAGGACCCCCGACTTCGCGCAGGTCCCTCTGGGGCGTCCCGGGGAGGCCCGGCCGGGCCGGAGGATGTTCAGAGCCTCTGCCTCGCAGGGGGTCCAGGGGGCTGCCCGGGCTGCGCTCGGGGGCTACTCCCAGGCCTACGGCACCGTCAGCCACTCGGCGCTGGGCCGCCTGCCCCTGCTCCCCGGAAACGGCCACACGGCCACGGTGTGTGGGCCTCGCTCCCCGCCGGCGCCCCCACCCGCCACCCCTCCCTAGTCCCCGCCTACTGTCCGCGGATTTGCCCCCCAAGTCCCGCCACCCCCTTTGCTGGCCCCATGGGAGTCCCAGGAGGTTTGTCCAGAAGCGCCCCCTCCAGCCCCATCACCTTCTCCAATAAAGTCCTGTCTGTCCCCAGCCTGCAGCCAGTCCTTCCTCCTCAGGGGACCCAAGTCCCTGCTCCCCTTTCCTGGAGCCCATCACCTATCAGACCCCCGTCTCCCCAGCACCCAGCCTCTCCCTCGAGGCTCAGGGCACCTGAGGGGCCTGCCTGCGGGGAGCATAGGCTAAGGGTGCACTATGTAGTGAGGAGGTTGTATACATTTGGGAACGTGCTAGAAAATTCTGTGCTGGTGTTTTATTACCATCAAAATGTTAAGAATCACAGTGAGGAGCTGTGCCACTCAGCAAGACATGGGGGTGCAGACAGGAGGTTTTGAGGGCCCCAGCCACTGGCCTCTGGTGGCCAGAAGGGTCCCCCGTAGGCCCTCCCTAAGCACCAGGCCACACGGAAACGTTTGTCGGCAAACTCCAGCTCATCCAGCTCCACGTGACCTTTGCCACCCAAGGACAGTTGCCTTCGTGCAGTGCCGTTTCTTAAACCCTTTTCCATCTGGGCGATTGGGACTCTTACACTTAAAAAACCAAAAGCTATTTGAGAAGAAATATCAGAAGCACTCACTTCACAAGTGCAGCACCTGTGGTGGGAGACTTTCCAAGCACTTGGTGCCAAAAGGTGTCATTTTAAACCCAGTCACTGCTGGTGAGGGTACAGGAAAGGTAAGCAGCATGGAGGGCAGACTTGGCACGTTGTGACCAAGAGGAGAGGATGCAGGGGACCAATGGGCTGGGGCTCAGGCGCCGCTAGGCCGTCCTCTGCCCTCACCTGGACAGGTCAGGCGCTCCGCACCCAGCCCCTTTCTGGCCGGCCAGGCTGGGGCCCCACACCGTCCATCACTGAGGCTTGGTGCTGTCATCCTGGCCCAGGACCTTGCTGGAGGGGTGGCCAGGTCTGCTCAGGTCTGGGGGCAGGTCAGCCCTTCCAGGATCCCTTTGCTCCCCCACCCCCGCTGCTCTGCCTCCCTGCAGGGAGAGGATGGGCCCCCAAGCAAGCCAGCAGAAGGCAGATGGACCAGCAGGAAGTGAGCCTCCAGCGGCCACAGATGGAGATGGAGATGGGAGGTCCTGAGGAGGTGGGAGGCCCAGAGAGAGGATGAGGCAGCCAGGAGATGGCAGAGGCAGCGGAGTGAAGATGCGGCGTAGCCAGGAGGGTGGGCAGAGGGGAACCCTGAGACACAGAAGCCCTGAGACGCGAGGTCCCCAGAGAACTGGGGATAAGGCACAAAAGGATGGGTCCCTGAGGTGCATGAAGGCCCAGAGGGGACCTGAAGCCCAGAGAAGGTGGAGGCAGATGCCTAAGGAGGGGGAGGCGGGGCCTGGAGATGGAGGTGCTGAGCAGAGATGGGAGTCGGGGGAATAAGGCAGGGGGGCAGCGAGGGATGCAGCCCCCAAACGGAGAGGCCAGGGCAGGCATGGGGTGAGCCCCAGGGGGGCCGAGCTCTGGCTGAGCTCATCCGGGTTCCTAGCTTCTGTGCCCGAGGACCGAGTGCCCTGCGGGCAGGCAGCCGGGACACTCACTTCTTGCTCTTGAACGTACTCAGGATCTTGGGCATGAACTTGCCCACCTTGCTGTCCCGGGCGTCCTCCTCGGCCGGGCACTCCCCGGCGCCTCCGCCGGCCTCCTCCTTCTTGCAGAAAACCTCGAAGCGGCTGTACACGCGCTTCTCCTTGCGCATGCTCTCCATGCGGCGCAGCAGCCGGTCCCGCTCCTCCGCGCTGGCGGGCAGCGTGCGGCTCAGCCGGCCCTGGGCCCCCAGGCTGTCTGAGCGGAAGATCGCTGAACACTTGTCCTTGTCGGACATGTCAGGAGCCAGGCCACTGGCAGCCGGCGGGTGGCCCAGCTCTGGGCTGCTGTGGGCCGGGGCGGGGGCGGGGGCGGGGGCTCCGCGGTGCTTCTGGCCGTGGGCGCTGATCTGCTCCAGGATGGCTTTGGTGTCGTCCCGCAGGTTGCTGCTGTACAGAGCGTTGGCCGTGGCCGAGGCTGTGCGCGCCCGCGGACCCCGCTCCTCCCCGGCGGCAGCCTCCGCGCTGTCTCCCCGGCTCAGTGAGGGCCGTCGGGGGCTCTCGGGCCGCCGGGGGCTCTCGGGCTGCCCGTTCTCCTGCGGCGCCGGAAAGCCGCCCTCATCCTCTGCGCGCCGCTCGCTCTTGGGGCTCAGTAGCTGCCGGAGGCGCAGAGAGCCCTTGCGCAGCACCTCCATGGGGCCAGTGGGCGTCTCCTCGGCGGGCCCGGCCTTCGGAGCCTCTCCCGAGAAGGGAAGGGTGAGGCTGCCCCTGCGCTCGGGCACGGGGGGCACTGGGCTGCCCCTGCGCTCGGGCACGGGGGGCACTGGGCTGCCCTTGCGCTCAGGGTAGGCGGAGGTGGGGCTCCCCTGGCGCTCAGCGAATCCTGCGGTCGGGCTGCCTCTGCGCGGGGGAAACCCAGGAGTGGGACTCCCCTTCCGCTCGGGGTAGGCTGAGGTGGGGTTCCCTTTTGGCTCCGATTGGGGCGCGTCCACGGGGGAGCTGTCCTGCCCTTGCAGGGAAGAGGAGAGGCCCTGGTTCAGGAGGAAGCGGGAGGGCAGCCGGTCGGGGCCAGGGCCGCTCCGGCCCAGCGTGTCGAGCAACTGGGCGGCGGTGAGCGTGGCGGCGCCGGGCTGCCGCTCGGCCTCCTGGTGCAGCCGCTGCGTGAAGGAGTCACGGAGGTCGAGCAGGCAGCTCTCCAGGCTGCGCCGCTCGGCCGCCGTGTTCCCCGACACTGCCGCCTCCTCCCGCCATGCCTGGGACTTGACCGCTTTGCTGTGGCTGGAAGCGGTGACTGCGGTGGCCGGGGCGCCGCTGGCGTCGCGCGCTGGACCCTTGTACTTCTCCAGGAGCTCGGCCACCTTGGTGGAGGCGGCGGAGCGGACGGCCTCACCCCCGGGGCCCAGCGCCTCGTGCACCGCCTGCTCCTTGTGCAGCAGCTGCACCTTTTCGGTGGCGGCCCCGCCTGCGCCCTCCGCCTGCGACGCGAAGATGAGCGAGGAGCGGAGCCGAGAGCTGCGCTGGATCAGCGGGTTCAGCCGAGAGCGGAACGAGTCCTGTGTGGCCAGGCCCGTCTCCTCCGGGCCCTCGCCGCTCCCGCTGCCGGAGCCCTTGGCCGGGAAGATCGAGGGCCCGCGGAAGGACGAGGGCAGCAGGTCCCCCGCGGTCGCCCGGCCCCCGGAAACCAGCACGTCGTCATCGTAGGCCTCGGACTCCATGGGGCCCGGCAGGCCCTCTTCACCCGCGTCCTCCCCGTGGCGGCCGCTCAGGTAGGAGGCCAGGCGCCAGTGCCGCAGCCCCGCCCGCCCCTCCGGCCCCACCCTGCGCTCAGGCTCTGCCTCCAGCCCCGCCTCCGGGCCCAGCCTCGCCGCTGCCTGGCAGGGGAAGCGCAGGCCCAGGTTGGGGCGCGGCGCCCCACTGGGTTCCAGGCCCCGGGGCCCGAAGGCCGGGTCTGAGCCATGGCGGACCTCGCGCGACTCACTGGACGGCACATAGTCCAGCCGCTGGTGGGTGTCCAGGCCCAGCTCCGGGAAACGAGGCCCAGCGCCCAGCGCGAAGTCCTCGGGGTCTGCGAAGCCGGGGCGGCCCGCGCGCAGCTTCTCGAACAGGCCCTGTGGGCGCCCCGAGCCGAACTGCGGGTCCCACTGGTAATGCTGCTGGTAGAGCTGGTCGCGGTGGAAGTGGCTGGTCTGGAAGCGGAAGTCGTCCCCGTGGGCGAGGAACTGTCGGGACACCTGCCGCGCGGCCGCGAAGTTCTCCACGGCGCCCGCGCCGTCGGCGGCCGCGTAGCTGTGCCGCTTGAAGGAGTCCATCTCCAGGTGTCGGGCCTGGAAGAAGCCCCGCGGGCCTGCGAGCTCGGCCCCGGGTCCGGCCTCCGTGTCCCACCGTCGCGACTGTAGCCGCAGCCCGGTGTGCGGCTCCAGGGCACCCCCGGGCATCCGCTGTGGCTCCTCCCGGCGGAAGGCCGACAGGAAGTGGCGGTCAGGGTCGAGGAAGGAGGGGAAGCCGAGGCCCTCTTCCCGGGCCGGTGGGAACAGGAGGTGCGCTCGTTTGGGGAAGGAGAAAGGAGTTGGCGCCCCAGGCATCTGACTGGCCATCAGGGGCCCGGCCCCGGAGTACGGAGCCAGGGCGTAAGCGTCCATGCGGGCCAGCGCCCCGGCCGAGGGCACCAGTGGCTCAGACTGTGCGAAGAGGATGCGGAACTCCTCGTCGAAACTGGAGACCAGCTCCCCCTGGAACACGTGCGCCAGGCTGCGGTGGATCTTCTCGAAGGACCACATGAAGCTGCGGGCGGGCGGGGCCAGCGTCAGGGGCGGGGCGGGGCCAGCGGGAGGGCGGGGCCAGCGTCAGGGGAGGGGCGGGGCCAGAGTCAGGGGCGGGGCCAGCGGGAGGGGCGGGGCTCAGCAGCCTGTGCCTGGGGTGTCAAGTCTGCAGAGATGCAGGAGGGGCGCCGGGCTGTGACGGCTACGGGAGGAGGCCCGGTGGGAGGGGCCGGGGCTGCGCACCTGTAGCTCCCGCTCATCACCACAGCGCAGTCCACCAAGAGGAACTTCTCCTTCACGTGGCCCTTGAAGGACTTGCCCGTGCGGCAGTAGTAGGTGGGGCCGGCCACGGTGCGCACCCGCAGGAACTGGGGAGGAGAGGCGTCAGGTATCGGCGGAGGGCCTTTCCCGCCTTCCTCTACCCCCCCCTCCCCCGTCACTCACGTCCACGTTGTGCAGGTTGACGCGGCACTTGTCCGCCGTGTCCAGAAAGTGCTGCGCGTTCATCTCGTCCAGGAGAATGTAGACGGGGACGCGGCGCGCGGCGGCCTCCAGCACTTCGCTGAGGAGGTCCACGTCGGTGAACATGTCCATCACCACGGCCACCACCTGCGGGGCGGGCCAAGGACCAAGGGCAGAACCCTCTGCTGTCCCCAGTGTTCTCTAACCAAGCCCAGGGGCCTCTGCATCACCCACAAACTGCAAAACCGCCACTGGCCATCCCAGGGGCGAGGGGTCCCGTCAGGGAATGGGGTCAGGGGGGCTGTCAGAGGGGGTGTAGGGCTGCTGGTCAGATGGGTGGCCCGTGATGGAGCCCTAGGCAGGCACAGGGCCTGCATCTGCTGGGGGTGGCTGCTCCCTCCTGGGCAGAGCAGGTGAGTGAAACCCTCGTTGTCCCACCCGCCCCACAGACGTCTGGACTCCCCTGACCCTTAGGCCGTGGGCAGAGGATGGTCTTTAGCATCTGATCTGCTGCCTGTCTCCCTGGTGTAACAGGTCCCTTTGCTGTGGACCAACTGCCTGGTGAGGGTAGGAGCCCCAGCTGGGTCACGGGCAGGGTGGAGACCATTGTGTGACAGTAAGTCCAGGCCTGGAGAGGACTCAGCATCCCTGAGCTCCTGAGCACCGGCCATCACCACGGACAAGCAACCGAGGCAGAGGCAGCCCTGGGGCAAGCCAGCCCTGGGTGACCCTAGAGGTGGCCAGGGCACCCTCCCTGCAGCTGCCCGCCTCCCCACCCTCCGGAGCTGCATGCTTCAGGTCCAGCTCAGGCCGTCCTGCCCACTGCCCCCGGCCAGCGCACCTGCTGGGCAGAGCGGATCATCCTCCGAGCCTCATCCTTGATGCTGGGGCTGTCGGGGGGCGGTGGCTGCACCAGTGTGGTGACCTCCGTGCCCTGGAAGCCGAAGGTCAGGGGCCAGCCCAGGTCCAGCTCAGGCACCGCCTGGTCTGAGTTCATGGGCCAGTAGGTGCCCGAGGAGCCGTCCATGTCCACGTTGGGAGGGCTGCCTTCGGGGGGCTCCGGGGCAACATACTGTGGGGGCCGCAGGTGGCGGCTCACGTGGTCCAGCTCCTCAGGACACAGGAAGGCGGGTGCCCCCTCGGTCGCCAGGAAGTGGCTGTAGGCCTCAGGGCCGCCCTCCGCCAGCGCGTCCACTGCCAGGCGGTAGTACTCTTTGTAGTGAGGTGGCAGGTACCCTGGTGCCAGGGGGTTGTCGCCCTGGGAGGAGCTCTGGGAGCGACGGGCCATGTTGAGGCCGGGGGCCTGGGGGAGGGGCAGGAAGACGTTACCAGGGCTGGGGCACCGGGCCCACTGCCCCCCCCATGCAGTGTCTAAGGGCCGGCAGGGGCCTCGGCTGGGCTTGGCGTTCGCCCAGGCCTGGAGGCCTTCCGGGCACCCCAGACCCTAGGACAGTGATGGCGAACCTATGACACGCGTGTCAGAGGTGACACACAAACTCATTTTTTTGTTTGATTTTTCTTTGTTAAATGGCATTTAAATATGTAAAATAAATACCAAAAAATGTAAGTCTTTGTTTTACTATGGTTGCAAATATCAAAAAATTTCTATGTGTGACACGGCACCAGAGCTAAGTTAGGGTTTTTCAAAATGCTGACACGCCGAGCTGAGAAGGTTCCCATCACTGGGCTAGGAGGAACCCCAGCTGGGGGGGCGGCAGAGGAGCCGGCAGCCTGGGCCTTGCTCCCCCAGGACCAGGACCAGGACCAGGGAGAGCCCAGGGCCCAGACTCCAGGTGGGACTCTGGCTGCACAACCCACCCCGCCCGCCCGCCCCCCTCAGGGTCACTTCATAGCCTCGTGGCCCCGCACCCCTCCTTGTGCTCCCTCCCCCCGTAACGTTAATGTGCTATGCCTGTCGGTATAAACATAATGCAGTCTGATGGGCATGTTGCTCTCCTGATTTTATGACAATGCTGTTTTGTGGGTCCCTGGTCCTGTGCAGAGACAAGCCGAGTGGCCCACACCCCAGGCCACGCCCCTCCCTCCGCCCTCGTGTGCAGCTGCCAGGGTTGGCAGGAGAGCACACGGGGTCCAGGCGAGCTCAGCACAGAGCTGTCCCCTTTGTCCAGCCAGGGGGGGTTAGGCTACACCCCACCCCACAGCCCTACTTCACAGATCTGCAGCCTCCTCGGCCCATGAGCTGAGTCCCGGCCCTGCCGGGCCCGTCTGTCACCACCCTGTTCCCGGCTTCCTTCCGGACGGGTCGGAGCCCTTTGCTGCGACCATCAGGCCGTCTGTCCTGGGCTGGAATGAGCCTCTCCAACCACACTGCTCGCCCCAACCTCACCGCCTCCACGGCCCTGCCCGGCCAGGCGGGTCCCCTCCTGCGCTCCTCCACGTGGAGACCTGTCCTCCCGCCCCAGTCCCTGCCCCCGCCCCCTGCTGCTCCTGCCCGGCTCCAGCCTTGGACGTGGTGGTGGCCGGTGGCCGGGAAAGCGGTTCTGCTAGTCGCCGCAGCGCGCCCTCCCCACACACAGCCGGGTGAGGTGGACGGCAGGGCCAGGGCTCTGCGTGCCATGACCTGGGAGCCCCTCGGCCCACGTCCCCTGGGGCGGAGGTGAAGGAGCCTGTGTGTCCTTCAGGCATCGGCAGAGCTGCTGGCCCTCAGACAGCCCCGTTGTCCTCACGGCACCAGAACCAGACTGAGGAGGCCACAGGGGTCCTACTGTGCCAGGGTCCCGTCCCACGAAGAGGGGGGCCTCACTATCTGACCAGTGTGGGGGGCCTCACTATCTGACCAGTGTGGGGGGCCTCACTATCTGACCACAGTGTGGGGGGGGCCTCACTATCTGACCAGTGTGGGGGGGCATGTTCCCCTCTGGCTTCACTGGGAGGGGACACAGCACAGACTGCCCAGGCGTGTGCAGGGGGGTGGGGGGTCCCATGCGGGTCAAGAACCTTCCATCAGGTAGGACTGGGGGGGGGGGAGGCGGCCCTGCTTGGCCTCAGCAGGACCCCGACCTCAAGGACCTGCTCCTTTGCTGGTCTCCTTTCTGGGGTCCGCACACCCCTTAACTGGGAACGGAAGGGAGCCATTCCCCAGCCGGAAATGAACCCCAACCTCGTGGCTCCCCACACACCTGCCTCCCGACACCCGCCCTCAGGGAGGGAGGGGTTCTTTCCCACCCGGCCCATGACTCAGCAGGAATCAGCTGGGGCTGACCTCTGACCTCTGACACGGCCTGGCAGTGTCCAGGGTCCCCGGGATCGGTGGACTCCCGTCAGGTGACCGTGACATCCCCAACCCCCCGCAGCAGGAGGGAGGGAGGGCGGGACCCGGGGCCAGGTGTGGAGGGGGCCAGGAGGAGGGTCCCCGGAAGGAAGGGGGCAGGAGGAGGGTCCCCGGGACGGAAGGGGGCAGAAGGAGCCCCGAGGTGGCTGGGACGGGGTTCCAGAGGATGGGGTCGCCGACTGCAAGTCAAAGTGGAGTCGGTTTGCAGTTTTCGGGGTGCTCGCCGCAGGAAGTCAGTGCACCCCAGGGAGGTAGCGGCTGCCTGGGCGAGTCCCATTTACCACCCGCCGGGGCCTGGGCGCCAGAACCGGCCTTCCGCCCGCCCTGCGCTCCGGTGGGAACCAGCCCGGCTCAGGGCGGCGGGCGGGGCGCCCCAGGGAAGAGCCCGCCGGGCCCAGCTCCTCCCCCATCCCCCAACCCCCGACTCTACCCAGGTCGCGGGGCGGAAGCGGGACAGGACCCCGGGGCAGGTCGGCCTGGGCCCGGCCCTTCCCACTCGGCTCCTCCCGGACCCGCATCGTGCGCGGGGCTCGCGTCCACCCCGCTCACCCCGCCCGGCCCGAGGCGCGCAGCCCGCACAGGTGCCGGCGGGGAGGCCGCCCGGGACCCCGCGCACCGACCCCGCCCCAACCCGCCGGGCCGCGGCCTCCTGCCGCGCGCCGCCCCGCCCGCTCCCGCCGGGTGGGGGCTACCTGGCCAGGTGCGCGGGGTCCCGGGACGAGGACAGCAGGAGCCGACCGCCGCCCAGCGGCCTCGCGGTCCGGTCGGTCCGGCAGCCACTCCCTGGCGCGGCCCGCCCGCCGCGCGGCCTGATTCACGCGCCCGCCCCCGCCCCGCCCGCTCCCGCGCCGGCCTGCCCGGGCAGCACCTGGGGGCGGGGCGGCCCCACCCGCGGCGCGCCCGCATTCCTCCGCCCGCCGCCCGCCGCCCGCGGCCCCGCGCTCCCCCGGGCCCCGCCGCGCCCCCCGGCCCCGCGCCCCGGGGACCCGCGCCCCGCGCGCGGCGGCCGCCGGAATCCCGCGCCCCCATCAGGCCACCGAGGGCGCGCGGTGCCCACATCTGACCCCTCACCCTCGCCCCGGAAGTTGAGGCGGCGGGGACGTTCCAGCTCGGTCGCTAGGCAACGGGTCCGCCCGACGCGGGGGGCGGAGCTTCCGGTCTGGCTGAGGCTGGGGCGCTGGGGAGGCAGGTGAGGCCGGTGAGGCTGCGGGGCCGCGAGGAACCGGGAGCGAGGCTGGGCCCGGGCCCCGGGAGCACACCGCGCCCCCCTCCCCGCACACGCTGATCCTGCAGGAACCGGGGCCCTGAATGCCGCAGAGATAGGGAGACCCGCACACAGGGGACCGGTCGCCACAGAAATGGCCCCCACACTTACACCATCCACGCCCCCACTCCTGGCCCCGCGGCCACAGGCTCAGGTGTTCTGCGCTCCCACACGGACAGGGCACCCCTGCACATACCAGCCCTCTCCATGCACACGGGACCCGGGGGTACCGGCACCTGCACAACCGGAGCCCTACGTGCCCACCAAGTCCCGCACGTGCCCATCGGCCAGGCACCCCCACAGTCCCCACACCAACAGGGTCCCCGCGCAGTGACCCCTGCATGGGCCCCCCCCACAGAACTCTGCACACAGATAAGACCCCACAGCAACACTGAGTCCCCCCGACACCGGGGATCCTGCAAGTACTGACCACACGGGACGGGGGACCCCATTCACACCCCACAGCCCCTCTGCAAGCACACACAGACGCCCTTTGCTGCCCCGAGGCACCTCAGTCCTGCCAGCGTCCCCCAAACACTCAGACCCCCCCAGGTCCCCGCCACCTCCCCTTCCTGTCACTGTGCCTGGGCCGCTTTCTGCAGGTCTCAGCCGCCTTCCCCCCACCCCTCCCCACCAGACCCCGTTGTCCCAGGATCATCCTGTCCCCAAACACTCAGCAGCTCCCCACCGGAGCCGGGGGGCATGGGTCAGACCAGTGCCCAGGCCACAGCGCTGCCGTGGGTCACCTGGCTGGGGGGGGGGGGGGACCCTGACCGAGCCTGGGGTAGGGGGTGTCCCAGAAAAAGACAGGAACTTTGGGGTCAGCTGAGCAGACTAAGGAGAGAGGCGTGGCTTCCAGGCCCGGATGGAAGCAGCTGGGCTCGGCTGTGCCTTAGACAGAGCTCGGCCTGCTGGCCGCCCAGTGGCTTGAGCAGAGCGATGGGGACGGGACACCCCTCCCCGGGGGTTGTGGTCCGGGCCTGGGCCCAGAGGATGGAGCCAGGGGTGCAGGGGGCGGGGGGGGGGCGGGGGGGATGAGCTGTGGCCAGGTGGCCTTGCTAGGTATCCCACCCACATGCGGCTCACACGCCAATCACCAGGGCAGGCAGGCGGCCGGGAGCTGGCGGGTGCAGTGTGCGCCCACGGCCCCTGCCACCCTGCCACCCCTCCCTGACCTCCCCTACCCGCCCTCAGGAGAATGAGCAGTAAGAAGGGGGGCCCCAGAGCAGCGTCAGGGAAGCGGCCATCCCCCCGGGGGGCCAAGCCCAGAGCCGCTGCTGGTGAGTGAGTGCCCCTCCCAACCTCCAGGCCCCCCTCAGACCCTCACTTGTGAGGCCCTCTCCGCGGCCACCCGGACGCCCCCGGAGGAGACCCTCTCCTCTGAGTTAGGGGTGGGGTGGTAGACTGAGGGCTCAGAGCTCAGGTGTCCACTCCAGGCCCGGGGGTGGCGCAGGGGCCGGGGGGCCGTGTTCCGAGGAGGCAGGGAGCTGGGAAACAAGTTCTGGAACGGAGCAGGGTTTGCATCCATGTTGGCAAGTGACAGACTAAGCCTGTGTCCACTCTGACCCCCTGCTCCACGTCCAGGCTGCATGGCGACAGCTGGTCCCGGGCCCAGTCCTGCTGGGTCAGGAAGGACCCCTCGGCCATGCCCACCCCCGCTGGCTGCCACTCCCCTTCTCTGAGCCCGTCTTCTCTGTCACCACACTCACCCCTTCCAGGCTGCTGCTCCAGGTCCCCCAGCCCGGGCCTGAGGGGGCAGTGCTGGCTAAGAGGGGGCTTGCCCTGCTTCCCAGGGGCACCCCTTCTGCTGGGAGTGGGCCTGGCCGGATGGTGGCGCCTGCTCCCCAGGCCACGCGGGGGTTGGACCCTGGTTTCCCCAAATGGCCCCAGCGTGGTGGAGGCAGCCGCTGTCCTGGAACGAGGATGCTGGGCTCAGGCGCCGCTGGCTGCTTACGCGATCAAGCCTGGGACGCGCACGGCAGTCAACAGGCGGGCAGGTGCGCCAGGGAGCTGCGCTGGGGGCGGTGACCTGCTGGCTGTCCACCTGGCTGCCACCCTCTCCCCCCAACCCTGCCCTGGACAGCACCTGGCCAGGTGCCTGCAGCCTCTACAGGAACACCTCTGCCTCAGTTTCCCTGCCCGGGCACCCCTACCTGCCCAGCATGGCCTGAGAGGGCATGCTGTCGCCGGGCCTTCCCGTGCCCTGTGCAGTGGGCATCAGCCTCACGTTGCAGATGTGAAAACGGGTCCGCCGATGTCCTGCGGCCGGCCGGCCGGCCTCCCAGCCCTCTGCAGGTGCCTGTGGGTCGCTGGCACGCTCAACACCCCCCCCCCCCCCGCACTGCCGGTGCCTCCGCCACCCACGTGCCCCTCCAGGCCTTACCTGGCCTTGGGTCTGCAGCACCTCAAGGCCCTCGCTCTGGAGCTGCTCCAGGGCCATGGCCAGCTCCAGCCCCTCCATGCGCACCCAGGCCTGCTCCTCCTGCAACTGCTGCAGCCACAGCTGCTCCTCCTGCCACAGCTGCTCCCGCCACAGCTGCTCCTCCTGCCACAGCTGCATCTGCAGCTGGACCTGCCGTCGGCGGTCCGCCAGCAGCTGCTGCTCCTGGGCCAGGCACAGCTGGACCTCGTGGAGCCTCAGCAGCTCGGTGCCCAGGCTGCGCGTGCGGCCCCCCGGCCGGCCGTCCTCCATGTCCGCCGCGGGGACTGGTACCAGCTCGGACCCCGGAGCAGCAGCCGGCACTGGCCTCTCCGCTGCCTGTGGCTGCTCTGGCCTGGCCACCTGGGGATGCCCCGGGGCAGCTGGCTGGCTGCCGGTCACGTGCCCCGCAAGGGCCACCCCTGTCTCGTCCAGAGGGCCCCCTGCGTCGGGGGGCGGGGGCTCGGCCTCAGGGCCCTGCTGCCCCGGAGCCTGCTGTGCCCGGCCCGCCCTCCTGGCGCGGGGCTTTCGCGCTCGGCTCCGTCGCCCAGACATGGTCCAGATCTGGCGTTGGCTCCCAGGGGCCCTGGATCCTGGGGGCCCAGAGGGGGCCCGGGAGACGACAGTGGGCCCCCTGAGGCGGCTGCCCTGTGCCCGCCCTGCCCCTTGGCTGGTGCCTACGGTGCCACAGCCCCAGCCCTGGCTCTGCCTGTGGGCCTCGCGGGCGACTCGGGGGCCGGGCCACGCCGGGGAGTTTATAGGGACTCTCGGCCTTGGCTCACGCGCGGGCTGACTAAGGCGCTGACACAGGGCGCAGGACTTTACGGGCCGCGGGCCTCGCTGGCCAGACGGGGAGGGCGGCTGAGAGGAGCCGGAGGAGGTGACTCGGCAGCCAGACCGCGGCTGGTGCAGGGCGAGTCGAGTCCTGCCCTGGGCGGGCACCCCCACCCCATCCCAGCCCTGGTCTTGGGGTTCAAACTCCAGCCCAGCGGGCCGGGCGCTGCATCCCTGCGACTGACCATCCGCCCGGCGAAGGCTCTCACTGGCCACAGACCATCCGACCGGACCAGCAGGGGGACGCGGGCCGGGCCACGCTGAGCACGCCCCCCACCCCCACCCCCCCAGCTGCCAGCGCCCTGCCCTGCGGGGAGGACAGACCTCTGCCCAGCCCAGACGCTCTCGGGCTGGCTGCCGGGTGGCTGGAGGCAGATCCTGGGCCTGGAAAGGCTCCACCCAGTGGCCTGAGATGGGCAGCAGGAGGCCCCGCCCACCTGGGGTGCAGGGGTGCAGGAGCTCCGCTGTCCTGGTTGGGTGTGTGGCTGCCCTGCCACCAATATGGGGCCCTGAGGAGCTCCCCAGCCTTTGTTTGGGGGGACGCGGGCCTATGTTCCTGCGTCCCCTGCGCTTCCTGTCGGGAGGGGGCTCCCCACGGCTTCCACCCCAGCGTTTCCCCAGCCTGGGGCCGCTGACTCACCCGCACGCCCAGGGCCCGTCCCAGCAGCTCTGCCACACCGGCCTGACTGGTTTGCCTGGCGCAGCCCTGCCCACACCCCACCCCCAACCCCCTCAGCCTTTGCCCTGAGACGGGGAGACAGACTGCAGCCACCAAACCTGAGCGCGGGGGGGGGGGGGGGGGGGGGGGGACGACACAGGAAGGGGGAAGGGGCTCTGGAGGGCAGTGGCCCTGGCTGGGGCAGGGTTGAGGGGAGGTGGGCAGTGGGCGCCCCCTGAGGCATGGCTACTCCTGGCTCCCCAGAGCCCGGCTGCAGGGCCAGGGGCAGGGCAGTCCTGCCTGGGGCACTGTTGGCGCTGCCACCCCCTGTATGTGCTGCAGGGACGCGGCCTGGTCGCTCGTTAAAGCTGCTGCACAGTCGGGTGCCCCTAACAAGCAGGACACAGCTGCCCACAGGGGGCCCCTAAACGCCTCCGAGGCTGAGGGGGTGGGGTGGGTCCACACACCAACCTCACTGACGCCCCTCCCGCCCCGCCCCCCCAAGCCAGGGGAGAGCCGCCAGTTATGGAGGAAGACTGGCCGGTGGGCGGGCGAAGCCCCCCCCGCCCCCCCCCCCCCCGCAACTGAGAGCCCACGCCCACCGGCCGCCCCGCCAGTGAGGACGGGAGGACTCAGGGCGGGCCTCCGGGCTGCGGTCGTGTGGTCTGCGTGTGTGCATGTGTGTGCACCCATGTGGGCGTGCATGTGTGTATGAGCACGTGTACATGCATGAGCGTGCATGTGAGAGAGCATGTACATGTGCTTGTGCGAGAGTGTGCACGTATGTGTGATGTGTGAGCACATGTATCTGTGTGTGTGCACGTGTACATGCGTAGGCATGCGTGTGAGCGCGCATGTGTGTGAATGCCTGAATGGGCTCATGGGCGAGCAAGTCCCTCCCAGTAGCAAGTGGGGAGCCTTGTCCTCCCTGCTCCCCCCGCCCAGGCCCCTGCTTTTCCGTGAGGCCTGGGCTGGGCAGGTGGCACCGGTCCCTCCTGTCCCTCCCAGGGGTGCGGCCTCTCGGGGAGCCGCCTCCCTTCACCCTCCAGCGCCCTCTTTCCACCCGGAACACGGGAGTCCTGGTGTCGGCTCTGGGTGCTGTCGCCCTCCAGTGGCAGGAGCCGCCCTCGGGAGGCACCAGGGACGGGAGCCCCCCCTCCCGCTCGGCCGCCCGTCTGCCCCCGCGGCCTCCACAGCCGGATCCCCCGAACCCCCCTCCGCTGCTCCAACCCCAGCGCACCCACTTCCTCCGAGTCCGCCCCCGCGGCTGCTCCCCGTGACCCACCGTGTGTTCCCGGTAGCCCCGCCCACGCCGGACCCGTCGGCTCTTCCTGGCCTCGGCTCCGTGTGCTTCGTCTGTTCTCTGCGGAGCAGCCAGTCTCGGGTCTCGGGCACATGTTACCCTTCTGGCCGGGGGCCGGACCCCCAGCAGCGCCCGTCACCTTCTCCCCCGAGGGCCCGGATAGGGAGCCTGCCCTGACCGGAGGACGGGGGACGCAGAGGTCTGTGACGTCCTGACTGTTGCTTTTATTTTTAAAATCCTCACCTGAGCATGTGCTGACTTTTCAGAGGGAGAGAGAGAGAGCGCGCCCGCGGGTGCCATGGCGATGTGAGGGGGACACTGATTGGTCGCCTTCCCGAACGTGTCCCCCGGGGATCAGCCCACAACTGGGAATCGAACAGAGACCTTTCAGTGCTCGGGACGACGCTCCAACCAACCGAGCCCACGCCAGGGCCTGACTGTTGGTTTTCTAAAGGCTCAAATGCCCGAGGTTGGCCTGGCTCCGGGCTGGGCCGGGCACAGCAGGGGCAGACCTGCAGCTGGGGCGGTGCCCAGTGTCTTAGGGGTGCAGTCCCCTGGGGTCCGTCCCTGCCTGAGGCCATTTTTTCACCTTTCCTTGGTTTCCAACCAACGTCCTCCCGGGGCTAGAGGCTCAGGGGGCTGGCGGCTCCCGCTGTCTGGGATGGGACCGCCTGGGACTTCCTGCCCAGACCTGGGTCTTCCCCTCCTGCTGGCTCTGCGGGTGGCCGGTGGCCTGTGGCCAGGCTGCTCTGGCTGGGCGTGTGGATTTAGAACATGTGCCCTTCAGGGAGGCCGGCAGGGTTAGGGTTAGGGGACCTGGACCCACAGCTGGTTCCCCACCCAGGGCCAACCCGGGAGGACCAGGCGGCCACCGTCATCCAGTGCGCCTTCCGGCGGCACCTGGCGAGGAAGGAGCTGGCCCTCCGGCAGCAGAAGCACGGGGAGTACCTGGAGCAGATGGAGAAGCTGCAGAGAGAGGTCAGGCCCGGCTCCGGCCGGAGCCGTGGGAGTGGGGCCTGGGCTCCGGGTACCGACTCATGACCTTGGGGCTGGGGCCATGACCTCGGGGCTGGGCTCCATGACCACAGGGCTCCCCCCCCCCCCCCGCACCCCGCAGGCCTTCCTGGCCCTGGTGCGCCGCGAGCGGGAGCTGGTGCGGCGCCGGCGGGAGGCGGAGGCAGAGGCGGAGCGGCGGCGGCAGGAGGAGCGAAGGCGCCAGGAGCGCCTGCTGGACGCAGCCTTCGACGGGAACCTGGGGGAGATCGTGGCTGTCCTGCGAGAGGCGCGCAGGGCGGGGGCGGGGGCGCGCGGGGCGGGGGCGCGCGGGGCGGGGGGCGCGCGGGGCGGGGTCCGAAGGTGACCCGAGCTGATGTGGGCGCAGGTGGAGGAGGTGCTGACACGCGAGGGCGTGGGCCACGACGAGGCGGGCCTGGCGCGGCGGCGGCAGCGGCGCGTGGCCCTGCTGGAGTGCGAAGACTCGGGCGGGAACACGCCGCTGTCCGAGGCGGCCGTGGGCGGGCAGCCCCGGGCCATCCAGCTGCTGGCGGAGCAGGGCGCGAGCCCCAACTGCAAGGTGGGCGCTGGGGCGGGGCCGGGGCGGGCGGTGGGCGCTGGGGCGGGGCCGGGGCGGGCGGCGGGGCGTGGCTCAGGGCAGCCTTCCGCAGGGCGCCTTTGGGCGGACGCCGCTGTACAGAGCCGCCTTCGGGGGCCACCTGGAGGCCGTGGAGGTGCTCCTGAGGCTGGGAGCCGATCCCCGGGTGTACGCGGACGACGGGAGCACCCCGGTGCAGGTGGGAGCGCCTTCCCCACGGGCTGGGACTGGTGGCCTCGCTTTTTAAAAAAAAACATTTTTATTGATTTTTAGAGAGGAAGGGAGAGGGAGAGAGAGGTAGAAACGTCAATGAGAGAATCATTGATCGCTGCCTCCTGCGCGCCCCACACTGGGATGGAGCCCGCAACCCGACCGGCAATCAAACCTGCCACTTCAGGTCCCTCAACCGCTGAGCCACGGCCGGGCCCACGTCCTTCACTTCTTTAAGCGACTCTGACTTGCACGCAGGCCACCTCCATCCCAGTGCTCCATCTCCCAGCGGGGGCCCAGGCCTTTGCTCAGCTGGGGACCCCAGGCCCAGGGTGCCCCCAGGCTGCCTTTCCGGGCTGCCCCCCTTCCGCCCCTGGGCCCTCCACTCCTCTCTTTACTATCAGGGACAGAGGCGAGCAGCGGAGCTTCTGGCTCCACAAAGGGAAGGAGGCCCGGAGGGCAAAGGGCCCAGCCCCCTGAGGAGAAGGGCGAGCGGGGACGTGACAGGGGCGCGACCCAAAGGAACTCTGGATGGTGACGGTGGTGGTGGCTGCACACGACTGGTGACACACACACACACACACACACACACACACGCGCGCGCGCGCGCGCGCGCGGTGCGGATGCGGTGAGTGAGAGCCATCCTGCGGGAGACTTGCTAAGGGCACGCGGGAACCCTACTATCACCGCCACTTCCCGGAAAACTGTCATTTATCCAAATAAAAGTTTAATAAAATGACTGCGAGGCAACAGGAACATATACCCACAGCGAAGAGCAAACGCAATCCCAAATGACAGCAGTGACACAGGTGGTGCAGTTACCCGCCTGCCCCGGAGCCCCTTGTTCACAAGGTGCCAGTCCGTGCACTCAGCGCGACATCTTTCACCCTCTCGGCCATCGTGAACCACCCTGATCTATAATTACTCTATAGCCTATCATAATTTATAGTTAATTCAAACATCCATCCCTCTATCGATACACACACTGCTGCTGTTGACAGAAGGTTCTGGGAAAGCAGGGACCGTGTTGAGTCCACAGCTCTGTTCTCCAGTGTCATACATCTTGGTTGTCACAGAAAAGAGACCCAAAATTGTTTTGAACCTGCCCGGCCAGTGTGGCTCAGCGGCTGAGCATAGACTTATGAACCGGGAGGTTGCGGTTTGATTCCTGGTCAGGACACATGCCCGGGTTGTGGGCTCAAGCCCCAGTGGGCCTCGTGCAGGTGGCAGCCAATCAATGATTCGCTCTCATCATCGCTGTTTCTATCTCCCTCTCTTCCTCTCTGAAATCAATTTAAAAAAATATATATTTTATATATAAATTAAATGAACAGTACAGCATGCTCTCCCAGGCTGCATAGAACCAGCCCCTGACAGGACCCCGTCACTAGGTGGCCTCGCTGGACGCCGTGGCCAGCGTGCTGCAGGCCTGGGACTTGAGCCTCACGGAGGCCATGCTCCAGAACATGGAGGCGGAGCGGCAGCGCCGGGCCCAGGAGGCCGAGCAGCACCAGGAGGCGGAGACCAAGCGGTGCGCCTGCGGGAGGAGGCCCCCCAGCCACGACCCCCCCAGGAGATGCTCAGACCCGGCTGTTCCCTCCCACCGCAGCCTGAACCTCAAAGTGCAACAGCTGGCTAAGGAGCTGCAGCAGTGCCACAAGGAGGTGAGCGCCGCCTGGGAGGGAGGGGGTGGGGGTGGCGGGCCAGGTGGGGAGAGGAGCGGCTGGGAGGAGGAGCTGAGGGGGGAACTGCAGGGCCGATGGTCTGAGGCCCGGGGACAGCCTGGCGCCGCCCTCCCGCAGCTGCAGCAGGCCTACTTCGAGCTCAACCGCAGGATCACCGCGCACGAAAAGTGCGAGCGAAGGGGCGCGGGCAAGACCGAGCTCACGCTGCAGGTGGGACCCTCCCTCCAGGAGGGTGAGCTCGTCTTCCCTCCCAAACACGGCCCTCCAGCTTTGGGGGCGGGGCGGGGCGGGGCGGGCGGGGCCTTGGGAGCTGCGCTCCGAGCTCGTGTGCCCCCTCCGCCCCCCTCCCCCAGGCCGTCAAGGACGCGGAAGCTCAGGTGGACCGGCTGCGGCAGGAGGCCCAGAAGGCGGAGGAGACGCTGGCCCTGGCGAGGCTGGAACTGCGGGAGCAGACCCAGGAGGGTGGGCGGGGCTGGAGGCTGGAGGCTGGAGAGGCCAGGCCCAGGGAGGGCACCGCGGGGGAGCTCCGGTTGCCCCCCTTCTGTCCCCGCAGGGGAGGAGGAGTTGCCGGGGCTGAAGTGCCAGGTCACCGAGCTGCACGACGTGCTAATGAAGGACGTGGGTGACCGCGTCCGCGCCGACGGCCGGTCAGTGGCCCGGCTTGGGCGAGGGCCAAGCTGAGGGTTCGGGCAACAGCGGTGACCGGATGGCCGCCCCCAGGTGGCCTCTTGTCATCGATCCCTCAGGCCAGGCGGCCACTTTCCTGCGCTACCAGGACACCAACTACGTGGACACGGTGAACCCAGACCACATGCAGCCCGAGAGGATTCGGTTGGCGCTTCTGGGGGCACTCAGGTGAGGCGGTGGGAGCTGGGGCACACGGGGTCCGCCCCGCCCCGTTCCACCTCACCGCTCGCCCCGCCCCCCAGGTACGGGAAGCCGCTGGTGTTCGACCTGCGGGAGGTGGACCTGTTCCCCGCGGTGCAGCGGCAGCTGGAGGCGGTGCAGCAGGGCCTGGCGCAGGAGCTGCTGAGCCGCAGGCTGCTGGAGCAGGACCGGTACCTGTCGCTGCTGAGGCCCACGGACGGGCCGGAGTACGGCCCCACCCAGTTCCAGGAGTCCCGCCTGGAGCAGTTCCGCCTCTTCTTTGTCACCCAGGTTCGGTGGCCCCCAGCTGAGCAGTTGCAGGTCCTGCTCCCGGTGCAGGTCCAGCTGCCCAGCGGAGGCCTTTAGCACCAATAAAGCAAAGCCCTGGACCACCGCTGTGCCTGCGCCGAGCGGGAGGGAGCCCAGCCTGAGGACACTGGTTTGCAGGACTTGGGGGTGCTCCTGCCTGGAGGTGGGCGGGCCAACCAGTCCCTCCAGGATCAGCAGAGTGTGGGGGAGACGGGAGCTCGGGGACCCGCCCCAGGGGCCCCAGCCTTGGAGGGCAGAAGGGGTGGGTGTGGGTGTGTAGACAGGCAGCCAGAAGGTAAAAGTAGTCAATTTTATTTTCCTTAAACCACAAAATAGAGTCTTTGGTTGTACAAACATCACTAGTTACAGTCTTGCCAAGAGGTCCTGGCTGGGGAGGGAGCTGTTAGTCGGAGGCCAGAACTCCTGAGGGGTCTCTAAAATGCTAACACCCAGGTTAAAAGACTTGGGGCAAGGGTGGTGTTGGTGCTGGCAGGGCCCCCACCCCAAGTCCGGGGAAGGGACCCACCCCTCTAGGAGGGCACTGGGCCCAGGCCTCGGCGCCCTGGTCGCAGGGGGCGGCGGCTGCTGCACAGGGCCATGTCCTCCGGGCCCACGGCGTCCGGTGAGGGCCTGCCCAGAAGCACCAAGGCCACCTCTCCATCCTCCTCCTGCAGGCCTGGTGGGCAGAGACAGGGGAGGGAGTAAGGGAGGGGCCAGGGGCCCGAGCACCCCCACCCCCACTGGGCCTGGCAACTCACCAGGGCTGGGAGATGGCTCCAGGGACCTCAGTTCCTCTGCAAAATCTGGGGACTGTGTGGAGAAAGGGCTGTGTCAGGCTCTGCCAGACCGTCCTGAAACCACCCAAGGAGCCTGGGTGGGGAGGCCCCACACCCAAGGAACAGGTCTGGCCCCAGAGAGACAGGGAAGGTGCTGGAGGCAGGACAGGGCGGGGGAGGCCCAGGCGGAGGTGGCAGCAGCTACGGCCTGTCCACAGGGGCCAGGCGCCTGGTACCTGCATGTCATAGACAGGCCTGGAAGAAGGCAGGGCGGCGAACACCCTGTACTCGAACTTCCTCCCGGACAAGGCCTTGAGAGGACAGCATGAGGGGAGAGGCAGAGGCAGAGAGCTGAGAAGAGGGTGGGGGTGCAGCCTGGACCCCGCCCTCGCTGCAGGGACGGGGGCGGGGAAGGGGAGGCAGCTGGTCCTCACCAGACGTCCCGGGGAGGTGCTGGTCAGGGGGCCGAGGTCTGGGGGGACAAGAAACGGGTGTTGGGAGAGGTCCGCACTGCAGGCCAAGCCTGACTCCCCTCGGGCACACGGACCTTCCAGGGGGGTTGGTGATGGGGTGGGCGCGGGCGAAGGGGCCTCGGCCAGCCGCTCCAGGGGCCCCCGCTTGCTCCGGCCGTCCTGGGACTTGCTGAGAACCATCTGTGCGCGGAGGGCGTCCTGCTCCAGGGACTTCATCCTGCGAAGGCGCGGGAGGCGGGTGGGCGGGACTGCGGTGGGACCGGTGGGCGGGGCCGCGGCGGGACCGGTGGGCGGGGCAGCAGGGGCAGGGCCTCACCTGGCCGCCCTCCACAGCGCTCGCTTCTCAGCCTCCAGCGCACGGCGCTCGGCGGGGGACAGGGCCCGCTCGGGCACCGGCAGCTCCGGGCTCTGCACACGCAGCCGCTCCTGATGGCGCCGTTCAGCCTTGGCCGTTCGCACCGGAGCGCTGCTTCCCAGGGGGGACGGGGACGCGGGGACCAGCCTGGGCCGGGGGAAAGGACAGAGGGCCAGGTGGGCGGGCGCTGGCGCCGGGAGGGGGGGCGGGGACAGTAGGCACTGGCCCCTCCAGGCCTCACCCTGCAGCAGGGGCGCCAGCCCAGGGAGGCTCGTCCTCTGGCTCCTCGCTGTCCGGGGCCTCCCCGTCCGCCAGCTCCGCATCGGCCGCCGCCCGCAGCATCTGCGCTCTCTTCTGCTGCAGCTTCCGGGCTGGGGGGGGGGGAGGGGGTGACGCGGATCAGAGGGGGGGGCGCCCAGCCCCTGCACCACCCGACGCCGCTAGCTCCCAGCTCACCTTCTTCCTCCTGCATCTTCCGCAGGTCGTCGGCTCCCACCAGGGACACGCGCTTGGGGGGGCCCTCGGCTTGGGGCACCCGCACCTCCAACTCAAAATACTTCTGCCGCTCTCGGAAGGACAGCTGCTCCGGGGAGGCGGTGGGGCCGGGCGTGCAGGGCTGCAGAGAGGGGTCTGAGCCAGGCTTCCTCAGTTTGCACCCCACCCACCCCATAGGCGGGCCTGGCTGGGGCTGGGGCGGGAGGCCGGCACCACACGTACTTGGGCAGTTGGGTCCTGGGGAGGGTGCGGGCCCGGCACAGCAGCGAAGGTCCGGTAGGCTCGCTTCACATCGGAGGGCAGCTCGTCCGGGGAGGGTGGAGAGGGGGGCTGGGGGAAGACTCTCCTGAGCTGCTGGGACAGCTGCCTGGGCTCCAGCCCCCGCCCACCCCACCGCCCACCCGGCCGCCCACGCTGCTCACTCTGAGCTCCGACTTCCACCCCCGGCCCGTGGGTCAGGGCACTCACAGAGCAGGAATTGCCTCTGTCCCTGGGGGCCGGGGAGCCCCTTGGCCAGGCCTGAGCCAGTGGCTGGATCACCCCGGGTTTTGTCTGCAAAGGGCAGGGTCCAGAGGGAGGAACCAGGGGTTCAGGTCAGGGATGGGGGGTGGAGGGGAAAGAGAGAGATGGAGCCACGGTGGGAGCAGGCCGGTGCTCAGGTCCATGTGCAGCAGCACCAGGAGCGGGGAGGGAGGCAGGGCCAGGTGGGCCCAGGTGCAGGGAGGAGGCCATGACCACCAGCCCCAAGGCCCCAGGAGCTCCCTGCTCCACTGCCAGTTGGGTCTGGCCAAGAAGGTGCGTGGGCTGTGCCCTCCCAGAGCGACAGGTGCACCTGGTAGGTGCTGCCCCCTGCCCCACTTCCTGGAGGCCAAGGCGCAGGACACTCACCTGCTGGAGGCCGAGGGAGCGAGGAGTGTCCGCCATCTTCCCTCCAGCTGCCCCAGTTGGTACCTGGAGGAGCCAGGAGCCGGGTGAGTGGGGGGAGGGTCAGGCGGGGTGGGGGGCCCACAGGAGTTGGGGAGTGGGGTGCCTGCCTGGTGCAGAGGCTGGTCCTCAGCTCCCTGACCCAATCACAGCCCAAGGGGGCCCCCAGATGGGCCTGGACTGTGTGGCCAGCGCCAAGGCTTCTCCCCCAGGCCCCCCCCCCCCATGATGCTGGGAACAGAGGGCTTGGCCTCTGCTCTGCCCGCCGCCCCCCAGGTGTCTGTGGCAGTGCGTGGCCGGGAGCTTCACGAGAGATGGGGACGGACAGACCGAGAGGAAACAGAACAGAGTAGGGCTGGGGCGGGGCCGTGTGCTGCCCCACAGCTGCCCTCCCGGGGTCTCAAAGGCACTGGCGGCAGGAGGCCCACCCCAGCCGGCCCACAGAGTGCCCTGCGGTCGGAGGACACGGCCCCACCTGCCCTGGGGCCTCCTGCTTCAGGCTGTTCCTGGCCGAGGGCTGGCACCAGGCGACGCTCCCTCAGCCCGTCTCCCTGCCCCCGGTGCCACCCGCCACCACTCACGGTCCTCCGGGGCCCCAGTGGCGCTGGCCGGACACGGCCTCGGGGCTATTTATGCTCTTGGGGAGGAGCCCGACCGGCTGCCCATCCTGCCCAGCGCCCCCGCCCGCCCCCGCCCAGCTGTCGGCTCAGCCTCCCCCAGCCCGGCCTCCACGGCTCCTGGCAGCTGCTCCAGCCTGTCCTCCATGTGGCAGCTTGTGCCGATCCCACCAGGACCGAGCGCTCCGGTGGCCCCCAGGGGCCTCTGCCCTGCCCAGGGCCTTTGCAGGCGCCCCACCTCCGTCCCCAGGTCCAAGGAGTCACAGCCACACGGCTTGGCTCAGTGACGGGGGACTGGACCGTGCCAGGCCGGGCGGCGGAGCTCCAGCCGGCGGCCCCGACCCGGGTTCCCCTGGCCCCACCCGCTCCGGCGAGGGCCTCCCGCGGTCCCACCCAGCTCTGCCCTTCGGGGTCTCAAGTGAAGGGAGGAAGTGAAGGCAGGGACGGGACCAACACGCAGATGGGCAGTGGCCACAGCACAGGTTTCACGGGAGACACTGACCCTGTGCACACGCCAGCGCTGGGCCCGCCGTCGGGGCGTGGCCGGCCAGCTTCAGGCTCTCTGGCTGCAGCCCTGAGAGCGAGCGGACAGTGCTAAGGAGGGGCCGTGTCTGGGACGGAGCGCGGGCGGCAGCTTTGAGGACCGTGGAGCGGGGTCTGGGACACGCTGCCCGCTCCCCTGGGCTGTGTCCCTCTCAGGGAGGACCCGCTGCCGGAGCTCAGAGCTGGGCCCGTGCGCAGGCGGCAACGGCCCAGCACTCACCGTGGCCTCCGGCCCCCACTGCGGCGTCTGTCCAGGCAGCTCCTTCTCCTGGGAGCAGAGCAGACGGCCGTCAGGACCTGCGGCCTCGGGCTCCCCGGCCCTGGGCTGCCGGCCCCAGGCGGCGCTGACCTTGGTGGGGCCTTCAGGGCTCAGCTCCCGGTCGATGGAGGAGACGCTCTCCAGGCTGTTCCGGCGGCCGATGCCAGCAAAAGGGTTGGCAATGACGCCCGGGGACACCTAGGGGGCGAGGACACGCGTGTGGGGCCATCCCTGGGTGACGGGCAGCACTGCTGGCCCCAGGACACGGCCACATCCGTGGTGACACGGGAGGCTCTGCCTCTGAGGGACCCGCAGCGGCTCTAGAAGCCCCCACACGCCAGGAGCAGGTGGCCCAGACCGTGGCCCGGCGCTGGTCGTGCCCACAGCTCCCCCTGGCCCCGGGCAGCTCCTCACCCGCAGGTGCCGGCACTGACCTCGGCGGGGGCGGCGCTGGTGTCGAAGCCATCGCAGACGAGCACGGTGAGGGTGTCGCCCGCGCTGCGCAGCAGCTGCACGGCCTCGGCGTGCGTGAGGCCCAGCAGGCTCTGCTGGTTCACCTCCAGCAGCCGCAGCCCCACGTGCAGGCGGCCATCGCGCCCGGCAGCTCCCGCGGGGCTCACCTGCCGGGACACCAGGCCTGCACCTCAGGACTGGCCACCCCGGCCGCTCGCCCGCCCCAGCGCCCGGCGGGCAGGCCCTCACCTTGGAGATGAAGATGCCCTCGTCGGTGGGGTCGCAGGGGTTCCCGGCGTGGCCCTTGGCGCCCCCGCGGATGCTGATGCCCAGCTTCTCTCCGGGCGCCTTCTGGATGCAGAGCTCCCGCAGGCCCGGGGGTGGCGGGTCCCTCCGCACCAGCAGGACCAGCTCCAGGCAGGGCCGCAGCAGGGCACTGACGGCCTCCTGGTGCGTGGCCTCCCGCACGTCCTGCCCGTTCACGGCGAGGATGCGGTCCCCGACCCGAAGGCCACTCCGTGCAGCCAGGCCCCGAGGGAGCACCTGCGAGAGGGAGGCAGGGGCGCTCAGCGCGCAGGCCCGGTGCCCACCCTGCAGGGGCCGGGGCCCTCCTACCTTGGAGATGAACACGCCAGGCTCCTGGGTGCCGAACGGGTGGCTGGAGTGGTCGGAGCCCCCAACAACGCTGAGCCCCAGTGGGCCCCCCGCCCTCGGCAGGCAGATCTCCTGGGGAAACCGAGGGCGTGAGGGGTGGGCCAGCCTGTCAGCAGCTGAGGGGGCTCCCCTCCAGCCCGAGGGCAAGGCCAGGGCAGCGGCACCAGGTGTCGGGGGGGCCCACGGGGAGAGGACGCTGCACTCGGCCAGAGCCCGGCATCCTGGGGCTGAGCACCCACCTCCCGCCTTGGCTGCTGGGGTGCAGGCTACGTGGGTGCTGTGTGGGGGGGTGAGGTCTCACCTCCACGGGATAGGGCCCCTCCAGGGCAGCGGCAAGCAGGCTGGGGGCCAGCCGCAGAGGCCCAGGACCCGCGGGGGTGGCAGTGACCACGGTGGTGGGGGCAGCAGCGGGGAGCACAGGGGAGTGTGGCGGGGGGCTGGGAGAAAGGGGGCCCCCCGCCTCCCGCTCCAGCAGCAGGGCGATGGTGGGGGAGGCGGCGGTCAGCAGGGAGACAGCGTGGTCGTGCCTGGCCTCAGTCATGTCCACCCCGTTGATCTGCGAGGGAGCGGCTGTTAGGAGACCCAGTGGGTGACGATGAGGGCGCACCGGGGAGCCCACGACCTGACTCACCGAGAGGACACGGTCGCCGACCTGCAGAGTGCCCGCCCGGTGGGCAGCGCCCCCCTCGGCGATCCGGGAGATGAAGATGCCCTGTGGGGGGGAGGGAGGCAGCTGTGCCGCAGGAACACAGGGTGGAGGTCCTGGCCCCCGTGCCTGCCCCTGCGCCCGCTCACCGTGTCGCCGGCCCTGTAGGGCGTGGAGCCTTTCCCGCCGGCAATGCTGAAGCCCAGCCCCTTCTCGCTGCGCACCAGGCAGGCCACGTGGCGCCGCCGGGGGGGCCCGGGGGTCTCGGGCGGGGGCAGGCGCGGACTGGCACCCCGCCGGTCCCGGGGGCTGTAGTCGTCCTCAGGCCGCAGGGGGGTGAGGGTGACGGCGTTCTCAGGCTCCACCATGCGCTCTCGCCAGAGCCGCATCTGCACGGTGGTGCCCGCCCCCCGCAGCGCCTCCACGGCCTGGTGGTGCTCGGCGCTGTGCAGGGCCACGCCGTTCACCTGTGGACGCAGCCGTCAGAGCCGGCCACGCCAGGGCCCTCACGCCCTCCGCGGACGGGGGGCGGGGACGGGTCACAGGCGCCTGGCGGGTCCCCTGCCCGTCTGTGCAGCCCCAGGGCCGGGACACGTGCCGGCTGAAGGGAGCGGTGAGGCCCTCCTGCCGCCCACACCTGTGTCCCGAGTCCAAGGTTGCCCGGCCCAGAGCCGGGGTCGCCCAGCTCCTAGGACTCCCACCCAGGACGGCACCGGCCCGGCCTGGACCAGCACCCTCGGGCTCCCTGACGCCTGCTGGGCCGGGGGCAGGGCCGAGCAGGGGCTCCAGGACAGGCGCCAAACTCCCGACCAGACCCTCAGGGGCCACGCGCCCGGCCAGTGCCCCCGAGGCCCTGCCTCGGCCTCCTGAGCCTCCCCTCGCCCGGGCCTGGTGCTGGGAGCCCCAGACCCCGAGGGGCGGCCTGTGTGGGGCGGGGTGGACCCTCCGAGGCCGCGACTCACCTCCAGGAGCTTGTCCCCCACTCGGACTCCAGCCCGGGCCGCGGGGCCCTCCTCCGACACCCGAGAGATGAATATGCCCTGGAGGGTGAGCGCGAGCTGAGCCGAGGGGGGCACCATGGAGGCCCCGCAGCCCCAGGCTGAGCGCGAGCCACTGCGCCCCTGACCTACGGGTCAACCTCCAGGAAGTTATCGACCTAAACCAGGCCAAGGCCCCGCCAGCAGGTAAGTGCCCTCAGACTAGATCCAGAGCCCGAGTTCAGTCCTGGATCAGCGGTCAGAGCCCGGGGAGGGGCTGGGCGGGCAGCCGGAGGGCAGGTCTCCTGGGGCAGGAAGGCAGGTTCGAGGGCAGCGCCCATCGAAAAGCAAGCTGTGCCCGGCCGGGCGTGGCTCAGTGGCTGAGCGTTACCCGTGACTCTCAGCACTGGTGTCCCTCTCCCTCTGAAATCAGTAAACGGGTTGGAAGAGCCAGCTCTGGGTTAGGATGTGCCCCGGGGCCAGGGCCAAGGGTGGTGGCAGAGGCACTCACCTCGTCGTCTCCCTTGTAGGGGGTGGAGCCCTTGCCACCTGCAATGCTGATGCCCAGGCCGCCCGTCTGCCGCACGATGGTCAGCGTTAGCTGGAAATGAGAGACATGCAGGGTTCAGGAAGGGCAAGGGCGGCCCTGACCTCTGCGCTGGCACCGCTGCCACGGGTTCAGGCACGAGAGAAGCCGGAAGAAGTGGACATTCCTGGGCAGTGTGGCAGCTGAGGGCTGGGGGGCAGCCCCGAAGGGATGCCCGCCGGTGGGTGATGAGGGCCAAGGCCCTGCAGGCGGGTGGCTGGCAGGAAATGCCCGCACCTGCCGAGACCCCCCGCCCGTCCCCGGGGCCAGAGGCCAGCGGGCCCCTCAGGGACAGGGTGGCGGGCAGGGCTCCTCTGGGTGGGGGCGGGGCAGGAGCGGGAGGAGGTGCGTGAGCCCGCAGCCCTGGAGGCGAGCGCAGCAGCGGGCGGAGCAGGCAGTACAGACCTCTTCCTCCTCAATGCGAGCGGGCTCTATCAGCAGGTTATGGGCCTGGTCAAACGACACCCCCTGTCAGGACAGGACCAGCGAGGCATGCGGGTGAGCGCCCGGCCCGCCACCTGCCGGCCCCACCGCAGCAGCAGCAGGAAGCCCCACAGCCCCACAAGCCCCACAAGCCGGCAGCCGGCCCGCGTGCTGGGCCCCACGTGCTGGGCCCCGAGGGCTGGGCCGGGTGTCTCAGTTCGACCTTCGAGCCCCCTCAGCGACCACGGCATGCTCGAGCACAGGGCGGGATGACGGAGATGTCAGAAACGGGGTGCTGTGGGCACAGGGCACCCCAGAGAGCAGGCAGGACCATGTGGGCCAGGAGAGCCTGAGGCCAGAGGAAGGGCAGCGGGAAAGCCCAGCCCGAGGCGGCAGGGAAGGCAGAGCAGCCGGGGCAGCCGGGGGGCCGCCGGGCGCAGGAGGGGCCTCTGGGCCCAGCCCGGAGGTGGTGGCGTCCAGCCCTGGGAGCGGGTCCCTCCACTGAGCCAGGCTGGCACCGCGCCTGCGGAGACCGGCGCCGGCACAGACCTGGCCACTTGGCAACAAACAGGGACACCACCGCCTCGGCGGCAGCCGGGTCAGGTGTGAACGGGAGAGACGCACCTTGACAGAGGGCAGCGAGGCCACAGCCTCCTCCTTCTCCTCCTCCTCCTCCTCCGCCACCACTGCCTCCTCCTCGGCCCCCTCGTCCTCGGCCCGCGGAGCCCAGGGCGTGTGCGGGCCGTTGTGCCAGCCGCCCAGCCCCGCGGGGCCCTCGCCGTCCGGCTGCATCCCCTGCAGCAGGGCCACGACGGCCTCGGGCTGGGGCAGCTTGGAGACCTTGAACTGCTTCTTGTAGTGGGGCGTGTCCTTGCGGGTGAGCCGCTGCCGCCCAGGCAGGGCCCAGGGGGCCTCCAGGGGCCCCTCCTCCCTCTCGCCGTCTTCCCCGGGCGGCAGCAGCAGGGTGTCCTCCGCGAACCGCACTGTGGGCTGCGAGGGGCCAGCGTGAGGGCAGCCCACCCCCTGCCCCCAGGAGCCAGGGCTGCCCAGCACAGGAGGCAGCAGACGGGGCTGGAGGCTCCCTGTGTGGAGATCGAGGGGGGGGGGACGCGGCCGGGGGCACACACAGCCTGGGGGCTCCTCCCTCCCCCGTGCAGGACTCGGGGAGTCGGAGGCAGGGAGCACGTCAGGACCAGGGAAAGGTCTGGGGGGACAGTCCGCAGGGATCTGCCTGGGTGACCGTGGGAGGGCAGCACCCTGGCAGCTGTGGGGGAGACCCTCACCCCTGCCCCCCTGCCCTGTAGAGCTCAGAGAGCCCTCCTGTGTGCCCCTGCCCCCCGATGGTCCTGCAGGCACCTGCGTGGGGGGGGTAAGCAGTCCCCTCCCAGGCACGTGGCCTCCCAGGCGGCCTCACCTCCTCGTAGGCCTCCTCCTCGGCCTCCTCCGGGGTGGCCGGCTGGCGTGGGCCCTCTGCCTCGGCCGGCAGGCCCTCGGGCTCCCCCTGGGCGGCGGGGCTGGTGGGCAGAGGCGCATCCTCACTCAGGCCGGACCCGGTGCTCAACCTCCTCTCCTGCAGAGGCCGCCGGTCAGATTGCGCGGGTCAGCCCCTCGGAGCCGCCCGGCTCGGCCGAGGGCTCAGCTCTCCGCCACCCTGTGCCCCAGGGAAGCTGCACGGCCTCCAAAGGGGACTGTGGGCACCCGGAGCCACCGCCTCGGGCACAGCCCTCACGTCCCCCCGAAAGTCAGAAGAGCAGCACAGAACCAGCTCCCAGGAGGACGCAGCCTCAGCGCCCAGCGGGTGCGGCAGCGTCGAGGCCAGGGGGGGCCCAGGGGTCCAGAGCACCTGAGCCCTCCCGGGGCCCCAGCGCCCTTCACAGCAGCTGGTAACACCTGTGCCTGCTGGGTGGGCACTCAAAGGGCCGTGCTACCCCACGACCCAGACCTCTCCCTGCGCCACCGCAGACAGGGCTGGTCGTCCCGCTCCTGCCCATACACCTGCACTGCTCCCCACCCCGCCCAGCACCCCTGCACTTCCCACCCTCCCCAGCTCTGCCCGCCTTGGGCCCTCAGAGCCCCACACCCAGAAAGATGAACGCGGGCCCTCCCACACTGTGCCCCATAGGCACCTCCTCCGAGGGCGAGGGCGAGGGCGAGGGCGGCCGGGGGCCAGGCCTGCAGGCTTCGCCACGCCGCTCCTCCACGCCCCTCTTCATCACCTTGAGCTCGCTGGGGTGGGGCGTGGCCCGGCGCTGCAGTCCCTGCGGGCACAGGGGTGAGGGTGGGCAGTGCAGGGTCAGGGGGTGGGGAGCAGGCCCCCGGCCCAGGGACCACGTCCCCCCATACCCGCTTCTCAGCGGCGGCTTCCTCAGCATCCTCGTCGCTCACGGGGGCCCCCAGGAACTTGATGACGCTGACGCGGCTGAGGGGGGCGTCACTCCAGCTCTCGGAGGGGCTGCTCCGCGGCCCGGGGTCCTCTGGGGAGCGGCACGGCTCACTCAGCCCGGCCCCCGGCCACACCCCCGCCGGGTCTCCGCCCAGGGCAGCAACCTACCGAGGCCGGGCGGGGGCTGCTGGGGCAGCAGGTAGCAGGTGAGCACCTTCTCGCCGGTCTGGGCATCGTCCTCCGTCTGGAACCGGAGCATGGGCTGCGCCTGGTTCTCTGCCAGCCACAGGGCCTTGAGGTTGAGGTGGGTGAGCGCGAACGGCAGACTCTGCAGCCTGGGGGCCGCACACAGTCAGCCCGGGGGGGGGCATGGTCAGCCGGGGGGGGCACGGTCAGCCCCGGGTGCGGGGACAGTCAGGCTAGGGGCACGGTCAGCTCAGGCACAGGGCTGTGGGTTCTCACCGGTTCCCGGCCACGTCCAGCACATGCAGTTCGGCCGTGTGGGCGAGCTCGGGCGGCAGGATGGCCAGGCGGTTGTCCCTCAAGGACAAGACGCTGAGGGCTGCACAGCCCCCGATCTCAGGTGGCAGCACCTCCAGGCGGTTCCGGTCCACGTTGAGGTTGGTCAGCTTGGTCAGCTTCCCGAGGGAGTGGGGCAGAGCCTGGCGGGGTGGGAAGGGTCAGAGGTCGGCAGAAGCGCACTGGGATGAGGAGGGAGACACGGCCTTGGGGCCGTCGCTCACGGGGTCTGGCCTCTCCCCCTCCCACTGCCTCCCGTCCAAGCCGACACCTGCTCTGCCCGCCTGGGGCTCCCCTGCTCTCTGCTCCCCGCTGACTCTGGGGCCTACGGAGCAGGGCGCAGCCGCGGGGCCGGGCCTACCGTCAGCAGGTTCTCGGTGAGGATCAGCTCAGACAGGTTCTCGCAGCCCCCGATGGCCTCGGTCACCTCGCTCAGGCGGTTCTGGTCCACCTTCAGGATGGACAGCTGCTTCAGCTGACCTGGTGTTGGGGCATCGTGGCGACAGGGCCAGTGGGTTGGGGGCCAGGCACCCACTCAGTGGAGACAGCCTGCCCCTGCCCTGCCTCTCCCGACCCCCGGCATCCTCCAAGCCTCAGCCCTGGAGACGAGCCACCGCTCTGCGGTTCGGCCACCCTCTGGGCCATCGTCCCCACTCAGCACCAAGCGCCTCAGGGGGCCCCTCGCAGCCCCCCTCCCCGGTCGCCCAGCAGGACTGACCGATGCCGTCTGGGAGCCGCTGCAGCAGGTTCTGGGACAGCAGCAGGTCCGTGAGCAGCGCCAGCCCCCCCAGCTCCGTGGGCAGCGCCTCCAGCCGGTTCTCCGACACGTCCAGGCACACCAGGCGCCGCAGGTTCCCGAGCTCCTGAGGGCGGTGGAGGGTCAGGGCGCCGGCTGGGCCAGGGGCGGGGCAGCTCCCCCTCACTCACCGGCGGCAGTGCCGACAGCTGGTTCCGGTCCAGCCACAGCTCCCGCAGGTTGGGCAGGGCGCCCAGGGTGTCAGGCTGTGGGAACAGGGGCAGGAGTCACCCAGGCTCGCCTACAGCCTGGCCGCCCGCCCCGCCCCAGCGCCCCGCCCTCCGCACCAGCACTTCCAGGTCGTTGCCTCCCAGATCTAGCTGTTCCAGCTTGACCAGGAAAGACAGGGACCTGCACGGGAAACAGCAACTTTCGTTTCGGGTGTCCGGCCCGAGCTGCCCCCCGCGGGCACCTGGCCACTCACGCAGGCAGGGACTTGAGCAGGTTCTCCCGGAGCTCCAGAGTCACCAGGTTGGCGAGGCTGAAAGAGAGGCCGGTGGGCGTGAGGGAGGGACTGGGGGGGAAGCAGGGCGAGCCAAGGCCCCAGCGAAGGGCACTCACTTGCCCATGTCGCCGGGCAGCGCCTGCAAGGACACGTCGTTCAGAGCCAGGTGGGCCAGGCTGCGCAGCTGAGTGAAGCCCTCGGGGAGCCTGCGCGGAGGACGGGGGCTTCAGACGTGCAGGCCAGGGCGGGGGCCCACGTCCCGCCACAGCCACCACTCACCGGGACAGAGGGTTCCCGCTGAAGTCCGCGATCTCCAGGGCCTTGCAGAACTTGATGCTCTCGGGGATCTCGGGGATGTCTGTGACAGGAGGGGGTCACCAGAGACGCCCACGGCCTCCAGGAGCTCCCCGACCTCCTGCCACCCACAGACACCACCCCACCACCCGGCCCCGCACCGTTCCGCGACACGTCCAGCTCCACCAGCTGCATGAAGTTGGCCACCTCGGGGGGCAGACGCTGGATCTCGTTGTCACTCAGGCCCAGCTTGCGCAGGTTCAGCAGCCGGAAGAAGGGCTGTGGGCAGGGGGTGAGGTCAGGGGGCAGCTCTGGACCAAAGGCCCCTGCAGGGTAGACGCAGGCTCCCAAGTCACAGGTCCCCTGGCCTCTGCCTGCTCCGGCCACACAGGAGCCCAGGTCCTGCACCTGGCCGTCTGAGCAGGACAGCGAGGTGGAAACGGAAACACACACACACACACACACACACACACACACACGCGCACGCACACGCACACACACGCGCACGCACACGCACACACACGGCTGACACCGGGTCCCTTCCTGTCACCTCAGACGTGGTACGTGGTCCCTGCTCCCGGCCGCACCTTGCCTCACACTTCCCAATCTCACGAGAGCCCTGGCCGGTCCCTGCTTCCTGCCCTGTGTTCCTCGGGGCCTCCACCTGCCACCTGAGTGACCCCCCCTGCAGGTGAGCCCTCCAGTGGCTTCCCCGCTGCACTCCAGCCCGCCAGCCCCCAGGGAGAGGAGCGGAGGCGGCAGTGCCGCGGTGCCCGTGGAGCTGCGTGCAGGGGCTGCAGGGAGCGTGGGCACCTGGACAAGACCTGCGAGCAGCCCTGGTGCGCGGCAGACGGGAGCCACATCCTCTGTGGCCCGCAGCCCCGGCCCGTCCGCTCAGCACCGGCCTCCACAAAGGAAGTGCCGGGGCGCTCGCTTCCTCCAGCCTCGCTGCAGAGGAGCCTTGAGAAGGACAAGCTGACCTGAAGGGACACAGCAGCGGGCAGTGGACAGAGGGCAGGGCTGCCAGGACAAGCCCCTTCTGGGGGCTGCCTGCCCCTCCCCGGGCCGGGAGGAGGAGGAAAGCAGCCCCGAGGGCCGGGCCCCACCCCCCGCGCCGCCGGCCAGTGAGCGCCCGCACGGCCGGGCTCACTTTCACCTTCGCCCGCATCTGCCTCCTCGGTCGCTCCTCCGGCTCTCCCGGCGGCTCGCGCGGCGCGGTGACCATCCCGCCCCCAGGCGGGCGCCTGATGACCGCGGCCACCTGGTGCCGGCGGCGGGGCGAGGAGGGCGAGGCCGGCGGGGTGGGGCTCCGGCCGGTGAGAACCAGCAGGGCCGGTGCAGGCGCCCCGCCCGGCCGGCCGGCCTGCGAGCGCGGCTCACCTTGGGCAGCTCGCGCAGCTGGTTGGCGTCGAGCAGCAGCTCCTCGAGGCTGCGGCTGTAGCGGTAGATCTCCTCGGGCACGGCCTGCAGCGAGCAGTGCCGCTTGTCCACCGACTCCACGTGCCGGTTGCAGCGCCAGAGCGGGATGCACTTGAGCATGGTGCGGGCGGTGCGGGCGGCGCGGCGCGGGCGCGGGCAGGGGCGGGGGGCGGGGCTGGGCCCGCATGAGCGCCCGGCGTCGCGGGCGGCGGGAGGGGCGGGGGCGGCCGGGCTGCCCGGCGCTGGGCCCGGCCCGCGCCCGGAACGCTCGGAACGCTCGGTCCGCCGGGGGGCGCGGCCCGGCTGGCGCTCACACTCTCGGGAGACGGCGAAGGTGGCGGCGGCCCCGCATCCCGCCCGGCCCCCGACCCGCTCGCCCGCCGCTGTACCGCAGCCGGAACCGCCGCCGCTACCCGCCGGACTGCCCCGCCGACACCCGCCGGCCGCCGCGCAGCCCGCCGGGAAGCCGAGGCCCGCCCATCGCCGCCGGGACTGCAAACCCCATAAGGCTGTGCGGCGCGGGCGCCTCCGAGGACCCGTAGCGAACCCGCGCAGCCTGCTGGGAAGCCCCGCTCCCGTCCTGGGCGCGAGGCACGATGGGAGCTGAAGTCCGCGGTGGCTAGAGGGACCCGCCTCCGCCGCGTGCGGGCCCTGGCCCTCCTCCCACGTCGCCTAGACCTTCCTGTCACCTCAGACGTGGTCCCTGCTCCCGGCGGCCACCTCGCCTCACTCTCTCGGGGACGAGTGACCGGAGTGGGGTCACCAGAGATGCCCACGGCCTCCTGCCACCCAGACTCCCCACCCGCCTGGCCCTTCACCGTCCCGGACACAGCCCGCTCTGCGGAGCTGGCCCCCTGATCACGGATCCGGCCCGCGCCCTCCTCCCCTAAGCGGCCCTGCGAGCTCGGTGACCCCCACCCCCACCCCACCCCCGGGCCAACCCCAGCCCCGCCTCAGCCAAGAAGACAGGACCACCGGGCCTCCGGCCAGCAGCATCTGCACTTTATGCGCGCCCGCGGCCAAGACACTACAAAACCGAGGAAACAAGGGCAAGGGCAAGAGCAAGTCCAGGGGCAGGGGCGGGGCCGAGGTCACGCGGAGAGGTCACTGTTATCAAAACGCTCCTGGTCGTACACTTCAGCCACCACCTTGCGGCCGGCGAACCAGCGCCCGTTGAGGGCCTGGATGGCCTTGTGAGTCTCGGAGGCCATGGAGAACTCCACGAAGATCTTGACGATGATCTCGGCGTCCTCCTCCTCGCCCTGCTTCTCCTGGTAGATGATGACGCGGTTGACGGCCCCGAACTTGCCGCACTCCTCGGTCACCTCCCCCTCCAGGTCGTCGTCGATGTCCTTGGGGTCCACCATGTTGCGCAGAACCATCACTGTGGACTGTGGGGGGATGACAGCTGAGCCGCTGAGCCACGGCACACCCCGCCCCCCGCCCCCGCCCCCACCCGCCGCCCCCCACCTCCTGCTTGCGGAGCAGCTTCTGCATGACCATGTGGCGGGCGCTGCTGCCAGAGATGCTCATGTGCTCCTGCTCACTCAGCATCTCCGGCCGCTCGGACTCGGGGAACAGCTCCTCCTCCTCCTTCTCCTTCTTGGGCTCCAGGAGGCCCAGCGTCGGAGGGCTGGCAAGGATGGGGTTCACCACGCCCACAGAGGGGATGGTGACCGGGATGGGAGGCCGGGCTGGGGTCACACCTGCAGCCAACACACCAGGTCCAGCAGTCACTCCCACCCGCTCCCCAGGAAGGAGCACAGCACCCGCACCCGGCTGGCCTGCCTGGAGCTCGCAGGCCAGTAAGCTGGGGCAGCTGGGGGCAGTGAGCCCAGAGAGAGGCAGGGGGAGGGGGGAAGCCCTGACCCAGCAGGCTCACCTGTGATGACTCCTGGGGCCTGGGCGGCCATGACAGCCTGAGGTAAAGCCCCCAAGGGCTGGGCCAGAGTCAGTGCAGGGGACACCAGTCCAGGGGTGGCCAGAGTACCCAGCACCGCTGCTCCGGCCACCGCTTCCTGCAACCGAAAAGGCCACCACACTGAGTCCCAAGCCTGGCAGCCTCCACTCTATGCCACCCGGAGAACCAGTCAGTCCCCAAAGCACTGGGGGCCTATTGCCCAGGATTGAACCCACACACTGTACTAGCCCTCACCTGAGCCGTAATCTTGGCTGTGGCTGCAGCTGCAGCGACAGCAGCAGCTGGCGGGAGGCCTCCAGGTGTGGCAGGTGTAAGCAGGGGCATAGGGGGTGTGACAGCCTTGCCCACCCGCAAATACTGGCCACCCAGGTCAAAGAGGTTCATGGAAGACACGGCATCTTGAGACGACTGGGCCTTCTCATACTCTGCAGGGCAGGAGCAGCAATGAGGGCCAGCCACAGAGTGGAGTGGGCCCCAGCCCAGGCCCTGCCTCAGCCTCCCCAAGCTCACCAATGAAACCATAGCCCTTGTGCTTGCCGGTCGTGGGGTCCCGGGCCAGCGTGCAAGATTTGATCTTGCCAAAGGCCTCAAACACACTCTTGATGTCATCATCCGAGAGGTCCTGATGCACAGAAGCCACGTAGATTCGGTTGAAGGCACGTGCCTCTTCCGCCAGCTGGTCTATGATGGGCTGGGCCTGCCCTATGTTGCTGGGCCTGCCCACCTGGGGGAGAGGCAGGGGACCAAGAGCCGCCAATCAGCCAAGGCTTGGCCACTTCAGGCCTCTGGAGGGCGACCGCATCTCCTGGGTGAGTGGACAGAACATCTCCCATCAGCCCCAGGGCCCGCCTCCCCGGCACTCACCTTGATGTTCCTGCCGCCCAGCATCACTGAGTTCATCTGCTCCAAGGCCAGCTGCGCAGCCTCTGGGACCTCGTACTCCACAAACGCAAAACCCTGGACACAGGATGTACCATTAGGCCTGGAGAGCCCGGGGGGTGGGGGGGGGGGGGTGGGGACAGGGCAGAGCCAATCTCACCTTGTGCTTCATGGTGACGGAGTCCCAGGACATGTCAATGCTCTTGATGGGCCCAAAGGGGGCAAAGGCCTGGCGAATGGTGTCCTCACCCAGCTCATAGTAGATGGAGCCCACGTAGACCCGGCACATGATGGCCAGTGCCCGCTGCCGCTGAGCTGCCATCTGGAGCAGGACACAAGGGGAGAGAGTGCCACTGGCTTGTGACGGGGTGGCAGGAGGCTAGGCAGCCCACACCCCTCCTGGCCCACCCACTCAGCACCACTGTGGTGAGGGCTCCCCACAGCGGCACGGTGCAGGCTCAGCCCTGCAGACAGGGTGGTGAGGGTCCGCAGAACCCTGCCCCAGGAAGGAAGACCAGGCCCAAAGGCAGGACACGGACACACCCGGGCCCGCCCGGGTCCTGGGCAGACTGGCAGCAAAGCTGACGGGGGGCTGGGAGGCAGGGCTGTGTGCCCTCCCGCCCAGCCCCCGCTCCAGCCTAGAGGCCAGGAGTCCTGGGCTGGGCCGGGAGATCCTCCTGGGGTCCTGACCACGTCTTCCAGCAGATGAGGGAAGGGGTGCCATCCCAGCTGGAAGGACCCGCTGGTGTGGAGGCAAGAGGGGGACACAAGGCAGGGAGCCCAGAAGAGATCCCAGGGAAGGTCAGGAGCCCAGATTGGGGGCTCCCTGCAGAGAGAGTGAAGAATAGCTACTTGTGCAGGGCCAGCTCAGGCAGAAGCTCAGCGACTGCAAGACCCCATGCCTCAGACCCCTCACAAAAGAGCTGCCTGGAGCCCACCCCCGCACCCAGGGGACCTGGCCCCAGGAACATCAGGTGACAGGTCTGGCAGGCCCAGGGCAGGCGCTGCCTGTGTTGGGGTGAGTCTGGCCATTGTGCTTAGCGACTTCCCATACCCCCAGGGAAGGGGTTCCCATTCCTGCCACCTCAGACACAACGTGCCAGGCAGGGGGAGGGGGCTGTCTAGAGCCACAGCAGTGGGCCCCCAAGAGGAGCTGGGCCCGGGGAAGAGACCACAGCCAAGGGCAGGCAAAGATGATGGGGCCCTGGCTCTAGCTTTTCCACCAACAGGGGCGCCCCTCACCCTCACAAAAGTCCCCATAACCAGAGGCCCATTTCCTTCTTTAGACACCAGCTTAGTATAAGCTGGGTATCCCCTCCCTCAAGGAGGGACCTAAAAAAAAGGTCCACAGCTCCCCCAAAGAAGGAATTCCCCCAATTGGGCACCTCCTCAAACTGGGCTCCTGACAAACAGGCCTCAGGCTCCCTGTTGAGACCAAGGACCCCAGAGGTGGAACCATGGCCCTCTCACTAGGCACCTGAGACATGACCCTGTCCCTCCTCAAAGCCCCGAGACAGAAGCCTGTCCCTCTTCAGTGGGAGCCCCCCAGCAGGTGGGCGAAGACCCTCTCCCTGACGCTCCCCACAGACAGACGCTTCCCAGAGAGGACACTGGGTCTGTCTGGCCCTTGAGGACAGGACCTTGCTACCCTGTGAGAACAGCATGCCCAGGAAGGGCCCCCAGAGAAAGGGCCATGTTCCCAGAGGGGTCCCTGGCCTCCTCAGCCTGCCTCTGGGGGATGGAGGGGTGTCTCCTCCCCAAACTCCTCTGCCCGTGGCAGCCAAGGCCATGGCTACACCTCCTCCCTGGCCGCAGGCCCTGTACCCCCTGCTCACAGCCAGGCCCAAGGCCCACGTTCTTGCCCTTCCCTCTCTCGCTGGCTCGGGTTCCCCCAGCCCCACCTTGTCCATCCATCCTCCCTCCAGGGTCTGACGGGGCCATGAGTTACGACCCTTCTCTTCTCAGGGCCTGACCCCAACCCAGGAGCCAAGGCAGCCTGGAGACTGGCGGAGCTGGAGGCCTGGGCGGTGCACCTGTGTGTGGAGGCGGCACGGGTACAGGTGGGCCAGGCGTGGGCACCTACCCTCCTGGCCGGCTGCCCTCCGCAGTTACCTGACCCTCAGAGCAGATGGAGGCCTCCCCGGGGCGGTCCCAGGTGGGTGCCCGCCCACACCACTGGCCCCGCCACGCCTGGCGCTCTGTTGCGCTCGTCCGAGCTGGCGGGCAGGGCCGGCTCGGGGAGCAAGGTCCCCAGCACGCGGCTGCACTGCCCCCCTCTAGCCCTGACTAAGGACATGAGCCCCGGAAGAAGTGAGCATTTCTATTGACCGATTGCAAAGGTGAGAGAGGATCTCCAAAGCCCATTGTCACTGCTGCCATCTGAAAGACAGTAAAGACAGAGTTCAGTCTGTTGGAGCCGAGCAGTCTCCCGCTCTTGTCACACCTCACGCAGACAGCGGCAAGGCCCGGAGTCCCCGCCCTGCCAAGAGGCCCGCTTGCCTTCCCACATGGCCGGCCAGTGGTGGCTGCCAGCACCTGCCCAGAGGGGCCTCAGAGCCCCAGGTGCCCCGCCCCACAGCCTGGCCGGCCGGGGCAGAAGGAAGGGAGAGGGGAGCGAGCGGAAGGGAACAGCCAGGCATCACCTGGCTGTGTGAATGTCAGGGGCTGGGCAGGGGCGGGGGCTCAAGGCCCAGGCACCTGTCGGCCTCGCCTGGCCTGGCCTCATCGCAGCTTCCAGCCACAGGTCTAAAGCAGGGCCCTATGGAGGCGCCCGAGCCTGTCCTCAGTTCCGGGCCCCAGCCCGTGTGGTCTGGACTCGCTGCAGGGGTGGGAGCCTGACCGTTCTTATCCGAGGCCATGGGGGCAGGGAGGAACGCCCCTACGTGCTGCACCGTCAGCTGTGCAGCTGTGCAGCGGGGGGCACGGGCGCGGGGCGACCTGAGGCAACAGTCTGAAGTCCGAGAAGAGGAGCTGGCTCGGGGAGCGGGCAGAGCTACAGAGAAGGGGCGGGAGGGGCCGTGGGTGCTCAACAGGCAGATAAGGCGGTTACTCATGGCTGGGGAGGACCCAGGCGTCCCCAGGAGGAGTCCTTGAGAAACCGAGACCACACACCTGGTGGGGAGCCACAGGCACAGGAGAGGAAAAGAAGGAGGCGGTGGGAGGGTGTGGAGGGCGGGCGGCGGCTCACCTGCAGGTTGGTAAGCTGCTGCTGCTGGTGCGCGATGGTCTGCTTCACCAGCACACTCTTGATGCTCTGCTCCATGGCGTACTTCTTGGCCTGGGAGAGAAGGCGGTGAGGAGCACTGGGGGGCCCGGCCTGTGGGGAAACGGGCCTTCTGCCCCAAGTGGCTCCCCACGCCCACCCAGCCCAGGGAGGTACACTCTCACCTTCTGGAGGGCCTCCTGCTGCTCGGGCGTCAGAGGAGGCAGTCCCAGCTTTGTGGCTGTGCTCTGCCCGTTCTCCATCTTGATGGAGTCTGTCCCCTAGTGGGGGGAGCAGGGAAGTGTTAACAACAAGCTCAAGGCCCCCCTCCTGTGGGCCCAGGAGCACCCAGGTCCCAGCACGCTCGCCCACATGGCCTGGTGCAGTCTCCCCCAGGACCACGGTCAGGACGTCCACGGAGGCAGCAGGTGCCTTGGGGGCCCTGGACCAACCTGGAGCAGCTGCAGAGCCCAGCCCAATGGCCTTCTCGGCAGCCGACAGGTGGCAGGTAGCCAGCCCGACTCCAGAACCTCCGTCCCGTGCTGGGCAAGAGTCGGCCCTGGCTGTCCTCCAGGACAAGGGGAGGGGTCGGGGGTCTGGATGGTCCAGGGCCCCTCACTCCAACTGCCACGTGGCTGTGGCCCCAGACGGCCAGACTCAGCTCCCCTGCTGGGGAGGAGTTCCAGGAACTACTGCCCGAGCATGTGTGGGAAGGGCCCCCGCCTGGTGCAGTGCTCCCACCCCCACTCCCGCACATGTGCACACGGCCCTGAGGAGGCTCCTGCCCCTTTGCCAAACTCTTCCCTGGCTGTGGCTAGCCCCTGGGAGCAGCCAGGCGCAGACCCACCAGGGAGGGAGAGGAGGACCGGACACCCTCCAGCACCTGGCAGATGAGCACAGGGGCCAGGAGAGGCTCTGAGGGAGGCAGGCAGAGCCCGCTGCAGACCTGAGAAGATGCTACTAGGATTAGGTTTACAATCCTCTGCCAAGATTCATTTCTAGGCTGTATGAGAGGGAAGAACACAGCCATGTAAGCAGAAGCATAGCCACCGGACCAAGTAGAGTGTGGGCGTCGGAGCACCCCTGCCTGCCCACCAGCTCGGGCTGGGGGCTCCCCAGCAGCTGCAAGGAGACCCGCTGGCCCCTCCAGAGAGGCGTTCTGAGCCCTGGGCATGCAGCCTTGGGAGGGACAGCAGAGAAGAGAGGCAGGTCTCAGCACAGGAGTGATGCTCAAGGACAGAGGAACTAAGGCCCAAACTCCCAGAACCAGCATCCTGACCAGCACAGGTGAAAGGGCAGGAGGCCCCTCCCCTGGCAACCCAGCTGGCCCCAAGCCCAGTCCCCCTTGGTGGGAGAGAGGCCCCCAAAGCCAGGGGCTGCATGCTGGAGCAGGCTGTCACCATGGTGGTCGATGCCAACCCCCATTCAGCCCTCAGGGACTTTTCCATCTCCTCTTTGTCTTGTGAACAAAGGCCCTTCTCTCACCACCAATGGCTGCCTGCACAGCCGGCAGGGCCAGGCCAGGGGGGCTGGTTGGAGGAACTCCCTGGCCCTGGCCCATCACTGCCCAGGATCCAGGCTGCATTCCTCAGCCCTTCCCCGAGTGTAGGGGGTGGGGGTGGGGGTGGGGGACCCAGAGGAGGGCCCAGCCCCAACAGTCACCCAGGCTCCGTGGTTGAGGCTCCGCTGGAGCCCCCTGGAGGCAGGCGCTGCCATGGCGAAGCACAAAGAACCCTGCCCCCACAGGACCTGCTAAGGGCCAGGCGCCGGAGCAGGACCGATCTGCCCACACCCACCGAGACCAGAGTCCGCCTAGACCCCTGCTTTGGCTTGCACGGAACTCTGCTTGGCTGCTTTATTTAAATTAGACCGGGAACGGCAGACTGTACTCTTAACAGCACCCTGCACGTCTGGACAGTGCACCAGCCCCTCTGCACACAGCGGCTCAGAGCCCCACCTGAGCCTCACCGTCTGCCTAGTGTCTGGAGACACCCAAAGCAACGACCCCCCACGGAAGCAGGTGGATGCGCAGCGGAGAGGCAGAGACAAGGAAGCTAGAGCCAGGCCTGAGGCTGGGGGTCGGGGCAGGACAGGTGCCTCTGCCCAGAAGGCAGAGAAGAGTGCCTGGGCTCCTCCTGCTCCTGCCCGGCCAGTTCTCTCTGGGCCCAGGGACGTGCAGGCAGGCGGGCGGGCGGGCAGGCAGGTGGACAGGCGGGCCTGAGGGCGAGGATGCTTAAGGTCAGTACCTGTGGCGGTTTCCATTTGTCTCCCGCTGCCACCACTGCCGCCGCCGCCGGCTCGGACCCCCCTCCTTGCTGGCCATTGACCTGCTGCAGGCAGGAAGGAGATGCTGTAATGGACAGTCACAAGACCCACCCACCCAGGCCCTCTCGCCTTCCCCAGCTAAGGGCTGAGCTCCCCCAGGCGAGCCAGGGAGGCTGGGCAGGGGCACAGGAAGGGACCAGTGCTGGCTTGGCCCTGAACATTTCTGACACGAGTCCTCTCCGCCCTGCCCATTCCTCCAGCACCCCTACCGCTGCCCAGGGCCCTGGCACAAACCACAGCGGAATCTGGGGCAGCCTGCAGTTGGCAGCCGTCCGCAGGAGGGGAAAGGTAGGGGCAGAGCCAAGGAAAGGCAGCTCAGGTCTTAAAGATCAGTTCCTTTCCTGCCAGCAGGGCAAGGGGCACCTCTCGAGCACTCTGCACACACGCCTGGGCCGGCCACAGCTTAGCATCAGTCCCAGTGCCTCCCACAGGCTCTGCCCAAGCCCAGGGCCCAGGCCCCTCCTGGAGGCACCTGTGTCCTCTGAATTGCAGGGCCATGCAGGGGTCTGCACATGCAGGGGCTCCCCTGGCAGTCACACTGTCCAGGGCCGTGTCACTCTAGAGGGCAGCTGAGAGCTTGGTCACAGCCTGAACCCACACCACAGGGGCCACGGAACCTGCCACGAAGCGTGACTGCAGGAGCAGCTCCCCATGGCTTAGCGGGGCGGTGGGACAGACAGCCAAGGTCAGGACACAGGCCATGGCTAGGAGCCGGGCCTCGGTGGGAGGACCCCAGGCCTAGGTGCACAGTGGGAACCGAGAGCAGAAGGCACTCACCCGGTCACGGATGTGACCACAGGGACCTAGGAACACAGGCTGGCCGTGCCCACCCTGGGAGCCTGTGCAGACAATACCAGAGGCTGGGATGACTCGGCCAGTGCTACTGAAGCTGTGATCCCCAGCCCTGCACCTGGCCGGCAGCCACTCTGACCCGGACCACGGCGGGTACGAAGTGGTGTCCCAGAGTCAAAGAGAGGGGATCCTCTCTGACGCGAGCCCACCAGGGGGTGCCTGGCAGCTGGACCTGAGTCAGAGGCAGACCTCACCCCACGTCCCGACAGCCCCACACCCAGAGCAGAGGTTGTGCTCAAGGCCCACAGCAAGCGCTCCCTTCAGGTCTGAGGAAGCATCCAGCCCGAGACCCGCAGGAGGCCAGCAGGAGGGCGCGCTCATAAGCAGCTTCCCGCTCTCCCCAGTCACCGTGACGACCGCACAGGGACCAGGACAGAGTGAAGGCAGGAGCCTGGGAGAGCCTCCGGGGCCGCTGTGCTGTGCATCTGAAACTAACTCAAAGCACTGCTGACTGTGAGCTGTGGCTGAGAAGTGAAACCTAAAAGCAAAATTAACAAAAAAACACCTCTGTCCTAGTAGAAACGTGTTTTCAGTGATCACAATAAACGTGGTCCTGGGGATGACACTTCAACACGTAACATGTGAGTCACTGCACCACTTAGAGGTGTGTCTTCGGCCTCGCTGGGTAGCTCAGCTGGTTAGTGGCGTCTGATATGCTAAGGTTGGGGGCTTGATCCCCAATCGGGGCACGAACAACAACCAACCAACGAATACATCGGTAAGTGGCACAACAAATGGATGTTTCTCCCTCTCTCTCCCTTGCCCTCTTTAAAGTCAATTAAAAAACAACAAAAAATTGCCCTGGCTGGCTCTCTCAGTGGTTAGAGCAGGGGGGGTCTTCAAACTTTTTAAACAGGGGGCCAGTTCACTGTCCCTCAGACTGTTGGAAGGCCGGACTATAGTTTAAAAAAAAAAACTATGGCTGAAACCAGTTTGGCTCAGTGGATAGAGCGTCGGCCTGGGGGCTGAAGGGTCCCGGGTTCGATTCCGGTAGAGGGCATGTGCCTTGGTTGCAGGCACATCCCCAGTGGGAGATGTGCAGGAGGCAGCTGATCGATGTTTCTCTCTCATCGATGTTTCTGACTATCTCTCTCCCTTCCTCTCTGTAAAAAATCAATAAAATATATTTAAAACAACAACAACAACAAAAAAAAACTATGAACGAATTCCTATGCACACTGCACATATCTTATTTTTAAGTAAAAAAAACAAAACGGGCCCTAACTGGTTTGGCTCAGTGGATAGAGCGTCGGCCTGCGGAATCAAGGGTCCCAGGTTCGATTCCGGTCAAGGGCATGCACCTTGGCTGCGGGCACATCCCCAGTGGGGAGTGTGCAGGAGGCAGCTGATCGATGTTTCTCTCTCATTGATGTTTCTAGCTCTCTATCCCTCTCCCTTCCTCTCTGTAAAAAATCAGTAAAATATATTTTTAAAAAAACAAAACGGGAAAAACACAGTATTTGTCTTTGCATGTGGCCCGTGGGCCGTAGTCTGAGGACCCCTGGGTTAGAGCATCAGCCTGTGGGCCGAAGGGCCACAGGTTCAATTCCTGGTCAAGGGCACATGCCTGGGCTGCAGATTCAATCCTGGGCTCTGGTTGGGGCTTGAGCTCAAGGCAACCAATCGATGTGTCTCTCTCATATCAATGGTCCCCCCCCCTTCTCTCTAGAAATCAATGGAAAAAAATATCCTCACGTGATTTAAAAATAAGATAAAAATAAGTTATTAAATAAATGCCCAGGGCTCTGGGGTAAGCAGACACGGAGCCTGAGGCCACTGCCCTCCTCTGGCCTCGAGTCCGAGGCTCTGTGCGCACAGCCAGCAGCAGGCAGCAGAGCCTGGAGGTGGAGGCCCTGCTCAGCAGCCCGTGTGCAACAGGATGATTCCACGGAAAACCCGGAGCCAGGGAGCGCCCAGGGGGGCATGGCAGCTGGGCCGGAGCCAGGCCTCAGGCTCTGACGTCAGGCCTGTCACTGGGGCTGGCTGGGAACTAGCGGGTTACCGTGTGCGTGTCTGTCTGTGCGTGTGCCGTACCTAAGAGAGTCCCTGAAGTCGTGTCAAAGCTCAGACAGCCCTGCTGCCTCCCTGCGGGTCCTCGCCAGTGCCAGGCCGGGCACTGCACACGCCCACAGCCCCGGAGCAGGAGCAGGAGCAGGAGCAGGAGCAGGGCCGTGCGGATGGGGGCGAGGCAGCGATTTGCTCAGCCCACCTCAAGGATGAGGCCACCGCGGAGCCAAGGCCCTCACGCCTCACACCGCAGTCCCGTGCGCACAGGGCGCAGCCGACTCCAGCCTCTGGGTCCCCCAGGCCGGGCTCGGTGGCCACCCGCTCTGTGGGCGGTCGGGGGGGCAGGCACCCACCGGTGCACCCGTCACCGCCTCCTACCTCTCCCAGGAGTCTCGGCCTCGCCCCTCCCGCTTCTCCCCGCTTCAGGCGGCAGCAGCTGCGGCCCACCCTCCCTGGGAGGCGGCCTCTGCCCGAGAGGCAGGCCCAGCACCTGCACCCCTGACGCTCAGCCTCCAGGCGCCCGGCTCTGGGTGGGGGTGGGGACGGGGAAGCCAAGCCTCGCCGGACGGCAGGGGGGTCCGGGAGGGGAAGGGGGTGAGTGTGAGCAGGGCTCCCGCCTACGCTGACCGCTCCGTGCGGGCGCGGAGAGAAGCCCTGAGCGGAGGGCCCTGCTGCCAGGCGCCCGCATCCGGAGCACGGCCCCCTCGGGCGCCAGGAGGAGGCTTGCGGGTGGGAGCTGGTCCCTGGGGCCCCACTGTGCCCCCAGGTCCTCGCACAGCGCTTGGGGCCAAGTCATTACGAGAGAACGTCCTTCCTTTCCCGAGGGGGGACCCCGGGACGGAACCCGTTTGCGGGGGACACTCCCCCGCAGAGCATCCGCGCAGAGCAGGCCCGGCTCCGGGTGCGAGGCGCCCAGGCCCCCCTTCCCGCAGGGCCTCACGCCGCCCCGCACGCCCGGCACCCCCTTCACACAGGCGGGAGGAGGAACGCCACCTCCCAGGCACCCCGCCTCCCCATCGGGGCCGCAGGCGCACCCGAAGGCCGAGGGGGACCCCGGCCGCCTAGCTCCGCCCCGAGGCTGCGGCTCGCCGGGGCCTGACGGGCGCCCCGCGAAGGAGCCGGGCTCGGCGCGCTGCACGGCCCCCCGCACCGCCCCCCAGACGCGCCCCAGCCTGGGTCCCGCGCGGCCCACCGGCCGGAAGCAGCTGCCCGCGGGCCGGAAGCTGCGGCCACGGCTCGGCCCCCGTCTCACGCGACCTGAGGCCACGAGGGCCCGCGAGCGCCCGCCGCGTCCCCGGGGGGCCTAGGCCGGGCAGGCGGCCCGCCAGCTGAGCGGAGCCCAGCGTCGCCGGGAGCTTACTTACGAGAGCTAAGGCCGCCGTCGCCATCTTGCGCCCGTCGCGGCCGCCGCGCGCGCCGCCCGCTCCAGCTCCCTGCGCGGTCTCGCGCGATGTAGGGGTTGGTGAGGGCCTTCGAGGAAAGACGGAACTATCGCGATAAAGGTCCTCACTCCCGCGACGTGGAAGGGAAAAGGCTCGCGCTTCCGGAGTGGGGCGGAGCCGGAGGAAGGGGCGGGGCCGACGGAAGGGGCGGGCCCAGCGCGGGGCGCTGGCGTCGCGGGCGCGCGCGCGGCGGGCCGAGGACTCCTCTGTCCAATCAGCCCCGCTGCTCCGGGTCCGGCCTCCGTTACAGAAACACGGGGTGCCGTCCGCCGCTGGTACCCGAGACCGGGCCGGACGGCCGGGCGCCCCGCAGGGCTGCAGGAGTCCCAGTCGCCCAAACCGACGAGAGTGGTAACAAAATCGCGCTATTTCGCAGGCAAATTTCGAGATGCACCATCGCATCCCAACACCTGAAGTCCGCATGCGCCTACCAGCGGGTGGTGTGTCCGCACTGAATGGGCGACGTTTGCTCTTTCCAGGATCTCATAAGCCAGTGGTGCATCGTTTAAAACAATATATATGTTTTGTTGCCCTAACCGGTTTGGCTCAGTGGATAGAGCGTCGGCCTGCGGACTCAAGGGTCCCAGGTTCGATTCCGGTCAAGGGCATGTACCTGGGTTGCGGGCACATCCCCGGTGGGGGGTGTGCAGGAGACAGCTGATCGATGTTTCTCTTTCAGCGATGTTTCTAACTCTCTATCCCTCTCCCTTCCTCTCTGTAAAAAATCAATAAAGTATATTAAAAAAAAAATATATATATATGTTTTGTTGATGTCAGAGAGGAAGAGAGACAGAAACATCAGTGATGAGAGAATCACTGATGGGCTGCCTCCTGCGCGCCCCCCACTGGGGATGGAGCCTGCAGCTGGGCACATGCCCTGACGGGGAATCCAATCGTGAGCCCCCGCTCAGAATGCATCTCACGGAGATGGCGATGGCCTTGTAAGCTCAGTGATGTGCAGCCCCGCCCCCCCCCCCGCCCCAGGGCATGCACCCAGATTCCTTAGTCCCTCCGCTGATTGTTAAAGGCCCAAGGCGCCCCTCCCTGGCTGGAGCTGCCCAGGCCAGTACCAAGACTCTAACTAAAGAAACCACGGCTGTGAGCCCAGCAACTTCAGCCTCCCTGACACAACGGCTTCTTCCCCTTCTTAACCCTGGGAGAGATCAGCATGAAACAGAGGCAGCGGCTAGTTAAACGTGGCGGAATACCTCCCGCATCATCCTCCCCTCTGAAAGGATGGGGGTGGGATTCAACAAAGGCAGGAACCCATGAAGAGAGGAGGCGGGATCTTGTGGAGCTGGGGGACAGTGGGCAGGGGGTGGGTTGGGGGGACTACAGTTGTGTCCAAGGCGTCCTTGACAGCACAGTGGGTAAAGGAGGAGGCCCCAGACCTCTGTCCCTCTCAGCAGGAGTACGAGCTCTGAGCTCTAGCAGAGGAGCTCTGGGCTGGCCAGGGGCAGGCCCTGCTGTGGAAGTGGGGGAGTGAGTGAGACCCCTGCCCTTTCACCAGGTGCCACTCGGGTCCTCAGAGAGGAGAGCCCCTCTGCATCAGCTCCCAGCTCAGGAGAAAAGGTTGACAGCTGGGGGGCGGGGGGTGCCCAGGGGAGTGGCCTGGCTAGATGCATGGTCTCAGCTCAGAACCTCTCCCTCCTGAATGCAGCCGGGCAGCCCAGGATCACCAACACCTGAGGAAGAGGGAAAACATGAAGGAAAAGGGACTCAGAAGGAACAGAGACAATAAAGCAAGAAGAAGAAGAGCTAAAATTACCTCCACAGAGATACTGGAGAGGTGCTGCATCCCAAAACAACAAGAGGCTATAAAGGACATTCAGCAAATGAGAAAGAGAGCTTACAAATGAAACGCGAGAGGAAAGCCAACAGCTCAATGGAAGGGTTGAAAGATACAGCCGAGCCCGGCCGCGCGGCTGTGGCGGAGCAGCGACCCATGCACCAGGCCGGCACGGTTCCATTCTGGGTCAGGGCACGTGTCCCGGGTGTGGGCTCTATCCCCAATGAGGAGCGTGCAGGAGGCAGCCGGTCCATGATTCTCTCCCATCACTGATGTTTCTCTCTCTCTCACTCCTTTCCTTTCCTCTCTGAAATCAATAAAAATAGGTAAAGCTGAAACCTCCCAGAATGCATAACAACAAACTAGGTAGCTCGAAAACAGAAAATGCGACCATTACCATGCTGGTCAGCACTGTCCAGAGTTTAGACCAGGCCAGGCACCTCAGGCCTCCATAATGCGGGGGGGGGGGGGCTCGGGGAGCCACAAGCACCCGCACGCTGATGGCAGCTCCCCTGTGAAATGGGTATGTAATGCAGCAGTCAGAGGCTTGTGGCTGAGCGCTGTTCTCACGACACCCTCACCTCGTGGGACCCGTGCAGCAGCCCTGGAGCGGGCACTATGACCCCGTGTTTGCAGAGGAGGCAGCAGAAGCACAGACCGACGTCCCAGGGCAGGACGCAGAGGAACAACTCCCGGACTCCTGACCACCACCTCTCGTGCCTCTCAAAAGACAAGCCCAACCTCTACATGACAAGAGTTCCAGACACTAGGGAGAGGGGAGAAATAAATGTGTAAAAAAATGTTCTAGAATCGAAAGGTGGGGAATCTCTCAACACGATGGAAGAGGCTACATCAAGGCATGTGGCTGGGAACTCCCAGAGCATGGGACAAAAGGGATATGGAGAGAGAGGGAGGAGAGAGAGAGCGAGAGTGAAGAGAGAGAGAGAGAGAGAGTGAGCGAATAAGCAAAGGGTCAGAGTCAGGAAGGCACCGAGTTCTGGGGCCAGAAGAAAATCTACCTTCCATGTCTTGGGAAGAAATGGCTCAACCTCGCCAGCCTTTGTACCTGGCCACCCTGACGCGCAGATGTGAGTCCCATGGGAACAGGCCAAGACCCCCCACTTCCCGTGCACCCTCTCGGGAAGCCGGGAGGATGTTCTTCCCCGAACGGCAAACGGGCGGAGGCAGGCTGGGACCCTGAGGCCGGGGGAGCGCCAGGAGCCAGGGCAGGAGCAGGCCCTGCTGGCAGCTGCGCCCAAGGACAAGCAGCCTGGGGCGGCGTGGGCAGGGCGGGGCTCCGGGGGGAGGTGAGACCGAGTAGGCACTTAGGTCAGGGGTCCCCCAAACTGAGGGGAGGCCCCCCTCCTGCAGGAGGATGCAAGGGTGAATTGAGACATGCACAGAAACCAAGTAAACAAACCGGAGAGGCAATTATTAACTCCAGGGGAAACCAAAAGTTGTGCAAGAAAAGCAACTATAACCCCGGGACACCTTGTTCTCTGCCGGGGCCGTGGCGATGCAGCTGTGAGAACACTCTTCACTCTGGCATGGTGGCGGGCCAGGGGACCCTAATGTGAACACGCACACAAACGCAGTCGAAAGGCCTGTGGTTTGGTGGGACCTGGATTTTAAATGACAGGAGATGCGGCTAAGAGTGACCCTGGAAAGGATCAGGGCCGGAGACGACGTTTATTATTATTCGCCTAAAAAAACCACTTTACTTTTTAAAATAATATGCGTATAACTTTGATAAACGTTAAAACGAAAACCTCAACGTAGGCTCGACTAAAGGAGGCAGTGGCAGTAAGGGGAGTCGGCGTCCGGTTTAATCGCTGGTACAATCTGTTACTCCGCTGACATCAAACTGTTTAAGATGATGTGGATCAGACAGCTTAGCGTCAGGGTTTCCAACGAGGCATGTACGTTATTTCAGATTTGTAATTTCAGGGTGAAGGGTGTGAGAATTCAAATAGTTTTGCGGAGTGAAATGTTTATGACTGGAGAGCCACCGTATCTGCACACTTAATGTCTTGGATGTGCCTTGGTTGGTTTTGTCTTGGGCTTTGGTTCGGGCGACGCGGCAGGTGGAATAATGACTCTCCCCTCCCCCCGAAGGTGCCCGTGCCCTAATCCCCGGCCCCTGTGGATGCTCCTGCCCACGGCAGAAGGGCCCGGAGATGGGGAGACTGTCCGGGGGACTCAGCCTAATTACATGGAGCTTTTCTGGCTGCAGAAAACCAGACAGGTGGTTCACGAGAAGGACTTGGCCGCTGTTTCTGGCTTTGAAGGTGGAGGCTGGGGCCACGAGCCAAGGAATGTGGCAGCCTCTGGAAGCTGAGCTCGGCCTGCAGTTCACAGCCAGCCAAGCACGGGGCCTTGGCCCTGCCGCTGCAAGGAAATGAATGCCTGCCCAGCGCCCAGCGCATGCCATGCCTCACCCCGCAAGCCAAACCCCAACCTGAGGGAAGAGAACCCGGATTCTCCCCGGGAACCTCCAGGAAGACGTGCTCTGGGGGCGCCTCGGCTGTGGCCAGGCGAGGCCTGGGCCGGACGTCTGACATATAGAAACAACCGCCTGGGTGGGTTGTAGCCACAAAGTCTGGGTGATTCTTGTAGCAGCCACAGGCACCTGGTCGGTGGGAGCTTCCCCGGGTTGGCCTCTGAAACGCCTAAAAGGAACCCTGAATGCACTACATGTACGTGTACGCATGCAGTGTGAATGGTCAGTGTTTACATCTGAGAACAGAGGAGGGGGCCCGAGAGAAGCCAGTCCAGGGCAATGGGGGTGGTTGGCGGTGGGCAGGACGGGGGTGGGGGAGGCCCCTGGGGGGTGAGTTTGAAGGAGGCACCGTGAGGAGCAGGGGAGGAGTCTGACCTGACCCCTCTAGGCCAGGGAAGGTGGGAGAGAAAAGAGCCCTTTGGAGGGGCTGCAGGGCCCAGCCTCAGAGCCGTGCAAGCTCAGAGAGGGTTCCGGAGCGGCTGCGCTGCAGGCGGGATGGGGCGCCAGAACCACGTGGTGCTGGGGGCTGGGTGTCTCTGGCTGCTCCTCCCGCCAGGTGGGGGCCCTGCAACCTGCCCGATGCTGCAGGTGCCGGACCATTGACTGGAGGTGGGCGCTCCCTGTGGGTCTGTGGTGCCCCCCTCAAGGGCACCCACAGCTTGGAGGGTGGGGTCATGGGAAGGAATGGTGAGCTGGGAGGCAGGTGGGGTGAGGGGATCCTGGTTCCAGGAATGGGCGTGGCCACATCACGGCCGCCCTCCCCGCCGGTGGGCTCAGCCCCCATCCCCACGGCCAGGGTCTCTCAGGAGGGAGGGCCCTCGTCCAGGCCGCCGGTCCCAGGCCTGGCGCCCCGCTTCCCTGTGCGTCACTGGGCTCCGCGGTACTTGAGGAAGGTGCTTTCTAGGAAGGCGGCCAGCTTGGTCCGGTCGTCCTGCAGGGCGGGAGGTCGGCATAGGGGACCGGCCCCCTCCCCTCCCCTCCCCTCCCTCCCCACCTGGCCAAGCGGCCGGTACCTCGTGCAGGAAGCCATAGTGCACCAGCTCTGCTGCCAGGTCCTGGGCGCTGTCCGCTGTGCAGAGGCCAAGGGGGCAGGTGTAAGGTCAGGGGCACAGGAAAAGCAGGGGCAGTGGCTGCTCCCACCACTGCAGGCGGGCGGGGCGGGGCGGATCCCGGTGGCGCGCATGGTGCGCATGTCCACTTACTTGGGAGCAGGTCGTAAGTGAGCTGCCGGTGCAGCCGGTCCTCTAGCACGAGCAGCAGCGTGAGCTGGGGAGGCGAGAGGCAAGGTCAGCTCTGGCCCGCCCCTGCCCCGCCCCGCCCCCCAGCCTGGGCACCCCACTCCCAGCCCCACCCCCAGCCTGGGCCCCCGACTCCCAGCCCCACCCCCAGCCTGGGCCCCCCACTCCCAGCCCCCCCCCAGCCTGGGCCCCCCACTCCCAGCCCCCCCCCAGCCTGGGCCCCGCGCCCCCACCCCCAGCCTGGGCCCGGCGCCCCCACCCTGCTCACATGCCAGCGCGCCTTGTCCTCGCTCCTCTCCAGGTTACACTGCATCTGGATCACCTGGGGGCGGTGGGGGCCCAAGGTCACCCACGAAGGCTCAGACTCAGCAACTGAGGAGCAAGAGCGGATGCACCTCCAAGGGGCCCAGAGGGAGAGAGGCCTGGGCCGGGGCTGGTCACCGCTCACGAGGGTGTGAGAGGGTCTGCACAGGTGCAGGGAACAGCTGGGCAGAGGGGGCTGGGCAAGCAGAGGTCGGAGCACAGGAAACAGCAGGGCCAGGCCCCGCTGAGGGCCCCACGGGCTCTGGGCAGCGCTGGCTGTTGGGACATGACTTCTGGCTGCGGTGTGGAGGGGAGCCAAGAGGAAGGAGGCCAGCGGGGAGGGGGGCATCCAGGTAGGGAACAGAGGTGCCCGGAGCAGGGCAGTGACCATGGAGATACCCACAAGGGCAAAGCCAGAGGCTCTGGAACCAGGGGTTATGGACATGGAAGCAGGGAGGGAGCCAGGCAGGAGGAGGGGCCGGGAAAACATGATGCCGAGGGGGGCGTGGGGGGCACCAGGACAACAACGTCAAGGAGTCAGCAAGCCAAGGGGGCGGCTTCAGAGGGGCGGGGGCAGGTGAGATTCCCCGACAAGGGCTCCTGGAGCAGGGCCAGCTCTTAGGACACAGGCAGCAAGAGGTGGGAGAGGGGTGTCTGTAGGGGCAAGGAGTCTCTGGGAAAGGGGGTACCCCAGCTTCTCTTAACACCCCCAACTCCACAGAGGGGTCGGCCCGGCTCTGGTTTCCAGCAGTGTGGAGAGTGGGGCTGGGGACACTCCAGGCCCAGCCGCGTGCGGGGCACCCGCCTGGCAGTGCCCAGCAGGGTGGGGGCTCACCTTTCTGGTCTCTGAGTCAAAGGGCTCTGGCGTGGGGGTCTTGGCCTTCTGGGCCTCCTCTGGGGGCGGGGCTAGCACGCGGGGCAGCCCCAGGGGCCGAGCAGCAGCAAAGTTCATCAGAGGGTAGATCCCGTTTCTGGGGACACAGCGGGGATGACTGGGGGCTCGGGCCTGGCAGCCACCTGCCCCCCGCCTCACGCCAGCTCTCACCTGACGTCCTCTAGGAATTTGTCCAGCTCCATGCAGGAGACCTCCGAGTACCTGGCATGGGCGTGAGAAGCACATGAGGGCAGCTGGCCGGCCCGCCTGGCCCGGGGCAGGAGGGAGCGGGGCCAGCCAGATGGAGAAGCGAGGCCCGGGGCAGCGGCGCTCACCGCCACTGCAGGGGGGGCCGGGGGGGCCGGCAGATCTCGGCCAGCACTGCGTGCATGTCCATGGACTTGGTCTTCTCCTCCACCACGTTCTCAGGCATGAGGTCTGCAGGCCAGAGGGGCACTCAGGGGCCGAGCTGGCGCCCTGCCTCATCCCCACCCCGGGCCCTGCCCCCCTCCCCCCCCCCCCCTCCGCCCTCACACTGGTGCTGGATGAAGCAGTGAGCTGCCAGGAGCTTCAGCGAGTGCACCTCGAAGAGCACGCGGTGGAACAGGAGGTTGTGGGCAGAGGGCCTGTGGGCGGGGTCCCGCGCCAGGCAGGAGAGGATGAACTCCTGGGGGCCAGGAGAGAAGAGGCCGCGCTGCATGGAGTTTCTCTGCTCTGGCCCTGAGGCCCCCAGACCGCAAGGGTCCCCCCCTGGAGCCTTCATGACGTGCACAGGGGGAGGCATCCTGCTAGCCGCCAGGACTGATCCTACAAACAGGACAGCCAGGCCCTGGGTCCCTAACTTCCCCTCAAACTCACAAAAACCTGGTGCGGGGTGAGGGTGGGGGGCCGGGAGCACTGTAGTCGGATTCACAGAGGAAGTCTGCAGGAGGGCGGGCAGATCAGCCTGCCACGCCCCCCCCAGCAGGTCACATGGCCTTGCATGAACCCACCCACCTTGGCCAGCCCTTCTGCTGGAGATGACCTTGAAAGGTCCCTGCCCCCCATCCATGCCTTGCACTGCCTGCCTCTCTTGTCTGTCTGGGCTCCACCTCCCCGCCAGCCCCATCCAGGCCCCATCACTTTTCTCTCCCATCCCCAGAGGCCGTGTGCTTAAGCCAGATTCCCAGACTCCAGCCAGAGGCTGTGGGTGAAGCTCCATCCCAGGCTCCGTCTGCCCACCCAGCTGCCCACACAAAGGCTTAAAGGCAACAATGTGGAGCCAGGCAGACCAGGTGCAAACACTGGGTCCACTGCTCACTCGGGAGCCTCTCTGAGCCTCAGTTTTTTTATCTATAAAATGGGCATCACAACAGTACTCACCCACTATGTCTCTGGTTTCCCTGACCTAATGATGTGCCCTTAAAAAAAAAAAAAAATAGAGGCCAGCCGGGCCATAGTGGCTCAGTGGTTGAGCCGTGGACCTATGAACCAGGAGGTCACAGTTCAAGGTTCAGTTCTTGGTCAGGGCACGGCCGGGGTTGTGGGCTTGATCCCCAGTGGGGGGCATGCAGGAGGCAGTGGTCCATGATTCTCTCTCATCGTTGATGTTTCTATCTCTCTCTCCCTTCCTCTCTGAGATCAATAAAAATATATTAAAAAAAAAAAAAGATGTGCCCTTGGAGGCTTCAGGCTTGGAACTCAACACCCACTCAAGTAAGGCCCTCCTGGTGGGCGGCCCGGGCAGCCCTGACCCACGCACCCCCAGGACTGCCCCAAACCTGGCACCAGACCCCCTTGGGGGGGGAGCACTGCTTACCCGCATGTTGGGGTCGCTCAGGGAGTGCCTGGCCCGCGCGATGGCCTCCTCGGTGACCCGGGTGTCCCCGTTGGCCTGGATCTCCAGCACGGCCATCTGAGGGCAGGGCTGGTCAGGCGGGCGGGGTGCCAGGGGAGATGGGGCGGGCAGCTGGGCAGAGGCCAGGCGGCCATGGCCGTACCTCCAGCGCGCACATCCCAAAGGAGAAGATGTCCACGGCGGTGCGGTCAGCAACCTCTGAGAGCGGGACAGCGCGTCAGGCGGCTGTGGGGCGGGGCGGGGGGCTGCTGCAGGAGGCAGGGGGGCGGGGCGGCCTCGCGGAGCGGACTCACCTCCATACTCCGGGGGGAAGAAGTGCAGGTTCCGCAGTTCCTCCCGCTCCGCGCGGATGGGGCTTCGAAGGTCATCGGGGAGCGCTAGGAGGGGCGTGGAGATGAGCAGACCGGCCCTCTCCGCGGCCCTCCATCCCCGAGGGCCCCCACGCACCGTTGGAGAAGATGCGGTGCCACACTGCGCGGGGCGCGGGGGAGAAAGAGCGGGGTCAGCGGGGTGGGGCTGCGGGCGGCCGGCCCTCGGCCCGCCGTCCCCGCTCCGCCCCGACCTGCCCGCACCGGAGCCGATCTTGATGAGGCCGTTGTGCTGGATGAAGATGGTGTCGCTCGTCAGGTTCCCGTGGATGATGGGGGGGCTGCAGGCGTGCAGGAAGCTGCCGGCCGGGGAGCGGAGAGCGGGTCAGGGGCGCTGGGAGGAGGGTGGGCGGGGCAGGGGCGCGGGCGCGGGCGGCCCAGACTCACCTGAGCGCCGACAGGATCTGCGTGCACCAGCGCTTCCAGGCCTGGCGGCGGGCGGGCGCATCCGTGGGTCGGACGGGCGGGGAGAGGCGGCTGGGCCTGCAGGGCCCCCACCGCGACCCCTGCCCCGGCTCAACCCCGTTCCTGCTCCCGAAGCCGCCCCTCTCCCCGCGCGTCCCGACCCCACCTCTCCCCGCCCGCTCCCCGCTCCCCATACCCGCGCGTTCATGGCCTTGTGGTTCTTCTTGGTCTTTTTGAGGAACTGCTTGAGGCTGCCCGACGACACGTACTCCGTGATGAAGATAACCTGCAGGGCGGGCGGACGGTATCGGGCTCCGCCAGCTGCGGGCGCCGGTGCCCACGGGCGCCCCACCCGCCGCGCCGCGCCCGCTCCCGCCGGCCGCTCACCCTCGCGCGGGCCTCGGAGGCGTCCAGCCAGTACTTGTGCAGCTTCACGATGTTGGGGTGGTCCACCAGCACCAGCTGCTCAAACATGGTCTGGATCTTCTCCTGGGAGGCGTGGGGGTGCGGTCACGAGGTGGCCACCAGCGGTGGGTGCGGGGGACGCCACAGGCCTCACCTCGTGTGCAGAGAAGGCCTTCCTGTCGCTGAAGCGCAGCTCGTTCCACACCACCTCCACGCCCTCCTCCGTGTCCATGGCCAGGAAGGTGCTCTGCACGCCCGGCATGTTGCCCTGGTTCACCTGGGGGTGGGGTGGGGGTTGTCGGGGAGGCGGCGGGGCTGGGGCTCCGCTCACACCCTTCCCACGGCCCAGCCCGGAGGCGGGCCTGGCCCTGGGGCGGGGGGGGGGAGCTGAGGGCACCCAGGGGCGGGGCTGAGGGGTTTGGAGCAGGTTCAGGGCGCCGAGCAGGTCCCCGGAGGCTGGTGGCTGGTCCCAGGGGCCTGGGGAAGTGGCTCTGCTAGGCTGGCCCTTAGGGATCGGGGTTCCTCTCCAGGGCGCGGGCCCAGGCCAAAGGGGTGCACGAACGGGGTCGCCCCCTCGAGGCTGCGGAGAGGTTTCGGGTCTCCTGCTCCCCCAGCGACCCCCGGACCCGTCCCCGTGGTGCCCACCTGCTCCCGCCGCTTCTGCCAGCGGCCGCACGGGCTCTCTTCCAGGATGTCGCTCTCGTCTTCGCTCTCCTCCTCCCGCTCCCGCTCCCGGCCCCGCCTGGGCGCAGGCTCGGGAGCCGCCATGGCTCGGCGGGCCCAGGCCGCCGCCCGCCCTGCGATCCGCCGCCGCCGCCCGCCCGCCCAGGCCCTGCGCACAGAGCCGAGCCCGGTGCGGAGCCGCCACTGCTGGGAGCCACGACCCAGGCTCTGGGAATTGAGCGGAGCGGGCGCGCGACCCGGAGGGCGGAGCCCGCCCGCCCGGCCGGAGCCGCCTCCTCGGACCGGATCCCGAGTGGAGCTCCCCGCGGGCGGCTGAGCCCGCGCAGCGCGCGAGCAGGCCCCGCCCGTCGGCGCCCGCAGCCCCGCCCCGCCAGTCCCCGCCCTGGAGCCACGCCCGACCGCAGGCCCCGCCCCGCGCGAGGCCGCGCCCTGGCCCAGGGCCGTCCATCCTCGGCTAAGACCGGCCCCGCCACCCGGCCCCGCAGCCCAATCTGAGCCCCGCCCCACGTGAAGCCCCGCCCCAGGTTAGGTCCGTCCCACCAAGGCCCCGCCCCACAGAACAAGCCACGCCCCGGCGCAGGCGGCACCGATCCCCGCGTTCCGCGTACCGGCCGGACGCCCACCCTTAAGCCCCGCCCCACAGAAGGCCCGGTCTCGCCTGAGACCCCGCCCCGACTCCCCCCACCTGTCCATCGCGGGCTAATCCCCGCCCCCTAGAAAGTCCTGCCCCGCCCACCTGGCTAATGCCTCGCCCCTCGGGCCCGCCCCTGTCTAGGCCACACCCACCCGCGCCTACGGCCCCGCCCCGGAAAAGCCCACACGAGGCCCCGCCCCCACTTCTCTCTGGAGGAGGCGGGGTGGAGCCGCGTCCCTCCCTGCTTCCCTGGGCGCTGCAGCCAGCGGGGCGGCCAGGATCGGGTCCTGGGGCCGGCCCAGCCCAGCTCTTAGAGCCTCGCGTTCTCCCCCTGCCCACCGCACCCCCGTCACGAACAGCCCGGAACCGCGGTGGCCTCCGGGCTTCCCCCTCGGTTGGACCCAGAGTGGAGGGGACTGGGGCAGCCTGCTGGCCGGCTTGCTCCCCTGGGGTCTGGGGGGGCGGCCTGGGATCTGCACCTGGACCTGAGACCCGGGCCGGCCGGGAGGCCCGCTCTCCCACAGGAATGCGGGGAGGAGTCGCCTTCCCTGGGCGATCCCTGGCGCTGCAGGTGGATCCTAAAGTGAGAGTCATGAGTGAGGCCGCTAAACGGAGGAACGGATGGGGTGGATTAGCACACAAAAGGCACACTGACTTCAAACGGAAGAAAGGCTTTAATAACAACCAGAAAACACAAAAACGCTGCAGACACCCCAGTGTGACAGGCTGAGGTCCCAGGAACAGAAAGTCCTTTGTTCCAAGCGCAGCGGAGCCTATAAGATGGCCACCCGCCAATATTCCCAGAAATAAAAACAAAGCACAAGGGGGGCCACCGCTGGTCAGGAGGAACACAGCCAGGGAACAGGCCTGCTCTGGATGCAAAGGAAACACGCGCACCACGGGAGGCCATGGGAAGGGAACAATGTTACCAGATACATTTAAACACTGAGCCGCCCAGCCATTGGCTCCGTGGTTGAGCAACGGCCCAGGAACCCAGAGGTCCCGGGTTCGATGCCAGGGTTGCCCACTCCATCCCCAGAACGGGGCTTGCTGGAGGCAGCTGACCGATGTTTCTCTCTCATCCATGTTTCTATCTCCCTATCGCTCTCCTCTCACTATAAAATCAAAAATGTATACATTTTAAAAACTAAGTGAAACCAAATTAAAGAATATTTTAAAATCTTGAAGAGTAGAGTAAGATAAATTTGAGAGTTAACATTCCACCACACGAGAAGTCCGTTCACCCTCAAGACAGAGAAAGAAGTAACAGGCCAGTTTCAGGGTCAGGAGTGGCCTTCTGCAACAGCTGCATGTAGGTGAGGTTCTCGTGCGTGTTGGGGTCGAAGAAGCCCTTGGTGTCGTCGCTGGGGTCGGCCAGAACGCGGTTCATCTCCTCGTCGAAGTAGCCGTTCTTGTAGGCCACCTCCACGGGCACGCGGTGGCTGTGCACGGGGTCGATGATGCCGCCCGTGGCGATCTGGGCCTCCAGCAGGCGGATGCCGTGGTCCCGGACGATCAGCTCCTTCTTCATGGCCTGGAAGAGGGAGATCTGCTCCCCGGTGTAGGGGTCGGTGTAGCCGGTGACCGCCCGCTCGGCCGACAGCAGCTTGTCCCGGATCTCGCCGCCCACCAGGTCCGCGGCCACGGCCTCGTCCACGGACAGCCGCCGGTTGCCCACGGGGTCGATGAGGAAGCCGGTGGCCGCCTGGGCCTCCAGCAGCACCAGGGCCGTGCCCGGCCGCAGGTGGCCCTTCCACATGGCCTGGTAGACGCTCATCTTCTCCCGCCTCCCGGGCTGGTCCCTGGCGGGCACCAGCACCCCCGCGATGCAGCTCGTGCCCTCCAGGTAGCGCTTGACCGAGTCCATCTTCATCACCTCCTGGGGGCTCTTGGTGCCCTGGGCCAGGCCCTGCAGGGTCTCGGGGTCCAGGACCTGGGAGGCGCCCAGCTGGGACGCGGTCACCTGGCGCCTCAGGCCCGGGAAGGACATCTTGCTGAGCCGTTGCTCCGTCTCCTCGACGACCTGGGTGAGGACGGCCACCAGGCCCGGCAGGGCCAGGGCGCCGGCCGCGTGCTGGGCCAGCAGCTCTTCCCGGCGGGCCTGGCTCAGGTAGGAGGAGGAGAGGACGTCCCACACGGACACCGGCTGCCCCTGGAATCGCCCGGCATGCACCTCCATGGTGGCCGCACGCAGAGCCTGCTCCTGGAGGCGCCTGGCGGCCTGGGGGTCGGCCTGGGGGTCACCACGCCCCGGGGGGCTGGCCTCCTGGAGGTGCTGGGTGCCCTGGGCCCCCTCGGCCTCCTCGATGATGGTGGTCAGCCGGCGGGTCAGCGCGGGCAGGCCCAGCCTCCCCGAGCGGAACTGGGCCAGCAGCTGCTCCCTGCTGCCGGCGCTCACGTAGTCGGACTCCAGCACGTCCCACACGGGTACGGCCCGCCCCCGCAGGCGGCCCACCTTCACCTCCATGGTGACGGCGCTCAGGGCCCGCTGAGGGTCGGCCGGGGCCGGGTGCGGGCTCCCTTCCGGGGCCCCGGCCAGCAGCGAGGTGAGCGAGGCGCCCAGCTCCTGCGCGGTCAGCGTGCCCGCCCGGTACTTGACCAGCAGGTCCTGCCGCAGGCTCTCGGACACCTCCCGGTAGAAGAGCAGCTCCCAGACCGAGACGTCCAGGCCCTGGGTGCCGCCGGCGCCAGGGGGCAGCGTCACGCGGATGTCGTGCAGGGCGCGGCGCAGCTCCTCGCTGAGCTGGCGCACGACGGAGCCCTGGCCGGCCAGCTGCAGCATGTAGAGCCCCGTGTCGGGGTCGCGCACGCAGCGACGCAGCAGCTGCATGTAGGTGAGGTTCTCGTGCGTGTTGGGGTCAAAGAAGCCCTTGGTGTCGTCGCTGGGGTCGGCCAGAACGCGGTTCATCTCCTCGTCGAAGTAGCCGTTCTTGTAGGCCACCTCCACGGGCACGCGGTGGCTGTGCACGGGGTCGATGATGCCGCCCGTGGCGATCTGGGCCTCCAGCAGGCGGATGCCGTGGTCCCGGACGATCAGCTCCTTCTTCATGGCCTGGAAGAGGGAGATCTGCTCCCCGGTGTAGGGGTCGGTGTAGCCGGTGACCGCCCGCTCGGCCGACAGCAGCTTGTCCCGGATCTCGCCGCCCACCAGGTCCGCGGCCACGGCCTCGTCCACGGACAGCCGCCGGTTGCCCACGGGGTCGATGAGGAAGCCGGTGGCCGCCTGGGCCTCCAGCAGCACCAGGGCCGTGCCCGGCCGCAGGTGGCCCTTCCACATGGCCTGGTAGACGCTCATCTTCTCCCGCCTCCCGGGCTGGTCCCTGGCGGGCACCAGCACCCCCGCGATGCAGCTCGTGCCCTCCAGGTAGCGCTTGACCGAGTCCATCTTCATCACCTCCTGGGGGCTCTTGGTGCCCTGGGCCAGGCCCTGCAGGGTCTCGGGGTCCAGGACCTGGGAGGCGCCCAGCTGGGACGCGGTCACCTGGCGCCTCAGGCCCGGGAAGGACATCTTGCTGAGCCGTTGCTCCGTCTCCTCGACGACCTGGGTGAGGACGGCCACCAGGCCCGGCAGGGCCAGGGCGCCGGCCGCGTGCTGGGCCAGCAGCTCTTCCCGGCGGGCCTGGCTCAGGTAGGAGGAGGAGAGGACGTCCCACACGGACACCGGCTGCCCCTGGAATCGCCCGGCATGCACCTCCATGGTGGCCGCACGCAGAGCCTGCTCCTGGAGGCGCCTGGCGGCCTGGGGGTCGGCCTGGGGGTCACCACGCCCCGGGGGGCTGGCCTCCTGGAGGTGCTGGGTGCCCTGGGCCCCCTCGGCCTCCTCGATGATGGTGGTCAGCCGGCGGGTCAGCGCGGGCAGGCCCAGCCTCCCCGAGCGGAACTGGGCCAGCAGCTGCTCCCTGCTGCCGGCGCTCACGTAGTCGGACTCCAGCACGTCCCACACGGGTACGGCCCGCCCCCGCAGGCGGCCCACCTTCACCTCCATGGTGACGGCGCTCAGGGCCCGCTGAGGGTCGGCCGGGGCCGGGTGCGGGCTCCCTTCCGGGGCCCCGGCCAGCAGCGAGGTGAGCGAGGCGCCCAGCTCCTGCGCGGTCAGCGTGCCCGCCCGGTACTTGACCAGCAGGTCCTGCCGCAGGCTCTCGGACACCTCCCGGTAGAAGAGCAGCTCCCAGACCGAGACGTCCAGGCCCTGGGTGCCGCCGGCGCCAGGGGGCAGCGTCACGCGGATGTCGTGCAGGGCGCGGCGCAGCTCCTCGCTGAGCTGGCGCACGACGGAGCCCTGGCCGGCCAGCTGCAGCATGTAGAGCCCCGTGTCGGGGTCGCGCACGCAGCGACGCAGCAGCTGCATGTAGGTGAGGTTCTCGTGCGTGTTGGGGTCAAAGAAGCCCTTGGTGTCGTCGCTGGGGTCGGCCAGAACGCGGTTCATCTCCTCGTCGAAGTAGCCGTTCTTGTAGGCCACCTCCACGGGCACGCGGTGGCTGTGCACGGGGTCGATGATGCCGCCCGTGGCGATCTGGGCCTCCAGCAGGCGGATGCCGTGGTCCCGGACGATCAGCTCCTTCTTCATGGCCTGGAAGAGGGAGATCTGCTCCCCGGTGTAGGGGTCGGTGTAGCCGGTGACCGCCCGCTCGGCCGACAGCAGCTTGTCCCGGATCTCGCCGCCCACCAGGTCCGCGGCCACGGCCTCGTCCACGGACAGCCGCCGGTTGCCCACGGGGTCGATGAGGAAGCCGGTGGCCGCCTGGGCCTCCAGCAGCACCAGGGCCGTGCCCGGCCGCAGGTGGCCCTTCCACATGGCCTGGTAGACGCTCATCTTCTCCCGCCTCCCGGGCTGGTCCCTGGCGGGCACCAGCACCCCCGCGATGCAGCTCGTGCCCTCCAGGTAGCGCTTGACCGAGTCCATCTTCATCACCTCCTGGGGGCTCTTGGTGCCCTGGGCCAGGCCCTGCAGGGTCTCGGGGTCCAGGACCTGGGAGGCGCCCAGCTGGGACGCGGTCACCTGGCGCCTCAGGCCCGGGAAGGACATCTTGCTGAGCCGTTGCTCCGTCTCCTCGACGACCTGGGTGAGGACGGCCACCAGGCCCGGCAGGGCCAGGGCGCCGGCCGCGTGCTGGGCCAGCAGCTCTTCCCGGCGGGCCTGGCTCAGGTAGGAGGAGGAGAGGACGTCCCACACGGACACCGGCTGCCCCTGGAATCGCCCGGCATGCACCTCCATGGTGGCCGCACGCAGAGCCTGCTCCTGGAGGCGCCTGGCGGCCTGGGGGTCGGCCTGGGGGTCACCACGCCCCGGGGGGCTGGCCTCCTGGAGGTGCTGGGTGCCCTGGGCCCCCTCGGCCTCCTCGATGATGGTGGTCAGCCGGCGGGTCAGCGCGGGCAGGCCCAGCCTCCCCGAGCGGAACTGGGCCAGCAGCTGCTCCCTGCTGCCGGCGCTCACGTAGTCGGACTCCAGCACGTCCCACACGGGTACGGCCCGCCCCCGCAGGCGGCCCACCTTCACCTCCATGGTGACGGCGCTCAGGGCCCGCTGAGGGTCGGCCGGGGCCGGGTGCGGGCTCCCTTCCGGGGCCCCGGCCAGCAGCGAGGTGAGCGAGGCGCCCAGCTCCTGCGCGGTCAGCGTGCCCGCCCGGTACTTGACCAGCAGGTCCTGCCGCAGGCTCTCGGACACCTCCCGGTAGAAGAGCAGCTCCCAGACCGAGACGTCCAGGCCCTGGGTGCCGCCGGCGCCAGGGGGCAGCGTCACGCGGATGTCGTGCAGGGCGCGGCGCAGCTCCTCGCTGAGCTGGCGCACGACGGAGCCCTGGCCGGCCAGCTGCAGCATGTAGAGCCCCGTGTCGGGGTCGCGCACGCAGCGACGCAGCAGCTGCATGTAGGTGAGGTTCTCGTGCGTGTTGGGGTCAAAGAAGCCCTTGGTGTCGTCGCTGGGGTCGGCCAGAACGCGGTTCATCTCCTCGTCGAAGTAGCCGTTCTTGTAGGCCACCTCCACGGGCACGCGGTGGCTGTGCACGGGGTCGATGATGCCGCCCGTGGCGATCTGGGCCTCCAGCAGGCGGATGCCGTGGTCCCGGACGATCAGCTCCTTCTTCATGGCCTGGAAGAGGGAGATCTGCTCCCCGGTGTAGGGGTCGGTGTAGCCGGTGACCGCCCGCTCGGCCGACAGCAGCTTGTCCCGGATCTCGCCGCCCACCAGGTCCGCGGCCACGGCCTCGTCCACGGACAGCCGCCGGTTGCCCACGGGGTCGATGAGGAAGCCGGTGGCCGCCTGGGCCTCCAGCAGCACCAGGGCCGTGCCCGGCCGCAGGTGGCCCTTCCACATGGCCTGGTAGACGCTCATCTTCTCCCGCCTCCCGGGCTGGTCCCTGGCGGGCACCAGCACCCCCGCGATGCAGCTCGTGCCCTCCAGGTAGCGCTTGACCGAGTCCATCTTCATCACCTCCTGGGGGCTCTTGGTGCCCTGGGCCAGGCCCTGCAGGGTCTCGGGGTCCAGGACCTGGGAGGCGCCCAGCTGGGACGCGGTCACCTGGCGCCTCAGGCCCGGGAAGGACATCTTGCTGAGCCGTTGCTCCGTCTCCTCGACGACCTGGGTGAGGACGGCCACCAGGCCCGGCAGGGCCAGGGCGCCGGCCGCGTGCTGGGCCAGCAGCTCTTCCCGGCGGGCCTGGCTCAGGTAGGAGGAGGAGAGGACGTCCCACACGGACACCGGCTGCCCCTGGAATCGCCCGGCATGCACCTCCATGGTGGCCGCACGCAGAGCCTGCTCCTGGAGGCGCCTGGCGGCCTGGGGGTCGGCCTGGGGGTCACCACGCCCCGGGGGGCTGGCCTCCTGGAGGTGCTGGGTGCCCTGGGCCCCCTCGGCCTCCTCGATGATGGTGGTCAGCCGGCGGGTCAGCGCGGGCAGGCCCAGCCTCCCCGAGCGGAACTGGGCCAGCAGCTGCTCCCTGCTGCCGGCGCTCACGTAGTCGGACTCCAGCACGTCCCACACGGGTACGGCCCGCCCCCGCAGGCGGCCCACCTTCACCTCCATGGTGACGGCGCTCAGGGCCCGCTGAGGGTCGGCCGGGGCCGGGTGCGGGCTCCCTTCCGGGGCCCCGGCCAGCAGCGAGGTGAGCGAGGCGCCCAGCTCCTGCGCGGTCAGCGTGCCCGCCCGGTACTTGACCAGCAGGTCCTGCCGCAGGCTCTCGGACACCTCCCGGTAGAAGAGCAGCTCCCAGACCGAGACGTCCAGGCCCTGGGTGCCGCCGGCGCCAGGGGGCAGCGTCACGCGGATGTCGTGCAGGGCGCGGCGCAGCTCCTCGCTGAGCTGGCGCACGACGGAGCCCTGGCCGGCCAGCTGCAGCATGTAGAGCCCCGTGTCGGGGTCGCGCACGCAGCGACGCAGCAGCTGCATGTAGGTGAGGTTCTCGTGCGTGTTGGGGTCAAAGAAGCCCTTGGTGTCGTCGCTGGGGTCGGCCAGAACGCGGTTCATCTCCTCGTCGAAGTAGCCGTTCTTGTAGGCCACCTCCACGGGCACGCGGTGGCTGTGCACGGGGTCGATGATGCCGCCCGTGGCGATCTGGGCCTCCAGCAGGCGGATGCCGTGGTCCCGGACGATCAGCTCCTTCTTCATGGCCTGGAAGAGGGAGATCTGCTCCCCGGTGTAGGGGTCGGTGTAGCCGGTGACCGCCCGCTCGGCCGACAGCAGCTTGTCCCGGATCTCGCCGCCCACCAGGTCCGCGGCCACGGCCTCGTCCACGGACAGCCGCCGGTTGCCCACGGGGTCGATGAGGAAGCCGGTGGCCGCCTGGGCCTCCAGCAGCACCAGGGCCGTGCCCGGCCGCAGGTGGCCCTTCCACATGGCCTGGTAGACGCTCATCTTCTCCCGCCTCCCGGGCTGGTCCCTGGCGGGCACCAGCACCCCCGCGATGCAGCTCGTGCCCTCCAGGTAGCGCTTGACCGAGTCCATCTTCATCACCTCCTGGGGGCTCTTGGTGCCCTGGGCCAGGCCCTGCAGGGTCTCGGGGTCCAGGACCTGGGAGGCGCCCAGCTGGGACGCGGTCACCTGGCGCCTCAGGCCCGGGAAGGACATCTTGCTGAGCCGTTGCTCCGTCTCCTCGACGACCTGGGTGAGGACGGCCACCAGGCCCGGCAGGGCCAGGGCGCCGGCCGCGTGCTGGGCCAGCAGCTCTTCCCGGCGGGCCTGGCTCAGGTAGGAGGAGGAGAGGACGTCCCACACGGACACCGGCTGCCCCTGGAATCGCCCGGCATGCACCTCCATGGTGGCCGCACGCAGAGCCTGCTCCTGGAGGCGCCTGGCGGCCTGGGGGTCGGCCTGGGGGTCACCACGCCCCGGGGGGCTGGCCTCCTGGAGGTGCTGGGTGCCCTGGGCCCCCTCGGCCTCCTCGATGATGGTGGTCAGCCGGCGGGTCAGCGCGGGCAGGCCCAGCCTCCCCGAGCGGAACTGGGCCAGCAGCTGCTCCCTGCTGCCGGCGCTCACGTAGTCGGACTCCAGCACGTCCCACACGGGTACGGCCCGCCCCCGCAGGCGGCCCACCTTCACCTCCATGGTGACGGCGCTCAGGGCCCGCTGAGGGTCGGCCGGGGCCGGGTGCGGGCTCCCTTCCGGGGCCCCGGCCAGCAGCGAGGTGAGCGAGGCGCCCAGCTCCTGCGCGGTCAGCGTGCCCGCCCGGTACTTGACCAGCAGGTCCTGCCGCAGGCTCTCGGACACCTCCCGGTAGAAGAGCAGCTCCCAGACCGAGACGTCCAGGCCCTGGGTGCCGCCGGCGCCAGGGGGCAGCGTCACGCGGATGTCGTGCAGGGCGCGGCGCAGCTCCTCGCTGAGCTGGCGCACGACGGAGCCCTGGCCGGCCAGCTGCAGCATGTAGAGCCCCGTGTCGGGGTCGCGCACGCAGCGACGCAGCAGCTGCATGTAGGTGAGGTTCTCGTGCGTGTTGGGGTCAAAGAAGCCCTTGGTGTCGTCGCTGGGGTCGGCCAGAACGCGGTTCATCTCCTCGTCGAAGTAGCCGTTCTTGTAGGCCACCTCCACGGGCACGCGGTGGCTGTGCACGGGGTCGATGATGCCGCCCGTGGCGATCTGGGCCTCCAGCAGGCGGATGCCGTGGTCCCGGACGATCAGCTCCTTCTTCATGGCCTGGAAGAGGGAGATCTGCTCCCCGGTGTAGGGGTCGGTGTAGCCGGTGACCGCCCGCTCGGCCGACAGCAGCTTGTCCCGGATCTCGCCGCCCACCAGGTCCGCGGCCACGGCCTCGTCCACGGACAGCCGCCGGTTGCCCACGGGGTCGATGAGGAAGCCGGTGGCCGCCTGGGCCTCCAGCAGCACCAGGGCCGTGCCCGGCCGCAGGTGGCCCTTCCACATGGCCTGGTAGATGCTCATCTTCTCCCGCCTCCCGGGCTGGTCCCTGGCGGGCACCAGCACCCCCGCGATGCAGCTCGTGCCCTCCAGGTATCGCCTCACGCCGGCTTCCTGCCCCACGTCCTCCACGCTGCTGTGGCCCGCCTCCAGTTGCTGCAGCGTTTCCTGGGTGATGATGGCCGCCTGGAAGAGCTCGGTGGCCGTGATGTGCCTCCGGATGCCCCGGAACCACAGCTGCCTTGCGCTCTTCTCCTTCTCGTCGATCATCACGAAGATTTTGTTCACCACCTTGTCCAGCGCCTTGGCCGTGTCTCGCTTGTACCTTCCCACCAACTCCAGCTTCTTCTCCTCCGTGACGTACTCGGAGTTCAGCAGCTCCCACACGGACGGCCGCTGTCCCCGGTACCTGCCCACTGGGACGTCCACCCGCTCGACCTCCAGGGCCTTCCTCGTGGCCTCGTCGATGTGCGTGGTGTCCTTCCGGTCGCGGGTCACGGGGAACAGAGCCCAGCCCGTCCCCTCTTCCTGGCGGCTTCGCCCCTGAAGCTCCTGGTACGTCACCTTCTCGTGGGTGTTGGGGTCCACGAACCTCTTGTTCATGCGCTTCTGATCAGACACGAGGGCGTAGGTGTCTCGGCGCAGACAGCCGCGCGCGTAGGCCGTGTCCAGCGGGAGCCGGAGGTGGTGCCGCGGGTCGATGACCCCGCCCGTGGCCACCTGCACTTCCAGCAGCCGGAGCGCCTCCTCCCGCTTGACCAGCTTTCTGTCCATGGCCTGGGACAGTGGGACCGTGTCCCCCGTGTCTGGGTCCGCGTAGCCTTTGGCGGCCCTCTCGGCGTCCAGGAGCCTCTCCCGCAGCTCCTCGCCCACCAGGCCCGCGGCCACGGCCTCGTCCACCGAGAGCCTCCGGCGGCCGCGGGGGTCCAGCAGGAAGCCCGTGGCCGCCTGGGCCTCCAGCAGCTGGGCCGCGAACCCCGTGGGGACGAGGCCCCTCACGCTGGCCTCGTAGAGGCTCAGCACCTCCTGCGTGGAGGGGACAGTCACCCCCGCGACGCAGCCGCTGCCCTGCAGGGCGACCCTCACGTTCGGCAGCTCCAGCAGGGCCTGGGCCCCGGGCTGCGAGTCCAGCGTCTTTTTGTCGATGACGCCGGCGTTGAACAACTCCGCGGCGGTCACCTCCCCGCCGATCCCGGCCACCCTGACCGCCTGGTGTTGCTTCTCTGTCTCCTCCACGACGGCCGTGATGAGGCCCAGCAGCTGCTGCAGGTTCAGGGCCCGGGCGTGCCACTGCTGGGCCAGCTCCCGCCGCCGCTCCTCCGAGAAGTACTGCGACGACAGCAGGTCCCAGACGGAGACGGTCCGCCCGGCGAACTGGCCCACGCGCGGGGTCATGGTCTGCGCCCGCAGAGCCCGCCTGGTGGCCTCGTCCACGTACGCGTACGTCTCCCCTCTCTTAATGATTTGCAGCAGGTACAGGCCGGTCTCGGGGTCGCGCACGCAGCGCTCCAGCAGCTGCAGGTACGTGAGGTTCTCGTGCGTGTTGGGGTCGAAGAAGCCCTTGGTGTCGTCGCTGGGGTCGGCCAGGATGCGGTTCATCTCCTCGTCGAAGTAGCCGCGCTGGTAGGCCACCTCCACGGGCACGCGGTGGCTGTGCACGGGGTCGATGATGCCGCCCGTGGCGATCTGGGCCTCCAGCAGGCGGATGCCGTGGTCCCGGACGATCAGTTCCTTCTTCATGGCCTGGAAGAGGGAGATCTGCTCCCCGGTGTAGGGGTCGGTGTAGCCGGTGACCGCCCGCTCGGCCGACAGCAGCTTCTGGTAGGTTTCCTTGCCGAACATCCCTGCCCCGAAGGCCTCCTCCACGGTCAGCTTCCGGTTCTCCGTGGGGTCGATGAGGAAGCCGGTGGCCGCCTGGGCCTCCAGCAGCACCAGGGCCGTGCCCGGCCGCAGGAGGCCCCTGCTCAGGGCCTCCGAGATGCTCATCCGCTCCTGGGTGGCCTGGACCAGGACGCCGGCGATGAAGTTGCCTCCCTCCAGGAAGGCCCGCACGCTGTCCATGGCGGTCACCTCCTGCACCGTCCTCGTGCCCTGGTTCAGCTCGTCCAGGGTCTTCTTGTCGATCACGTGGGACCGGAACAGGTCGCCGGCCGACACCTGCTTGCGCAGCCCCCGGAAGACGGCCTGCGCGGGCTTGGTCTCCGAGGCCTCCACCAGGGCGGTGAGGGCCTGCACCACCTGCCGCAGGGCCGTGGCCCGCCCCGACTGGCAGAGCGCCGCCAGCTCACGCCGCTTCTGGTCGCCCACGTACTCCGAGTGCAGCAGGTCCCAGAGCGAAACTGTGAGCCCCTTGAACCTCCCGGCCCCGACGGGCACCTTCATGGCCCTGAGGGCCACGGCCGTGTGGTTGTCCACCTCCAGGGCCACGCCCTGGGGGAGGGGCAGCAGCCACAGGCTGGTGTCCGCGTCCAGGGCACAGCGCTCCCTCAGCTGCTGGTAGGTCACCCGGTCCCGCCGGCTGGGGTCGAAGAAGAACTTGCTGTCCTCGTCCGTCCCGGTCAGCGCCTGGAGCGTCCGCTCGTCCAGGAGGCCCAGCCTGCAGGCTGCTTCCGGGGGGAGGTGCACCCCATGGGCGGGGTCCACGGCGCCCCCCGTGGCCAGCTGGGCCTGCAGGAGGGGCAGGCCCTCCCGCCGGGGCACGAGCCCCTTCTCCATGGCCTGCCACAGCGAGAGGGGGCTCCCGGAGAAGGGGTCGGTGTAGCCCGCCACGGCCCGCTCCGCCTGCCGCAGCTGCTCACTCAGCGCCCCGCTCACCAGCCCGGCCTTGACCGCGGCTTCCACAGACAGCCTCTGGTTGGTCAGAGGGTCCACGAGGGAGCCGCACGCGGCCTGGGCCTCCAGCAGGCTCTGCCCCAGGCCGGGGGGCAGCAGGCCGTCCTGCATGGCCTGGGCGATGCTGGCCTTGGTCCCCGAGGGCTGGAGCAGCACGCCGGCCACGGCGCCCGTGCCCCACAGGCAGGCCTTCACCGTGGGCTCCTCGGCCACCTCAGCGGGCGACCGTGTGCCCTGGGTCAGCGCCGCCAGGGTCTCCTGAGTGATGATGCCCGCGTCCAGCAGCCAGACCGCGGGAACCTCGCCCCGAGGGCCGGGCACGGTGACCCGGGCCCGCGCCAGGAGCTTGGCCGCCTGCACCCAGCCCCGCACGGCCGCCTGCAGCTGCGGCACCGTGGTCTTGCCCACCTGCACGTCCTCCAGGAAGCCCCGCCGCTGCTCCTCCGTGAAGTGGCAGGAGGCCAGCAGCTCCCAGAGGGACGAGCCGTCCTCCGCGCCCGGCGTGGCCTGCAGGGTCTCCCGCAGCTGCTGGTCGGAGGGGCCGGCGGGCACGCCTTCCTGCAGGGGCAGCAGGTAGAGGCCGGAAGCCTCGTCCTTCAGACACTGCCCCAGGAGCCGGGCGTAGCTGGTGCGGCCCTGGCCGTCCGGCGTGGGGAAGGTGTCCGGGGAGCTGGACAAGGCCGCCTGCATCTCCTGGTCGATGCAGCCACGCTCGGCGGCCACGGGCAGGGGGAGGTGGTAGTGGCCCGTGGGGTCGATGACCCCTCCCGTGGCCACCTGGGCCTCCAGGAGGCGGGCGGCCTGCTCCTCCCGGACGAGGCCCTTCTTCATGGCCTGGAACAGGGACACCCGCTCCTGGGAAAAGGGGTCTCGGAAGCCGGTCAGGGCGCCCTCGGCCCGTCGCAGCCGGGCGTACAGCTCGGGCCCCACCAGCTCCCGGCGCACGGCCTCCTCCACCGACAGGGCCTCCAGGCCGTCGGGGTCCGTCAGGGCTCCGGTGGCCGCCTGGGCCTCCAGCAGGGCCAGGGCCAGGCCGGGCCGCAGCAGCTGCTGCTTCATGGCCTGGTAGAGGCTGAGCCTCCGGTTGGAGGCCGGCAGCAGCACCCCGCCCACGGCGCCCGAGCCGCGCAGGGACGTGCGGACGCCTTCCACGCGGAGCAGGGCCTCGGGGCTGAGCGTCCCCGCCAGCAGCCGGTCCAGGAGCTCCTGGTCGATGATCTGGGCCTCCAGGAGCTGGTAGGCGGTGGCCCGGCCCCGCAGGGCGGGCAGCGTGACGTCCGCACACCTGGCCGCCTCCCTCTGCAGCAGCTGGGCCACCTGCTCCAGGGAGACCTCGCGCCGCCGGAAGCTGTGCAGGAGCTGCCGCCGCCGGGCCTCACTGAAGCACTCGGAGTTGAGCAGCTCCCACGCGGACACCCGGCGCCCCCGGAACCGCCCGTACTTCCCCGGGAGCAGCAGGTTCTGGAAGGCCCGCCGGGTGGCCGCGTCCGCCAGCTGGGGCTGGGCGCTGCTGAGCGGCAGCAGGTACAGGCCGGTCTCGGGGTCGCGCACGCAGCGCTCCAGCAGCTGCATGTAGGTGAGGTTCTCGTGCGTGTTGGGGTCGAAGAAGCCCTTGGTGTCGTCGCTGGGGTCGGCCAGGACGTGGTTCATCTCCTCGTCGAAGTAGCCGTTCTTGTAGGCCACCTCCACGGGCACGCGGTGGCTGTGCACGGGGTCGATGATGCCGCCCGTGGCGATCTGGGCCTCCAGCAGGCGGATGCCGTGGTCCCGGACGATCAGCTCCTTCTTCATGGCCTGGAAGAGGGAGATCTGCTCCCCGGTGTAGGGGTCGGTGTAGCCGGTGACCGCCCGCTCGGCCGACAGCAGCTTGGCGAACACGCCGGGCCCGATGACGCCGGCCCTCAGCGCCTCCTGCACGGAGTACCTCTTGTTCTCCTTGGGGTCGATGACGAAGCCGGTGGCGGCCTGCGCCTCCAGCAGGATGAGGGCCGTGCCCGGCCTGAGCAGCCCCTTCCGCTGCGCCTCGTCGATGCTGAGCCGCTCCTGGGAGCCGGGCAGCAGCAGGCCGGCGATGCAGCCCGTGCCCTGCAGGTACCGCTGCACGGAGTCCAGGCTGCCCACGTGCTGGGCCGTGGTCTGCCCGCGTGCCAGCTGCTCGTACACCTCCGGGCCGATGATCTCTGCCTTCAGCAGCTCCCCGGGGGTCACGGGGACCCGCAGCCCCGAGAAGGTGGTCTTGGCCGTGGCAGCGGCCTGCTCCAGGGTGGTCCTCAGCACCGCGGCCAGCTCCTCCACCGACAGGGCCCCCGCCCGGTGCTGCTGGGCCAGCGCCGCCCTCTGCCCCGCGGGCACGGCCTCAGAGAAGAGCAGCTCCCACAGCGACACGGGCCGGCCCCGGAACTTGCCCGCGGAGACGGTGGTGGTGGCGGCACTCAGGGCCTCCTGGGTGCTGTGCTCGATGAACGGGAGTCCCTGTGGCTCCTCCCCAGGGGCCTCCCCAGGGAGGGGCAGGAAGGCCAGCCCCGTCTCGGGGTCGGTGAGGCAGCGGGCCAGCAGCTGCCCGTAGCTGAGGCTCTCCTGCGTGCCGGGGTCCGAGAAGCCCGCGGCCCGTGAGAGCTGCTGCTGCGTCTCCTCGTCCAGGCAGGCGAAGCGCAGGGCGGCTTCCAGGGGCAGCCGCAGCCTGCGGGCCGGGCACACCAGCCCGCCCGTGGCCAGCTGCGCATCCAGGAGCCGCAGCGCCAGGGGTCTGTCCGCCAGCCCCTTCTTCATGGCCTGGAAGAGGGGGAGGCGGGAGCCGCTGAAGGGGTCGGGGAACCCCGCCACCGCCTGCTCAGCCTCCAGGAGCGGCCCGTGCAGCTCGGGGCCCACCAGGCCCGCCCGGACCGCCTCGTCCACGCACAGCCGCTGGCCGGTGGCCGGATCCACCAGCGTGCCGGTGGCGGCCTGGGCCTCGAGCAGCGGCAGCGCGGCGCCCAGCGGGAGCAGGTGCTCAGCCACGGCCTGGAAGAAGCTCTTCTTGCGGCCGGCGGGCAGCAGGACGACGCCCGCCACAGCCCCGGTGCCCTGCAGGTAGCGCCGCACCTGGGGGCGCGCGCTCACGTCGGGCACCGCCAGCCGGCCCTCCTGCAGGCCCCGGGCCGTCTCCTCGTCCAGGACCCCCGCCTCCAGCAGCTCCGCCAAGCTGGCCGCCCCGCTCAGCGTGCGGAAGGTGGTCTTCAGCGGCAGCAGGGCCAGCCCGGTGCCGGGGGCCCGCACGCACCTGCCCAGCAGCTCGCGGTAGCTCAGCCGCTCTAGCGTGTTGGGGTCCAGGAAGCCCGGAGCGCGCTCCTCCAGGCCGCGCTGCGTCTCCCGGTCCAGGAGGCCCTGCTGGCAGGCCAGCTCCGGGGCCACCCGCACACCCCGGGAGGGGTCCACCAGGCCGCCCGTGGCCAGCTGGGCCTCCAGCCAGCCCCACCCCAGGGCCCGGTCCACCACCTCCTTCCCAATGGCCTGGAAGAGGGGCAGCTTCTCGCCCCCGTAGGGGTCAGCGTAGCCGGTGACCGCCCGCTCAGCCGCCAGCAGCTTCTCCCGCAGCTCCAGGCCCACCAGGCCCCGCTGCAGGGCCACCGACACGGGCAGCAGCTGGCCCTGCGCGGGGTCCACCAGGCCCCCGGTGGCCGCCTGGGCCTCCAGCAGAGCCAGCCCGAGCCCGGCGGGCAGCAGGCCCTGCTTCATGGCCGCGTAGAGGCTTAGGGCCCGGCCAGAGGCCTCCACCAACACCCCGGCCACGCTCCTGGCCTGGGGCCCAGGGGGAGAGCCAGCTTCCGGCACGGCCTTCATGGTCTTGGGGACCGTGGTCGACTCGGGGCCGCTGGTGGCCAGGACGTCAGGAAAAGCGTCGCCGTTCATGGTGCCGGCTGGCTGCAGGCCTCGCTCTCCGGGATCCGCTATCTGCTCCCTGCGGAGGGTGGAAGGGTCCGTGAGAGCCCTGGATGGCTCAGGGGGGCAAGGTCACCCGGGAGCAATCGGGGGCCAATCCCAGAGTCTGGGCGCCCTCCAGGGGACGGGGTCAGCATCCAGGTGAGTCCCTCCATCCCCGGGCCGGCCCAGGAGGGACCAGGGCACGGACACCCTAGCGACGCCTCTGCTCCCTCCTGTGGACACGCTCAGGCCTCCCTCCAGCCCAGCACCCTCCTCCCCGACCCCATGCCCGGGAGGTGCTGGGCCCCGCGTGCCTGCCTCGGGCCTCACCACCGTGTTCACGGACACCAGCTCCCAGCTCATCCTTCGCCCGGTGACCTACAAACTCACGCCCTCTCTCCGGCTTCCTGCTGGCCGCAGCCCCACACCCCACATCCCCTCTTCCACCCTGTGACCCCCCAAGTCCCCCTCCCAGGCTGGCTCCATGTCCTTTCCCCACCCGTGCTCCCTCTCGGTATGGCTTCTCTGTGCCCACACCTGGGCACACCTGGGCGTCCGGGATGCCAGAGTCCGTGCCGAGTGCTGGCCTGGCGGGGCAATGGGCAGGGGCAGGCACAGTCTCCAGCCCGTGGGTCCCGGTCAGCTGACTCCAAGCCCAGCCCCTCCACGCTGTCCCCTCCGCCAAGAGCCGCGCACGATTCCCTGAGCGGCAGGGACAGGTCTGGCCTCCCCCCAGGCCTGTCTCTCCTGTGCTGAGTTAGACTGGGTTCCCCCAAACCATAGCTCAGTCCTGGCCTCCGCCCCGGGCCCTGGCCTCCGGGAAACCAGCCTCTGCAGGTGCAAATAAGACGAGGTCACCCGGGGGCAGGCAGGGCGGGCGGATCCACCCGCCTGGTGTCCTTGGGAAGACACCCAGGGACAGGCGGAGGCTGGAGGCAGATGGGCGGACCCGCCAAATTCCAGAAGCACCCATCTCCAGCCGCCCAGGCCCGCGCTGGGAAGGTGCTGCTGTCCTGAGACACCCAGGCTGTGGCAACCGTTGCGACAGCCACAGCGCAGGGAGGCGGTGCCTGCGCTCTGGGCCTGTGAACCGTCCCCTCTCCACTTCCCCAGAGCCACACCCTCGGCCCCCTGTCCCGGTCCACACCCTCCCTCCTGCTCTCCGATCCCCGCCCAATCCTCGCCTCTCAGCTCCCCAAACTCCCACACCCCACACCCCACCTCGAGTCTGGGGAGAAGCTCAGGCCCAGGTCTGCCCCTCGCCCCCCACGCCACCGCCCCTGTTGACGACGTGACCTCGGACTCCGGCTGCCACATCTGACAAACCTATTTTGGGGCTGGTGGCCCCTGACCTCCAGGTCATAGGGGGTGGGACCCTCGCCTGTGGGGGCAGGTTTCTGCTCCGCCTCCACTTCCCCGTGAACTCGGAGTGCCTCGAGGCTGCTCGGCCGAGTTGCCACCCGGCCAGGCTGCCCCAGAACCACGAGCCCAGTCACCCCCGACACCCACGCCCCAGCTTCACTGCAGCTCGAACCCCGTGGCGCCCACTGCTGCTGGGCCCTGTCCTCCCCAGCTGGCTGCTCCATGGGTGCCCATGCCCTTGGCCGCCCTGCAGCCTGGAGGAGGGGTCAGCGGGGGAGCACCTGGGAGAGGCCGAGGCCTCTGAGGGGCTGAGTCCTGGAGGGAAGACCAGCGGCCTCAGGCCTCCTCTCTCAGGTGCTGCCATGCAGGCTGGCACCCAGCCCCGCCCTCCCGGCAGCAGCGCCAGGTAACAGGCTGCCTGGCGGCTGGAACAGAGCACCTGTCCCCGGAGGCTGCCGGGAAGGCTGGACAAGGGTCAGGAGGAGAGGCACCTCTCCCCCAGGAAGGGGCAGGGCTTGCAGGTGGGCGGCCAGGCGGCTCGGCTGTGCATGGCCCCTGGCGGAGGCTGGCGGCCAGCGCAGACCCCTGACGGCTGTGCTGCGGGGAGGAGGCGGGGCTGGGGCCCCAGGGGCACAGGTAGCCGCGTGGGGGCTGCGGCTGGACTGGGCCTCGTTCAGGAGGGAGGGCCCGGGAGCAGGTGCCTGGAGTGTGTGGTGGGGACCTAGGACGGAGGGTTTGGGAGAGGCAGGCCGGGGCATGTGCGGGTCCAGGGCCCGGCAGCAGGCACCCCGGCAGCCCAGGGTCCCAGAAACAAAAAATGGGCGTCCCGGGGAGGTGGCCCCCCGGGGAGAAGGCCGGTGGGGCAGGGGCTGGGGGCGGGGAGAGGGGGGCGGAGCAGACCCCCTCCCCCATTAATAAATAAATAAAGGCAAAGGGAACCTGGAAGGGCGGGCCCTCCCCTCCCCCTCCCCCTCCCGGCGGCGGCCCCACCTCCAGGGCCCCAGGTGAGCGGGGCGGGCCATCCCAGGAGGTCGCAGGTGAATTCCTGGGGCGGGCACTGTCCGTCAGGCCTGGGGCGGGCAGCCACCTGGTGTCCACCGGCAGCCAGACCAGAATGGGCACGTGGCCGGCTGCTTCCTGCGGGAGGCGACTCCCTCCGCCCGGAAGCCCGGCCCCGGGGCTGACAGACGGGGGTCAATAGCCCAGCAGAGTCGCGGCCGGATGGGCGGGGCGCGGGCCAGCGACCCCTCCGCGCCTGCCTCCCGGTCCCGCGGCGGCCGCGCCCAGGCGGCCCTGCGCCTCCGGGACAGCGGGCAGCTCCGCGTGTCGGCACCTCTGCGCCCCGCCGGGAGCCGCGCCGCCGGAACGCCTCCCCGGGGCCCTGGAGGGGCACGGAGAACCCGCACCGTCCTGCTGGGACCCCGCCCAGAGCCGGCCGAGGCCCCCACGCGAACCGCCACCTCCCCACCCACTCGGGGCTGCGGCCACCGGAGGACCCGGCGGACCGGAGGGGCAGGGCGCCCGCCTCCCGGACCCGCGTCGGCGGAGCTCGGTGCCGGGTGGGAGCTCAGCCCGCGCCCGCGCCCCCGCCTCTGCGCCCCGCTCGCCGCGCACTTGTTTCGGTTTCGCTGGAGCTTCGCGCCCGGACGCCCCACCTGCGCTCAAGCACCGTCCGCTGCGCTCCGCTCGCTCCCGGTGCGCCCTGCGCGCACGGATTTAAATGTGCTGGGCTCCTCCCCGCGGGGGCCCCGCCCCGTCTGAGGGCGGCGCCGGGTGGGCGCCCCGAAAACAGGTGGGGAGACAGGTCCTGGGAATCCCGCGCGGGGCCCGAGCGACGCCCCACGCGCGACCTGCGGCCGGCCGCCTGTGAGCGCCCCAAAGCGGAGAGGGTCCCCGGTGGAGCGGGGCCTCCCCGCCCTCCCTGCCCGTCCGACCCTCCCCGGGTCACCGCTCAGGAATGAGGGCGGCGCCTGCCACGCGCCTGGACGGCGTGGACTGGAGGCTGTTCGGCTGTGCGACCCGCGGCTTCAATGCCCAAGCGGGGCTGGAGGCCGCTGCCCACGCCCGGCTCCCCGGGCTGAGCCAGGGTGGCCTCAGGGCTCCCCTCCGTGCGCCCCTCCGTGGCCTTGACCTTGACGAGCGGGGTCAGCTCCCAGGCTCTGCCTCCCCGCTGGGGCCTCCTCACACCTGCTCCCGGCTGGGCCGGGGTCCTGGCCGCCTGTGCGCTCCTCTCTGCCCACGTCCCCCGCGCTGGCCACGCCGTGTGGCTGCCCGGGCCTCTGACCTGCGGCCCTGACCTGGACGGACAGTGAGCTCTGCGTGAGACCACACCCTGCCCGCGGCCCCCCCCCCTCCCCCGCTCCCCAGCCGCCCTTCAGGGAAGCATGGCCACCACAGGACCCAGGTGGGCGCCAGCCCCTCGCCGTGGGTGCAGGGTGAGGCTGGCGGGGCAACGTCTTTCTCCCGTGCCCAGGGCGGGGCAGGCTGCCGGGGACTGGCCCTGCCCAGCCTCTCCCATTGTTCTTGTCCCGAGGGCTCTTCTCCCTGTGGCGGCCTCCAGCTCAGCTCTTCCCCGGCCCCTAACCCTGGGGACCTGGCCACTGTCCTCCCGGCCTGGGCTGTCCCTGGTTGGGGTCCCTCAGAGCCAGCACCGTCCCTGGACCTCCGGCCCAGCCACCCACACAGCAGGGAGGGGCCGCACCCCGCCACCCCCACCGCCTCTGGGAGCTGGTGCCCTGACCGGAGCTGGCCACTGGGCCCCAGGCCCCCCAGGAGCTGTGTGCAGCCCTGCAGGCCCCCATGTCCCCCAGATCAGGGGCAGGTCAGGGGCACCCTGAGCAGTGTCCCCATGCTGACCCCGGCCTGGTGGGGGGGGCCTGTGTGGGCTCTGGCCCTGGCCTCAGTGGCCCTCAGTGAGCCTCACCTCCTCCAGGACACGACCGACCGACCGAGAAGGCCGTGGGCCAGAGGTGGGCGGGACGCGGGGCCAGTGGGTGCGGGGCGGGCACAGGGCAGAGCGGGCTGACCGCTTTGTCCAGGGGCCGGATGCCAGGGCCCACAGCCCCGCAGTTGCAGCAGCAGGCCTGAGGGCGGTGCCCGCCCCGTCCCTGCTCCCAGGGCAGGGCTGCTCCCCGCACAGACACCCCAGCAGGGGCTGCGCCCCCCACCACTCCCTCGGGAGCCCCGTCATCAGAGGAGCCTCACTACCGCCCGCCTCCAGGAGGCCCAGCTGTCCCCAGCGAAGGGGGACGAGGGGGACGGGACAGGCTGGCTGTCAGCGCGGCCAGAGAGGCCTCTTAGTGGGGAGGCCACAGCTCTGCCCAGCGGGCACCACAGGGCCGGGCACTCAGGGTTGGGGTGAGGCAGGCCAGCAGAGCCGGTGGGGTTACCCCCCATTATGGGTTGGCCTGTGTCCCCCCAAATTCACATGTTGAAGTCCTAATCCTTGACCTTCTTTGGAAATATGGTCACTGCAGTCTGGCCGGCGTGGCTCAGTGGTGGAGTATCTACCTGTGAACCAGGAGGTCACGGCTCGAGTCCCGGTCAGGGCCCATCCCGGGCTGCGGGCCATCCCAGGAAGGGTTGTGCAGGAGGCGGCTGACCAGTGATTCCCTCTCATCGCGGGTGTTTCTGTCTCCGCACCCGGAGACGGGCCGGGCTCTCACGCCCACCAGGCCCGTCCAGCCCACCCACCCTGCGGCGGGGCCCAGCCTGCCCTGCTGGGGACCTGGGGTCGGGGGGCATGGGAGGCAGCACATGTTGGGGAGCCCCTGTGGCTGCCTGAAGCGGGGGCTGCAGAACCACCTCTGGGGCTGCCCACCCCCTCCTGTGCAGCCTTAGAGACCCCTCCTCAGCCACACCCTGAGAGCGGGGTGCACCCCCGCCTCCACGAGGCCTCACTGGCCTCTCCCTCCTCAGCCACCCCACCCAGGGCTTCCCGGCACCCAGACCTGCCCGCACACTGGGCCACACCCTCCCCCTCCCTGGGATGCCCCCTCCCAGCCCGAGCCCCTGCTCCCAGGCCTGTGGGCGGGACGCTGGACGCGGGACGCTGGACGCTGGACGAGGGGAGACTGCGGGCAAGGCCCCAGGTCCTCCAGGGTCATGGTCAGCATCCATGGAACTTTCATTCGTTCATTCCTGCACCTCCCTGTTGCTCCATCCAACAGCGTGTTTGCAAACGAGTGGACACTGCGCCCAGCAGACAGGCCAGGCTGGGTCCCAGACCCTCTAGGAGCCTGCCCTGCAGGGAGGGGTGCCCTGTAGAGAGGGGTGCCCTGCAGGGAGGGGTGCCCTGCAGGGAGGGGTGCCCTGTAGAGAGGGGTGCCCTGCAGGGAGGGGTGCCCTGTAGAGAGGGGTGCGCTGCAGGGAGGGGTGCCCTGTAGAGAGGGGTGCCCTGCCTCTGGGGGAGCTGGAGGCCTGCACTGGCCCCTCGGTGCCTGGGAGACCCTGCCCCCGCCCCACCGCCGCCTGTGACACCCAGGCCCCTGCCCAGGCTCGCCTTTTCGGGTTTGTGATGCTGTTGCCTTGGGAATGTTTCATCGGAAAATGTTGGGTGGGGTGGGCAGGCCGGGGCAGGCGGGCAGACTGCGTAGCTGGGTGGGCGGTGGCTCCGTGGGAGGGGCTGGCACGACGGCGGGCCCACCCTGCCCTTCCCACTGCATTCCCACCCCCACCTCCAGCCCGGGGAGCACCGAGCTGGGGGCCCCTCGACAGGCTGGGAGGGGCGCATTCCAGCACAGGCCCGCCCGGCACATGGGCCGCCTCCTGCCACCCACCTGCCCGCGTGTCCTGGCAGGGCCTGGGCAGCCAGCCCACCTGGCCTCTGAGCTCTCCTCCCCGTGCTCCCCTCTCCTCCCCCTGCTCCCCACTCCTCCCCCTGCTCCCCTCTCCTCCCCCTGCTCCCCTTTCCTCCCCCTGCTCCCCTCTCCTCCCCCTGCTCCCCTCTCCGCCCCCTGCTCCCCTCTCCTCCCCCTGCTCCCCACTCCTCCCCCTGCTCCCCTCTCCTCCCCCTGCTCCCTCCTTCTCCCCTTGCTCCTCTCTCCGCCCCCTGCTCCCCTCTTCTCCCCCTGCTTCCCTCTCCGCCCCCTGCTCCCCTCTTCTCCCCCTGCTCCCCTCTCCTCCCCCTGCTCCCCTCTCCGCCCCCTGCTCCCCTCTTCTCCCCCTGCTTCCCTCTCCTCCCCCTGCTCCCCTCTCCTCCCCCTGCTCCCCTCTCCTCCCCCTGCTCCCCTTTCCTCCCCCTGCTCCCCTCTCCTCCCCCTGCTCCCCTCTCCGCCCCCTGCTCCCCTCTCCTCCCCCTGCTCCCCACTCCTCCCCCTGCTCCCCTCTCCTCCCCCTGCTCCCCTCTCCTCTCCCTGCTCCCCACTCCTCCCTCTGCTCCCCTCTCCTTCCCCTGCTCCCCCCTTCTCCCCCTGCTTCCCCCTTCTCCCCCTGCTCCCTCTCCTCCCCCTGCTCCCCACTCCTCCCCCTGCTCCCCACTCCTCCCCCTGCTCCCCTCTCCTCCCCCTGCTCCCCTCTCCTCTCCCTGCTCCCCACTCCTCCCTCTGCTCCCCTCTCCTTCCCCTGCTCCCCCCTTCTCCCCCTGCTTCCCCCTTCTCCCCCTGCTCCCTCTCCTCCCCCTGCTCCCCACTCCTCCCCCTGCTCCCCACTCCTCCCCCTGCTCCCCTCTCCGCCCCCTGCTCCCCTCTCCTCCCCCTGCTCCCCTCTCCGCCCCCTGCTCCCCTCTCCTCCCCCTGCTCCCCACTCCTCCCCCTGCTCCCCTCTCCTCCCCCTGCTCCCCTCTCCTCTCCCTGCTCCCCACTCCTCCCTCTGCTCCCCTCTCCTTCCCCTGCTCCCCCCTTCTCCCCCTGCTTCCCCCTTCTCCCCCTGCTCCCTCTCCTCCCCCTGCTCCCCACTCCTCCCCCTGCTCCCCACTCCTCCCCCTGCTCACCTCTCCGCCCCCTGCTCCCCTCTCCTCCCCCTGCTCCCCTCTCCGCCCCCTGCTCCCCTCTCCTCCCCCTGCTCCCCTCTCCTCTCCCTGCTCCCCTCTCCTCCCCCTGCTCCCCTCTCCTCTCCCTGCTCCCCTCTCCTCCCCCTGCTCCCCTCTCCTCCCCCTGCTCCCCTTTCCTCCCCCTGCTCCCCTCTCCTCCCCCTGCTCCCCTCTCCGCCCCCTGCTCCCCTCTCCTCCCCCTGCTCCCCACTCCTCCCCCTGCTCCCCACTCCTCCCTCTGCTCCCCTCTCCTTCCCCTGCTCCCCCCTTCTCCCCCTGCTTCCCCCTTCTCCCCCTGCTCCCTCTCCTCCCCCTGCTCCCCACTCCTCCCCCTGCTCCCCACTCCTCCCCTGCTCCCCTCTCCTCCCCGTGCTCCCCTCTCCTCCCCCTGCTCCCCTCTCCTCTCCCTGCTCCCCACTCCTCCCCCTGCTCCCCCCTTCTCCCCCGGCTTCCCCCTTCTCCCCCTGCTCCCTCTCCTCCCCCTGCTCCCCTCTCCTCCCCCTGCTCCCCTCTCCTCTCCCTGCTCCCCTCTCCTCCCCCTGCTCCCCTCTCCTCTCCCTGCTCCCCACTCCTCCCCCTGCTCCCCTCTCCTTCCCCTGCTCCCCCCTTCTCCCCCTGCTTCCCTCTCCTCCCCGTGCTCCCCTCTCCTCCCCCTGCTCCCCTCTCCTTCCCCTGCTCCCCCCTTCTCTCCCTGCTCCCCTCTCCTCTCCCTGCTCCCCTCTCCTCCCCCTGCTCCCCCCTTCTCCCCCGGCTTCCCCCTTCTCCCCCTGCTCCCTCTCCTCCCCCTGCTCCCCTCTCCTCCCCCTGCTCCCCTCTCCTCTCCCTGCTCCCCTCTCCTCCCCCTGCTCCCCTCTCCTCTCCCTGCTCCCCACTCCTCCCCCTGCTCCCCTCTCCTTCCCCTGCTCCCCCCTTCTCCCCCTGCTTCCCTCTCCTCCCCGTGCTCCCCTCTCCTCCCCCTGCTCCCCTCTCCTCCCCGTGCTCCCCTCTCCTCCCCCTGCTCCCCTCTCCTCCCCGTGCTCCCCTCTCCTCCCCCTGCTACCCTCTCCTCTCCCTGCTCCCCACTCCTCCCCGTGCTCCCCTCTCCTTCCCCTGCTCCCCCCTTCTCCCCCTGCTCCCCTCTCCTCCCCGTGCTCCCCTCTCCTCCCCCTGCTCCCCTCTCCTCTCCCTGCTCCCCTCTCCTCCCCCTGCTCCCCTCTCCTTCCCCTGCTCCCCCCTTCTCTCCCTGCTCCCCTCTCCTCTCCCTGCTCCCCTCTCCTCCCCCTGCTCCCCCCTTCTCCCCCGGCTTCCCCCTTCTCCCCCTGCTCCCTCTCCTCCCCCTGCTCCCCTCTCCTCCCCCTGCTCCCCTCTCCTCTCCCTGCTCCCCTCTCCTCCCCCTGCTCCCCTCTCCTCTCCCTGCTCCCCACTCCTCCCCCTGCTCCCCTCTCCTTCCCCTGCTCCCCCCTTCTCCCCCTGCTTCCCTCTCCTCCCCGTGCTCCCCTCTCCTCCCCCTGCTCCCCTCTCCTCCCCGTGCTCCCCTCTCCTCCCCCTGCTCCCCTCTCCTCCCCGTGCTCCCCTCTCCTCCCCCTGCTACCCTCTCCTCTCCCTGCTCCCCACTCCTCCCCGTGCTCCCCTCTCCTTCCCCTGCTCCCCCCTTCTCCCCCTGCTCCCCTCTCCTCCCCGTGCTCCCCTCTCCTCCCCCTGCTCCCCTCTCCTCTCCCTGCTCCCCTCTCCTCCCCCTGCTCCCCTCTCCTCTCCCTGCTCCCCACTCCTCCCCCTGCTCCCCTCTCCTTCCCCTGCTCCCCCCTTCTCCCCCTGCTTCCCTCTCCTCCCCGTGCTCCCCTCTCCTCCCCCTGCTCCCCTCTCCTCCCCGTGCTCCCCTCTCCTCCCCCTGCTCCCCTCTCCTCCCCCTGCTCCCCTCTCCTCTCCCTGCTCCCCACTCCTCCCCCTGCTCCCTCTCCTCCCCCTGCTCCCCACTCCTCCCCCTGCTCCCCACTCCTCCCCCTGCTCCCCTCTCCTCCCCCTGCTCCCCTCTCCTCCCCCTGCTCCCCTCTCCTCCCCGTGCTCCCCCCTTCTCCCCCTGCTCCCCTCTCCTCTCCCTGCTCCCCACTCCTCCCCCTGCTCCCCTCTCCTCCCCCTGCTCCCCCCTTCTCCCCCTGCTTCCCCCTTCTCCCCCTGCTCCCTCTCCTCCCCCTGCTCCCCACTCCTCCCCCTGCTCCCCACTCCTCCCCCTGCTCCCCTCTCCTGCTCAGGAGGGCGTGGGTGTCCCTGGCTCCTGACACCCAGTCCACGGGTTGAACTCCCCACCCAAGACCAGGCTGGACCCAGTTTCTGTTTAGCCTGCGCAGGGCTGGCCGGGGCCGTGACTGAGAGCAGGGACCGGGGGGCCCCGGGAGGCCACAGGGCAGCCTGGGGGCCGCCTCGGTCTTCCCCACCAGGGCCCAGGCTGAGCCGCTCCCGCTGGGCAGGGAGCAGTCACACCCACCCAGCAGGACCTGAGGTGGCCGCGCGGCCCTCTTGCCACACAGGGTGCCGGAACCGCAGCCATTGGCTGTGGCCCATCGGGAGGAGAGGCGATGGCAGAGGCCCCGCCCCAGCTGCCCACCCACCGCCCTGTGCACCGAACCCCCAGGGCTCGTCCTCCTGCTGCCACAGGCCCTTTGCACGGGTCGTGTCCCCGGCCGGGATCTCGCTTCTTGAGTCCTCTCCTGGCACATCAGGCTGGTGCCTCCTGGACATCTCTTCCCAAGGCCCTAGTGCCACCCCCGGCTCCTCTCCCACCCTCACCCGGCTAAGGCCAGGCCCGGCCCTGCCCGCACCACTCGCCCCTCAGGCACCCGACATGCGTGGCAGCACTGAGCCGGGAGGGTGCTGTCAGAACCAGGCTGTGGGTAAAGCCCAAACCGGTCCCACTGAGCCCCACGGCAGTGCTGCCCGGCCCTCGTGGGGGTGAGCCCAGCCGGTGCGCTGCTGCGGCCTGTCGGACGGTGGCAATGGCCCAAGCGGGGCCCGGGCGGCGGTGATCGGCCGGCGGGGGCCGGGGCGGACAAGCTGGCTCTAGCGCAGCCCGCGTGGCCTGGAGCCGGGAGCAGAGCCACGGTTTGGGTGGGGGAGCCGGTGGGGGAGAAAGCGGAGAGGGCCCAGGAGGGTCAGGAGGGAGCGGGCGGGACCGGCGGCCCCAGGCCTGGGCTGTTCCTGCTGTGGGGGCTCCCAGCCAGGGCACAGGGGCCGGGGGCCCGGGGGGCGGGGGGCCGGGGGGCTGGGGAGTGGGGGGCACCGACTCAGGCAGAGATTTGTTACCTTAGGGACTGGCAGGGGAGCAGATGGAGGTGAGGAGGCTTCTCCTGACGGAAGAGATTTACGGGCAGAAGACCGAGAAGCCCAGAGAGTTTGGGGGGCCTGAGACCCCAGGCACCTGCACCCCTAAACCGGGTAGAGGAGACGTGGCCATGAGGCCGGTCCAGCAGACCCTCAGCCTCCGTCAGTCACCGGGACCCGACTCAGACTGGCTCTTAGAGAGAAGCCGGCCCGGCCGTCCTGGCTCAGGGGCTGAGCATCGACCTGTGAGCCAGGAGGTCCCGGTCGGGGCGCGTGCCCGGGTTTCAGGCTCCATCCCCAGTGGGGGGCGTGCAGGAGGCAGCTGATCAGTGGTTCTCTTTCATCATCCATGTTTCTCTCTCTCTCTCTCCCTCTCCCTTCCTCTCTGAAATCAATACAAACATTAAAAAAGAGAGAGACACTGTTGGCTCGAGATATGCAGAAGCTGCGAGAGGACCGGCTGGCGGGTGTGGACGCTGTGTCCGGGGCGGTGGTGCCGGCAGCTCCGCGGAAACCGAGAGAAAAAGAAAACCTGGTGTTTGTCTCCCAGACCCTGGAAAGGCCCCAGCAAGTGGCCTGCGGTGGCTCCGGGGGGCACGGGTCCGGGATCGCGCCTGGCGCGGCCTCATGGCCAACCCAACGCCCTTGAGACCCGGGGACACTGGTCTGTTGGCGCCTGTCACTCCACGCGACAAGCAGAGTCAGAGCCGCCTCCACCGTCCGTCCACCCGGCCCTCCCAGGCCCAGCGTGGAGCCGCCTGAAACAGGTGAGGCTGGGAGGGAGGCCGCCTGCTTCAGGGCGAGGCCTCCTGCCTCCGCCTGCTGGTCTCCGGCCGCAGCTAGTCAAGCCCATTCCTTGCACCCGTTTCTCATCGGTGGCGATGACCTGCGTTGATAGTGACAGAGGACGTCATAGGAGGTGCTGTAGGCAGGAACGGGATCGGTGAGCTCTCACCCGGGAGCAGCCCAGTCACGAGACACCTTCAGGAACGGGTCGATCCAGCACGTGGGTCATGCTGCTGATTCTTTCTCACTCTCTCGGGTTTATATTCTGTTCAGCCTCATGCTCTGGGGGCACAGGACCCGGCCAAGAAACCATCACAGCAGGAAAAAGAAACCCACCTCCCCCACCAGGAGTTCTAGAAAAGTCGCACGGGCTCTCCCTGTGAGGGTGGAATTGTGGCCCCGCCCCCAAACGCTGTGCTGAAATCCTAGCCCGGCACACGTGAACCTGGACTTGTTTGGAAACGGAGTTTTTTTTTTTTTTTTTTTTTTTTTTTTTTTAAGTTTTATATTTCTTAGAGGACAATTTTATTTGTTTGTATTTTTAAAAGAAAAGGCAAAATCATCCTTTCATACAAACATCACGTCAGCGGGTGCGAAAAGTTTTATTCAAGTAAATTCACCGGCGAGGGAGCCAGGACGATGTTACAAGCGGCCGTCAGTCGAAAGAGAATACGAAGAACAGACATGCCAAACCGAGCCCATCCTGGCCAGACGCCATCCCCCCGGACCCTCCGGACGCGGCTACGGGTTTCCCGCGACGGACAGCGTAGCGAGTTAGCTCCGTGACAGCGGCGGGGACCACAGGGAAGGGGGCAGGCGGCGGGGACACCCTCTGATCGCATCTTCCCTATTTTTTTTTTTTTCTATAACAAAATATTTCCATGTGAACGCTGGCCGTCTTGGGTTTAGTAGCTCCGTAAAAAACAACAACAAAAGATCACACCAAAAAAAAAAAAAAATACAAAAAAACAACTGTTGGAGGTAGAGAGCATGCCTGCCCCATCTTGACACGCTATGCAAACATGCTATGTCCCGGTAGTTGGCGTGTCAGCGTGTGCTAATGAGCAGGTGGAATTCCTAAGGCTCAGCTGTGACACGGTTTCCCGCGCGGCTTGCCAAACCCGCAGAAGGGCCACCGCGCTGCTGTCGGCAGCCACTGGTGACGGAGCACAGAACGGACATAAATACGGACACGCGCAGGTGCACAAGAAGGCACATACGTGTACGTGTCCGCATTTCACGGGTGCCGGGCAGGGGGCAGGAAGAAATACACACAGGTATAACTTTGTTCATCTCGGGGATGGATTGTACATGCACAGGAATGTATACAGACACACACGTGCATACACGCGTGTATTCCCACCAAGCATGTACATGGATGTACAAGCGTGTACATTCCGTGCACATGATAAGCACACGGCTGTTCGGATGCAAGCGTTCCCAGGTCATTCACGTGGCCGTGTGGGCCGGTTCTGATCTCTGCTCTGGGCTGCCTCTGGTTTGAATCTATCCATTGAGAAGTTGCGGTTGGCTAACATTTATTTTTTTTATTTTATATACTTTTAAAATGTATTTTTATTGATTTCAGAGAGGAAGGGAGAGGGAGAGAGAATCATGGACCGGCTGCCTCCTGCTCACCCCCTACTGGGGATGGAGCCTGCAATACGGGCCTGTGCCCTGACCGGGAATCGAACCCTGACCTCCTGTTTCCTAGGTCGATGCTCACCCACTGAGCCACACGGGCCGGGCTGGCCGGCCAGCATTTAGGGAAGGGGCGGGAGGCCTGAGGCTGGGTGGGTGACCCCGGGCATGGGGGGATGCCCCTGCCGGTGCTGGCGGGGGCCTCACAGGGTGGGGGCCGGGCGGGGCAGCGTCACGCAAAGGCCGGCAGCCCGAAGAGCTGGGGCTGGAAGTCCTGCAGGGAGGCCAGCACCACCGTGTGGAAACGGAGTTTTTGCAGGTGATGCAATCAGGTTAAGATGAGGTCACTGGCTGGGCCCGGAGCCACGGTGACTGGGGTCCCTGTAGGACAACTGTGTGGACTCACCAAGTGATGGGGGCGGAGGGAGGGCACCACGGGAGCTGGACCAGGTGGGAAGGACGCGGCCTCGGGGTTCAGAGGGCGCATGGCCCTGCGACACCTGGGTCTGGACTTCTGCCCGGATCTGAGCTGAACCCCGTGATGCCGGGCCACCCGGCCGGGGCCCCCTCCCCCCACGTCCGGGACTGACCTCGGCCCCGCAGAAGTCCCTGCTCGTCCCTGAGCCGGCGTGAAGCCAGCCCCACCTGCACGCAGCCTGGGGCAGGAGGGAGGATTCGAGGAAAGGGCTGGGCAGCCGCTCAGGGGACGGGGACGGTGCCAGGGGCTGCAGGGCCACAGCCGTCTCTGGGCCTGGGCCAGCGCTGGGGCTGGCAGGGGGCAGTGACCTCGGGCGGGTCCCTGGGCAGGTGCCCGCAGGAGGCGACCAGTGGATGTGCCTGTCTTTCCTTCTCTCTCGTCCGCTTTTCCTGAAAACCAAGGGAGAAGCATCCTCGGGTGAGGATTGAAAATAAATGAAGTAATTAACTGATTAAAAAATAAAAGAAGCAGCTCCCGGCGTGTGCTGGCTCCCGGGCGCCTGGTGCCGGCTCCCCCACCACATGGCTCCTCCCCCGGGGCCCCCGTGGGCTCACCACAGGCTCCACCGAGGTCTCTCCCCGGGGACACGCTCCTGGCGGGGCTGCCGGGCACACACGCGGGGCCCACCCTCCCCCTAGACCGAGGGCACGGCCGCTCGGGGCTGGCATGCTGCTCCCGCTCTCAGCCTCAGCGTCAGAGAAGGCTGCCGGCTCCATGTTGCGTCTGCACCCCACGGGGAGTGGGGGGGCGGGGCACAGACCTCTCCCCAGGGTGTCCCCCGGGTGTGAACTGAAGTGACCCCACGAGGGACGGCCAGGCCGGACCCACCCAAGTCCCGAGTCCTTTCCGGCCGTGACCCTCGGGCTCCGGGCTTTCCCTGCGGACCCGGGCTCTCACCACGGGGCGCACACAGGGCTTCTCCGGCTGCCAGGCCAGGGCAGGGCAGGAGCGTGTCAGCCGTCGGCCAGGCGGGTGAAGGCACCGCAGCTCAGCCGGCCGGCTCGGTGGTGAGAGCCTGGCCCGTGGTCCGGGTGTGAGTCGCGATCAAGGACACGTTCTCTGCTGTAGGTTCGACCCCCGGCCCCAGGTGGGGCGTGTGCGGGACCACAGGCTCCTGGCGGCCTGGCTCAGGGGCTGAGCATCGACCTGTGAACCAGGAGGTCACGGTTCGATTCCCAGTCAGGGCACAGGCCGGGTTGTGGGCTCGATCCCCAGTGTGGGGCGTGCAGGAGGCAGCCGGTCCATGATTCTCTCTCCTCATGGATGTTTTTCTCTCTCTCTCTCCCTCTCCCTTCCTCTCTGACGTCAATAAAAATATATTTTTTTTTAAAAAAAAGAACAAAAGGCAAGTGTCCTGGAATCGGGGGGGAGGGGGAGGGGGAGGGGGGAGGGAGAGGCAGGGGCCTGACCCGCTGGTCCGGCGGCAGGAGGCCTAGGACCAGAAACAAACAAACCAGGACGTTCGGGGAAACGCTGGGCCCCATTCCCCAGAGTCGGGGCGAGGGGAGACCTGGGCAGAGGGTGGGGGCCCAGCCGGGCCCAGGTGGTGACCCTGAGGAGGTGCAGGGACAGGGGCTCAGGGACAGGGGGTGCGGCGGCCGCTCTGGGCAGGGACAGTGCTGTCCTCGCTCCTGGAGGCAGGGCCCCGGCCGCCACGTCCTCCGGGCTGAGAGCGTTTTGGAGGCGGCAGGAAGGAAAAAATGAGACAAGACAAGAGACAAGCAGGAGAGAAGCTGCCAGAGATGGTGGGGAGGGTGTCCCAGCCCAGGGATGGGGGAGGGGGGGACAGAGCGTCCACAGGCGGCAGGTGAAGACACGGCGGGAGGGAGGGGCCCAGGGTGCGCTGGTCAGAGGCGCAGACGCAGAGCAGTGAGGGAAGGAGCCGTCAGACCCGCCAGGGCAAGACAGGAACGCAGCTGTTCCTTTTAAAGTCCGCACAAGGGAACTAGACGCATCCAATGGGAAGCGGAAAAGGGAAAAACAGACTCTCTGCAGTAAGACGGCAGAAAACTGCAGGCGCAGGTGTGAACAGGGCGGAGGCTCAGGTGCAGGTGTGAGCAGGGCAGAGGCTCAGGTGCAGGTGTGAGCAGGGCAGAGGCTCAGGTGCAGGTGTGAGCAGGGTGAGGCCCTGGTGTAGGTGTGAGCAGGGCGGAGGCTCAGGTGCAGGTGTGAGCAGAGTGAGGCTCAGGTGCAGGTGTGAGCAGAGTGAGGCTCAGGTGCAGGTGTGAGCAGAGTGAGGCTCAGGTGCAGGTGTGAGCAGAGTGAGGCTCAGGTGCAGGTGTGAGCAGGGCGAAGGCTCAGGTGCAGGTGTGAGCAGGGTGAGGCTCAGGTGCAGGTGTGAGCAGCGCAAAGGCTCAGGTGCAGGTGTGAGCAGAGCGGAGGCTCAGGTGCAGGTGTGAGCAGGGCGGAGGCTCAGGTGCAGGTGTGAGCAGGGCGAAGGCTCGGCAGGCAAGAGGGAAGCTCAGGTGCGTTTGAGGAAGAACAGACCCGACCGAGGGAGGCCCAGGAGGTCCGTGCGGGGCAGAGCGTGACGTTCCCTCTTCTCTTCCCAATGGACTAACAACACTCAGACGGCACGAGAAGGACGAGAGGAGGAGTGACCACGTTCCGACACGCGTGTGCGCACAGGAGCCCACACGGGCACAGGGCCTGAGGTGGAGACCGGGGTCAGTGCCGTCCAGGGCTGAGGACGGGGTGAGGGCCGGGCGGGGAGGAGGTGGCTCTGTGCCAGGGGTCTGCCCGCCTGTGGACAGCCGAATGGCAGCTCGGAAAAGGCGTCTCTGGTGACAAGCCGTGACGGGCAAGGCCCCTGTTCCTATCCCGGGGAAGGGGCGCCCGCCGGTCCGCCTGCCTTCAGCTCAGAGTGATGTGCATTGTGGGGAGGCCTGTGCGGAGCCCCTTCTCCGACCGGGACCCTCTCCGTGGCCCCAAAGCAGCGTTTCTGTCCTCACCCCTCTGGGCGTGGGGGAGGGGCGGGCTCTTTCTGAGTCTTTGTTTCTTAAAAATAAGCACCTTACTCCCTGGCTCAGCGCTGGGGCGTCGACCCAGGCACCAGGAGGTCAGGGTCACTTCAGTCGGGCACGTGCCCGGGTCGTGGTGGATCCCCAGTGGGGGGCGTGCAGGAGGCAGCCGACCAGGGATCCTCTCTCATCATCCGTGTTTCCATCTCTCTCTCCCTCTCCTTCCCTCTCTCTAAAAATCAATAAACACATATTTAAAAACATATTTTTAAAGATAATAAGTCCCTACAACAACCATTAGCCAGACTTAGGCCCGGACTTGGGGGGCAAACTGCTCCCTTCATCTTAGAACAAAAAACAGCAGGACAGGAAGGGAAGGGCCCGAGAGGCGGGCCGGGCCCCGGGGCGGCTTCCGGGAAGAGCTGGTGGCTCCAGACGCGTCCCTTTGCCACCCCAGGTGTGTCTCCTGGCGGCACCGGGACACTCGGTCCCGCCCGACCTTTAAGTCTTGTCCCTGAGCCGTTTTGCCACTTGCTGCCAGGTGCCTGCTTAATCCACCGCGGCTTTAGCGGGAGGTGCGCCACCCTCGGCCTAATCCTGGACCGAAAGCTGAGGCACAACAGGCTCCAGTCGCTGCGTAGGGCTGAGGAGCAGTCGTTTCTCCCGACTTCAGACCCCCTGACGCTCCAGCTGGCTCCCTCCCCTGCACCTGCACCTGCACCCTCACCCTATACCTGCACCCTCACCCTGCACCTGCACCCTCACCCTATACCTGCACCCTCACCCTATACCTGTACCCTCACCCTATACCTGCACCTGCACCTATACCTGCACTTGCACCCTCACCCTATACCTGCACCCTCACCCTGCACCTGCACCCTCACCCTCACCCTGCACCTGCACCCTCACCCTATACCTGCACCCTCACCCTGCACCTGCACCCTCACCCTATACCTGCACCCTCACCCTATACCTGCACCCTCACCCTATACCTGCACCCTCACCCTATACCTGCACCTGCACCTATACCTGCACTTGCACCCTCACCCTATACCTGCACCCTCACCCTGCACCTGCACCCTCACCCTGCACCTGCACCCTCACCCTGCACCTGCACCCTCACCCTCACCCTATACCTGCACCCTCACCCTGCACCTGCACCTGCACCTGCACCCTCACCCTATACCTGCACCCTCACCCTGCACCTGCACCCTCACCCTATACCTGCACCCTCACCCTGCGCCTGCACCTGCACCTGCACCCTCACCCTATACCTGCACCCTCACCCTATACCTGCACCCTCACCCTATACCTGCACCCTCACCCTGCACCTGCACCCTCACCCTGCACCTGCACCCTCACCCTATACCTGCACCCTCACCCTGCACCTGCACCCTCACCCTGCACCTGCACCCTCACCCTCACCCTATACCTGCACCCTCACCCTGCACCTGCACCTGCACCCTCACCCTATACCTGCACCCTCACCCTATACCTGCACCCTCACCCTGTACCTGCACCCTGTTTGCAAGCCAGCCGGTGCTGTCTAAGTAACTCTCTCATCCGTCTCTGAACGTACTTGTTAGAAGTTGACTTTAGAGAGGGAGGAAGGGAGAGAGAGGGAGAGAAACACGGATGTGAAGAGACTCATCAACCAGCTGCCTCCCGCATGCACCCCGATCAGGGCTCGAACCCGCACCCCAGGTATGTGCCCTGACTGGCCATCGAACCCGAGACCCTCAGTGGCCGGGACGATGCTCCCCCCCTGGGCTCACAGGCCAGGACGGCACTCACTCTTTTCCAGTTTGTGAAACGTCCCGTCTCGACGCTGGGCTCCTGTGTCTGCGGCAGCGCTGACTGCCCTGCCCGCCCGCATCCCGACGCCCTGGGCTCGCGTCTCAGCTCCGCGGCTTCCAGGCGTTTTCTCGGCTTTTCGTCTGGAGGTCACGCCACCCGCAAGCAGAGGCGGGCCCCTCTCTCCCACTGGGACCGGCTGTTCGTCCCCCTGCCTCGCTGCCTGGCTGCCTGGCTGCGACCTCCAGACGAGGTTGCACAGACGTGAAAGCCGGCCTCTTTGTCTCGCTCTCACCTGGGGGGGTGGGGGGGGGAGGAGCCGGCATCCTTTTTTCTTTCTTTTCATGGATGTTTATTGATCTCAGAGAGGAAGGGAGAGGGACATCCATGACGAGAGAGAATCATGGATGGCCGCCTCCTGCACCCCCTACTGGGGATCCAGCCCGCCATCCGGGCACGTGTCCTGATGGGAATCGAACCCTGACCTCCTGGTTCATAGTGTGGACAAAAGGGGCCACACGCTGACCTGACAGCTCAGGGGAGGCCTGCGGGCGGCCTTGCAAACTCAGACCTAAAGCCCCCACAAAGGATGGTCTGAAATTAAAAACTAAAGCAGCGATGGTGGGCAGTCACGTCCTAGGCCGGTATCTTCACTGACAAGGTCAACCCTTACCTTCACTGAGCCTGTCTGTCTTTTTGCATCTGTGATAACATGTCCTTGAAATGTCCGGGTAACGTGTAACTTCCCTTTTTCCGGAGCCCTCGGGGCACAACCTAATGTGCTGGGTGAGGACAGATGCCACAAATTCCTCCATTATCATGTTAATTGATCCTGCACCCACCTAAGCATGTGTCCATCATTTTACTTTTATCCGATCCCAGGGGTTTCCCCCTTTGCTTATCCCTCCTCCTTAGTCTATCACCAGTGGATTTCATGTGACCCACCTACGTCCCTCCTCGGATTTCGATGAATAAATACAGATGTCACCCGCCATTCTCCGGAGCACTACCTCAATTCGCTGAGGTTCTGCTTCCTGGCATACGTCCACACTTTGGCTCCAATAAACTCACAAAAATTCCTTACAGGTTTCAGTGGGTTTTTTACCTTAACAATAGGTTGGATTTCAGTAATTTTAGTTTTCTCTGTTTTTCCCTTGGTCGGTCTAGCTCAGTGGTTCCCAACCCTTTCCTGGCCACGCCCCACCGACGCGTCTCTAACAGCCGCTGCCCGCCCGTGGCGTATGATTCTTCTTATTCAGAAAGTGACTCCTGTTCACCCGGGGGAAGCCGAGCAGGCCAGGAACTTGGTCTAAACAAGCTTCCAAAGAACATGGCATCCATGAAAGAAAAATATATTTTTTTAATTTATTTTTTATTGGTTAAGGTATTACACAGGGTATTACATATGTGTCCTTTTCCCCCCCCCGCCCTTGACAATCCCCTGGCCTCCCCTACCCCCCAGTGTCTTATGTCCATTGGTTATGCTCATATGCATGCACACAAGTCCTTCGGTTGATCTCTTACCCCCCTCCCTCCTGCCCCCCATCCCTCCCCGGCCTTCCCGCTGCAGTTTGACAATCTGTCTGAGGCAGCGCTGCCTCTGTATCTTGAAAGAAAAATATAAAAGAACGAAAGGACAGCTGAAGGACTGAGGAAGAAATCACTAAGAAATTGTTAAAAAGTAATATGAAGTGATATGAAAAGACAGCAAATAAAGTTTCCGAACACGGACTGGAGACCTGGAACGCATGGCTATGTCACAGCGCACGGGCCCGGGGCCCCAGGAAACGCACACGCTCAGTACCAGCTCCCCCTCCAGCGCCCCCTGTGGGCCGTGTCCCAGGCGGAGCCAGGGCGGGCAGAGGGTTTTCCATTCGCTTTGGTCTCACTGGCTCTTCCTGCTGTTTTCTTGCTCCCGTTTCTGCTCCGGGCGCGGCCTCGCCTGCTTTTCCAGGTGAAAGGCCTCCGGCCGGTCCCACCCGAGCTCTCGGGTCCGGCGGGCTGTGCGTTGTTCTCATTCGTTTCCGCCTTCTCTCCTCTCCCCGGACGCGTCCTCTGGGCCCCGCTGGCCATGTCGGGTCTGCTGTTGAACTGCCACTGTTTGAGAATTTCCCAAATTTCCTGATTTCTGTGGACGGTGATTCCACCTCCGGAGCAGCCGCCCCTCCACCGCCACCCGCCCCGCCCGGCTGGGGAGACGCGGGTTTTCCTTAGAACAAGACGCGGTGCTGCCCTCTGCTGGGAACTCTCATAAAAACCCGACCTTTGCCACATTTACGGGCGGGCGAAACCATCGTCAAAATATCTCTACTAATAAAAGGGTGATATGCTAATTAGACCAGGAGACCTTCCGGGAGACCTTCCAGACGTCCGTCCGGACAAAGCCATGGTGGCAGCGCCGAGGCAGAGGCGGTTAGGGGCGATCAGGCCAGGAGGGGAGGGCAGTTGGAGGTGATCAGGCCGGTGGGGGTGGGGGAGCATTTGGGGGTGATCAGGCCGGCAGGGGGGGCCAGTTGGGGGCAAGCAGGCCAGCAAGGGGGGAAGTTGGGGGTGATCAGCCTGGCGGGGGGGGGGGGCAGTTGGGGGTGAGCAGACCAGCAGGGGGGCAGTTGGGGGCGAGCAGGCCAGCAGGCAGAATGGTTAGGGGCGACCTGGCAGGCAGGTAGGTGAGCAGTTAGGAGCCAGCGGTCCCGGATTGCGAGAGGGATGTCCCAGATTGGAGAGGGATGTCCCAGATTGGAGAGGGATGTCCTAGGTTGGAGAGGGATGTCCCAGGTTGGAGAGGGTGCAGGCCGGGCTGAGGGACATCGCCCCCCTCCCTGCATGAATTTCATTCACCGGCCACTATTATTAGAATAAAGCCCTGGCCAGGGTGGCTCAGAGGATAGAGCGTTGGCCTGTGGACTGAAGGGTCCCGGTTCAGTTCTGGTCAGGGCACATGCCTGGGTTGCGGGTTCGATTCCCCAGTGTGGGGCGTGCAGAAGGCAGCTGACCAATGATTCTCTCTCATCACGGATGTTTCTCTCTTTCTCTCCCTCTCCCTTGCTCTCTGAAATCAATAAGGGAAATTATAAGTAAATAAATATTTCTGACATTAAAAAAGTTTTTTACGTTTATTACTGTACACATGCAATAAGATATTTAATTTTAACAGCTTTGCATGAGATTTATTTTTGTTACAGAGCTTTTGGAGTTATTTGACTGTATGTGGCAATTTGCTTTTAATGCTGGCGATGGCAGCTGATTCATCTACCGCTCTGCCATCTTCATAACATTTTATTCAAACCTTTTCTTTATCGTGGCTGGTATGACCGTAGGTGGGTGGATTATTATGTGGAAAGAGTTCCAATTACTTCATGTCCTCGCCAGCACTTAACTCTCTCTCTCTTTATGACCAGTAGCCATCCCAATGGGCGGAGGGGACAGCGCTGGTGCTGGCTTTGTCCGTTTCCCGAGTGACCAGCCACACCGCGCTTCTGTTCCGGCTCCTGGCGGTTGGCATCTCTTTGGAGAAATGCCGCGCTTTTGCCCGTCACTAACTCAGGCTCTTTGGTTGTTGAATCTCAGCGAGCAGAGCACAGCCCCTGCTGGAAGGCATGCTGGGTACTTGCACCGTGAAACGAACTTCCGCTGACACCCGGTAGAGACAGGAGCCGAGACACCTTTGGGGCCTGGAGCCCGGGGACAGACACCCCGTGGCCAGGCCTCCCCGGGGGCCTCCTGCACTCGGCCGGAGGCTGCAGGTGAATGAGGGCAGCCCCTCTGCCTGGCCGGAGAGCTGTCGCTGACCCCCCTCTTCACCCGCCCAGCAGCCCGGTGCCCGCAGAGCAGCTGGTTCCAGGGTGGGGGCTGCTGGGAGCTGAGGTCGACCGAATGGGGGGTCAGCTGGAGTCAGGCGAGGCTCCGGGCAAACAGGGAGGCCCACCTGCTGGTCCTGGACCTGGAGGGCACACGAGATGAGGGTGAGAGCTCCGGGGCAGGACCCAGAGCTGTGGACACTGGGCACGTCAGTGCCACCAAAGAGGCACCACCCACGGGCGGCAGACCGACTCCGAGAGACCCTCGGGGGATGGGTGTGGGGCCAAGTGGGTGTGGAAGCTGCTCCAGCCCACGGGCTCCCCGCCCGGGGCCGGGCCCGTGGCCACAGTGAGCACGGAACCCACGGGGCCGGGGCTTTATGCCAGGGGACTGCACAGCCTGTTCCCTGAGCCATGGACGCCCATGTGTCCCGGGGGCTCCGGCCCCCACCGGCCAGCACTCGTGTGTTCCTGGCCGGGGTCAGCTGTTCTGACAATAAAATCTGTAATATTAAGTTATCAACCGGGGACTTTACAGAACCAGGCAAATAAATAGCAGGCAAAACGCCCTTGGAGCCCCGGCCGGTGCGGCTCAGTGGACAGAGCATCGGCCTGCGGACCCAAAGGTCCCGGGCTCGATTCCGGTCGAGGGCACGCACCTCGGTTGCTGGCTCCTCCCCAGCCCGGGCCCTGGTCGGGCTCATGCAGGAGCCAACCCATCCATGTGTTTCTCTCGCATCGATGCTTCCCTCTGTCTTTCCCTCTCCCTTCCTCTCTCTCTAAAATCAGTGGGAAAATATCCTCAGATGAGGATTATCACAATGAAAACAACACAACGCCCTTGGAACTCCCCCGCCCGCGGCTCCCGAGCAGATCGCCCTCCCGGCCGCTCCCTAAATGACTCCTTTGTTCAGCTGGCCGCCCGGCCCTGTTTCCCGTCAGGGCCCCCCCGCCAGCAGACAGTGTTTCCATGCCTTTCATGGCTGCGCTCACGGTGTTAACACGAGCACTTAACAAGCCCAGAGCCAATCAGACCCTCCGGCCTCGCCCAGCCGGTGTGGCTCAGTGGGTAGAGCGTCGGCCTGCGGACCGCAGGGTCCGGGGTCCGATTCCGGTCAAGGGCACGCACCTCGGTTGGTTGCAGGCTCCTCCCCGGCCCAGGCCCTGGTCAGGGCGCGTGCAGGAGGCAACTCATCGAGGGGTTTCCCTCTCCCTTCCACTCTCTCTAAAAGATCAATGGAAAAATATCCTCGGTGAGGATTAAAAAATCATAATAATGAAAAAGTCTCCGTCCTCCGCCGGGAAAACACGAAGGCATGGAATGCCGTGACTCAGGTCGCCCGGCGCTTTCCTGGCCACTCAGGCCCGCGTCTTGCTGTCGCCTTTGCTTCCCGTTTCATCTCGGCGTCCGCGGACCCGGCGTGTGCCTCGCACGGGGTGGCGGGGACGTGGGCTCCGCGATGACCTCCCTACGTGACCTCCGTCCAAGCACTGGCCACGGGGCCTGGTGCCCACGGGGACGGCGTTCTCGGGACGGAACCGGTTTGTGAAAATGCTGGGCCGTGGGGGTTGCTTGTAAATGAGTGTCGACTTAGGTTTATACCCGGAAACCATGGCCTCCGCAAGTTCCACCTCCCCCCCCCCCAGCGCCGCCCGCCCCCCAGGGAGCCAGGGATCTGCTTTCGGCCCCTGCTTTCCAGAATTTTAGGTAAATGGGCCCGACAGAACCTGCTTTTTAAATCCGGTTCTTTCACTCACTCTTCTGAGATCCGTCAGCGTTGCTGCGAGCACACAGCTCCTCCTCCGTCGCTCAGTCGGTTCCGCTGCCCGTTTCTCTGTCCCCCCCCCCCCCCCCCCCGCCCCGCATGACTGTGCCCCTCTGTCACCCGCCAGCGCGGGATGTGGGGTTGCTCTCCAGTCACAGGCTCTTACACTCGCCGCTGCGAGAGCCGTCGCTAGAGGGCCCCCTGCCGTGTCTCCTGCCGTGTCCCCCGAGGGCTCGTCCCGGGCCGCTGCCAACGTCTTGTCTAAAGTGACCTGGGACGCGGTCAGTCCTTCTCGCGTCAGGTGTCCAGTGGGTGTGCCCTGCTCTCTCACTGGGGGTTTTTAAAAAGTAACATTTTTAAAATATACTTTTATTGACGTCAGAGAGGAAGGGAGAGGGAGAGAGAGAAACATCCATGATGGGAGAGAATCATGGACCGGCTGCCTCCTGCACGCTCCCCACTGGGGATGGAGCCCCCAACCTGGGCGTGTGCCCCGACCGGGAATCAAACCCTGACCTCCTGGTTCGTCGGTCACGCTCCACCCCTGAGCCCCCCGGCCGGGCCCCGTGCGGCTTCGATCGGTTTCCCTGCTGACGCGTGAATCTGAGCGTCTTCCCACGTGCTGCGGGCGCACCGGCCACGCGTCTCCCCTGCGGAGCGTCTGTTCAGAACGTCCCCCCGTTTCACACTGAGCCGTTTTCTGTTACTGGGGGTTGAGAGTTATTTGCATCGTCTGGGTACGAGTTTGCTCATTTTACTCGTTATGTGGTTTCCAAGTATCGTTGCCCCGTCGGTGGCTTGCTTTTTTGAGGGTTTTTTTTAATCCTCAGTGTTTTTTGAAGAGCATAAGTTCTTAACCTCCATGGGGTCTAGCTTAGCAATAGTCTCTTCTGCGGCCCATGCGTTTGGTATTGTGTTTAACCTAAAATTATAAAGATTTTTCTCATGTTTTCTTTGAGATGTTTTCTGAGTTTCAGATGACGATTATAGTCACACCGAGTTCCTTTTTCTTTCTCTTTCCCCTCAAAAGTCATATGTTGACTTTAGAGAGAGAAAAACATCTGTCTGCTGCTCCACCTCCCGGCATCGTCGGCCGGCCCTGACTGGGGCTCGAACCCGACGCGTGGTGTATGGGGACGACGCTCCACCCGCCTGAGCGGCCTGGTCAAGGCCTCCCCATTAACGTTAGATCAGCTTGTCAATTTCTAAAAAAAACCCAAACCTGCTGGGGTTTTGATTGAGTTGCATTGAAGCTATCGTTCGATTTGGGGAGAGTATCTCGACCGAACTGAGTTTTCTGACCCGTGAACAAGGTCGCGGTCTCTCCACTGATTTGATTTTTCCCCCTTTTTAACGTTAAATTTTTGGGGTGACATCGGTTAGTATGATCACACATTTGGGGTGTGGGCCCACTGATCTAATTGCGGTGTTTAATATCCCCCCGCCATGCTCTGGCCTCGGTGCTCAAGTCCTGCACAGTTTTGTCAGATTGTCCGTAAGTACTTCATATTTCTGAGGCTCTTTAAAAATGACCTTTGAAATGTCAGTTTCTGATTGTTCGCTGTTGCAATGTAGTACAATGGCCTTTTGTATCTTTTTTTTTTTTTTTATTGATTTTTTTACAGAGAGGAAGGGAGAGGGATAGAGAGTTAGAAACATCGATGAGAGAGAAACATCGATCAGCCGCCTCCTGCACACTCCGTACTGGGGATGTGCCTGCAACCAAGGTACATGTCCTTGACCAGAATCGAACCTGGGACCTTTCAGTCTGCAGGCTGACGCTCCATCCACTGAGCCAAACCGGTCAAGGCGCCTTTTGTATCTTGATCTTGTGTCCCACAATCTCGCTAACCTCATTTGGCCGGTCTACCAGCTTTTTTGTAGAATCTGTTAGGTTTTTCTACACAGATGGTCATGTCCTTGGTGAATAAAGACAATTAACTTCTTCCTTTCCAAGATGGAAGCATTTTACTCTTATTACTAGAGGCCTGGTGCACAAAATTCATGCAGGGGGAGGGGTCCCTCAGCCCAGCCTGCACCCTCTCATAATCTGGGACCCCTTGGGGGATGTCCGCCTGCCGGCTTAGGCCCGATGTCCCCAGGGATTGGGCCTAAGCCAGCAGTCACACATCCCTCTCACAATCCGGGTCCCTTGCTCCTTACCGCCCGCCTGCTCGCTCCTTACCACTTGGCTCACTGCTCCTTAGCTCTGTCGCGGAGGCAGGAGAGGCTCCCGCCATTGCTGCTGTGCTCGCCAGCCGTGAGCCCAGCTTCTGGCTGAGCAGTGCTCTCCCCATGGGACCGCACTGACCACCAGGAGGCAGCTCCTGTGTTGAGCATCTGCCCCCTGGTGGTCAGTGTGCAGCATAGCAACCGGTCATGGTGGTTGTTCCACCGTAACAGTTGCTTAGGCAGACACCCCTCTCACAATCTGGGACCGCTGGCTCCTAACCACTCACCTGCCTGCCTGCCTGATCACCCCTAACTTCTCTGCCTGCCTTCCTGGTCACCCCTAACTGCCCTCCCTTGCTGTCCAGATCTCACCCCCAACTGCTCTCCCCTGCTGGCCTGATCACCCCTAACTGCCCTCCTCTGCAGGCCAATTTGGTCCTGATTGGTCAGTTTCTATGCCAGTCAGCATCAAAAGCTCCGCCTCCTAGGCAGCCATTGGCTCCTCACAGATGACCCAGATTTGGTTCTGATTGGTCAGTTCCTATGCCAGTCAGCGTCTCTGGGCCTATCAATGGGGCCTGATCAGGAAGGCGGGGCTGATCAGCAGCCAGAGTGGAGGCCTGGAGAGAAATGGAGGCGACTGTTGGCCAGGCCGGGAGAGAAAGAGCAGCAAGTTCTGATCAACGGCTGCCCCAGAGGCTACGGATGAGACCCTGCCTCTCTCTGCAGGCCTCTCTCCAGGCCTGACCCGCAGCCCCCTAGGCAGTCAGTGCTGGGTCGCCACGGCAACCCAGGACTGACTTCTGGTCTGTGGAGCCTTCGGTCTTAATCGGTCATTATGACCCTGGCTCTTTATATAGATCACTTTTTACCCTTATGGACACTGGCTATAACTTCTGATACAATGGTTCCCTTTCTGCGACCTTCGGGTCTTTAATCATTAAAGATGCTATTGGCTGTAGGTTTTTTCATAAATGCCCTTTATCAAGTTAGTTCCCTTCGCTTCAATTTTCTGGGAAGTTTGTGTAGAATTGGTACTATTTTTTCCTTATGTATTTGGTAGAATTCCCCAGTGAAATCATCTGGGCCTGGTGCTTGTTTTGTGGGAAGGATTTTAAACGACAAATTCTTCTGTCATAGATACAGGGCTGTTCAGGTCGCCCGGGTCTTTCTGGGTGAGATCTGGCCGTCTTTGTTTTGTAAGAAATGTGTCTTTTTCATCTCGGTTGTCGAGTTTATTGACAGAAAGTTGTTCATAACATTCCGTTTATCTTTACCACCTGTGCTGCTGTCTCGCCCCTCCTTCCTGATATTGGTGGTTTTCAACTTCTCTTTTCTGTTTCACTAGGTTTACTAATGTTATTGCCGCAAAACCCAGCGGTCAGTTTCCTTGGTTCCCCTCTATTCCTGTTTTGTTTTCCATTTCATTGATTCCTGCTCTGATCTTCCTAATCCCCATTCTCTTACTTTGAGCTTTCTCTTCTTTTTCTAGTTTCTTAAGGTAGCAGCTGAGGTCAATGCTTCAAGACCTCCTGTCTCCTTTTCTAACAAAGGCACTTAATGCTACGAATTTCTCCCTAAGTACTGCTTTAGCTGCATCTCTCAAACTTGAATATCTTAAAAATTTTTATTCAGTTCGAAATACTAATTCCCCCAATTATTTAGAAGCTATTATTTAGTTTACTAATATTTGGGGAATTTCCGTATTTTTTTTTCTCTTCACTTCTAAATTAATTTCATTGTATCAGACAACATGCTGTCAATGTCTGAATCCTTTCAAACCTGTCGAGTCTAATTTTATGGCCCAGAACATATGTTAACAAGTGTTCCATGTGCACTGGAAAGAACATGTTCTGCTAACACGGTGGAGTGTTCTGTGATGTCCATGAGGCCAGGCTGCTTGCAGTGTCGCTCAAGACCCCAATACCTCACTGGTTTCACGTCTCTTGGTTCCGATAGGCACTGAGGATGGGGCCCTGCAGCCTGTAATTGTGGATTTGTCCATCCCCTTGAGTGCTATGGCCTTGGGCCTTGTGTATTGTGAAGCCCTGGGTCATCTGTGTGGACAGGAGCGGGGCCCTCGGCCGGGCTCATGTGGACTCAGTCACCTGGGGAAATGGTCTGGCTGGTTGGTCAGAACCTGAGGGGCAGGACTGCACTGCCTGGAGAGGGTTGCAGGGTGGACACGGAGTTTTCGCTCATGTCCCATGCCCACATGCACTGGCAGCACTGAGCCACCCACGGCCGATGACTTGAACCCGGGCACGACCAGGGCAGCCCAGGTGCACGGGCTGACTGCACAGCTCCCTCTCCCAGCCCAGCCCATCAGCCTTCCAGGGGCCCCAGAGACACCCCGACCAGCAGCTCAGCGGGAAATTGAGTGCTCCAGGCTCGATGCCTCAGTCTACAGTGTGGGTTCCTGCAAAACAGACCCGCTCACAGCGAGGGGTGCAGCATGGGGCCTGGGACCACGGGACGCCTTGCCCAGCAGCAGCTGGCAGAAGGCTGGGCGGCTCTTAAAAAGGGGGCGTCCCGTAGGACCACAGCACTGTCTCTTAGGCCGTGGGTGCTACCCTGAGTCGTGGCTCTAGGAGACAGGAACCAGGGAGTGGGAGGTGAGCGGCCCGACACTAGGACCCCTGTGCACACGGGACAGGGGTTTCTTGCCCCTGTGACCTTGGGCTGTCGGAACACAGCCATCCTGCCCGGCCGTGCGGCTCAGCAGTTGAGTGTCAACCCAGGAACCAAGTGGTCACGGTTCGGTTCCCGGTCGGGGCACGGGCCAGGGTTGCGGGCTCGGTCCCCAGTGTGGGGCGTGCAGGAGGCAGCCCATCAATGATTCTCTCATCACTGATGTTTCTCTCTCTCCCCCTCCCTTCCTCTCTCAGATCAAAAACATAAAAATAAAATAAAAACAAATAAAAATGAAACCACCTGAAAAAACAACAGTTCTAATTCGAGGAGGAGAACACTGCCGCCCGGGACACAGTGAGAGCGTGTCTCACTCAACTCACAGCGGCGGCTGCCACCGTGGTGCCTCCTGTCCAGGGGGCCACAGGCCGAGCGGCCGCCGCCCTGGCAGAGGCAGCTGCTGCCCGGGGCATCCAGTGCCGCCATGCCAGCTGTAAGTGGTCACGGAGTGCAGAGCCCGCCAGGGGTGCGGCCACCAGCACCCAGACCCAGGGCGAGTGTCCGGTCATGGCCCGCCCGGGGCACAGCAGGTGAACATCCGTGGTGCCTCAGGCCAGCGGCTCCGCTCTTGTAAGTTTTCCCAGGAAGAGTCCTGCCGACGCTGGAATAATCGGAAGGTGAGGGGCCAGGGTGCTGGCCACTGGGGCTCTCGACCGCATCCTTCCCAGCAGGTCCCCTTGGCGGACAGGGACCGACTTACCTCCAGGCGGGGGAGGGGGGGGGGTTGGCCAACCGGTACAGGGTCAGGTGACACCCCCTTGGAGTAAGTGCCAACCGTGCACCCAGCTAAGGGGCTAAGCAGTGGGGCGTCCCCCCTGGAGGGCCAGCAGGGCAGGAACGCGCAGGAGCTGGCCCGGCCCCTGCCCTGGCCCTCACCTTGTCTCCTGCTCAGGGCGGTTCAGTCTGGGTTTCTCCTGCCCGAGATGTGACCCCAGGGCCGCGTCTTGGCCAAAGCCCGGCTCCAAACCCCGGGCCAGAGTGCAGGGGCCAAGCTCTGAGCCGAGGCCTGCGGCGCCCCCTGCACCCCAACACACACCCGACCCCAGGACAAAAGAGAGGCGAGACCCACAGGAGGTGGAATTGCTTTTATTGGGGTGGGCGCCGCAGGCCCGCCCGTGGTCAGGTTAGTGTTCTGCCCTGAGGCAGCCGGAAGCCTGGCGCCTCCCCCACCGCCCACCCGGGTTAGTGGAACATGCAAAGCTGAGTCGGAGGGTGGGGGGGGGTGCCCCGAGGCCGGGGCTGGGCAGAGGAGGGTGGGCCCGGCTGGGCTGCTGAGTCAGCGCCGACAGTCCATCCAGCATCCCCGGGCCCAGCGCGGGGCTGAGCTCCCGGAGAGGCGGGCGGGCGGACAGCACCCTAGGCAGGACTCGAGGCCCAGGAGCCACGGGCCCGGAGAAAAGAGCCCGCAGAAGCCCCGTCTCGCCCCAGGCCGGGGCCCTTGGGGCCGGGTGTGCGAGGAGAACACAGAAGGCACTTTCTAGGAGCAGAGGCTGAAGGCAGAAGCCAGAGGCCTGGGGTCTCAGGAGAGGGGTCGGGGGCTGGGGGCCGGGGCTGGGGGCAGAGCCCAGGCAGCTGGCCCTGCAGGCTGGACCCTCATCTTCCCGTGGGGAAGGGGCTGCTCTGGACAGACTGGAAGAGACGGCTGACACAGGACCCGCTCCCTCCCCCCAAGGCCCACTGAGACAGCAGGTCAGTCCTGGACCAGATGAGAAAACGCCAGCCCCAGGGGCTCTGCCAGGGACGGGTGCCCCCTGCCCCGAGCAGCCAGGACTGGTGGCTGGTTGGTCGTTGGGCGGGGCCGGCCTACAGGGTGGGGGGACCTCCCTGGGGAGACCGGAGGGCTGGGCTGGGGGGCCCTGGACCCGGCAAGGCACCTGGCTGTGGTGAGTGGCAGGTAGAGAAGAAGGGTCGGGGGGTGGTCAGTGGGGTAGACCAGCCCTGTCCCCCAAGACACAGGGCTGCCTGGACGGCACGCACATTCACGTTAGTCTGGTCTTTTTGGTTAAACTTGAGGCACCGCTTGGAGGAAGACACCTTTAAACGTTACAGAAAGTAAGACTCAGCGCCTGGCAGGGAGCCTGGCCACATGCAGAGCGGGGTGGGGGGGGGCGAGGGGGGGGGGCGTCAGGCCGTGGCGGACTCGGGGCCCCCCAGGGAGGTGGCGGGCCCTGAGGCGTAGCGGCGGCCATAGCCGGAGGAGGAGTAGGAGGAGGAGGAGAAGGTCATGGAGAAGCCGGAGCCGGTGGCGTCGAAGCTGCCCCGGCGGGAGCCGGCGCGGGAGCCGGTGCGGGAGCCGGCGCGGGAGCCGGCGGTGGAGCCGGAGCCGCTGACGCTGTAGGGGCTGTAGTAGCCCTTGCTGGACTGGGCGGCCGCCTCCAGCAGCCGCAGCCCCGTGCCCTCCTCCACCATGCTGCGGTCCAGCGCGTCCTTGTAGGAGATCTTGAGCTTCGTCTTGGGGCAGGTGAGGTACTTGGAGTGGGCGCCCACGTCCCGCAGTTTCTGGGCCGTGCGGGCGTCCACGGTGCCGCGCTGCAGCGCCTCGTCCAGGGGCACGCGGCCGGGCGCGTCGGGCTCGATCAGGCCGCCCGTCAGGTACTGCACCTCCAGGAAGCGCTGGCCGGCCTCGTAGTACAGCCAGCCCTTCTTCAGGGCCTGGGCGGCCGACATCTTGGTCTTGGTGCGCGGGTCCTCGAAGCCGTGGAAGGCCTTCTGGGCCAGGTTGATGCGGTCCACCATGACCTTGTCCACCAGGCCCTTGCCGACGGCGTCGGCGACGGGGAAGCGCTCGCCGGTGCCGGGGTCGATGATGCCGCCGGTGCAGGCCTGCGCCTCGAGCAGCCGCTGCCCCGTGATGTTGTCCACCAGGTTGCGGTGCATGGCCTCCGTGATGGACACCTTCTCCAGCGTCTCCGTGTCCAGGATGCCGGCCACGGGGCCCGTCTCCTCGGTGGGGTCGGACCAGGAGGCCAGCTGGGTCCTGGAGGCGGCCGGGCTGATGGGGTAGGAGGAGGAGGACCCCACGGAGGACGAGCGGGAGCGGAAGCCGCCGGCGTTGCCCGAGAGCATGTCGGCGAACTCGGTGATGGAGAGCGTGCCGGCGCGGTACTGGTCCAGCACGGAGCGGTCGATGAGGTTCTTGGCGATGGCCTCGTCGATGTCGTACTGGCGGCCGGAGCGGCGGTCGATGATCACGGACTTGACCACGCCGTCCGAGGAGGAGATGGTGATCTCCTCCCACTCGCACTCCTGCTCCGACAGCTCCAGGTACGTCTGGTGGTCGATGAGGCCCTTGCGGTAGGCCTCGTTCACCGACATCTCCTTGCCCGTCTCGGGGTCCACGATGACCACGCGGCGCTTCCGCACCGAGGACTTGGAGGACGTCTTCCGCTCCCGCTTCTTCTCCTTCAGCGGCAGCAGGCGCAGGCCGGTCTGCGGGTCGGGCACGCAGCGCTCCATCAGCTGCAGGTACGTGAGGTTCTCCTCCGTGTTGGGGTCGAAGAAGCCCTTGGTGTCGTCCGAGGGGTCGGCCAGGATCTCGTTCATCTCCTCGTCGAAGAGGCCGCGCTGGTAGGCCACCTCCACGGGCAGCCGGTGGCTCTCCTCGGGGTCGATGATGCCGCCCGTGGCGATCTGGGCCTCCAGCAGGCGGATGCCGTGGTCCTTCAGGATGAGGCCCTTCTTCATGGCCTGGAAGAGGGAGATGAGCTTCCCGGTGTAGGGGTCCCTGTAGCCGGTGACCGCCCGCTCGGCCGCCAGCAGCTTGTCCTTGAACTCGGGGCCCACGATGCCCATGCGCACGGCCTCCTCCACGGTCAGCTTGAGCCCCTTGATGGGGTCGATGACGTAGCCGGTGGCCGCCTGCGCCTCCAGGAGCTCGAAGGCCGTGCCCGGGCGGATGATGCCCTTCTTCATGGCCTGGTACACCGACAGGCGCTCCTTGGTGGCGTCGACCAGCACGCCGGCGATGCAGCTGGTGCCCTCGAGGAACTTCTGCAGGGTCTTGGTGACCTCCTCCACGGAGGCCAGGCCGTCCTGCAGCCGCCGCGCCGTGGCCTCGTCCATGACCCGCGAGCGCACCAGCTCCTCCACGGTGATCTGCTTGCGCAGCCCTTGGAAGGTCAGCTTGCGGGCGTCCGAGAGCGGCAGGAGCAGCTGGCCGCTGCTGTCGTCGCGGCGGCAGCGCCGGAGCAGCTGCGTGTAGCTGAGGCGCTCGTCCGTGGAGGGGTCCAGGTAGGCGCGTACCTCGCTGGGCTCCGACAGCCGGTCGTGCGTGTCCTTGTTGAGGTAGCCGCGCTGGTAGGCCACCTCCAGCGGCAGGTGGAAGCCGAGCCGCGGGTCCACGACGCCGCCCGTCGCCAGCTGGGCGTCCAGCAGCCGCAGGGCCTCCTCGGCCGGGATCAGGTCCTTCTTCATGGCCTGGAAGAGCGAGATGAGCTGCTCCGTGTAGGGGTCACGGTAGCCGGTCACGGCCCGCTCGGCCGACAGCAGCCGGTCGTGCAGCTCGGGCCCCACCAGCCCCTTCCGCACGGCCTCGTCCACCGTCAGCCGCTCGCCCTTCAGGGGGTCCAGCAGGAAGCCCGTGGCCGCCTGGGCCTCCAGCAGCAGGCGGGCCGCCTCGGCGCTCAGCAGCCCCTTCTTGAGGGCCTGGTAGACGGTCAGCGTCTGCTGGGAGCCGGGCAGGTACACGCCGGCCACGCAGCCTGTGCCGTAGAGGAAGCGCCAGGCGGACTCGGCCTCGAGCACCTCGCGCAGGCTCTTGGTGCCTTCCCGGAGCAGGCGGCAGGCCTCGCGGGAGATGATGCGCGCCTCGTACAGGTCCTCGGCCGTGAGCCGGCGGCGCACGTAGTCGTAGGAGGCCAGGTTCTGCTGGCGGATGATCTCCGTCTTCTCGATGATCTCGATGATGATGATGATCATGCGCTCCTTGGTCACCCGGCCGGCCTGGAAGTCGGCCATCAGCTGGGTCCGCTGCTCCTCGGGGATCAGGTCCGACTGCATCACCTCCCACAGCGACATGGTGGAGCCACCGGCGCCGCCGCCGCCGCCGCCGCCCGGGATTTCAATCTGCGTCTCCTCGAAGGCCTTCCGGGTCTCCTCCTCCGTGTACACCTGTGTGGTCTCCACCACCTCCACCTTCTCCGCCCCCTTCAGCGGCAGCAGGCGCAGGCCGGTCTCGGGGTCGCGCACGCAGCGCTCCAGCAGCTGCAGGTAGGTGAGGTTCTCGTGCGTGTTGGGGTCGAAGAAGCCCTTGGTGTCGTCGCTGGGGTCGGCCAGGACGCGGTTCATCTCCTCGTCGAAGTAGCCGCGCTGGTAGGCCACCTCCACGGGCAGCCGGTGGCTGTGCACGGGGTCGATGATGCCGCCCGTGGCGATCTGGGCCTCCAGCAGGCGGATGCCGTGCTCCCGGAGGACCAGGCCCTTCTTCATGGCCTGGAAGAGGGAGATGGTGCTGCCCGAGTAGGGGTCCTTGTAGCCCGTCACGGCCTTCTCGGCAGACAGCAGCTTCTCGTGCAGCTCGGGGCCCACGACGCCCGCCTTCACGGCCTCGTGCACGTACAGCCGCTGGTTCCGCACGGGGTCCACCAGGAAGCCGGTGGCCGCCTGGGCCTCGAGCAGGAGCGTGGCCGTGCTGGGCCTGAGCAGGCCGCGCCGCATGGCCTCGTAGATGGTCACCTTCTCCTTGGAGCCCTCCAGGTAGACGCCGGCGAGGCAGCCGCTCCCCTGGAGGAGCGTCCGCACCGAGTCCACCTCCGACAGGTCCCTGACCGACGTCCTGCCGTCCCGGAGCTGCTCAAACTGGGCCTGGCTGAGCACCCCGGAGGCCAGGAGCTCGCTGGCCGGCACCGGGGCGCGGAGGCCGCTGAAGGAGAGCCGCTCCCGCCGCACGGTCTCCACCTCCTCCACGATGGTGACGACGATCTTGAGGATCTTGTCCACGGTGACCCTGCCCGTGCGGTACTGCTGCAGCAGCTCCCGCCGCTGCTCCTCCGTGAAGTACTCGGAGTGGATGAGCTCCCAGACCGTCACCGTCCGGCCCTGGAGGCTGCCCGCGGGGACCTCGACCGTGGCCTTCTCGAAGGCCTCGCGGGCCTGGGGCTCGGAGTAGAGCTCGTCCCGCCGGGCCCGGGCGGCCTCCTCCGAGAGCGGCAGCAGGCTCAGCCCTGTCAGCGGGTCGGGCCGGCACTGCTGCTGCAGCTGGCCGTAGGTGGCCGGCTCCCGCGTCCGGGGGTCGACGTAGGTCTTGGCCTCGTCCCTGGACCCTTTCAGGGTTTTGCGGGTGTCCTTGTCCAGGAAGCCCCGGGTGTAGGCCACGTCCAGGGGCACGCGGTGGCTCTTGCTGGGGTCCACGATGCCGCCCGTGGACAGCTGGGCGTCCAGCAGACGGAGGCCCTGCTCCCTGGGGATGAGGCCCTTCTTCAGGGCCTGGAACAGGGAGACGCTCTGCCCCGAGTACGGGTCCTTGTAGCCCGTCACGGCCTTCTCGGCTGACAGCAGCTTCTCGTGCAGCTCGGGCCCCACCAGGCTGGCGCGCACGGCCTCGTCCACGGTCAGCCGGGCGCTGGTGGCGGGGTCGATGATGTGCCCGGTGCCGGCCTGCGCCTCCAGCAGGGCCACGGCCGCCTCCGGCTGCAGCAGGTCTCTCTTCAGGGCCTCGTAGAGGCTCATCTTCTGCCCCGCCTCTTCCAGCCACACGCCCGCGATGACGTCGCTGCCCCGCAGGGCCTGCCGCACGGCGTCCAGCTCCGCGACCTCGCGCACCGAGCGCTCGCCCTGCTGCAGCTGGCGGAAGAGGTCGCGGTTGATGACCCTGCTCTCCAGCAGCTCGGCGGCGGGGACCAGGGCGCGCAGGCCCTCGAAGCACAGCTGTCCCTTCTGCTCGTGCTCCTCGACCACGGTGATGATGATCTTGATGATCTTCTCCACGGTGACCTTGCCCGTGCGGAACTGGCGGAGCAGGTCCCGCCGCTGCTCGGCCGTGAAGTACTCGGAGTTGATGATCTCCCAGATGGTGACCGTCCGGCCCTGGAAGCTGCCGAACGGGGCCGAGATGGTGGCTTTCTTGAACACGTCCCGGGCCTCCGAGTCGGTGTAGACCAGCTCGCCGCCCTTGGCAGCCTGATCGGTGAGCGGCAGCAGGCGCAGGCCGGTCTCGGGGTCCTCCACGCAGCGCTCCAGCAGCTGCAGGTAGGTGAGGTTCTCGTGCGTGTTGGGGTCAAAGAAGCCCTTGGTGTCGTCGCTGGGGTCGGCCAGGACGCGGTTCATCTCCTCGTCGAAGTAGCCGCGCTGGTAGGCCACCTCCACGGGCACGCGGTGGCTGTGCACGGGGTCGATGATGCCGCCCGTGGCGATCTGGGCCTCCAGCAGGCGGATGCCGTGGTCCCGGACGATCAGGTCTTTCTTCATGGCCTGGAAGAGGGAGATCTGCTCCCCGGTGTAGGGGTCCTTGTAGCCGGTGACCGCCCGCTCGGCCGACAGCAGCTTGTGGTGCAGCTCGGGGCCCACCAGGCCCTCCTTCACGGCCTCGTTGACCGTCAGCCGCCGGTTGCGCACGGGGTCGAGGAGGAAGCCCGAGGCCGCCTGGGCCTCCAGCAGGATGAGGGCGGTGCCCGGGCTCAGCAGCTGCCTCTGCAGGGCCGCGTACACGCTCAGCTTCTCGCGGGCGGGCTCCAGCAGCAGGCCGGCAATGCTGCTGCGGCCCTGCAGGTAGCGGCGCACGTCCTCCCGCTGGGCCAGCTCGGCCACCGTGGTGCGGCCCTGCGCCAGCCGCTGCAGCTCCTCGGGGCGCAGGATGCCCACGTCCTGCAGCCGCTGGGCCGGCACCTTCCGCCGCAGCCCGTCAAAGGCGAACTCGGGCTCCGCCTCCGCGGCCGGGCCGTCGGGCGCCTCCCGGCCGTTGGGCAGGGTCTTGGCGGCCGCGGCCTGCGAGGCCACCATCTCCTGGGAGTGGGCCAGCGCGGCCCGGTGCTCCTCCTCCAGCCGCTGCAGCCGCTCCCGCAGCTTCCGGTTCTCCTCGGCCAGCAGCTTCTCCTGCGCCTGCCGCTGCTGCTCCAGGCGCTGCAGCTCCTCCTGCTTGCGCCGCACGCCCTCCTCGGCCTCGCGCTGCCGCCGCCGGGCCTCCTCCATGCTGGCCACCAGCTGCTGCTTCTCCTGCTCCATCTGCTGCTGCTGCCGCTGCTGCTCCTCCCGCAGCGTCTCCGCCTTGGCCACCTCGTCCCGGAACAGCCGCTCCAGCTCGGCCTTCTCCTGCTCGATGAGGTGCTCCCGCTGCAGCAGGCTGTCCTTCTCCGAGAGGTAGGTCTGCTGCAGGGCCTGGGTCTCCTGCAGCAGCTGCTCCTGCTGCACCGTCTGCATCTGCGGAGGGAGAGGGGGTTAAGGGACCTCGGCCCGGGAGCCCCCCACCCAGCCCGCCCCTGAGCGGGAGGGGCCGGTACCTCCTCCGACTTGAGCTGGAGCAGCCTGGCCTCCTGCTTGAGCTTCTCCTTCTCGCGCTCCAGCTCGGCGATAGCCTCCCGCAGGCGCCCGGCGTCCTGGTCGCTCTGCTGCCGCTGGATCTCCAGCGTCTGCACCAGAGTCACCTTCTCCTGCGTGGCGAGCTCCGTGCGGTGCAGCTTCTCCCCGATCTCCTCCGCCTGCTTCCGGAAGCGCTGGGCGTCCTCCTCCGCGCGGGCCTGCGCCCGGCTCATCTCGGCCACGCGCAGCTTCAGGCGCTCGGCCTCGGCGCTCATCTCCAGCTGTCGCTGCCGCTCGGCCTCCAGGGTCCGCTGGAAGCCCTGCGTCTCCTGCGCCAGCTGCTGCTCCATCTGCGCCTTGTCCTCCTGCAGGCGCCGGGCCTGCTCCTGCGCCAGCTCCTTCTGCTGCTGCAGCAGCTCGGCCTCGGCCTTGAGCCGCGTGGCCTCCTGCACCGCCTGCATCTTCTCCTTGAGCATCTTCTCGGCCAGCGCCCGCTGCTGCGCCAGGTCCTCCTCCGCCAGCTGCCGCAGCCGCGCCGCCTCCTGGGCCGCCACGCTCAGCCGCGCCGCCTCCTCCGCCACCTGCTTCATCTTCTCGGCCTCCTCCTCCAGGAAGCGCTGCGTGTTGTCCTTGTCGCGCAGGATGAGCGCGCGGTTTTCGGCCTCGATCCGCGCCTTGAGCTTGCCCAGCTCCTCCATCTGCACGCGCACCGAGAAGAGCTCCTCCTCCACCTGGCTGCGCTGGCGCGCCGCCTCCGTCACCTCCGCCTTCAGCCGCTGCAGCTCCTCGTCCAGGATGCCCTTCTGGTGGTCAGTCTCCTCCAGCTGCAGCCGCAGCGTCGTCAGCTCCTGCTCCACCTGCGCCTTCTGCCGCAGCGTCTGCTCCGCGAACTTCTTGTGCTTCTCCATCTCCGCGTCGGCCGCCTGCTTCTGCCGCAGGGCTGCCTGCTCCGCCTGCGCCCGCCGCTTCGCCTCCTGCTCGGCTTCCTTCCGCAGCTTCTCCGCGGAGGCCTGTGCCTGCGCCCGGGCCTGCGCCTCTTGCTCCGCCGACTGCTTCAGCCGCTCCGCCTCCTCCACCTGCAGGCGGGACTGCGCCGCTTCCCGCTCGGCCTGCTCCCGCGCCTCCTCGGCCTCTTCCGCGGCCCGCCGTGCGGCCTCTGCCTCGCCGCGCAGCCGCTCCAGCACGCTCTGCTCCTGCTGCAGCGTCTGCTGCAGCTCCTGCTCCTTCTGCTGCACCGCAAACACGTGCGCCTTCTCCTCCGCCTGCAGCCGCTTCTGCGCAGCCTCCTGGGCCAGCTGCAGCTGACGCGCCGACTCCTGCTCCGCGCGCTCGCGCAGGCGCCGCGCCTCCTCCACCTTGGCCTTGAGCCGCTCCACTTCCTCCAGCGCCGCTTTACGTTGCCGCGCCGCCTCCTCCTCCGCCGCCAGGCTCTTCTGCACACGCTCCTCCGCCTCGCGGCGCCGCTGCTCCTCCTCGGCCGCCAGCTGCCGCTGCCGCGTGGCCTCCAGCTCTGCTTGCTCCTTGCTGCGCTGCGTGTCCTCCGCGTTGCTGCGGATGCGCACCAGCTCCAGCTCCAGCTCCGCCTTGCCGGCGGCCGCGCGCTCGAAGCTCGCCTTCAGGGCCAGGATCTCTTCCTCCACCTGCCGCCGCTGCCGCAGCGTGTCCTCCACCAGCCCCTTCTGCCTCTCCAGCTCGCTCTCCGAGGCCTTGCGCAGCTGAGCCAGCCGCTCCTCAATGTCCGCCTTGTGCTGGGCCGCCTGCTCCTCCAGCCGCCGCCGGTGGAAGGCCTCGTCCTCCGCCAGCCGCCGCAGGCGCTCGTTTTCCGCTTCCTTCTCCTTCAGCGCGATCTCTGCCTCCGTCTTGAGCCGCGCGGCCTCGGTGATGGTGGCCAGCTTCTCGGTGAGCACGCGCTCCGCCTCCGCCCGCTGCCGCGCAGCGTCTTCTTCCGCCAGCTGCCGCTGCCGCTTGGCCTCCTCCGCCAGGGCGCGCAAGCGGGCGGCCTCCTCCGCCAACTCCCGGAACCGCCCGGCCTCGGCTTCCAGCCGCTGCTTCGACTTCTCGTTGGTGGAGCGCGACTCCTCCTCGGCTCGGGCCTTACTGGCCAGCAGCACCTCCATCTCTGCGCGCACCTTGGCCAGCTCTGCCTCCAGTTCCTGGCGCTTCTGCTTGGCCTCGGCCGCCTCGCGCTGCAGCCGCCCCAGCTCCTCCTCCAGCAGCAGCCGCTGCTGCTCCCCCTGCTCGGTCTCGGCCCGCAGCCGGATAAGCTCCTGCTCCGCGGCCAGGCGCTGCTGGGCAGTGCCCTCCGCCAGCTGCCGCTGCTTCTCCAGCTCCTGCTCGGCCAGCTCCCGCTGCCGCACCGCCTGCTCCTCCGCCTTGCCCCGCCGCCGCGCCTCGCGCTCTGCCTCCTCCTTCTGCTTCTCCGCCTCGGCCTGCGCCAGGCTCTTCTGCTGCGCCACCTCTTCCGCCTGCAGCCGCAGCCGCAGGGCCTCGTTGGCCTTCAGCTGCCAGCGCTCCAGCTCCCTCTCGGCCTCCTCCCGGGCGCGCTCCGCCTCGGCCTGCTGCTGGGCGTGCCGCTCGGCCTCCTCGCGCAGCTGCGTCACGGTGACGTGCTCCTCCTGGAGGGTGCGCTCCAGCTGGGCCGTCTTCTCCGCGAAGGAGGCCCGCTTGCTCTGCAGTTCCGCGGCGGCGCTGCGCTGGGCCGTCTCCAGGGCCACCTGTACCTGGCGGGCCCGCTCGGCCTCCGCCTGCCGCAGACGGCGATCCGCCTCCTCCGCCTGCAGCCGCAGCTCCTCCAGCGCCTGCAGGGCCCGCTGCTTCTCCCGGGCGGCCTCCGCCTCCGCCTTCACGCGCAGGGCCAGCTCGGCCTCCGCCTGCCGCTTGCGCTGGGTCTCTTCCTGCACCTGCCGCCGCAAGCGCTCCGCCTCCTCCTGCGCCTGTCGCTTCTGCGCCTCGGCCTCCTCCGCCCGCGCCCGCAGGGCCTGGAGCTCGCCCTCCGCCCCGCTGCGCTGGCGCTCCGTGGTCTCCAGCTGCAGGCGCACCACCCGGATCTCCTCCTCGATGCGCACACGGCTGCGCTCGGCCTCCTCCGCCTGCTGGGCCTTGGCCTGGATCTCGGCCTCCGAGCTCTGCCGCAGGTGCTGCAGCTCCTCCTGGATGCTGCGCTTCTGCTGCTGCGCGTCCACCGCGGCCTCCTCGCGCCGCACCACCTCCTCCTGCATGCGCCGCTGCAGCTCCTGGGCCTCCCGCTCGGCCTGCGCCTTGGCCTGCGCATGTGTCTCCGCCAGCTGCCGCTGCTGCTCCAGCGCGGCCTCCACCTCCGCCAGGCGCTCCCGCTCCTCTGCCCGCTGCTGCTCGGCCAACCTCTGTGGCCGCGGCAGAGAGAGGGAGAGAACCAGAGAGAGAGTGAGTGCGAGCCTGGCGCGCAGGGGACACGGCACCACCACAGTCCACGCGGACAGCAGGATGGGGGATGAGGGAGACAGAGGTCACAGCCCGGTGCGGGAGGGAGCGTGCACCCGCCCGGGACACTCAGGGCAGCGAGCGCAGCCAGCCCCACAGTGCTCACCAGCCCCTCTTCCCTCAAACAGGCGACGAGACAGACGAGAGAAAGAGCGAAGCAGGAGGCTCGCAGGCCCTGAGCTGCACCACCACCAGCCCTGCCTGAGCATGTGAACGCGTGACACGACCCCAAGGTGGCCACGCGGGGCAGCGGTGCCCACCGCGGCAGCTCAGAAGGACGCAAACGCCTACAGCTGACCACAGAGGAGGCTGCAGGTGGACCAACGGCGAGGCCACCAGGAGGAGCGGGAGAGCTGGTACCCCCCTGCCCTTGCCCAAGTACACCCCTGCCCGGCCCGCCACCAGCACCCCAGCTCTTCCAGAGCAGCTGCCGCGAGGAGTGAGGAACGGCGACGTGGGCTCCCGAGGAAGAACCCGAAGGAGAGCCGGTGGGGCAGGCGCAAACGCAGAGGAGGAGGTTGAGGCGGAGGAGGAGGTGCCAGCCACCGTGGAGAGCAGGCCGAGCGCAGAGGGGGGCGCTGGCGGCAGCAGGGAGTGGGGGGCTGAGCTAAGTGATGACCCCCGAGCTCCCCGGGCTGCGTCTGGGCAGCAGGAGCCCCAACCCCAGGCCTACCTCCTCCTCCTCCATGCGCCGCAGCGTCTCGCTGAGGAACTTGATGTACTGGCTCGTCAGCATGGTCAGCTCGCTGTAGCGTGTGCGAAGGTCCACGTACTGGGGGCAGGAGGGGGGCAGCCAGGGTCAGCCCCGCTGAGCCACCCGGCCACGCCCCCGCCCTGGCCACGCCCCCGCCCCGGCCACGCCCTCCGCCACTCGGCCACGCCCTCCGCCTCACCTCCTGGATGACGCTCTCAGACCCTGACTGGACCTTCGGCTTCTTGGCCGGAGAGGCCACCGGCTCCAGCTGCGCCTTGTACGTGATCAGCTGGAGCTCATAGTCCTGCGGGGAGACACCGTGAGCCGCCGGCTCGCCCCGCCCCCGCCCTGACAGCTAGGCCTGTGCTTGGGGCCCCCCTGAGGGTTCAGGCCCCAGGACCCCAGCCTGGCGGGGTGGCAGGAGGCAAAAGCCTCACTTTTGAAAAAAGAAAAATTATTTTTAATTGGTTTTAGGGAGAGAGAAACATCAATGATGAGAGAGAATCATTGATCAGCTGCCTCCTGCACGCCCCCACCCCACTGGGATCAAGCCCGCAACCCAGGCCTGTGCCCTGACCGGGAATCGAACTGTGACCTCCTGGTTCGTAGGTCGACGCTCACCCCCTCGGCCGTGCTGGCCGGACAGAGCCTCACCTTGATGGCGTTGATGTACTGCTTGGCAAACCGCTGGCACTCCTCCACCTTCTCTCCGTGGCGCTCAACTTCCTCCAACAGCGCCTGGGGGGCCGAGGGGTGGTCAGCACCGGCCATGCCCGCCCGGCCCCTGCCCACCCGGCTCCAGCCACACTGGCCCCGGCCTACCTTCTCCTGCCGCAGCTGCTCCCGCACGGCCCGGCTGTTGGCCAGCGGCAAGGCCTGGATCTGCTCCTGCCGCTGCTTGGCGTCCTGCAGCCAGGCGCCCAGCGGGTCGGCGCTCTCCCGGTAGTACCGCAGCTGCCGGCCCAGCTGCTCCAGCTCCCGCTGCCGCAGGTCATTCTGGGCCAGCACAGCCTGCCAGCGCTCCAGCAGCTGGGCCACCCGCTCGCGCCAGCGCTCCACCTCCACGTCCCGCTCCCCGTGCCGCTGCTGCAGCCGCTCCCCCACCTCCTGCGCCCCCCGCAGTTCGTCCCGCAGGGCGTCGAACACGGGCTGCTGCGCCTCCGCCTGGGCCCGCAGCTTCTGTTGGGGAGAGAGGGGCGGTGCTGCTTCAGCCCGAGGCCCTGCGGCTGGCCCCCCCGGGGTTCCCCGCCAGGAGCTGTTCTGACGGTGGTACCTTGAGCGCGGCCTTGGTGGCCTCGAGCTCGGGGAGGGTGGAGGGCACGGCCTGGGCCTCCTTGAGCTGCTCCTCGTGGCCCCGGAGCACCTCCTCGGCGCCCTGTGTGCTGCGGATCACCAGGCTGATAGTCTTGAGCCTGGGGGAGAGCGGGTTCAGAGCCGGGGTGGGGGCGGGCTCCCGGTAGGATCAAGGGGAGAGTGCTCGGGGCCGGGGGTACGGATGCCTGCGCTGCCGTGGAGGCCGTGCTGGCCGGACGGGGAGCTCACACCTGTGGCCTGGGGGCTCTCGGCCTTCCCGCCCAGGCTGGGGAGAGGGACATGTCAGCCTCAGCGAAGAAACAGTGGGTAACGCCCGCCCGGCAGGCGTGGCTCAGGGGTTGAGCGTCAACCTATGAACCAGGTTACAGTTCAATTCCGTTCAGGGCACAGGCCCGGGTTGCGGGCTCGATCCCCGGGGTGGGGCGTGCGGGAGGCAGTCGATCGAGGATTCTCTCTCATCACTGGTGTTTCTATCTCTCTCCCTCTCCCTTCCTCTCTGAAGTAAATAAAAATATAAAATAAGAAGAAAGAAAGACAGGGTGGGTGAGGGTAGGCATGCTGCCACAATATTGAAGGGACTAAGAAACGACATGTCGGAAACAAGGATGTGGGACCGGGGCCGGATGTGGACGGTGAGTCCGAGGTGGGACGGAGGAGGGGGGGTCCTCACTCCTTGTGAGAGAAGCAGCGAACCCCGTGGTGTGCAGGCTGATGAGCCCGAGGACAGAAGGGGGCCCTGGGCTGGGGGACGAGGCTGGCGGGAGGACAGGCCAGGAGGGCTCGGCATTCCCCGGGGCACTGGGGCTGCGGGGGTGGGAGTCAGGACGTGGGAGGCAGGTCCCCCATAAGGACCTCCGCATGGGCCCCTCCCACAGCCACAGTCCCACCCCCTGCCTACCCGCCCCGTCCACACCCAAGGAGCCACGTGAGGTGGCTGGTGCCCCCACAAACCTCACTTGCCAAGGGTCACCTCCCCTGTGGGCCTTCCTCACCCTCATGGGCTCCACACTTTCCTCAGACACCCCCAGCTCCTGACATCACATGGGTGGGGTCCCCCCAAGTCCTCACTCCCGCAGTCCCCCACCTCAGGGAGCACCCCTCTCAGCCCGGGTCCAGTCATCAGGAAGTCCCGCCTTCAAGGCTCAGGGCTGACCCCCTCTCTCCACATCCACCTTGGTCCACACCCACCACCTCCATTTTGTTTGTTTACCCTCATCCGAGGATATCTTCCCATTGATTTAGAGAGAGTGGAAGAGAGGGAAAGACAGAGACATCGATGTGAGAGATAAACACCCACTGGTTGCCTGCTGCACGCGCCCTGACGGGGGTCCTGGCTGGAGAGGAGCCCGCAGCCAAGGTACAGGCCCTTGACCAGAATCGAGCCTGGGACCCTTCAGTCCGCAGGCCGACCCTCTATCCACTGAGCTGCACGACCCCTTGGCACACCCCTCCACAGACCCCCCCGCCCGTCAGCCTGTCCTGCGCCCACATGGGGGGTCCGGCCGCCTCTGCCCAGCGCCCTCCCAGGTCAGGCCCTCGGGTGCCTCGCCGACCGGTGCACTCACTTCTCCAGGTAAATGGCCGAGAGGCTGCGGACCTGCTCCAGCTTGACCAGGGTCAGCTCCAGCTCCGAGCGCAGTGTGGGGGCGGCCGGGGAGGGCTCAGGCAGGGCCAGGACCTTCTCCGCCTCCTCCGAGAGCCGGGCAACCCCCTTGCCCAGCCCTTCCACCTCCGCCTGTGCTTTCTGAGGAAGTGAGGAGTGGAGATGAGCTGCGCACGGAACCCAGACACACACCCCGGGAGTCCCAGGGGGAGGGGAGGGGAGGGGAGGGGGGGGCCGGCGCCTGCCTGCTGCTCGGCGATGCGCTGGGCACACTCCCGCGCCGGCTCCTTGTCCAGCGGCAGCCGCAGGCGGTGCACGGTGCGCGTCTCGCAGGCCTCCAGCTGCAGCCGGATGTCCTTGAGCTCGGAGATGCAGCGCTGGCAGCGGGACTCCTCTTGCTCACCTGGGGACACGACCTGCTCAGACGCTGCCCGGCTGTCCGTCCGCCTGCCCACCCGCCTGCTCGGGCCACAAGCCTACCCTGCTCCAGGCTCTGCAGCAGCTGCTGGTAGTGGCGGCTGCAGGAGCTGTACTCGCGCTCAGCCTGCAGCCGGTCCTCGGGCCCGAAGTTGCCGGCGTCCTGGCTGTCCCGCAGGAAGGCCTGGTAGTGCAGCTCCAGGTTGCGCAGGGCCTGGCGCTGCTCTTCCGGCTTCAGCGTGCGGAACTGCGGGGGGCAGGGGGAGGGCACAGGTTGCTGAGCACATGGGGCAGGCCCGGGTGGAAGCCCCCGCCCCCCACGCCCCCGTGGCCCGTCCTACCGTGACCAGGGACCAGGAGCGGATGAGCTGCAGGTCCCGGCTGAGGCTCTGCCACGCCAGGAGGCTCTTCATGTCCACGTGCAGCTGGTGCCACAGCGTGACCAGCGCCTGGTGCTGGGCCTCCAGCCTGGCAGGTCAGGTTCGGTCAGAGGTGCCAGGTACCCGCCCATCCCGCCACCTGCTCCAGCAGCCAGACCCCAGGCACCCGCCCACCCCGCCACCCGCCCCAGCAGCCAGACCCAGGCACCCACCTGGCCACGGCCTCCTGGGCCTCCGGGTTGGGTGGGGGCACGAGGAAGCACACGGAGGGCACGGCGGCCTCGGAGCCAGAGCTGCTGACCACCTTCCAGTGGGACGGCTGCACGGGGCCCACCAGCTGGCACTCGTCACCCTTGTGCACGGTCACCTGGGCAGCCGGAGCGGTCAGTGCGGCCACGCCCCCCCCAGCCGGGCCCCTCAGCCACGCCCTCCACGGGCGCCCCCGCCTCACCTCCACCTGCTTGTAGTCGCACACGGCCAGCAGCGGCACGCGGCCCCGCACGGGATGGGCCGGGTTGCGGGGCTTCAGCTGCACGATGGCCTTGGCGCGCTTGGCAAGGCCTGACAGGTGCCCCCTGTACTCGGTCAGCTGGTCCTTCTCGTCCTGCAGGGGAGGGGGAGGGGCCGCTCAGAGACCGTCGCCCCGCGTCCAGGCAGCAGGTGCCCAGGGGACGGTCCGTGAGGCCACACCCACACCGTGCAACGAGCCGGCGCGCTGGGCACTGCCACCCTGAGACGAGGGTCCTTTCCCTGCCCGGGGAGGGGCCAGGCACGTGGAAACGGGACACGTGACCGAGGCAGGGCCCCAGGCGTGGCCTCCAGGGCTCCCACTGAAGCTCCTTCCTTCCTGGCCAGCACAGATGCCCAGGTCACACACTGCATCCTCCAGGGCACGGGCCCAGCTGCACCCTGGTCCCCAAACATCCTGTCTCCTCTCCCCCCTCCCTCCCCTGGCAGGTCACCCCCTCCTCCCGTTCCATTCAGCCCTCCAAGGGGCCAAACCCACCAAGGACTGTCCAGGGGTTCAGGTCAGGAGTCCACCTGGAGCTGCCTGCATCTCTCTCCTCTCCCCTCCCCCCAGCACTCCCAGAAGCCAGGGCCCCTCCTGGGTGCCCCACCCCAGCCCAGGGCATGCCGCCTCTGCCCGCCTCGGCCCTTCACTGTGCCTGCCCCTTAGGCATCAGGCCGAGATGCCCAAGGACCACGTTCGGGGAAAGGGCTGCAGCAGAGCAGCTGCCCAGGGGTCCCGAGGGGGCAGGGTTCCGCCCAGCTCTGGCCAGACACCTGCTACCACCGTGCCCGCTGCCAGCCTTGTCCCCCACACCCATCCCATGTGCTGACGGCCCCATCGGGCCCTCCACTCCCAGAGGGACCTTCCCAAAGCACCACCCCGCCCCTGGAGCCCGCTCCGCCCTGCTGCCCCCCCCCCCCACCTGCGCCGCCCTCTCACCTGGGCATCCTGCAGCAGGTCCTCGAGGCGCGTGACGGTGATGGAGCGGTCGCAGGTGTACTTCCTGCGCAGCGTCTCCTGCAGCTTCCGCAGCTGCTCCTCGGCCTCCCGCACGTCTGAGAAAAACTACAGCGGGCAGGGGTCAGGCCGGGCTCGGGCCGGGGCGGTGCAGGGGCTGGGGGGGGGGGGCATGCCCCAGTGGTGGTCGAGGGGCTCCGGGGACACGGCCCTGAGCGGGTGTGGTGGGCTCACCTGGAAGTAGGCGGTGTTCTCCTTCAGGTGCGCCTCCACGCAGCAGCACAGCTGTAGCATCCAGCTCCACTGGGTCTGCAGGGCCGCCTGGAAGGACTGTGCACGGGTCCCTGTCAGCCCCAGCCCTGGCCCTGCCACCCAGAGCCCACAGCCCTGGGGCCCACAGCCCTGGTGCCTGCAGCCCTGTCCCTCAGCCTGGGACCCTGAGCCCCCAGTCCCTGCAGCCCTGGTCCCCTCAGCCCCTGTCCCTGCAGCCCTGTCCCTCAGCCCCTGTCCCTCAGCCCTGGTCCTCTTAGCCCTGGTCCCCTCAGCCCTGGTCCCCTCAGCCCTGGTCCCCTCAGCCCTGGTCCCCTGCAGCCCTGTCCCTCAGCCCTGTCCCTCAGCCCTGTCCCTCAGCCCTGGTCCCCTGCAGCCCTGTCCCTCAGCCCTGGTCCCCTCAGCCCTGGTCCCCTCAGCCCTGGTCCCCTCAGCCCTGTCCCTCAGCCCTGGTCCCCTCAGCCCTGGTCCCCTCAGCCCTGGTCCCCTGCAGCCCTGTCCCTCAGCCCTGGTCCTCTTAGCCCCTGTCCCTCAGCCCTGGTCCCCTGCAGCCCTGGTCCCCTCAGCCCTGGTCCCCTCAGCCCTGGTCCCCTCAGCCCTGTCCCTCAGCCCTGGTCCCCTCAGCCCTGGTCCCCTCAGCCCTGGTCCCCTCAGCCCTGGTTCCCTGAGCCCCTGTCCCTCAGCCCTGGTCCCCTCAGCCCTGGTCCCCTCAGCCCTGGTCCCCTCAGCCCTGGTCCCCTCAGCCCTGGTCCTCTTAGCCCTGTCCCTCAGCCCTGGTCCCCTCAGCCCTGGTCCCCTCAGCCCTGGTTCCCTGAGCCCCTGTCCCTCAGCCCTGGTCCCCTCAGCCCTGGTCCCCTCAGCCCTGGTCCCCTCAGCCCTGGTCCTCTTAGCCCTGTCCCTCAGCCCTGGTCCCCTCAGCCCTGTCCCTCAGCCCTGGTCCCCTCAGCCCTGGTCCCCTCAGCCCTGGTCCCCTCAGCCCTGGTCCCCTCAGCCCTGGTCCCCTCAGCCCTGTCCCTCAGCCCTGGTCCCCTCAGCCCTGTCCCTCAGCCCTGTCCCTGCAGCCCTGTCCCTCAGCCCTGGTCCCCTCAGCCCTGGTCCCCTCAGCCCTGGTCCCCTCAGCCCTGTCCCTCAGCCCTGTCCCTCAGCCCTGGTCCCCTCAGCCCTGGTCCCCTCAGCCCTGGTCCCCTCAGCCCTGGTCCCCTCAGCCCTGTCCCTCAGCCCTGTCCCTGCAGCCCTGTCCCTGCAGCCCTGTCCCTCAGCCCTGGTCCCCTCAGCCCTGGTCCCCTCAGCCCTGTCCCCTCAGCCCTGTCCCTCAGCCCTGTCCCTGCAGCCCTGTCCCTCAGCCCTGGTCCCCTCAGCCCTGGTCCCCTCAGCCCTGTCCCTCAGCCCTGGTCCCCTCAGCCCTGGTCCCCTCAGCCCTGTCCCTCAGCCCTGTCCCTCAGCCCTGGTCCCCTCAGCCCTGGTCCCCTCAGCCCTGTCCCCTCAGCCCTGGTCCCCTCAGCCCTGGTCCCCTCAGCCCTGTCCCTCAGCCCTGTCCCTGCAGCCCTGTCCCTCAGCCCTGGTCCCCTCAGCCCTGGTCCCCTCAGCCCTGTCCCTCAGCCCTGGTCCCCTCAGCCCTGGTCCCCTCAGCCCTGTCCCCTCAGCCCTGGTCCCCTCAGCCCTGGTCCCCTCAGCCCTGTCCCTCAGCCCTGGTCCCCTCAGCCCTGGTCCCCTCAGCCCTGGTCCCCTCAGCCCTGGTCCCCTCAGCCCTGTCCCTGCAGCCCTGTCCCTCAGCCCTGGTCCCCTCAGCCCTGGTCCCCTCAGCCCTGTCCCTGCAGCCCTGTCCCTCAGCCCTGTCCCTCAGCCCTGTCCCTCAGCCCTGGTCCCCTCAGCCCTGGTCCCCTCAGCCCTGTCCCTGCAGCCCTGTCCCTCAGCCCTGTCCCTCAGCCCTGTCCCTCAGCCCTGGTCCCCTCAGCCCTGTCCCTGCAGCCCTGTCCCTCAGCCCTGGTCCCCTCAGCCCTGGTCCCCTCAGCCCTGGTCCCCTCAGCCCTGTCCCCTCAGCCCTGGTCCCCTCAGCCCTGGTCCCCTCAGCCCTGGTCCCCTCAGCCCTGTCCCCTCAGCCCTGGTCCCCTCAGCCCTGGTCCCCTCAGCCCTGTCCCTGCAGCCCTGTCCCTCAGCCCTGGTCCCCTCAGCCCTGGTCCCCTCAGCCCTGTCCCTCAGCCCTGTCCCTCAGCCCTGTCCCTGCAGCCCTGTCCCTCAGCCCTGGTCCCCTCAGCCCTGGTCCCCTCAGCCCTGGTCCCCTCAGCCCTGTCCCTCAGCCCTGTCCCTCAGCCCTGGTCCCCTCAGCCCTGGTCCCCTCAGCCCTGGTCCCCTCAGCCCTGTCCCTCAGCCCTGTCCCTCAGCCCTGGTCCCCTCAGCCCTGGTCCCCTCAGCCCTGTCCCTCAGCCCTGGTCCCCTCAGCCCTGTCCCTCAGCCCCCACCTCCACTGTGGGCCGAGCAGGGTGGTCCTCGCGCAGCAGCCGGTCCCCCGTGGTCTGGATCTCCTTGATCTTCTTTTCCTTCAGCTCCAGCTCACGCATCAGGGCCTGACAGAAGGGCAGCCGGTCTCAGGGTCAGTGTCAGGGCCGCACGGGTCTGCCCGGCTCCCGGCAAGGCCGCTTGAGCCCTCGAGCTCCCCCGTGGGGCCTGGAGCTGGACCTGCCCAGCCTTGGGGTGCACTGTGGGGGTGCGGGGCCGCCTCACCGAGTAGCTCTCCTTCTTGGCGGCCATGTTGGCGTTGCGCTCGCTCCAGTCGAAGCCCACCTCCTCCTCCTCCTTCTCGCTCAGCCACATCAGCTCCTTGGTGGCGGCCGCCACAAACCCATGCAGGCTCTCCAGGGACCGCAGCCGGGCCTTGGAGGAGTTCTGGAGGCGAGCAGGGCATGTCCACGGGACAGCCTGCCCCCCACCGCCGGCCCCCCCAGCCCTAGCCCCTGGTAGCCTCCAGCCCCGGAGCCCCCGGTCCCTGCTGCCCGCCACGCGTCGGCCCCGCTCACCAGCAGCTTGGCGAACTGCAGGTCCAGCCGGCCCAGGCACTCCCGGTAGGTGCCCCGGATGGCCGGGGAGAGCTGACCCTGCAGGCGACCAGGAGGGTGAGGCCTGCGTGGCCAGGGCCCAGGCCCACCCCAAGGGCCGCCCCACGGGCACCCACGCACCTCGTCGCTCCGCGCCCGCTCGATCTTGGCCCGGAACTCCTCGATGGACTGGTGCAGGCCGCGGTGGCTGCCCAGCTGCGCCTCCACGCTGGGCAGGTCCACGCCCCACTCGGCGCCGTCCACGCGGCGCTGGTTGTCCTCCACCCAGGCCAGCAGGTCGTGCAGGTAGCGCAACGTGGAGTCCTCGAGCTCGGGGCGCCGCTGGGTGGTCTGCAGGGTCACCTGCGTCACCTGGGTCACGGGCGCGGCCACGCCCGCCTTCAGCCGGAGGTTGTACTCGGTGCGGATGGCCACCAGGCGCTCGTGCAGGCGGTACACCCTGGGGGCGGGGGGTGGGGGGTGAGCGGGGAACTGGCCGCCACCCGGCCCCCGGGCCTCCCCCCCCCCCCCCCCCCCCCCCGTCGGACGGCACGCAGCCCACCTGCGGTACATCTGCTCGCCCTGCGGGTGCCGCCCGTCCTTCAGGGCCTGCACGTCGTTGAAGAGCAGCCGGATCATGTTGTCTGCCTTGTCCAGGTCCCGCTCCACCTCGCCCGCCCGCTGGGGCACCTTGCCCGCGGCCAGCAGCCGAACGTCCTGCGTGGTGGTCGCCATGACTCAGACCCCGGCCCCGGCCTTTCCCCTGCCCTCCCTGCACATCCTCCTCCTGCACAAATCGCCAGCCCTGCCTGGCCGGTGTGGCTCAGTGGATAGAGTGCCTGGTTGTGGACACGATCCCCAGTGGGGGGGGTGCAGGAGGCAGCCGATCCATGATTCTCTCTCATCACTGATGTTTCTCTCTCTCTCCCTCTCCCTTCCTCTCTGAAATCCATAAAAATGTATTTTTTTAACAAATCGCCAGCCCTGGCTCTCGAGGGGACCAGGATCCTGTCCAGAGGCCTCACTGGGTCCAGGCAGCCAGTCCCTTCTTGATCGCAAGTCACGGCCCCTCCATGTTCCTGGGCCTCACCCCTGCCACACCCTCCGGCGCCTCTTCTGGGTCCTGCCTGGTGCCCAGAGCCAGCTCAGCCCAACTAGCAGTCAGAGTTGGCCACAGGCCAGGAGGGAGGAGCTGGGGGCCAGGAGGCGGGGCAGGTGTGGCTCCCCCCCCCCCCCGCCATACCCCTCCCCCCTGTGCCCAGTCCAACCCTGCCCCCCCTCACCGACTGCAGCAGGGCGTCGGCCTGGTTCAGCTGCTCCTCGCACAGCCCGGCCTCCATCTGCAGTTTGCTGACGATGCGCTGAAGGCACTCCAGCCTAAGGCCCAACACCAGGGACCACCGTGAGGGGACTGCCCGCCGGCTCCGGGTGGCAGAGCAGCGCCCCTGCGCCCGGCCTCCCCGCCGGCCTGCAGCCCACTGTCCCGCCGGCCCAGTGTGGGTTTCCCGCCCCGGGTGGTGGTGGGGGGGGTTTCCTCCCAGTGACTCATCCTCGGGTGGCTTCCCCGCCACCGCAGGGCCCCGCCCGCGAGCGACCGCAGCCTCCAGGGCACCGCCCACCTCTCAAACTCGCTGCGGAGCAGCTTCTCCCGCTCCAGGATGGCCACGTGCAGCTTGCCCCACTCCTTTTCCACGTCCAGCGGGTGGTAGCCAGGCGGCACCTTGAGCTGGCCAGCTTGCACTGCCCCCTGTGGGCAGGAGCCACACTCAGGCCGGGGCCAGCAGAGGGGTGGGGGTGCCCAGCCCCCCGGCCTCCAGGCACCCAGCCCGCCCCACCGACCTGCAGCTCAGGAGGGAGGCCAGGCCCCTGGGCAGCCTCTCCGGACCGCGGTTCCGACCCCACACCCACCCCACGCCCACCCCGCGGCCCCGCTCACCTCGAGCGACTGATAGATGCCCTTGGACCGCGTCTTGTCAGCCTCCTTGGCCGGGAGCTCTGTCTCCTTGAACTTCAGGAACTGGCACCACAGGATCTGCGGGGGCAGAGCTGTCAGCAGCCAGGCCTGGGCTCCCACTGCGGCCCCCGCGCCCCCGCCCGCCCGCCCGGGAGGACGCCCACCTCGATCTCCTCGAAGCTGGAGGGGAACTTGCGCTCCTCGAAGACGGCCGTGTGGTGCCGGACCCACTGCAGCAGCAGCAGCACCAGCTGCCGGTACTCCTGCCAGCGCAGCTGCAGCTCCTGGGGGAGCCGGGGCGTCAGGGCCGTCGGGGCCAGACCCACCCACCCCACCCCACCCCGCCCGGGCCCGCCCGGGCCCGCCGGCCCCCACTCACGTTGGCCTTCACCCCATCCTGCGCGTCCGGCACCCGGGGCATGGCGTCGTACAGGGACGAGACGTAGGTGATGATGGACTTCTCGTCGGGCTGAGGGACGTCCACGTCTGGGGGAGGAAGGTCAGAGGTCAGAGGGCCCCACGCAGGCAGCAGGGAAGGGGCGGGAGGAGGGGCAGCGGCACCCACCCTCGGGGTCCAGGAGCCGGGTCACTCCCAGGTCCCGCTCGGCCACCGCGAAGGCCTGGTCCAGGTTCTCCAGGTTGGTCTGACCGTACACCCGGTTCATGTCGATGAGCATGGGCCTGTGGGCAAAGCCGGCCGTCAGTGGGGCAGGCGGGCGGGGTGGCGGGGACGGCGAGGCCCGCGGACTCATCAGCACACAGATGGACCCTCCACGTGTCATCCGTCCCCACACTCACCCCGGAAAACACGCTGCCCCCCCACGCTGCCCGGCCTGCCCGCCCACCCAGGGAGCCCTCTGCCTTCTGGGCCTGTCCCCGGTGCTCAAAGCCCGTGTGGGCACAGGTGCGGGTGGAGTGCACGGAGCGAGGGTGCCGGTCGGCTGGGCGCCCTGCAGCCACCCTGCCCCGCAGGCCCCAGGTCCTGGGTGGGCGCGGAGGTCCCCTGAGGACCATCTCCCACGTGGCCGGGCCACCCACACCCCCCTGGAGAGTCCACATGGGGCAGATGGGTGTGATGGGTCTGGGCCTGCGTCCGCCCAGCGAGGCAGGCTGGCACGGGCACCCATCCCCTGGGGCAGCGGGTTCCTGTCAGGGTGAGCTGCCCCTGCGCCACCTCCCTGCCCCGACTTGTTTGCAGCCGCCCGGCTCCTACTTGTGCCGGTGGATGATGGCATTGAAGAGGCGGCCGTCGCGCCAGCTGGTGGTGAAGTTGTCGCAGCGCAGGCCCTGGTAGCCCTCCACCATCCGCTGGGACCACAGCAGCAGCTTCTCCTTGGCCGTCATGTCCTCCGACTGCCCGCTCACCTGGATGTCCGAGATCTGCCCCACAGTGGGCAGGAGCAGCTCAGCCACGCCGCCCGCCTTGCCCGTGCCCACCACCCCACAGCCACCTGCCTAAGGGCAGCGAGGGCTCGGGTCCTGGTTGTGGCACCCGGCAACCACCGGGCCCAGAGAGGGTGCGTGGGGGCCTCGGGTCCCCTCCTGAGCAGCTGGGACCCACCACACCTCAGCCCCAGAAGCCCAGGCCACATCAGCCTGCAGCTGCGGGGGCCTAAGTCAGGCCCCGGCCACCCTGCGGACACACGGCAGATGCCCAGGGCTCCCTCCGCTGGGGAGATGGGACCTGGAGCACGGCCTGAGCCCCCCAAGGTGGTGGAGGGGGGGGCAAGAAGAGCAGCTGCAGGCCCCAGAGCTCCCCCAGCTCAGGCCCAGCAAAGGCTATGTGTGAGGGGAGGGCCGCCAGTCCCCCTCTGGCTGCAGGCTGCGGGGAGGGTCTCTGGGTCTGGGCATGGTACGCCTGGCAGCCCCGACCCGGGCATGCTGGGGCCATGGCACCAGCCCGGCCCTGCACGGAGTCCTCCCCTTCAAGCCTGGCCCGCCAGCCCGTCTGGCTGTCTGTGCACGGCCTGCCTGTCTCTCATCTGCCGGCCTGCACGCCTCTCTGACTCAGCTGCCGTGCCAGCAGGGCTCTGCCTGCCCAGCTCTCAGATTTGTGGCTTCCTGTGCAGCCGGGCAGGCAACGGATGAGTCACCGGTGCAGCGGGTGCTCCTCCGGAGCCTCCATTCCTCTGCAGGGCGGCTCTGCGGGCCCTGCCCAGACAGGGCCAGAGGGCACAGGGTAGGCAGGCGCTGGAGAGGCGGCCCCGGGCTGGGGTGCGGGCTGGGCGGGGGCAGCGGGGAGGTCCCAGCCGCAGGGGGAGGAGGCGGCCCGCTACCTGGAAGTGCAGGATGATGGTCCAGATCAGGCCGAGGGTCAGCTTGGGGTTGCCGTCGGCAATGTCATCGTTCCTGATGTTCACCAACTTCACCTGCAAGCCAGGAGCCCTCAGTGGTGCCCGCAGGGAGGCTGAGGCGGGGGCGGGGCGGTGGGGTCGGGAAGGAGGCCTCACCTGGCGGTGCCGCAGGTAGTCCAGGGCGATCTGCACGTTCTGCAGCTTGTGGAAGCGCATCCTCCCCTTTTCTCGGGGCTGGAGGGAGGCGTCAGCGTCAGGGCAGAGGCGAGGCCCGCCGCCCTCAGGACCCCTGAACCGAGGTCCTCCCCCGTGTGGTCACCGTCCCTCTCCTGTCTCAGGTTCCCGCACCCCCCCCCGCCCAGCTGCAAAGGGGGCCATGGACCCAGAGGCCAGGCCCAGCGGGGTTTGGGAAGGCCAGCCGCCAGGCCCAGGCTGAGGGAAGGAAGGAAGGGGCTGGGGAGGAGACAATAGCCAGGAAGCCGCGGGCGGAGGGCAGTGGCATGGGGGGAGGGGTCCTCCTGCCCAGTGGTGGCAGCACTGGCGGGTCCCAGGCCTGGCCCCGGGCAGGACGGCGGGCAGCTAGATGCACCGCCATCTGCCCACCCAGGTGCCAGGCACAGGTTGGGCCAGGTGAGCTGGGTCCCAGTCTCAGGGAGCCCATGTGCCGCCGTGGCCAGCGGGCACAGCCACTCACCAGGCGCGAGCTCCTGATTATGTCCCGCTCTCTTGGCTGCCCGGCCAGAGCAGGGCAAAGGGTAAGGGGCAGAGGTCAAGGTTCAGAGTCCAAGCAGCAGAGAAACCAAAGCAGAGTAGAGCGTGAGGTTATTGTATCAGGGTTTCGGGGAGGAAAGCAGCAGGGGTCTGGGCCTGACCCTGGACCAGAGGCCCCGGGAGGCGCGAGCCCGGGCGAGGCAGAACGGGCTTGTGGGAAAGGCCTGGAGGAAGGAAGGCAGACAGGGGGGTCCAAGTGAGGCAGGCGGGGCCACAGAGGGCGCGAGTGGGCGCACGTACCAGGCTGTCCCCCGAGAGCACCTCCAGCAGGGAGATGAGGTTGTGGCCATCGCGAAGGTCCTCATACAGGTCGCTGATGTGCCTCTGGGCCTGCGGGACAGGGGGGGTGTCGGCCACAGGCTCCCCAGAGCCACCAGGGGCAGGACCCCAGGGGCAGGCGGCAGGGGGCCCACAGACGGTGCCCCCTGCGTATTCAGAGCCACCTACCTCTGCCCTCCAGTGCTACAGGGCAGGTGAGGAGAGACCAGGAGAGTCCAGAAGGAGAGGAGGAGGAGGAGACAGGAGACAGGAGGAAGCAGAGAGAAAATCACAGGTTGGAGATGAAAGGTGAGCTCCCAGGCCTTCGGGACCCTGAGGGCAGGGGTGGGGCACCTTCTGGCAGGTCAGACAGCTCTGGTTTCCCGGGGGCCGGCATCCTCCCTCCCTGTCTCCTCGCCTCCCTCCCCGCCAAGTGCACACACGCAAGCACCCACCTTGATGAGGTGCTTGTTAACCCACTTGGTGAAGGTTTTCTTCTGCACACGGTCCCGCTCATCTGCGAGAGACAAGGCCAGGTCACCTGGGGCCTGGATGAGCCCCGGAGGCGACCACCACTCAGACCCAGTCACACAGACCCGGCGCCCCCACCAGACTGTCAGAGACCACGGGCCCAGGCCCAGCCAGCCCCGTCCAGGCAGGGAGGGGAGCAGGAGGCCAAACCAGGTGCCCACTGCTCAATCCCCCCATTGTCTCCCGACAGAGGTGGGAGGGTCCAGGGCTGGCAGGCGCGCCCAGAGCCAGAGCCAGAGCCAGAGCCAGAGCCAGAGCCAGAGCCCAGAGCCCAGAGCGCACAAGTCCCAGCCTGCCCCGTCCCCACACAGGCTTCCCAGACACCTGAGCAGAGAGTTTCCCCCAGGACCCAGCCATGTCCTCCCAGCCGGGGAATGGGCCTTTTCCGGGGCACAGAGAGAGCCCAGCCACGAAGGCCCTATGCCCAAGGCCCAGAGGCCACTGCCAGCCTTGCCAACATGGGCCCAGCCCTCTCCCTCAGGCCCCAGGCCCTGTCTGAGTCTGTCCCCCAAATTCAGACCCTCAGCGTCCGGGCCCCCCCTCCACCCGGAGCCAGGCTTCCTGCCACAGGAAGTGGGCCCTGCCCTTCGCAGCCACTACCTTTCTTGCCCTCGGAGGCCCTGAGCACAGCCAGGTAGAGGTTGTCCTCCGAGCTGGTTCTCTTGCTGCCCAGGCCCTGGGGCTCGGGCACACGGAGCCGGTGCTGAGACATGGCGCCACCCGCCCCTCGCTCTTGGTCCCCAGCCCCCAGGTGCTGCGCTCGGACGCCCTTGGTGCGCACGGACGGTCGGCTGCACAGCACAGGACGCCCTCGCTAGGCACTAAGCAGCGGCCTCAGCTCCCAGCCAAGTCTCTGGGGCCACTCCCTGCCCCGGTCCTCCCCACACCACTGTCCCCGCCCAGGAGCCCCACCCCACCCTGCCCACCCCCCAGAGGGAGTGTTCCGGCGGGAAGGCAGCCCCTCCCCCACGGCCCCACCCTCCGCGGCTGAAACAGGAAACCCAGGGGTTTCCTCACCCACCCTGCCCACAGCTGCCCGGGACGGACGGACAGGGCTGTGGGCGCCTGGGGCTGCACACGGTCTGCAGACCCACGGCCGCCCCGGGACACCCCCAGCACAGGGCGTGGGGCTAGAGTGGGCTGGGCCCCGGGTGCCCCGGCCAGGCCGCCCTGCCTGCCTACCCCACCTGCTGGAGGGGCTCCCTAAACCGAGTGACTCCTGGCCTGGGGGGGGGGCCACTGCCCCCTAAACCCCACCTCCTCATAGGCCCACTGTGGGCCACTCCGCTGCTGGGCAGGTCTGGCGCTTCCCGAGCTGCCCATCCCGCTGCACCCCGTCTGCAGAGCCCACGGTGGGCAGAGGCGCATAGCTGAGCGCTGACTCACCAGCAGGACCGCCCAGCCTGAGCTGCAGGAACTCTGCCCTGTGTTGGGAGGAGAGGCTGGGGGAAGTGGGGGGCACTGGGATGGGGCCCCGCCAGTGAGTCAGGGCTGGGGAGGGGGCCCCTGTGACTCACTGGGAAGGAAGCCGCTCTGGGCAGTGGGCGCAGGATGGGTGGGGATGTTTGCTTTGGGCAGGGCTCACAGATAGCAGCTCCTCGGCTGTAAAGGTGGAAGACCGAGCAAAGGGCACAGGCCTCGGGGCTGCCCACGGCCGGACTGGGGGCTCTCTCCAGAAGGAAAGAATGCACGCCCCGACCGCAGGAATGTTCCAGTCGAGCATCTGGCTTGATGGGATCCAGCTGTGGGCAGCCCCCCTCCCACCTCTGCACTCGGGGCCTCATTCCGGGAAAAGCCCCCCCCCTCCCCCGCCCCGCCATCCCTGCTGCCCCTCCGTGGCCACAGGAGGGCGCCCACAGCCTGTGGGGCGGGGCCCAAGCCTGCAGGAGCTGGCTGTGCCCCCACCTTCCCTCAAGGTCTTCGTCCTCCTCCTCCACTCCCCCACCCTCACCTGGGCAGGGCCTGGCCGCTGCTCCCAGCACAGGGCACGCCCAGAACTTCTCCCAGCCCCCAGCACCCCCACCGGCCCCTCCCCAGGTTCGGAGCCTCTTAGGACCCCTGACCCAGCAGCGGGTCAGAGTTCAGGGGTCTGTGCTGAGCCTCGGCCCCCGTAGGCAGGCTCCCGGTTGGGCCAGCAGGAACGGAGGCAGGTGCCTGCCTGCAGGGGGAGGGGTCAGCTGGGTTAGGGGACAACACCAGGGGCCCCTGACAAGGGGTCAGGAGGAGGATCAGGAACCCAGAAGATGCACCCAGAGGCCCGCGCCTGGCATCCCAGACTGGTGTGAGCCCCGCCCCCCGCCCCAGCCCCCCCCTTTCCCGCCACTAAGGGGCCCCCATCCCCGGGAAGCTCCCTCCTCTGCGGTCTCAGAGTTCCTCCTCTCGCCTCCCCCACAGACCCCCTCCCAGGCTGGCCCAGCCAGCCCCCTCCCCCAGGGCACACTGCCCAGCACCGGCTCCTACGCCTGTGCCTGGCCCCTGAACTCCCCCAGGGCCGCTGCCCAAGGCCCCTGCGGGGCATCGCGGCCCGCGTGGCTGATGTGGGCACTGACGGCGGAGTCCCACAGCGAGCCCCGCGGAGAAGGTCTGCGGGGGACCCCACGGCCCCGCAGGCCCAGACCCCGCCCTCGGCGCCCGCTTCCCTCCGCCCTCGTCCCGGCTGCCTCCTGCCCAGGACCCAGGACCCAAGGCTCAAGGCCCAAGGCCAGACCCCGCAGCGCGGCCCCGCCCCCGCCCCCGCCCCTTGGGCCTCGGGACCGCCCTCCACCTCCTCCTCCCGCACCTGCCTCCTCGCAGGTGTTTCCGGGACAGCGCAGGGGGCGGGGCTGCACCTGGACCCGCACCACCGCCCCCCCCCCCCTCGCAGCAGTTCCCGGGGAGCCCGGCCCTCCTGCACCAGCCTCCATGCCCGGCCCCGCAGGCCGCACCCACCTACGCAGCACAGCTGCCGGTAGAGGTAGCCCCGGCGGGCGCGCTCGCAGCCCCCGTCCAGCCAGCACGGCCGCTCCAGCAGGGCCTCCCGGGCGGCGAAGGCGCCCCCCGCCCCCCACGTGCCGGCCGCAGCCATGAGTCGGGCCCGGATCGCCCCCCGAGGCGGCCCGCGGCGCGGCGGTGCCTCTGCTCCCAGCCCCCGCGCGGAGCCGGCTCTGCGCTCGCTCCCTCCCCCGCTGCCGGCGGCGGGCCAGCCGCCCAGACCCGAAGAACCTGCCCCTGGCGGGGCGCCCCGCCCAGCACGGGACCGGAAGCCGCACCCCCATTTGCAGGGACGGGACCCTGCTAACCCTGGGGGGCTGGGGGCCGGGCGGGCAGCCCACGAGGACCAAGGGGCCTGGGAACTCAGGGCTGCCCAGGCTCCCAGGGAGGGAACCCCCCCCCCCGACGCCCAGGAGCGGGGAACTCCCCGAGAGGAGGCTCCCGGCGGGATGCGCCAGACGCGGGGGGGGGGGGGGGAGGCGCTGGCGGAGAACAGCCCAAAACGGGACAAAGACACCAAGCCCAGGGCACACGGGACAGGGGCCGGAGGGGGGCCCTTCCCCACTGGGGGGCAGGGCCAGAGTGGGCGGAGGGCCAAACCCAGGGGAGCAGCCCTGGCCTGCGCACTTACTGACCGCAGCTGAGTCACCAGCCGCTCCCCAGCCCCCCAAAACCACGCCTAGGAGCCCCATCCTGACTCAGACCTCAGGGCCAGCGGGTCTGGCGCCCAGGCTGAGACCGAGCGGGCCTGCCAGGGGGTGGCCCCGTCACCCCCACCGGGGAGGAGGCCCGCACCCCAGGCCGTGCTGGGCCCGTCCCCCTTCGGGCAGTCCCTCTGGCCAGCAGCCCGATCCCCAGCCCCTCGGGGAGCGGAGGCCGGCCGCCCCGTCCTGTGTCGGGCAGCGCTGTGCTGGGCATGGCTGCCGGGCTGCAGCCCAGAGCGGTGACTTTGAGCTGCGGGGGGGGGGGGGGGGTGCCGTCCGGCTGCCCGCCCCGGTGTCCTGGGCAGAGGGTGCAGAGGCACCTGCCTCCATTCCGTGCGGCCCAGCCTCCCAGTGGGCGGGACCTCCCTGCGGCCGTGTAGACAGCCGCTCGTGCTCGCCGGGTCCCTCGCAGCTGGAGGCCTCCCTGCCGAGGGGGCGAGGGGCGCCCCGGCCCGGCCCACCCACCCCAGCGCCCGCCTCCGCGCCCGTCCACCCGGGGGAGCCGCAGGGTCTCCGGTGCCGGGTGGGCGGCAGGGGCAACACCGCTGTCCGCCGGCCACGTGCTGCGGCTCCGCTCGGGACAGGAAGGGGAGGGGACGAGGAAATGCAGGGGTGAGAGGAGGCGGCCCGCGCCCCCGCCCGCCCCGCCTCCAGCTCCCTCTGGCAGGGGCGGCGGCCGTGGCCGGTGACAGCGCCCGGGCAGCGCCGCCGGCGGCTTACCTTCCTCCTCCTGCGCCCGCCGCCGCCCCCGGCGCCACTGCCACACGGCGGCCAGCGTGGCGACGTGGCCCACGACCACCAGGGAGGGAAACAGGCCGCCCGAGGGCTCCATGGCGCGGGCCCCAGGCTGCGTGCGGCAGGAGCCCGCGGAGCTGCCCTCGGGTGGGGCGCTGGCTGCGGAGGCCGGCAGCCCCCGCCTTTCCCTGCGCGAGGGCGGGCCAGGGGGGCGCGGGGGACCGCCCTGCCCGCAGGACCGCCTGCAGCACCGCCGGCCGGGCTGGGACTAGCGCTGTCCCTGCACCGACTGGGCTCCCACCGCCTCGCCCCTCCTCCCTCCCTGTCACTCGGCACCGCTCCCCACCCGGCCTGCCCAGCCCAGCTCAGCTGTCCCTGCGCACAGCCACGGGCTCAAGGTTAGCGGGAGCCTTAACCCCTGTTTACCCACAGCCACACCCGCGGGAGGAGGGGCCTGCAGTGCGGTGTGGGTGACTCCTGGCCAAGAAAGGCACCCCGCCGGCACAGCCCAGGCGGCCTCAGGACGGGACACCCCCACCCCCACCCGGAGGGTGCCCCCAGTCAGTGCTCAAAACACCCCACGCTGCTTCCGAGGGTGCCCCCTGGGGACAGCTGCCAGGCGCCACGGGGATGCATGCCAGGGCCCCGGCCCCGCTAGCCTCAGGCTTGTAGCTGATCTAACCACCTCCAAGACCAGTGCCCCAGAGTCCCAAGGCCCCCCACATGGGACAGCAAACGGGGTCCAGGGCAGGAGGGATGGGGGAGGCGCCGATGGCCCGGGAGGGCAGGCTGTGTGCAGGGAAATGGGACAGGGAGGCCGGCCCGGCTGGGCTCTCACCTACCGGGCACGACCTTCATTGGGGACGGCGGCCGGCGGCGGCGAAAGCCCTCGGGGCAGACGGGAGTGGGTTCGGGTGAGGGAGGGTCACAGGCCCCTCAGAGGCGGCAGAGAGCGGGCAGCGGTGTCGGGAGGGAGGGCACGGGCGTGCGCGGTCAGCAGCAGCGCCTGTGGCCGTGGGGGAGGGGCAGGGTGGGCAGGGGGCCCGAGGGATATAAATATCTGAGGACAAGCAAGGCCCGTCATCTGTCCAGACTTAGAACATGACGTGCAGAGCGAGGCCACCGGGGCCCACGGTCTTCGGTGCGGCCAGTCCGGCTGGGTGGCGCCCCCCGGCATCAGCCCCCGGCTCCCACAGCCGTTCTAATAATAAGTCTCCTGGCAGCACTGGCCCTATTGAGTGGCCGTGCACCCCCAGCTGAGCAGTAGTGGGGTGCACTTGGAAAAGGCCGTATGGGCAAGGGGTGCAGACAGCCGCCCCAACGTCACCTGGCCGGCCAGAGACCCACACATAAAGGAGTCCCCCATCAAGGGGCTGTGCCTCCCCACTCCAGGCCACTCCTGGGGTCTGCCCTGCCCCCCGACCAGGAGCCCCGGTCTGTGGAAGGCCCAGGGCTGGAGGTCCTCGCCAGCAGGCAGGCCCACGCTATATCCTGGACTGGCCTGGACTCAGTGTGCCCGGGAAACAGGATACAGGGGTCACCTCCTGTCCCCCTCCTCCCAGGCCGCAGCAGACAGGGCTGAGGACGGCACACAGGGTTTCCATGGCATTTTGTGGCCCTTCCGTGTCCAGCACGATCCTATTTAACCCGCACAGAACCCTAGGAAGTGAGTCCTGTGCTATTCCAGCATCGACGGATGAGAAACCGAGGCACAGAGAGGGTGAGGAGCTGGCCTGCGGGCACACAGGGTGGCTGGAGCCCAGGAGGTCCCTCTGGGGGCCTGGTCGGCCTGCAGCAATGCCCAGCAAACCACACTGGGCCTGGGACTGCGGGCAGGGGCCGCTTGGTCCACGCGGGAGACCCACCCACTGCTTCAGAAACTCCTATCTGAGGGGACCTGGCCAGCTCTGAGGAGCCCATCAGACTAGGGAGGCCAGGGCCAGCTCCTGAGGGCAAGGGCAGCCCTCCACCCCTACAGAGACCTGGGCCAGGGCCAGGCACCTCCATCCCACACCAGACACGCCCTGGCAGCTCTGAGCGGAAGCCGCACTCATCCTGCATCCCCGAGTTCCAGTCCCCCCGCCCCCACCTGGGCCCCAGCCACAAGCCGCCCAGGGAGCCCAGCCCAGTTGGAGGTCTGGGTCCCCCCACCCCGCACGCCTGCAGCCCGGCCAGGCCCTGCCCTACCTTGGCCCAGCTGAATCAGCTCCTCCATGCTGTACCTGTCCATGGCGCCGAGCACGGCCAGGCCGCTCCAAGCCTGAGCCGCAGAGAGGAAAGGAAGGGAGGCAGGAAGGAGGGAAGGGGTGGGAGGCCGAGGGAGGGCTCCCCACCCAGCTCTGGGAGCCCTGACTCCTCCTCACAGCCACCCCTTAGTCAGAGGGGAGCAGCACTGAAGCCCGCTGGCCAACGGGTCAGCACGGCCTGGGTGGTGCAGTGGGCCAGCATGCCCGGCCCCGAGCCCTCTGAACCCGCAGGCAGGGCCCCGGGGGCACCAGTCTCCCCTACTGTGCTCTCCTGCCCAGCCCACGGCCCCCCTCCTCTCCACAGCCCCCGCCCTGGACTTCCCACTCTCAACCCCTCAGCTCCCAAAGCCGGCCCTTCTCTGGCCCTCCCCAGGACCAGCTGGGCATAGCCACACCCATGTCCCTGCCTCAGTGGTCCTCCTCCACCATGGTCCCACCAGCCACTGCAGGACCAGGGGAAAGGCAACCCAAACCCTGCCATAAACCCGCTTCTATCTACAGATATCCCCCAGCACACACAGGACCCAGACGCCAACCTAGGGACTCACAAAAAACTGCCTGGCCCGGCCGGCGTGGCCTAGTGGTTGAACCAGGAGGTCAGGGTTCGATTCCTGGTCAGGGCACATGCCTGGGTTGCAGGTTTGACCCCCAGTGGGGGGCGTGCAGGAGGCAGCCAATTGATGATTCTCATCCCTGATGTTTCAATCTCTCTCTCCCTCTCCCTTCCTCTCTGAGATCAATAAAAATATATTATTTAAAAAAAAAAAAAAAAGCTGACTAGACCCTAATGTCCCACAGCCACGCTGGCCCTACAGAAGAGCAATGCAGCTCTGTGCTCTGACTCGACATCCCCAGAGGGCGGGGCTGTCAGGAGATCAAGGTGCACAGCGGGTGGGAGCCCATGGGCAACACACACCGTTCAGAGGGCACCTTCTCTCTATAAATGTCTGGCTTCACATTCGATTTTGGAGACAGGCATCTGCTTGGAGATGTAAATGAAGGTCATTTATAGAAACCCATCCCACCCCACAAAGCGAACCCACACGGTCGCCAGGGCCACGGGCCAGCCCACTCTTTGCATGCGGCCGCCAGGCCTCCCCATCCCACCCTGGGCTGGCGACTGGTGGCCAAGCAGGTCCCTCCTCATGGGTCAGGGCTCAGCTCAGGGCACCTCCTCAGAGGGGCCTTCCCTGGTCGCCCCTAAAAGCTGCCCCTTCATCCAGATGGTGGGGCGTCCTGGGCCAGGGGCTCGGTCTGGGTCTGGCTGGTATGTGGGTGACAGAGTCGGTAGACACCTTCCCACACCGAGGAGCAAACCACCAGGGCACAGGGCGGGGCTGGGGCACGTGTGACTGGCCTGCAGCGACCAGGGCTCCCCGGCCAGGGCTGATGGACAGAGGCGGCCCATTTGGCCCAGGGCATTCTGGGAACCAGTGCAGTCGGCCCCACAAGCTCCTGACCTCGGCAGTGCCCTGGGGGAGATGTTGCGGGCTCACTCCTTGACCATCTTTAAAGCTGCGAGCCCGGCCGGCGGGGCTCAGGGGTCGAGCGTCAACCTGTGAACCAGGAGGTCACGGTTCCATTCCTGGTCGGGGCACAGGCCCGGGTTGTGGGCTCCATCCCCAGTGGGGGGCGTGCGGGAGGCAGCCGATCCATGCTTCTCTCTCATCATGGATGTTTCTATCTCTCTCTCCCTCTCCTTTCCTCTGAAACCAATAAAAATAAAAAATAAAAATAATAAAAGCTCTGAGAAGTGGAGGTTCCCGGTGTCAGCCCAAGTGCGGAGCCCTCAGGCACGACCTGCAGAGGGCGAGGAAGCATCGGGCCACGCCCTGGGGACCGAGCGAGGGGCCAAGGTCCGGGCTGGGTCCGAGGGGAAGAGGAGGGGGAGCCCACCCGCCGGCCCTGACTCAGCCGGGGCTGGAGCTCATTTCCTGTTGGAAACTTTGAGCTGCCACCAGCAGTGGCTGCGGCTGCGGCAGGGAAGGGAGAACTGAGTCACCTCCGTCAGGGCTGGGGGTGCCCTCCCCTGCCCACTGCGGCCACACCCAGGCCCCCTCTGGCTCTGCTGCCAAATGCCTGCCCAGCAGCCCTGCGGTCCAACCTCACCCAGATGAGGAAGCAGGAGAGAAAAGGAGGGAGGGGATCAGGGTCCCCACACCAGGGCCAGAGACGGGGGAGCGGCGGGTCTGCAAACCACTGACGCACAGGGTGTGGCGAGGGAAGGCCGGGACCTGGCCTCTCCAAAGCTGGTCAGTGCTGACCAGTCACTGTTGGCCGGCTGCCTGGCCGAGTGCCTTCATCTCCTTATGCGAACAGCCATCCCATGGCCAGGAGCTGGAGAGCCCACGGGAGAGCCAGAGGTGGCCCCTGAACCCCACAATCCCACCAAACTGCCCAGGGGGTTCCCACAGCACAGACCAGGTGGGTCCACCCCAGGCCAGGCCAGGACGGGGGCTCCTGCTCAACACTGGGTTCCATGACCTCCATTCACCCGGCCCCCCAAATCCATGCCCCCTTCCCAGCCACCTCAGATGTCAATTCCGCCCCAGGTGTCGAGACACAACGAGGGAAGCAGGGTCCAGCCGGCCTGGTGCTGGGGGGCCTGGACCACCACGTCAGCACCAAGGCCCGTGAGCTCCTGAGCGCATGGGACATGTGTCACCACCCACCTGGGTCCTCTCAGCCGAGGTGCTTAGGGGCAGAAGGATGCTACAGAGAAGGGCACAGCCAGGGGTCGCTGGCAACCCCTGGGACAGCAGGACCTGTCCCATCCTCTGAGACCCAGCTCCCACCAAAAAGGACCTGCCTCGACTTGGGGCTGGGCCCGTGCCCGCCATGCCCTGGCCTCTGGGCCGCCGGTGTGCTCCTACCGGGGGTCTGCTTGTCTCCCCCACCCAAGCTGCCCCCTAGGCCATCACAACCCCAAGCCAGCCAAACACCAGTCACAACATCTGAGCCACAAAACCAGGCGGGCAGGGGTCACCCCCACTGGACAGACGCAAGGCTCAGAAAGGTCAGGCAGGTTGCCCGGCCACACTGCTGGACAGCAGCTCCACCCCGTGCACCCCAGCATCTCCTCTGGATGCCGCCGCCAGGAACAGAGAAGGCCTAGGCTCAGACAGGCCTGGGTAAGGGCAGCCCTGGGGAGAGGGGCAGGGCTGGGCCAACAGCTGGTCCTGCCAGTCCAGGGCCACAAGCCCCACCCCTTGCCCCAGGCTGCGCTCGGGGATGGGCTGGCAGGGGCCCATGTGCTCCTCCTGGGCCGACCCACCCAGGTCCTCAAGCCAGGGGAGGAGCCACGTGGCCCAATACAGGGCACCCAGCACCCTCAGGCAGAGAGAGCACCACCTGCTGGTGTGAGCAAAGCCCCCACCTGTGCTACACCCCCTCCAGCCCCCCAGGCCGAGGCCCCCCGCTCCCCCTCCCGTTCCCCATGGCTGGGGCCAGGATGCGGCTGACCTGTGGCCGGGGCAGGCTCCGGGCCAGGCCTCGCCAGGGTTCCAGGGGTGGAGGCGGGCACCACCGGGGGCTCAGGGGCCCCCGCCTGGGGCTCCTTTCGGCGGTAGACCCTCCGCTCCTCACGGACAGGATCCTCGGGCGGTGGGTGTCCCCGCTTGGGTGGGCAGCCCAAGGGACCCTGCACGGCCTGCACGTGGGGGGTGCGGCGCGCAGGCATCACCATGGCGACAGGACGGCGCACGCGCTGCAGCGAGGCCGGCACGATCTCCGGAGGCAGGTGCAGGTACTGGCGCAGGTGGGCCACGCCCTCGTTGGTGAGGTACCAGTAAAAGTGGCGCCAGGCAAAGGTCTCCCGCACCAGGCCCCGGGCCCGCAGGGAGGCCATGGCCCGCATGACCTGCAGGTTGGTGACGCCGGGCACGTGGGGGTGCAGGCTGCGGGGCCGCCGGTCCTTCTTGGCCACCATCACACCCTCCCGGAAGAGCACCTCGTAAATGGCCCTCAGCTGGTCCAGGGCCATGAGCATGCCTGCCACCATGGCTGCGGAGCCGCGAGGCGAGGGCACGGGCGGAGCAGAGGGAGGAGGCCGACAAGGCTCTTCGGCAAAGGAGCAGCAGGGGCCTGGGGCGGCAGGCGGGCGGGCGGGCGGGCGGGCAGGTGGGCAGGCCTGGTGCTGGGCTCGGGGCCTGGGCGCCGGACTTGAGGCTCTGGCGCCTGGCTGCCTGGCTGCCTGGCTCCTGCGATTCCTGATTCCTGCCGGCACTTGGGCCTGCCCACCGCCTGCAGAGCCTCCCGCCTGCCCTCCCTCCAGGACGCCCAGGCCGGCCCCCTCTGACTCAGCAGCATAGCCGGCCCCTCCCACCCGCAGCCACGGAGGGCCCCTAGGAGAGTGGGGGCACCTCGCCGAAGCAGCCACCCCCGGGGCAGCCCCCGTTCCCTCCCTCCCGGGCCACTCAGCTCCAACATCAGAAATTACATCAGTTTCAGAACACTTCCTTCAAGGTCCCCCAGACGGTGGGGGGGGGGGGGGGAACGGGGTGGGGGGAGGAGTAGCTAGGGACCAAGAATCTCAAAGGTGGGTGGAGGGAAGTGGGGAGCAGAGGGCAGGAGGGAACCCCACACAGGGTGGTGGTCCCAGGGCTTCATGGGCTCACAAGATCTAAAGGGGGTGCCGGGCCCGAGGGGAGGGCGGGCTGGGGTCTTGGGGAAGAGGACTGAGGAGAACTGCAAAGGGCAGCCGCTGAGCACATGGTCAGGAGGGCCGCGGGCACCGCTGGCTGCTGTCCATCACGCAACCCCCACTCGGACCAGGGCTGAGACAATAGCCACCCTATTTAAAACTTCCCAGGCCGATCCCAGGCCACCCGGGAACATGGGGCCCGGGGGAGCAGGGTGTGGAGCCTCCATCCATTCCCCGCCCCACAGGCCAGCTGTCGGAGGCCAGACACGTTCAGCTGCCACCGGAAATCAAAGTCACCAAGTCCCGCCACCCCGGGCCCAGGCCCCTGGCCACCACGCCCGCCCGTCCCGAGTGCCCGCCTGAGAGCCAGCTGGACAGAGGCTGATCAGAGAAGCACCACATAGCAGAGGGTCAGGGGCCCAAGTGGAAGGGGGACAAGCACAGGGTGGGGGAAGGGCAGCGGCTCCCCAGAGGGCCCCGGAGCCGGGCCCAGCCACACCCATCAGCCACCTCCAGGCCCCAGGACTGAGGCTCCGCCATGGATATCCTGTGCCACCCCCATCCCTCCCCACACCCCAGTCCCCAACACAGCGATGCTTCCACCCACACGGACCCACACCCGGATCTGCGGGCTGCCCCCTCCCCCAAGCGGACACACCCATTCCCACCAGCCGGGAACTGATTATAAATAGGGCGGGCGGGGTGGGGATCCCGCGGTAGGAGGCGCCTGCGGCTGCGGCAGCTGCAGCCAAGAGGCAGCGCGTGGGGCAGGTTTATGCAGCCGTTGCTATGGCACCACCGAGCCTGCTGCAAACACCAGCCAGCACACACACGCGAATGCGCGCACACACACACACACACACACACACACAAGCGCACACACACACACACACACACGCGCACGCACACACACACACAAGCGCGCGCGCACACACACAAGCGCGCGCACACACACACGCACACACAAGCGCACGGAGCGCAGCGCAGGCAGCAGTGGCGGTGGAAACTCTGAAGGCACAGCCAAGCGTCCCCACGCCCGGCCCTCGCTGCCAGCTCCCTGCGGACACTCTCCCCCCACAGGCGGGAAGGGCGCCAGCCCCAGGAGGACCAGCTCCTGAGGGTGGAGCTGGGGTCAAGGAAGAAGCGCACAGGGTCGGGAGTGGGCAGCGCCTGCGGACTCCGCCACCAGGGCTGTGGCTTCCGGAGCCGACACCGCTGTGGTCCAGGCCAGCACGCGGGCCAGTGGCCCAGCCCTGGGCCCAAAGCAAGCCCACCCTCCCGGCCTGTCCTCCTCTCAGGGTCACCTGGGCACCCCGCAGCCCCGCGCTGACCTCCTGCCCTGCCTCCATGGCCACCCCATACCTCCCCGCTATCTTCCTGGTATTGATTCCTCGACCAAACCAGCCTAGGCCCCTTCCCCCAGCGGTGCCAGGCCACAGCCAAGGCTCGGACCTAAGACCTCAACACTCAGGCTGCAGGGTCTGCGCCACAGCGGGGCCATCCCCGCGGGGGGGGCAGTCACCTGGGGCCCCAAGAGAGGGGCGGAGCGCGGTGGGGAATCCCCTGCCTCCCACACGCCCTGAGGAGGAGAGGGGGGCGGGGTGAGGGGCGGTGCCCTGAGGAGCGGGGAACTGGAAGTTCCCGGCCCGCCACGCCCCCTCCCCGCCCTCGCCCTCCCGGCCGAGCTGGGAGGACGCCCCTCTCCGCCCCGCCCCCCGCCCCTGCAGAGCTGCAGCCGCAGTTGCTGATTCAGCACCGGGAGGGCCAGGCGGGCAGCGAGGTGGCCCCTGCCCACCCTCCGGCCCCTGCAGGTTTCCAGAGCAACCAGCCTGGGCCCTCGGGCAGCCCCGGCCAGCCCGCCCCGAACAAAGAGCCGCAGTGTGGGCTTGCCCGGGGCCAGCCGGCCTGGCGCCTCTGCACGGGGACCCCCAGGCCCTGCCTGTGCCCTCGCCCCTCGCCCTTCGGACGCTGGGCGGTGGGATGGCCGGCGGCCCTGGGCTCCGGGGAGTCCCGGGAGAAGGGGCCGCCCCGCTGCAGAAACCCGCTCCCTCCTCCGCCCCGCCCCGCCGAAGCCGCCCCGCCCCCGACTCACGGCCCGGCCTCAGGGCAGCGGCGGGAGGCGCCCTGGCCAGTGCCGGGCGGACCCCACCCCTGGTGGTGCCCCGACGGGGCCTGGGCCTGAGGTCTCCGCGCTCCAGCGCCCCATCCCCGAAGCTGCCCCTGCAGCAGCCCCTGACCCCGGCCCTGCGGGGGCTGCACCCCACCCAGGTCACTGCACCCCATGCCTGGCCCGCGCACCCGGCCCGGTCTGCACCTTTGAGGGAGCTGATCTCGTGCTGGATGGCTCGCGAGGGGTCCATGTCTCCGGCGGCACCGAGGGCGGCCTCGCACATGCCACGCAGAGTCCAGCCCCGCACCGCGCTGTCCTGGCCAGAGCCGCAGCCCCGGGAGGAGGCGGGAGGCGGCGGAAGGCGGGGGCGGGGCGTGCCGGCCTGGGCGGGGCTTCGGCGGATCAATGCTGGGCAAGGCCCCGGGCATGCTCCCAGCCAGCCCCCCGCCCCCCACCCCCCCACCCCTGGGCGTCTAACTCCCGCGGGATGGCCAGGACCACCCGCCCGACCCAGGCGCATCCCAGGCCCTCAGGGGTCCTGCAGGCACGTGCACGTGGCTTCCCTGGCCTCGGTCCCCTGCTCCCTGCAGAAGTTGCCCGTCGGGCCCTGGCCGGTTTGGCTCAGTGGCTAGAGCGTGGGCTCTGTACCTCAGATTCAGGCTCCCGGCTCTGTTTTTTTTTGGGGGGGGGGGGCATGCGGGAGGCAGCCAATCCATGTGTCTCTCTCACATGGTGTTTCTGTCTCTCCTCTCCCTTCCACTCTCTCTAAAAGTCAATGGAAGAGAATCCTCAAGTAGTTTCCCATGGGTCTGGGCCTCCACGTGGCTGCCAACCAGCACTCCGGGTGCGAAGGTGGGTACCACCAGGGCAGGGGCGGGAGGCCTGCCCGCGGTCAGCCCATCATCACCCAGATCCATGCCCCCCCTGGGTGGTTCTGCCCCTGCCCTGCACCCTGGCCCCTCCTCTAGAACCCTCCCCCACCCACATGCTCCTGTGGGCCGCCTCACCCCTGCCTATGACTCCAGATGCCCTCCACACACTCACTCCTAAGATGGCGTGTCCATCTGTTCTCCAGCCAGCACCCAGCCTCTGCCACTCAGCAAGCCGTCACATTGGGCTGCACCATCACCTCCCAGGGCCCAGGGCCAAGCCGGGGTGCAGGGCACAGAGGCCTTGCTCTCTGGGCAGTGGACCCCCTTTCGGCCCCCAGCGGAGGCCTCCTGTCAGGCCCACCCTCTGCGTTCCCTCCCGGCAAGGACAGCAGCGTCTCTAACCCAGTGAGGCTTGTCTGGGCCGAAGGGGCGGCTGCCTCATCCCCGGACCCCAGGCCTGGACCTGCAGGCGTCGCCACGGGAAAGGAAGGCGACCTTGCAGTTCAAGGATGACTGCTTCCCAGGAAGGCGGCCGACAGAGCTCCACTTCACCAGTAAGAGCCCTGCCCGGCCGGTGTAACTCCGAGGTGAGAGCGTCGGCCACGCACCAAAAGGGTCACGGGTTCGATTCCCAGCCAGGGCGAGTGCGGGAGGCAACCAATGGATGCGTCTCCTCACATCGATGTTTCTTTCTCTCCTTCTTCTTCCCTCTCTCCCATTCTCTCTTAAAAAAAAAAATCAATGGGAAAAATATTCTCGGGTGAAGATTAAGGAAAAATATGTACGCTGACCTCAAAAACTCGGACAAGTCATCTGACCAAAAGGCATCGACACTTCCGATTGTAAGAAGCGGCCAGTGCTCTAGGGAAGAGGACGCACTGGTGACCTCAGAACAGACGTCCCTCCAAACCCGAGATGCCTCCTGGGCCACTCAGGCAGACACGGCAGGTCGGGCGGTGCCAGTGGGGAGCAAGCCAGTGCCCCTCAGCTCCGCCTTAAGGGCCCTCTGGGCCGGAGGCTAAGGGCCCTCTGGGCACCTCTGCGGTTGGTGGTGGCCTTGGCTCTGCCTGTGGGTGGACCCAGGTAAGCCGGGCCATGGGAGGACTGGGACTGCGCTCCTCTCAGCACCCAAACAAGCCACACTGATCTGTCTAAACCAGCCGTGGGCAAACTTTTTGACTCGAGGGCCACAATGGGTTCTTAAACTGGACTCAGAAGGAGCTGCGGCCGTGATTCCCCGACGTTGCCATGTTAACGCTGCTGCTGGTGAAGGAGCGGAGGGGAGAGCAAGAGAACCCTCCGCTCTTTCGGCTCCGCAGGCCGTAGTTTGCCCTAGTTTGCCCACGGCTGGTCTAAACCAACAAAAGAGCCCACCTCTGAGAGGCCCAAGGACTTTCTTGACGGCCAGCAACAGCCGTGCAGGATAGGGTCCTGTGGCCCGGCCGGCGTGGCTCAGTGCTTGGGCGTCAACCCATGAACCAGGAGGTCGCTGGTTCGATTCCTGGTCAGGGCACAGGCCTGGCTTGTGGGCTTGATCCCCGGTGTGGGGCGTGCAGGAGGCAGCCAATCGATGCTTCTATCTCTCTATCCTTCTCCCTTCCTCTCTCTAAAATCAATAGAGACATTTAAAAAATAATGTGGAATGTGATGACTAAACACCAGTAGGAACTTAAGGGCAGGAAGCCAGCACCACACAGGAATACACAGGCCGGGGGAAGTGACGTCCAGAAGGTCCCCACGGTCACGGACGCATTTGCCAAAACTGCGACTCGGACCCACCTGCGGGCCCGCCCGATGGCCCTGTACTCTGCCCCGCGCCTCGCTGCGCACTGTGGGGCGAGCCCTCAGGCACTGCGGGGAGAAGCCACTTCGACACCCAGCGAACACTGAGACGCGTAACTGTATGCGAACAGAATCCTCGCCCAACGCTACCACCACCACCAAGGGCACTGCCGGCCCCTCCTGACCGCCCCTTCCCACCCACACGCGTGCGGGCTCACTGTTCCCCAATTCCCGTTTATCCTCTGGAATTTCTTTATGGAACAGCGGGCACATAAACAGGATTCTTGGTTTTCCCCTTTTTAAAAAAAAAAAAAATTATTGATTTCAGAGAGGAAGGGAGAGAGAGCGAAACATCAATGATGAGAGAGAATCATTGATCGGCTGCCTCCTGCGTGCCCTCCAGTGGGGATGGAGCCCACAACCCGGGCAGGTACCCTGACCTGGAATCGAACCCCGAACCGTGACCTCCTGATTCATAGGTCAATGCTCAACCACTGAGCCACGCCGGCCGGGCAATGGTTTCCCCCCTTTTAACACCAATGCGGCGCCTCACACACCCGCACATGGAGGTCTCCGCCTGGGCGTGCAGCACAGCCCGGTCCTCCAGCAACGTCTGTCGCCTGAGAAGGCACTTTCAGATCTGACAGACACGCTCACTGGCCCCTTTCCCACGCTGCCCCACCACCGCCCAGAAATCCAGGTGTGGGGCCTCTGCCAATCTGAGGGGTGGACACTGGTGTCCGGGTGGAGATAAAGCCGATATTGTGTGTACCCTTTGACCCAGAAATTCCATGTGTAACAACTGTCGCGGCCACGCACAGCAATCCAGCTACAAAACTGTTCACTGCGGCAGTTTCTAATCCCAGAGAATAAAACAAAATAGAAATAACCGTAATGTTCTATGACAGGGGATTCGCTTAAATAATGATAGGGTTACCATTTAGAGGAATATTACATTGTAAGTTAATGTTGTGGAAAGATGTCCAATTAGCAGTAAGTAAAAAGAAGTTATGTGTCCACAATATTTCATCATCAGTCCAGCCGGCGTGGCTCAGTGGTTGAGCATCAACCTGTGAACCAGGAGGTCACGGTTTGAGTCCCGATCAGGGCACATGCCCTGGTTGTAAGCTTGAACCCCAGTAAGGGGCGTGCAGGAGGCAACCAATCAATAATTCTCTCTCATCATTGATGTCTCCATCTCTCTCTCCCTCTCCCTTCGTCTCTGAAACCAATAAAAATATTTTTTAAAGGTTATCTTTGCCTTAAGCAGGCCCTGTTCTTAAATTTTTATCATATTTAATTACAAAATTACAAATAAATTAAATTATATGACAAAACACTGCATATTTTTTTTAATCCTCACCTGAGGATATGTTTATTGATTTGAGAGAGAGAGGAAGGAAGAGGGAGAAAGAGAGATACATCAATGTGAGAAACATTGATCAGTTGCCTCCCATACGTGCCCCAATGGGGGATCAAACCCACAACCTAGCTTTGTGCCCCCACTGAGATCCAAACCCTCAACCTTTTGGTGCAAAGGATGATGCTCCAACCAACTGAGCCACCTGGCCAGGGCACAATGTGCACATTTTTAAAAAACAACAAACAGCCGGGCCAGTGTGGCTCAGTGGTTGAGTGTCGACCTGTGAACCAGGAGGTCACAATTTCATTTCTGGTCAGGGCACATGCCTGGCTTGCAGGCTCGATCCCCAGTATGGGGCACGCAGGAGGCAGCCAATCAATGATTCTCTTTCATCATTGATGTTTCTCTCTCCTTTTTCCTTCCTCTCTGAAATCAATTTAAAAAAAAAAAAAGATGTGGAAGTTTTACAGAACATCAACCAAACCAGTGCAGGGTGAGTTGGGGAGGGCATTGAATGGTGGCCCCCGAAAGGTAAGTTCACATCTAAACCCCTGGTACCCGTGACTGTGATCTTATTTGGAAACTAGTGGCCCGGTGCACAAATTCATGCACATTGAAAGGAAATTAGAAGAAATGTTTTAATATCGCTATTCGCCCTTTATAATAGAAGTGTCAACCAAATTCACGATCGACAATGACAGAAGCACATGGTACGATTGGTGCCAGCGAGAGCTTTATATGTATCGCACATGCACGAGTCAACTTAGCCTTTTATAGATATAGAATAAGCTTGCTTAATTAGACCTGCTTTCTGATGTAGCTAAACTTTTTCCAGCCCAGTGAAGCACCACAACTTCTCTTTCAGGTAATTGTCAGCAACACGGCAGTAAATATCAACACGAAGCAGATTATTATTGTAGTTCACGCAGGGAGAACCAAGGGTAAAATATTTAACTGCAGCCGTGTTTGACTATATTCTGTGCAGTGAGAAAACCTGAAGTCATTTTCAAGGTCCACCATTTCTTACTTCTGTTCAGTCGGGTCAAGTTTCTAAACTTTCTAAATCTCTGTTTTCTGGCTAATGAAAAGAAAATAGGATCCCACCGAGTCTCCTGTCTACCTACTCCAGGACTTCTGTGAGGAGCAAATGAGATGAGGCAGGGAAAACGCTGCACAGACATTTGGTGAAAGTGTAAAATGTTTGCACCTGGCTGTAAAGCAAGTCGTGTTCCTGGGCTGAAGAAACTGTAAGGAGGCTAGTCGCTAGGGAGAGGAAGCCGAGCGTTGCTACGTGATGTCATGACCTGGTGCCCACAGCAACCGTTTCCGGGCTGGACTGGGCTGTGGACTGCATTTTGTGCCATGGGGTCTTGGCAGTGTTGGCTGCAATTTGGTGGGGTGTCACTTGGGGGTGGTGGCGGGGCCTGTGTTCCACTTGGGGAAAGCTGAGTGTTGGTTTGTGGGTGCCAGGTCCATGGTGCCAGTGCATGTCACGGTAGCTCCTGCATGGAGTGTCTGCCCCCTGGTGGTCAGTGTGCATCACAGTGACCGGTCAGACAGTCGGACAATTAGCATGTTAGCCTTTTATATATATAGATAGGAGCTTTGCAACTGTAATTACAGATCTCAGGCGATCGCCCTGGATTGGTCGGCGGGCTCTAAATCTCATGACGCATGTCCTCATAAGACAGAGAAGAGGAGACACACAGGGAAGCCAGGTGAAGATGGGGGTGGAGATTGTAGGGATGTGGCAACTCACCAAGGAATGCCAAGGGCCCCCAGGAGCCTGAGAGGCCAGAAAGGTTCTAGAGCAGCGGTTCTCAACCTGTGGGTCGCGACCCCTTTGGCAGTCGAACGACCCTTTCACAGGGGTCGCCTAAGACCATCCTGCAGATCAGATATTTACATGACAATTCGTCACAGTAGCAACATGACAGTGATGAAGTAGCAACGAAAATAATGTTATGGTTGGGTCACAACATGAGGAACTGTATTTAAAAGGTCAGAAGGTTGAGGGCCACTGTTCTAGAGCCTTCCGAGAAAGCACAGCCCTGCCGACACCTTGGTTTTGGACTTCTGGCCTCCCGAACCGTGAGAGAATCCGTTTCTGTTGTCTTAGCCCGTGTCACTCTGTTACGCAGCCCGGGAACACAGCTCAGGGGTGAGTCCTGTGGTGACAGTAACAGTGAGGCCCATTGTATCTCTGGATACTTAATCCCCTGCCTGTTTCATGAGCTTCCCATGTAGTCATTCACTTACTCAGAAAAAGAACAAAGATACGTTTCAAAAGGTCAGCATGCACACTCACGTGAAAACGAAGAAGAAGAGAATGAAGATGATAGTGGCCTCGTGCTCAAGGACACCTGCTGGGGACACCACCCTCAGCTTTCCACCAGCTGCCCCCCTGCCCGCACCCTGCGGTCCAGAACTTCCAGAACCCAGCTGTCCCCCCAGCCCCACTGTCCTTCTAGGTCCCTCCTCTCCTGCCGCTTCGGCCCTGGACCTGCCTACCCCAGGAGCCAGAGTGGGCACCTGCCGCCCTCTTCCTGGCCCAGGTCCCTTTGCCCAAGCTCCCCAACATGTGAGGGAGGTGAAGGTGCGCAGGGGGCCTTCCTCGCCTCACCTAGAACACTTCCTGGCTCCCCCTCCGCCCAGCCCACCAGCACCCATGGCCCCACCAGCACCCATGGCCTCACCAGCACCCGTGGCCCCACCAGCACCCATGGCCCCACCAGCACCCATGGCCCACCAGGCACCCAGCCCTGCACCTCCCTGCCCCCTGCGGGCCTGCCCCGGGCCCTGCCCTTGGCCCCAGGCCGTGGTGTGTCTAGGCACCTGGGCCGCCTGCACCGTCCCTCCCTGGCCTCCTTGCGTCCCTTCCCACAGCACTCAGATCCCGGCCCCTGCTCCCAGCTCCCTCGGGCTCCTCCATGGAAAAGACTGAAGGTGGACCCTACCTCCTACCGCACGCAATTATTGATTCAAAATGGATCAAATGCCTAAACACAGGAGCTAAAACTATAAAACTCTTGAAAGAAAACAGGCGTAAATCCTCACGACTTTGGAATAGGCAACAAAACCAAAAGCACTAGCAACCAAGAAAAAAAATAGATAAAGTGGGCTCGCCATAAGGAAACACTGCGAAGGACAATTGGGAAAGTGAAAACACAGCCAATCAATCAGGAAAGTGAAAACACAGCCAATCAATCAGGAAAGTGAAAACACAGCCGACCCGACGGCATCAGATAACAGTTTTGCAAATCAACCATCTGATCAGGGGCTCGCATCAGGAATCCATAAAGGGCACTCACAATCTAATCATGCACAGAGAAAACCCCAATTTAAAAATGGACAAAGGATCCGGCAGGTGTGGCTCGGGGGTTAAGCGTCGACCTATGAACCAGGAGGTCATGGTTGGATTCCTGGTCGCGGCGGGGCACATGCCCCAGTGGCGGGCTCCATCCCCAGTGTGGGGCGTGCAGGAGGCAGCCGATGGACGACTCTCTCTCATCATGGATGTTTCTCTCTCTCTCTCCCTCTCCATTCCTCTCTGAAATCAATAAAAATATATTTCCTAAAAATGGACAAAGGATCTGGACAAAGGTTTCTCCAAAGAAGACACAGGACGGCCAGTGAGCTCGAGAAGGCGCGTGGCGACCAAGCATCGGGCAGCACAAATGAGAACCAGCACCCGGCCCACTTCACACCCACTCGACTGGATGTCCACAGTCAACAAGGCAGATAGTGCTGAGTGCGGGTGAGTGCGGGTGAGGCTCCCGGGGCGCAGGGGGTGCAGTGCTTGGGGACCGACCTGGCAGTTCTCCACGCGGCTAAAGATAGAACGACCCCTGACCCAGCAATTCCACTCCTTGGTGTCTGTACAGGAGAGATGAAGACGATAAAGATATACGGAAGCACAGAAACTCACTCACAAGGTCCACAGCAGCACTGCTCAGACCAGCCACAAGGTGGAAACCACCCAAATATCCATCAAGTGTCATCTATTGAGTGTATGATGGTATCACATCAAAACAACCCACAACACTACAGCCCTGGCCGGTGTGGCTCAGTGGATAGAACGTCGGCCTGCGGACCGAAGGGTCCAGGTTCAGTTCTGGTCAAGGGCACGTACCTCGGCTGCAGGCTCCCCCCCACCCCCCCCCCGGCCCAGGCCCTGGTCAGGGTCGTGCAGGAGCCAACCAGGCGATGTGTCTCTCTCACATCGATATCTCTCTCTGTCTCTCCCTCTCTCTTCCACTCTCTCTAAAAATCAATGGAAAAAAAATCCTCGGGTGAGGATTAACCAACCAGCAAACAAAACAAAAAGCACTACAAGCCTCCGTTTCTGTATTGCTGAGTAACGCTAACCAACACCTGATCGGCCGGGAAAATGGTGCCGACAGAGGTGCTCGGTGCTGGGTGGCCACGGCCTCAATGAGTAAAGAAAAATGCACTACCCGTGGCCACGGTGAGGGAGGGACACCTGTACCTGAAATGTCCCGTCCGGACCAGCACGTGGGACTGAAGCAGATCAGGGTTTGCCCAGTGTCAGGTGACGTCAACAATCTATTAATATGCTAAACACCACCGGACTCACATCCTCCCTCCCTCCTTCTCTCTCTCTCTCTCTCTCTCTCTCTCTCTCTCTCTCTCTCTCTCACACACACACACACACACACACACACACTGTGGTCCCCGCAGCCAGTGGGACTGGGGGCCGGAGTTGTGACGCTGTGACTTGAACCGTTTTTCTGGACAGACTCCCATAGCGCTTGCTGTTCTGCGGATTCTGAGCACCGTTCACTTCTGACAATAAACACAGGCCAAAAGCCCTCTCCCAAGAGCAACAGTTACCTGCCAGCCTCTGCTCCTGCCAACTGAGCTCCAGCCCCCAAAGATGACGGCATGGCACCCCCCCCCTCATGGGAGCACCCTGCACATGCTGGCTGCGGGCTTAGGGCTGGTGCCAGGGACACAGATAACTGAGCTCAGAGTCCAGAACAGGACAGGGCGAGACATACAAGGAGGGTGCCTGGCACAATGGCCTGGGGCCTGCCAGGGAGGTGGGGAGCCTCTTCAGCTAAGCTTTACTTATTTATTTATTTAATATCTTTACTAACTTCAGAGAGGAAGGGAGGAGAGAGAGAAACATCAATGATGAGAGACAATCATGGATGGGTTGCCTCCTGCACGCCCCACGCTGGGGATCAAGCCATCAACCTGGGCCTGTGCCCTGACCAGGAATCTACTGTGACCTCCCGGTTCATAGGTCGATGCTAACCACTGAGCGCGCCGGCCGGGGCACCTTTAGCTGAGCTCTAAAGAAAGTCAGACATGCCCTGCAGACAGGCTGACACTAGCGACCTCCTGCTGACCTCTATCCAGCCTCACCTTCTGCAGCCCCGCCTCCAGTCTGATCCACACTGAACTGTCACCCTGCTCCCAGCCCTGAGGGGACACCTTTAAGTCTCTCCCTGGCTTCCCAGGCCCTCCAGGCCGGCCCCGACCCCACCCTCCACGGCACCTCACGCCCTGACCCCAGGAGAGGCCCCTGGCCCTGTGCACACAGCACCCCTTGAAGGGGAGGCTCCTTCTGCAGACATCCCTCCCACACTCACCTGCTCACCTCAAACCCTCCCCTGCCCTGCACCCCTGCCCCCCCCCCTCCCCCAGCCTTGTCAGGCTCCCTGGTGCAGCAGGCCAGGCTCTGGGGACCTGAGAGGCAGGATGCCCCTTGCAGCTGGGCTGGCGGGACACCCACCCAGGGGCGGCAGCCCCACAGGAATTTGCCCTGGAGAAAAGGCGAGGAGGGTGGGGAGGGGCAAGGGGCTCTGGCTGGCAGGAAACCAAGAATGTTCTGGGAGGATCAGTGACTGCTGGGAGATGGAATGCCCTGGGATTCCCAGGGCTGAGCCGGGGATGGTGACGTGTCCAGGGTGGGGCCTAAAGGGTGGGGGGGTCACTGGGGTGAGAGGCTAGAGGCTGATCTTTGGAGGGAAGAACAGAAGTTGCGTCTGGTAAGAACAGGGGGCGGTGGGGAGGGGGTGACTGCCATTGGGGGGAACAGGCCAGGGGGCAGAAGCCAGGGCCCTTCATGGGCCAATGCAGGACCACGAGTGGGCGTGCAGGGCTGGGCAGAAGGCAGAGCCAGCACAGGAAAGGGGCTCCTCCACACCCCAGCCCCGGGCAGTCACTAGCCACTAGGGGCCGTGCGCACCCTCCCCCGCTCCCAGGGGCCACCCTGCACCTCCAGGGAGAGGGGGACCAAGGTCTCAGGCCTCTAGTAGATCCCACGGGCTCACAACAGTCAGCCATGGGCCGGGAGCCTCGCCACCTCCAGCCTCCTCTAGTCCACTCCTGGGGCTCAGCCGTGGCCCTGGCACGACCACAGGCACCAGCCCAGCTGCTCACCTAGTCCCTGGGCGCAAGCCAGGAGCAGAGCAGACTTGGGGGTGCCTGGTATGCCCCAGAAGGTCTCCCAACTCCTGCACCAGACACCCCTGGCTGCATGGGGACCCCCAGCACCTCCTCTCCTGCTTGGCAACTCTCAGCCACCCTCAGGCTAGGGCCACACGGGGCACTGCCCCATGATTCCAGCAAGTTCCCTGCAGGCAGGTGCCCGGGCACCCGCAGGCCGGAGGGACAGGCTAAGTCACCCACAAGCCCAGGAAGGGACCATGGGCCAAGGCAGCCCCGTGTGGCCAACACCAACCATGGTGACCGAGACGGAAAGCCCCAGGCCCATCGCAGCTCACTCCTGGGAGGCGTTCGCACCAGGACAGGCTCTGGATGGAACCACATGCAAGCCCGAGCCTGACCCGTCCGAGGATTTGGAACGAAGCCTGTGTATACAGTTAGGTGTCCCCGCGTTCAACAGAGTGGCCAATTCAGAACCAGCTCCGTCCAGGGTTTGTCAGGAGAGCTGTGCCCTGCCCTGCACCTGCCCCGGGTACACCCTCCCTCCCTGCGGGTGCCATGGTCAGACTCCGAGCGCCTTGTCACAGGAGGGTCCTACCTGGCCCAGGTGAACTGGCCACAAGGAGAACCTCACAGCACATCCATCCCACTCAGGACCCAACGAGAGCTATTGGTGAAGGGCCCCCACCCCCACCCCCACCCTCCCCGCAGCAGAGATGAGCCCTGGGCCCAGAGGCACCTCCCGCCTGGGCCGGGTGAGTGGGTGCAGAGCAGTTCCACAGGCTCCAGGCAAAACCCCAGAGGAGCTCTCCCTGAGCTGCCCTTGCCCTTGGGGCAGAGCCAGCAGAACCAGCCGCGTGGAGCTGGAGCCGGGTCTGGTCGGCCATCCCCAGGGCCCCTCTCTCCCCCTCTCCAGGGGCTCATTCCCAGACCCCTAAGCCTGGGGGCCGGCAGGGACCCGCCCGGGCTGCAGGCAGCTGACAGCAGTTTGGATCTCGCGGGTCCAGAGGGGTCCGGGGTCATGGAGACCAAAGCCATAACGCGGTTCCTCCCCAGAGGAAAGGGGGCTGCCCGGACTTCCCCAGCCCACGGCGGCCACGGCGGGCAGAGGGGTGTGACAAGGGTCCCTGCCAAGGGAGGGAGGCGGCCTGGGCGCTGCCCGTTTGGGAGGTGAGGAGAGGCCACAGCTATGCGACCCACTGCCAGGCGGTGGCAGCCGCCCCTGCCCCATGTGGGAGGCTCCGGCTGAGGGGCAGGCACAGCACAGCCCGGACCCACGTGCCTGCTGAGCATGGGCTCGGGACGTGGACGCCGGCCGGGAGGAGCCCCCGCCGCGCGGCCCACCCCACCTACCGCGCAGCGCGATGCCCTATTAAGGGCATGACAGCGGGGGCTGCGCGGAGCTCGCCGGCCTCTTCCCGGGCGCGGGGCGCGGGGCGCGGGCTGCGGGGCCGAGCGGGGCGGACAGGGGACGGGCTCTGTCCGGCCGCCATGTGGAGCCGCCGCGGACCGGGTGTCCGAGGCCAGGCTGACCGGCTGGCGGACCCGCCGGCGCGCGTACCTTTGTACCTCTCCCGCACCTCCTCGTAGGCCTGGACGAAGTCCTGCTCGTCGGGCGGCGGGCCGGGCGGCAGCGGGGCGGCCATGCGGGCGGCGGGCGCGGGACGCGGCGGGGCGCTGCGACACGGAGGGAACCTCCAGCCACTCTGTCCCTGCGGCCGCCGGCGCCGCTTAAAGTGTCCGCCCCCGCCCGCCCCCCCCCCCGCACCCAGGATGCCCCACGGGCGGGGCGGGGCGGGGCCAGGGGCCGCCGGGCCCAGGGGAGCTGCGGCCGCCCGCCGAGCGACTACGGGGGTGGCGCGGCTGGACCGGGCTCCGCGGGCTCCACGCTCTGCCCCACGGCGCGTGCCAGCGAGCGAACCCCACCTCCCGCTCCTGGCCGGGTCGGGGCGCCAACAGCCTGAATTCTCCCGTCCGGTCCGGCTCCCAGCCCCGTGGCAGCCCCTCCCTCTGCAGCCCCGACCTCTCCGTAACCCCGTGGGATCCGGCTACTTCACCTGATCACCCGGGCACCCTCCCTTCTCCCCCTCCGCCTCCACTAAGAACCCCTCCCTTGCAACGTTGGACCTGGAATTGGTATCAACATAGAAAGGGCTCAGCCCTGGCCGGTGGGCTCAGTGGTTAGAGCGCAGGACTGCGGACTGAAGGGTCCCGGTTCGATTTCCGATCAGGGCACATGCCAGGGTTGCGGGCTGGGTCCCCAGTGGGGGGCGTGCAGGAGGCAGCCAATCGGTGAGTCTCATCATTGATGTTTCTGTCTCTCCCTCTCCCTTCCTCTCTGAACCCAATAAACATATTTAAAAAAAAATAATAATAAAATTAAAAACCCGGTTTGAGCCCTAGCTGGTGTTGCTCAATGGATAGCGCGCTTGGCCTGCCGAGTGAAGGGTCCGGGTTGGATTCCAGTCAAGGGCACATGGCCGGGTTGTGCGCTCGATCCCCAGTAGGGGGCGTGCAGGAGGCAGCCAATACATATTTCTCTCTCATTGATGTTTCTACCTCTCCCTCTCCGTCAATAAAAACATACTAGGTGTACCGGTTAACAATGCGGATTTTTTTTCAATAGATGGAGTTATACATATGTTAATATATATGCGATTTGATATGTATGCTATTTAGTTGTATTGACAACAAGCTTCAAAACTTCATATGGCAAGTTTTCTGAAGGTGTTATCATAGATATTTCGGAAAACACATACTTAGCTTAATAAAATTTATGATGATACGTGTAAAGGGTTTTTCGGTTGGCTGGGATGCTTGTTCCCCTCAGACTTTTCCTTGTCTAGTATTAGACATTCTCTGTTCCTAAAGAATGTTGGCTTAGTATTATTACTTTTGTTCCTGATATGTAAATGTTATACTAGATGCAGAAAAACAAAACTTGACAAACAGCAAAGAGACTCGGATCATGGTGGCTCAAAAATTAGAAATGACCCAGAATGCTTTTTAACAAGGACGTATAGGACCTGACTGCCTCCCATTTACCTGCCCTTTTTGAATAATAATAATTCGACCTTAAATGCCATCTAAGGTTATGGTCTTGCCCCATCCCCAGTGGTCCACCTGTTCAGCAAGACATGCTGACCCTGAGACATCCTAGGAATGAGCTTTCCTAGCACCGTGGGACTCCATTATCCAACCAAAATGTTGGTCATCAATGCATCCTTTGGATTGATTTCTGACCAAAAGGGGGATGTGTGGACGAAAGGGGCCACATGCTGACCCGACAGCTCAGGGGAGTCCTGCATGGCAGTCTTGCAAATTCAGAGACCTAAGGATGGTCTGAATTTAAACTTTAACTAAAGCAGTGATGGTGGGCAGTTACGTCCTAGGCCAGTATCTTCACTGACAAGGTCAACCTTTATCTTAACTGAGCCTGTCTGTCTTTTTGCATCTATGATAACATACCCTTGAAATGTCTGGGTAACGTGTAACTTCCCTTTTTCTGGAGCCCCTGGGGCACAACCAAATGTGCTGGGCGCCAGGACAGAGGCCACAAATTCCTCCATTATCATGTTAATTGATCCTTCACCCACCTAAGTATGTGCCCATCATTTTACTTTTTATCCAATCCCAGGGGTTTCCCCCTTTGCTTTATCCCTCCTCCTTAATCTATCACCAATGAATTTCATGTAACCCACCTACGTCCCTCCTTTGATTGCAATTGTATAAATACAAATTTAACCCCGCCATTCTCCGTAGCATTATCTCAATTCGTAGCATTATCTCAATTCGTTGAGGTTCTGCTTCCAGGCATATGTCGACAGTTTGGCTCAAATAAACTCACAAAAATTCAAAAAAAAAAAGTTGAATTTTGTGCCAAAAAAAGAGCATTTGTGAGAAGTTTTAATTCGTTACTTTATTTTGAAGGAAAGTGCTGCTGAAAGTGATCGTATACTTCGGGAAGCTTATGGTGAACTTACTCCATCTCAAGATACTCATGAACGCTGATTTAAATGCTTTAAAAGTGATGATTTCGATCTCACTCATTCGTGGACAATAGAGACCATTATAAACTTTTGAACAATAATAGATACAGAGGCAGAACTGCCTCAAACAGATTGTCGAGCTGCAGCGGGAAGGCCGGGGAGGGTTGGGGGGCAGGAGGTAGGGGGGTAAGAGATCAACTAAAGGACTTGTATGCATGCATATAAGCATAACCAATGGACATAAGACACTGGGTGATAGGGGAGGCTAGGGGACTGTCTAGGGCGGGGGGATAAAATGGATACATATGTAATACCCTTTGTAATACTTTAAGCAATAAAAAAAATAAAAATAAAAATAAAAAAAAATAAAAAAAAAAAGTGATGATTTCGATGTGAAAGACAAAGAACGTCCAGGTCAACCGAAAAAGTTTGAAGACCAACAATGACAAGCATTATTGGGTGAAGATGCGTGTCAAACTCAAAAACAACTTGCAGAAAGATCAAACGTTGCTCAGCAAACAATTTCCGATCTTTTACAGGCAACGGGAACGATTTTAAAGGAAGGAAAATGGGTGCCACATCAATGCTAGGAACATCAGCAGGCGATATCCGAGGCCCTGCCCTGGCCTTGGCTGCTGGGTGCCCACTGCTGGGGCAGGACCGCACGGAGGAAGGCGAGGGTGTGGAAGGACATTCCTGATTCGCTTTCATTTGGGGAAAAAGGGCCTCTTTTTTTGGTTGTTGTTAATCCTCACCCCAGGATACTTTTCCACTGATTTCTTCCCCCCCCCCCCCCCCCCCGCGTGGAAAGGAGGGAGGGAAGAGAGGGGGAGGGGATAAAGAGAGCGATCTGGGTTGGTTGCCTCTGAGGCCAGGATGGACCCTTCAACCCTTCAATCAAGGTCTGTGCCCTCGACTGGGAACCCAACATTCGACCCTTTCGTGTGCCGGTCTCTAACCGCTGAGCACACCACCCAGGGCAAGGACCTCTTTTAAAATCCATATGTGACGCTTGAAAAAAAACCTGTCAGGTCATGGGTCCCCTTCACACCTGCCCCTGGGGATGGGGGTGGTTGGCCAGCCTCCGCCCTGTCCTGCTCCTCTGTGTGTCCACCCCCAAAGTCCCTTGCTGCCCACACCATCCCTGCTCAGCAGCTGGCCACCCAGCCTCTCCCCACACGCCGTGGGCCACCCTCTCAGCCCCCTCAGAGCCAGCCCTGCCCTCCAAACGCCTCATCATCATCCGGGTCTGAATAGTGGGTGGGGTCAGGACTCCACAGCCTGGCATAGAGACCCTCCACGGGCTCCCCTGTGCCCAGCACATCCTGGGGGGGGGGCTTCCAGAACGAGCCACCCACTTCCTCAAGGGAGGGGCCACTGTCCAGCTGCCAGCCTGCTCCCCGGGAGGCCTCTACCTGGCTTTTCCATTCTCCTCCCCAGAATGGCCAGGCCCTGGCGCAGGGAGGGACCCTCCTGTCCTGAGGACTTGCCTCCACCGCCCCTCATGGGGGCAGCCAAGACCAGGGGCCTGGAAGGCAGCTCTGCCCCAGGAACCCAAGAAAGTATCCTCAGGGCACTGGGGCGCTGGGCTGGGTCATGAGGCCTGTGATGGCGCCGCCGCCCAGCAGCTTAACCTCAGGCCCGGCGCAGAGACCGGTGCGGCCAGTAGGTGGCGCTGTGCCGCCTGCAATCGCGGGGACAGGGGGCCCTCTCTGACCCGCAGGCCTCACCTGTCCTTCCAGCCCCTACACCTGCACGCAGCGCAGCGCTCCGCAGCGGCGAGGGCAACCGGCCAGCGCTTAGAAACCGGAGGCCGAGGCCCTTCGCTTACCTGCGATTCGGATGACTGCCCGCTCGGCTGGGTCCAGGACGCTGCCATTGCCCGCCGAGCCGCCTCCGCTGCGCCGGCTCCGCTGCGTCTTGCCCAGGTTCCAGGGCAGGGTGTCCCCGGGGCTGGGGGAGCCGCTGCCTCCGTTGGAGGAGCCATCCTCGGCCGCTGTCCGCACCTCAAGGTCCTCCCCCGACATGGCCTGCGGGAGAGAGAGCAGGAGGGGTCACACTGGGGGGACTGCACACCGACCCAGCACCTTCTTCACCTAGACACTGCCCCCCTCCCCCCATCACCTGGACACGGGACCCCCCCCCCCCGTGTCCCACTTCATCACACACTGGCCCCCACCTTCTCCACCCACCACAGCTGGCCCCACCCCCTCCAGCTCATCCCTCGGACAACACACAGTGACCCCTCCCAAGCACTGACCTCACTGCCTCCAGGCCATCACTAGGACAGTGCCTCCCCCACTGCTGCCCCCCTCCTCTTAGTCACCCAAACGCTGACCCCTCTTTGCTGTCACCCAGGAGCTCACACATCAGAGGACACTGACCCCTACCCTTTACCCTGACCAACGGCAGGGGAGGGGTAATTACCTCCACTTGGACACTGACCCCACCCTCCACCGCATCACTCAGACACCCGCCACCCCATGCCCACAACCCCACACCTGGCCCCTGTCTCCTTTAATCCTCTGACCACCAGGAAAACCAGGCCATCAGGAAGCACTGACCGCCGCCCCCCCTCCAGGCCCGACCCCATCCCCTGGACAATGGCGCTGTACCTCCAAGCTGTCTCAGCCTCTAGGACTCCCCAAGGCCCCACCGCCAGCCCCGCACGCGTCTCCGCAGTGCACTCCTATAAATAGCAGGAGCCGCAGCGGCGTGGGCCCGGGAGCTGGCTGCGGGCTGCGGCAGGGCTGGGAGGGAGCCGGGCCGCCGCTCAGCGCCCACCCGAGCACGCACACCCGCACTCGCACCGCCGGCGCTGCCCGATCGCACGCACACCCACGCGTGCACACTCCAGCTCCCCGTCCCCAAAGCGCTGGCGTGCGAGGGGTGAATGGGGCTCTGTTCCCGCGGGGGTGGGGTGGCGTGGGGGCACAATGTGGGCTCTGTGCCGCGGCCCTCGGGCTAAGGTATGGGGAGGAGACAGGGGCACCCAGGGGGCCACTCCGCCCCGCCTCTCCCAGCTCCTCCACCGGCCGCCTGTGCTCCAGCCCCCGCCCGCGCCCCGGGGTCAGCCGGGCCTCCCCAACAATCTTTCCTGTCCACACCCTGGGCACCGCCCGACCAGTTCCGCAGTCTCGGGGCGCAGAGGTGGAGTCCTCCCGAGGGAGGATGGGCCGCCACGTATCGCCTAGTTCCGGGACGGAGCCCTCGTTCTGAGGCCGGAGAGCCCCCACCCACCCCGAGGCTCCCGTGAGCCGCGCGCCTCTCCATCGGACCCGGTCATACGTGCCTGGTGGCTCAGCTCAGCGAGGTTTGGCCGCCGCAGCCAGACTGCTGGACCCGGAGAGTCACGGAGGCGGCGCGGGCGGGGCGAGCCCGGAGCCCCGCCCAAGCTCCCAACCGAACGCCGCCTGAGCGATGGGGCGCCCGAGTGCGCGCGGGGCTGGGAGCCCACGGAGGCGGTGGGACTGGAACACGAGCGCGGCTCGGCCTGGGCGGAGCCCCTGTCGCCAGGCAGGGCCCCCTCCCCGCGCACACGGGTGGGCCGGTCCGCAAGGAGACGTTGCTGGGGGCGCGTGCGTGACACTAAGGCGACGTGGGGTGCGCGCCCTGGACCGCCCCAGGGGAGCAGCGGGCTCTGCCCCCGCCCCCGCCCCTAACCGCGCGGAGGTCCCGCCCACCTTTCCAGTGAGGTCGGACGGACTAGCTGCTCCAGCAGGTCCCTCTGCCTGGTTCCACGTTTATTCAAATAACAGAGTCGCGCTTAAGCGAGGTGTGGCCTCGGCGGAGGGTGTGGGCCGTCAGCCCTCCTCCTGGGCTCTGCTGACCCCTGGTGGCTGGGCGCGCCCCTGAGGGGACCCGCCCCAGCCCTCCGCGCTGCTCCCCCGTCCCCGCACCTCGACAGGAGGCAGGGGCGGCTCCGGCAGCAGATCCCTAAGGCTGCGTGCAGCTGGGGCCTGGGGAGAGCAGGAGGCCAGCCGAGCGGGACAGAGCCGAGAGGGACCGCTGGGGTTAGGAGTCCAGGGAGTGGCCCGAGGGCCCAGAGGGGTCCCGAAGGGGAACCCCGGGTATGCGCTCGCACGTGATGAGGTGGGTGGGCAGCGCCTGGGTGTCGTGAAAGATGACAAAGATGCTGGGCTGGCGGAGGCAGTCCACGGCGCTGTCGTAACGCAGGAGCCCGTGGCCCGGGGCGCGCAGAGGGGGCGCCCGCAGCTGGCGATGGCCCTGCCCGTAGTCCCCAGTCAGCACCCGCGCCACAAACACTGCCTTGTGGCCCTCGGCGTCCGGGGGCGAGTAGCGGTCTTGCACGGAGACGGAGGCGCGCTTGGCGAAGTATACTCCCTGCCCGTAGAGCGTGCCTGCGGGCCAAATGGCTGGGGTCAGGGCCCCCAGGGCCAGAGCCCGCGCCCCCGCGCCCCCAGGCTTCCCCGGCTGGCTCACCATTGCGGCCGCAGAAGCTGCGGTTGAAGCCGTAGGCACAGATTTCGGGGACAGCGGGCACCGACGTGCCGTGGTACAGGACGTGCTCCACCGGCCGCTGCTCGCAGCGCTGCTCCAGGCGCTCTCGGTGCAGCTCGTACTGTTGCTGCAGCAGCGGGTGCAGCACGCGCTCCACCTGCCAGGCGGCCACAGGGTTAGTTGGAGACCCGCCCCACCCTCTGGGCCAAAGGGACAGCGCTGGGGTGGGAAACCAAGAACCCTGTGTTGGCCAGGCCAGCGTGACTCAGTGGAGGGGCGTGGGCCTGTGAACCAGGAGGTCCCGGTTCAATTCCCCGTCAGGGCACACGCCCGGGTTGTGGGCTCCATCCCCAGTGTGGGGCGTGCAGGAGGTAGCGGATCCGAGTCTCTCTCATCATTGATGTTTCCATCTCTCTCCCTCTCTTTTCCTCACTGAAGTCAATAAAAACATATACACACACACACACACACACACACACACACACACACATACCCTGTGTTGGAGGAGGCCAGGGTCTGGGGAGACCGCAGGGCCAACCTTCCAGGAGGCCCTACCACTCACCAGCTCTGGGCACCACAGACAGGTTTCTGCAGAGAGGAGCTGAGCCAGGTACCTCCCCGGCGCCAGGACTTCACCCCCAACACCAAGAGACACCCCTGGGCCTCGCGGTGCTGGGAAGACCAGGCGACCAGTCACACCGCCAGCCATGGACGAGCTGCAGCGACCCACACAGTTTATAAGGAAATTCTAACAGTCTCCGCAGGGCGATGCAAAAGATAGCATATCCACAAAACAAAACTAGCGCATGTGAGAAGAAGTACTCTGAAAATTAACGAGTTCTTACATTAAGAATGGAATTGAACTATTACCTGAAAAAGAAAATTTTTAATCCTCACCCGAGGATATTTTTCCATTGACATTTTTTTTTAGAGAGAGTGGAAGAGAGAGGGAAAGACAGAGAGAAGCATCGATGTGAGAGAAACATGTCGATTGGTTGCCTCCTGCATGCACCCCGGTCTGCAACCCAAGGTATGTGGGCTTGACCAGAATCGAACCCGGGACCCTTTGGTCCACAGGCCAACGCTCTATCCACACAGCCAAACCGGCTCGGGCTGAAAAACAATTTTTAAAAAACTCTTTTAAAGAATGAAATTGCTGAACGAAATCTAGCGGGGAGGCCAGATAGTAATCAGATCCTGGAGCTAGAGTTAAGGAGGGACTCCGAGTGCAGAGCTGAAGAAAAGAGTGGAAACTGTGAGAGAACCGTGAGGGAGGCGGCCGAGGCCCGTGCGAAGGGAGCTGCACAGGAAGAGGACAGCAGGCGACAGGAGCACGGGAGGTGCGAACGCAGTGCCCCGAGCTGAGGTGGCGTCTCCAGGTGGGAAGGACCCGTGAGATGACAGGACAGTGGGGAAGGACACGTCCCCGCCAGAAACTGTCAACCTTCAAAGCGAAAGACCACTCATTCCCACACACACACCAACGTCAACGCACAAACGGAAAGTCTCGCATCCTCACACGGGCGTCTCCCCGCCGATACCGGGCGCTAAGAAACTAAAGAGATTTTTTTTTTAAACTTCCCAGAGCAAACATTTTTAAAGAAAAAGACTAATGTTTTTCCAAGATTCCTGGAAAGAAGACATATTCTGATCCTGAACACTATATGCAGCCACGCTGTTATTGGTGAGGACAAAATCAGGGCATGTTAACATAGGCAAGAACCAGCTGTGCTCATTTAAGTGAACAGAAATGTTTAAAGAAAACCACAAATGCAACTTTTGTTTGAAAGAGAATACTTGGCAGCAATATCAAATTATAGTTGTAAATTACCTCTCATTGTAAAAGGCAAACAAAATTTAAAAGTTCAAGATGGTTACTACCAGGCCCTGGCTGGGTAGCTCAGTTAGTTAGAGAATCATCCAATCCACCAAGGTTGTGGGGTTCAGTCCCCTCCCTCCCCGCTCCCCCCCCCCCATCAAATCAGGGCACACACAAGAATCAACCAATAAATGCATGAACAAGTGGAACAACAAACCTAGGTCTCTCTCTCTTCTGGTCTCTCTCAAAATTAATTTTTTTAAAAAAAAAGATGGTTAGTACCCACTCAAAGACATACTTCTACTGAACAGAAAACAAGATTTGTGCAAGAGGGCCGCCAGGAGCACAAGGAGCGCCCCAGCGCCAAGCACAGCACAGAAAAGAATGGAGAGCGCGAGGAAGGCGGAGAGCCGCCCGTCCTTGAACCCTGACGTATCCTCTCTCACACAATCTGTTTTCATCACTAGGATGCATTTCTCCATGTGCTCCGTGGCTCAGTGGCAAAGACGTTTTCCATGATCTCTGTATCCATCAACCTGCAGCCCAAGGGTGAGGCTTTGTGATGGCTGCAGGATAGACGACGAAGCTCATTTGTCGACCTTGACGACAGAATAAAGATGATGTGTCCGGCCACACTGTGCGGTGGACGACGGAGGAGGTGAGGGCGGGAAGGGGGGCGAGAAACAGTTTCCCAAGGGAAGTGGGGGAGCGGGGCCAGGGGAAGAGACTCAAGTGTACCCTCCAGAGTCACACAGGCGGTGCCCGGGAGACGCAAGTGCACGTAACTGACCACACGTGCGGGGAGCCAGGGACGCGGCTGCAGTGTGTCCCTCCCCTCCCCACGCGCAGAAGGGACAGCTGCCCGGTGCAGAAGTGGAGGAAATGTACTTGGCCCGAAGGTTAGCGGTCATCTCCAAGAAAGCAGTGGTGGCAGGTGGTGGCAACTGACGGGGCGGGTCTGGGGAAGGCCAGAGGTCCTGTCTCTGACCAGCTCCAGGTCTCCCAGGTGCTGGGTCCACCCACACTTTGTGCATCGAGAGTCGAGAGCACCTGGCTGGCATCACTGGCGCATGGGCCCAGCTCTTGCTGTCTCTCCCTTCTCGCCCTCCGTGCGCCTGCCCCTGAGCACTCAGCCCTGCCCTCTGCTCCAGCTGCTCCTCCCCCTCCTTCCTCCCATCACCGGCTCCTGCTCAGATGGGATCCTGTCCTCACCGCCGAGTCACCCTCCTCCCCCAGCCCAGCCTCAGCTCCAGCCCTGCCTTCACCCTCACTGCCAGCTGACCAGCCGGGCAGAGCCTCCTCCTGCCCTTCCTTCTGGCCATGCAGATGCCCTGGGCCCCTCCCCAGCCCTTCCTCAGCCTCTTCTCCCTGCTCTCCTGGGGTTTCCCTCTGGCTCCCACGGGGGTCCCAGCCTTTTGTGAGGCGCACCCACGCTCAGAGATGCCTCAGTTAGCAAGTAACACGACAGCCCTCTTCTTCTCTTCGTTTGGTTACCCCACACCCGAGGCTCTTTTCCCATTGATTGTTAGGGAGCGTGGAAGAGAGGGAACGACAGAGAGAAGCATCGATGTGAGAGAAACACATCGATTGATTGCTTCCTGCACACACCCTGACCAGGGCCCAGGCCGGGGAGGAGCCTGCAACAAAGGTATATGCCCTTGACCGCAATCGAACCCGGGACCCTTTGGTCTGCGGGCCGACGCTCTATCCACTGGGCCACACCGGCCGGTCCAGCCAGCCCTCTTCTTGCTGGAGGGGCTGAGAGGCAGAAGAGACCCGGGACAGTGGGCACTCTCTGTGGATGAGTAATCCTTGCAACAACCACAAGATGGCATCGCTGGTGTAGCTGGCAACGCAGGGCCCGGCTCAAGCCTGTGAGGTCTGGGACAGGGCCTCCCGCCACCTCTACGCCCTTGTCTGCCCCAACCCAGACCCTGTGAACAGCCTCTGGGCAGGGGATGGTCTGGGAGCCCGTGCTCTTCCCTGCTCCAACAGCTCCCAGCCTGCCCCCCGCCGGGCTCCTGGCCAGCTGACCCTGACGGGCAAAAACGACAGCCCACAGGCTCTGCAAGGCGAAAACGGTGCCAGGAGCCCAGGAGGCCACGGGCTGACAAGACCAGAACTAGACTCACCCGGACGATGCGGATCCTGGTGTGGGCAGAGTCCAGGGTGTCATAGAAGGTCTGCACCACCTCCTGGAACTCAGGGCTGTCCTCAGCCAGACACTCCAGCCTGCCCCAGGGCCCCTTCGGCCTCTGCTGTGGCCCTGACACATGGGGAGAAAGGAGGTCTGGGCCATGCCCGGGGTACGGGTGGGTTCAGAGAGCTAGCCCGCCCCACCCTCCCCTGTCCCAGGTGCAGGCTCACCGGTGGGGCGCGAACCCTCCAAAGGACAGGTCAAGCTCTGACCCCGGGGGCCAGCCAGTAGTGCCCTTAGGTGGCGGGCTGCACGGGTGGGCTGGGCCCCAAAGCCCCGGAGGACAGTGCGGTCATCGTGCAGGGCAACGCTCACTCCGTGGCGCCGCTCCAGGCGGGCCAGCAGCTCTGCGGGCAGCGTGTGACCCCGGAGCCCCACTGTCTCCTCCCGGAGGTGCACCTCCAGGGCAGCCCCGAGTGCCCGGTCCAGCTCGTCCAGGTCCTGCTCAAAGGCCACATGCACCACCAGCTGGGCTTGGCCGCCAGGCCCCCCGCCCAGGAACTCCTCCTCGGCCTCCAGGGGGGTCGGCTCCAGCAGGGAGAGGGCCAGCGCCCGCTGCAACGCAGCAGCTTCCTCCTGCTCAGCCGCTTGGCCCTGCGGCCCCAGGGACCGGTGGAGAGCCAGCTGCAGCGCCGCCTCCTCCTCCAGGCGCTGGGGGCCTCCGGTGCTGGGGGCCACGGGCTCCTCCTCTGGCTGCTCCTCCTCTGGCGGCTCCTCCTCTGGCTGCTCCTCCGGTTCCTCCTCCCCAGGCTCCAGGGGCAGCCAGTCCTCCCCGTCCAGGCCCTCCAGAGTGGCCAGTAGCTCTCGGACCTCCTCTGGCGACAGGGAGAGGCACCGGGTGGTGAGTGGTCCAGCCCAGCCAAGGTGGGGCTGAAGGGTAGGATGCATCGGGGAATAGGTGAAAATGAGGAGCTCGGGGGATATGGGGTCACGAGACAGGTGGGCGTGCAAAGCAAGGCAGAGAGTGAGGTCAAGAAAGGGCCAGGGGACGTGCTGGTGTCCCAGGGAGCCCTACCGAGGCTCAGGTTCTCCGGGTCACTGCCTGTACTGTCGGGGGGCCACGGAGTGTGGGCTTGGCCGGGGAGCGCCTGGAGGGCCTCAGTGGGGTCCACCTGTCAGGAGAGAACTTTAGAGTCCACGGCCCCCCCCCACCCCCGGCCTCTGAGCAGGGGTGGAGGCGGCGCCGGGCTGAGGAGTGAGGAAGGGGGGGGACAGACGCAGGCTCCAACGCTACCTCTGCGGGGTCTGTGTCCAGGGCGTCCCCGGCCAGGCGCTCCGTCCCGAAGACGCACTGGAACCGAGCCTCCAGCTCCCTGAGCAGGTGCCGCCCCTCGGGGCCCCGCAGGAACCTGGCGCTGCCCGGGTGCTTCAGGCTCAGCACGTGGTAGCTGACGCTGCCCAGCAGGCTCTGCAGAAACTCCTCCGCTGCCTGGCACGGGGCCAGGGCTCCACAGAGCTGCGGGACGCGAGGGGTGAGGGGGCAGCTCTCAGGTTCAGGGCGCCGGAAAGGTCCCTAGAGCTTCAGGGGGAGAGGGGGCCAAAGGCAAGGAATCGGCCAAGGCCACTCACTCGAAAGCCGGTCATATCTGATTCCTCAAGCGGGAAGAGGGCGACATCTCCCAGGCCAGCGAGAAGGTCCTCGTAATAGAGCTGCATGAAGCGCATGGTGCCCGGCTCCATCGACAGCACCATCTCCACCAGCCCCCCCTGCTCCGGGGGCGCCCCCGGCTCCAGGCTCCCTGATCCCACCTGCTCTGGAGGCCCCGGGGCATTCTCCACTGAGCCCACGGGGCCTGGGGACTCTGCAGGCCTTGAGCTGACCGGCTCTGCCTGCCCTGAAGACCCCGGGAGCCCCAGGCTCTCCAGCCCCTCCTGATCCGAGGACCCCACGGCCTGCCCCAGAGACCCGATGGGCTCTGTCCTTAACGGGGCTCCCGATTGGCCTGGTGCCTCCGTAGAGCCCAAGGTCACAGTCCCCACACCCTCCAGTGCCCTCGCTGGCTCCCTGGCCTCCAGAAAGGCATGCGCAGTGGCCCCAGGCCCCAACTCGGCCGAGTGGTCCCCTCCACTGGCGTCCGCAGCAAGCTCCTCGGGCTCTAGGACGTCGTAGTGGGGGACCAGGTTCAGCTCCGAGCCCTGTAGCCGGTGGTCCTGCTGCAGCACCCGCTCGGCCACTTGAGGGAAGGGAGAGGACGGGAGGCCCGTTAGCGGTCTGAGGGATGAGAGGGGTGGGCGGGTGTGCCTAGCCCCACTCACCCTGCCACTGCTGGAAGGAGACCACGGTGCCCAGGGGCCCTTGCAGGCTGCGCAGGCCCACCAGGGGGCCCCCGCCACTCCGGCGCTCATTCTCCAGGTACAGCTGCAGCAGCAGCAGGTCCACGGGGGTAGTGCCCCCCACCACGCGCACCGCTCGGGCCTGGGGCACCTGCGCCAGGGATACCTGGGCCCCCTCCAGGTCCAGGGCCCGAGCCTGCTCCTCCAGCACACGGACTTCTGTGGGGAAGGTGCAAGTTAGCTCAGCGCATTCCCCCCCCCCCCCCCACAGGCACACCTGCCCCATCCCGTCTCTCACCTGCCTCTGAGAGGGGCTTCGATAGCTGGACCAGGGCCCGGTCTGGTCGGGGACTGGCCAGGGCACGGCAGGGCTGCTCCGGGTGCCCCGCGGCACGCAGCAGGGCCTGGACATGCTGCTCCAGGCGCTGGGGTGGGGTGCCAGGGGGCAGTCCTTGGAGCAGCAGGCGGGCAGGCGCACGGGGTGGGGCCGGCCGTAGGCTCAGCCGGGCGCCCTGCAGCACGTGCTCCTTCTGGGCCAGGACCCGAGCTGCGTCTGTGGGCAGGGGCGGGGCGGGGCGGGGTGTCAGGGCTGGTGGCCCACGGTGCCCAGGCTGCCCTTCCCATCAGCCCCCTCACCTGCCGCCTCCTCAAAAGTGAGCACGCCTCCGTGGCCAAGTCTCTGCCAGCTCAGCACAGGGCCCCCCCCAGAGCGTCGGTGGTTCTCAAAGTAGAGTGTGAGCAGCTCATCCGGGATGTCGGGGGGCAGCCCGCTGAGCTCCACTGCCGGCACCCCCTCCTCTGCCTCTGCCATCGCCACCCTGGGCGGGGACCAGCGGGTAGGGTAGCCGCCCCACAGTCCAATCCCACCCCTTCCAACCCCCACCAGCTCCCCTTGCCCCCACAGCCTTCCCGGCACCCCCTTCATCATGGGCAACCCACACCCTCACTTACACGGCCGGCTGCTGGGGCCGCCCCAAGCCTGCTGTGCAGGCAGAAGTCCTGGTTCAGGAAACAAAAGTGAAACTGTCTGAGGGGCGGAGGAAGGGAGGGGCCTGCAGCTGGCTGGGTGGCTGCCTCCCGCAGGCAAGTCCTCAGGCAGCCGCCCCCCTCCTCAGTCTGGGCATGACCACTCCGCCCAGCCACCAGCCCTTGTCCCACCTGCCACTGACTGGCAGGGTAGGGGGCGTGACCCCTACTGTCCTCCACTCCCATTGGCCTCTCTCTGTGAATCTTCAAATGGCCAATCACCCTTCCTACTAAGTCCACCAGGGGGCTCTGGTCACTGCCCAGACCCAGGGACCTCAGCCTGTGTTCCCCTGCCCCACAGCCTGAGCCGGCGGGTCCCAGGCACACCCCTAGCTCAGGCTGCTTTCAACTCCCCGCGCCCGCCCCCAGACCAGTTCCTCGCCCTTTAAACCCAGCAGGTGGCCGGGCCTCACACTAATGCATGTCGAGGGCGAGCAGCTCCCACCCTTGACCTACAAGTGCTTCCCAGCACAGCCTGTCTCTGCCTCCTCGACTCCCTCCCTGGTCTGTGCACCTGCCCAGTCTTCCCGTCTTCCACCGTCATTGTTGTCATCGTGGCCAACCCCCGAAGGTGCAGGCACTGTGCCTTGTCGCAGCGAATCGTCTCAGAAAGGGAGGTGGGGGTGCAGACAGGGCCGCGGCAGTGCTCACACCCCGGCTTCACCTTGAGAATCCAACTCCCTCTCGCAACAGAGCCCTGCCCCCCACCCCCCATGCTCCGTTCCCTCCCAGCCTCTCAGAGGGGTGTGTGCTCACGGCTCTGTGCTCCCTCCCACCTCCCATTTACCCATCAGCCTCCACCTCTGCTGCTCCTCAAGGGGACCTGCGCACCCTGCACACCCAGCAGCATCCCTGGCCTCTTGGCTGCCCCCACCCTGGTCTGAGCCTCCATCATCTCTCTCTGCACCGACCTCCTAAGGGACCTCCCTCTGCCACCCCCACCCACCGCACCGTCCCTCCTCCACGGGGCAGGCAGAGCCAGCCTTGGGAGGCGGCACCCACAGCTGCTGCAGCTTGGGGCATGAGAAAAGCCAGTCACTCACCGGAAAAACCAAAGTCCTATGGGGGGCCTGCCAGGCCCTGCCTGATTGAGCCCCAGTTCCCTCTGTGGCCCCGTCCCCCCTAAACTCCCCATGCTCAGCCAGCCCCAGCCTGGTCCTGCAGAACAGCAGACTGATCCACCTCTGTCCCTGCACTGGCCTTTCTCACAGAGCCACTGGCCACCCTTGCCCCTTACCCTGCTCTTAGCAGCAGATTTAACTGGGAGTTGGAAGTCTTTAATTGATTTTTTTTTTTTATTACAGAGAGGAAGGGAGAGGGATAGAGAGTTAGAAATATCGATGAGAGAGAAACATCGATCAGCTGCCTCCTGCACACTCCCCACTGGGGATGTGCCCGCAACCAAGGTACATGCCCTTGACCGGAATCGAACCCGGGATCCTTCAGTCTGCAGGCTGACGCTCTATCCACCGAGCCAAACCGGCCAGGGCGGAAGTTGGAAGTCTTTAAGGACCTTGTACAGACCACTTCCAAGGCCCTGACCTCAACTTCATCTTTGTCGTTTTCTGTTGTTTCCTAAATGGTAGGAGTTTTTAGTCCCGCCATGCCATGCACCAATGCCTCCCTGCGGCCCTATGTCTTCTCTCCTCGCAGAACACGCCACCTCCTAGCGCACTGGGTAACTCAGCCAGCCTGCTGCTCCCTGCGGCAGGCAGAGCGCCCGGGCAGCGGGCCCTGGAGCAGCTCGTGTCATGGCCGGACGGTTGCAGGTTTAGAAGCCGGTTGTCACACTGGTGGCAGCTTGAAATCAGCCACGAGCACATGCAAAAGGTGCCCATCAGGGCTCGCCCTCGCTAGACCCAGGTGTTAACCACAGAACCAGCACATCAGGGCACAGGGCAGAGCCTTTCCCAACCACTGCAGGGCCTGGGAGAGGCCAACCATCAGGAGCCAGCATTGTCCAGGCCCCGGCCCCAGGCGGAGAGGCTGCAGCAGGGGTGTCCCTGGCTGTGGCCGCCAGCACCCCCGCAGGACGGCCCTGGAGCTGAGGGAAGAGGGAAGCCTCGGCCCCTTGGCAGCCCCGGGTGTGAGGACTGCAGCCTGCGGGACTGGAATGACCTGCTCTCCCGGGACAGGCGACGGAGCGACTGAGTAACCAGGCCCGGGTCGGGGGAGGCTTGATGGAAGGGAAAGCGGCGTTTAGGGCCCAGAAGGGAGGGAGCGGGCCGGCGGCCTCGGGGGTCCCGGGTTTGCGATGACATGTCAGCCCCGGGCCCAGCTGGCCGGGCAGCGTCAGCCTGCGAGGTCCTCAGCCCGCGGCCCAGCCCACCTCTCGGCGACAGTGTGGGGCGCGGGTTCGAGCCTGGAGAGAAGCCCCGCGTTCGCCGCCAGGCCCCGCCCCCGCCGCCAGGCCCCGCCCCCGCCGCCAGGCCCCGCCCCGCGCCGGCCCCGCCCCGCGCCGGCCCCGCCCCCGCCGCCAGGCCCCGCCCCGCGCCGGCCCCGCCTCGTCACAAGGCCCCGCTGCGTCTTCCGAGCCGCAGGCGCAGGCCCAGCAGAGCGGGCTGCGGAGCGGCTGCGGGTACGGGTTCGGGCGCAGCGGCCATCGACCGCGCGGCCGCGCACCGGCCACCGTACGCACCGACCTGCTGAGGCCCCGCGAGTGGTGAGTACCGGGCCCAGCCCCGCACCCAGGCCCCTTGCTGAGCCGCCGGCCGGCCGCCCCCGCCCCCGCGCGGACCCTGCGCCGCCAGCGGCGCCCCCGGCGGTCAGCCGGTCGGTCTGGCCGGGGCTCGCGACCCGTTTGGGGCCGGGGTGGTGACGGGGGTCGGAGGCCCGCGGCCTGGAGCGGGAGGGAGGGCACGACGCGCTGCGGTGGCGGCGAGACCCGCGGTCTGAGGCCCCCCGACCGGGCAGGAAGGCCCACCCCGCCCTCCAGCAGGTTCCGTGGCCGCCGCCGCCCCCCCCCGCTTCGTCCCCCCGCGCTCCCGCTTTGTTCCCCCGCACGGCCTCTGGTTGCTTCCATCCCCCACACACCCCCGCACCCCGCTGTCGCTGGCGTACCCCACTGGCAGGCACCCCGCAGCCGATCCGCCCGCTGCCCCCACCGGGCGAGGGCCGGCCGGCCGCTCTCGGAGGTCAGCGCCCGCCCCGCGCAGACGCCGGGGATTTTCTGGGATAGAAATAGCCGCCCCCTCCTCCCCCCGGAAAGCCGCTTACGGGCAGGGGTGCGGAGAGGCGGCCGGACACACCCCCAGCCCCGGCCGCACCCTTCCCGGCTCCCGCGTCGGGAGAAGGCCTTCCGCTGCTGCTAAGAAAACGGGAGCCAGAGCCCCCGGCGGACGGCCATCCCTGCCCCCGGACTGGTCTGGAGCGGCCTCGGGGCGGCAAGCCCACGCCCAGCCACCCCCGACCCTCCCGGGCCCAGGGCCCCTGTGCGTGGGGCGCGGGACGGCCCAGAGGCAAAGGTCGCGGGTCCTCCCGGTTCTCCGCTTCGGCAGCAGGTGGGGCCGCCCCGGGATGCGGGGGACAAGTCGCCCAGGCTGACTGTTCTCTCTCTCTCCTCCAGGGGGAGCCACAGAACCTGAGGCCATGCCTCATGAGAAGAGTTTCTTGGTGTCTGGGGACAACTATCCTCCCCCCAACCCTGGATATCCCGGGGTGCCCCCGCCCCCCATGGCTCCTTACCCTGGGGCCCCGTACCCATCAGCCCAGTTCCAGCCTTCCCCCTACGCCCAGCCAGGGTATCCCCAGGGCCCCAGTTCCTACCCCCAAGGGGGTTACCCTCAGGCCCCCTACCCCCAGGCAGGTTACCCCCAGGGTCCCTACCCCCAGGGCCCCTACCCCCAAGGGGGCTACCCTCAGGGGCCATATCCACAGAGCCCCTTTCCCCCCAACCCCTACGGACAGCCACAGGCCTTCCCGATCCAGGACTCTGGCTGTGAGTAGCGCGGGAGGGGCCTGGGGAGGGCAGGGGCTCCAGGCACCCACCAGTGGCCCTGACCCGGCCCCCCTGCTCCCCAGCACCTCTGCATGGGACCTATCACGAGGAGGGACCCCCGTCCTACTATGACAACCAGGACTTCCCTGCCACCAACTGGGACGACAAGAGCATCCGCCAGGCTTTCATCCGGAAGGTGGGCCTCGCTCGGGCTGGGGTTGGGGGGCAGCGGCGCTGGGCAGGCTCTGAGTGGCTCCTTCCTCAGGTGTTCCTGGTGCTGACCGTGCAGCTGTCCGTGACTCTGTCCACCGTGGCCGTGTTCACGTTTGTCAAGGAAGTGAAGAGTTTCGTCCAGGACAATGTCTGGACCTACTATGTGTCCTACGCCGTCTTCTTCATCTCCCTCATCGCCCTCAGCTGCTGTGGGGAATTCCGCCGAAAGCACCCCTGGAACCTCATTGCACTGGTAACTCCAGATCCTGAGCCCCTGGCCGCCAGGGCCCTGCCTCCCCCCACACACACTCCCACTGTTGCACTGAAGGGGGAGAGGGGCTGTGGCTGGAGCGGCCCTCACACGCAAGGCCCCGTCTCCCCACAGTCGATCCTGACCATCAGCCTGTCCTACATGGTGGGCGTGATCGCCAGTTTCTACAACACCGAGGCGGTCATCATGGCTGTGGGCATCACCACCATCGTCTGCTTCACGGTGGTCATCTTCTCCATGCAGGTGAGGGTCCTGGTGGGGGTCTCCTCCCTGCCTGGGAGGGCTCCTGTGCGGGGGGGCGGGGGGGGGCTGCTGGCCGGGGGCCTGGCAGGGGGCACCAGGGCCTGCTGTCGCTGTCCCTGCAGACCCGCTACGACTTCACCTCGTGCATGGGCGTGCTGCTGGTGAGCATGGTGGTGCTGATCGTCTTCGCCATCCTCTGCATCTTCATCCGCAACCGCATCCTGGAGATCGTGTACGCCTCGCTGGGCGCGCTGCTCTTCACCTGCGTGAGTGAGGGGCCACCTGGGGCGGGCACCGGGCGGGGGGGCAGGTCCCTCAGCACTGCGTGCTGTCACCTCAGTTCCTGGCAGTGGACACCCAGCTGCTGCTGGGGAACAAGCAGCTGTCGCTGAGCCCGGAGGAGTACGTGTTCGCGGCGCTTAACCTGTACACGGACATCATCAACATCTTCCTGTTCATCCTCACCATCATCGGCCGCGCCAAGGAGTAGCCCGAGCCCTGCCACGCAGGGGGCCCCACGCGGGCGGTGTGGCTGGCGTGGCAGTGCCATCTGGACCTCCCCTCTCTCTCCCCGGATGCAGCCTGGGACAGAGGAAACCCCTCTACAACCCTCCTGTGTGTACACCGCAGATACTTCTATTTGGACCCGCTGTGGCCAGCATGGCCCCTTCTAGCCCTCCCGCTCTGACCAAGGGCAGCGGGGCTAGGTTTCTGTGCCACCTCCTGCCCACTCACTGTTGCATGAGCCCTGTCTGCCAGCCCACCCCAGGGGGCAATACCAGGTCCCAGGGGAGAGGGATCGAGCCAAGAGGTGAGGGTGCACGTCTCACCTCCTGTCCCAGCTCCCCGCCTGGCATCAAGTATCCCCTTCTCCCCACCCCCACCCTGGAGTGCTGCCCTCTGGGGGACCTGCAGGGTGAGGGTCTCGGTCCTGTGCTGAACCCTGAGGGCAGAGAGGATGGAATATTCCGGGGGAGAAGGATGCCTTTCTCTCGCTCTGCTGTCTTTAAAATTCCAATAAATGGGACCCTCTGCTCTCTCTGCTCCTCTTGTCACTCTTCTCAGTGCCACTTCTTCCAGGAGGCGAGGAGGGGCTCTGGGCCTCCCCAGGGTGATGAAGGGGCAGGACCAGGCCTCGATGGTGGGGTTAGCTTGCAGCAGAGTGAATGGCAGTAGCTAATCCTTCCCCATCCACACTCCCGCCTCCCTCCTCGCAATCTTCCCAGCCATGTCCTAAGGGAGGTGCCAGTGTTCCCAGGTGATGGACAGGACACTGAGGCTCCTGGAAGTTAAGTAGGGTGCCTGGGTGACATGATGGCAAGTGGCCCAGCTGTGTCTGCCACTCCCTCCTGAGACCTGCACCGCGTGAGGTGAGACCCTGACCATCTGGCCGAAGAGCAGTGCCCCTGCCAGGCTCCTCAGACTCCATCTCTGCAGGGCCCCCAGGGAGCCCATCCTTGGGCACCAGACATGCCGCCCAGGCCTGGCTCCAACCAAGGCCTTCCCCAGCCCTCCGCCCTCCCCACGAGAAGCCTGCAGACGAGAGCTCCCAGCAGAGAGCTGGGCAAAGACTGAGGGCTCCTCAGTGGGGCTCTCCACCTGCCTCCGGCACCTTCCGTTGGCCTCGACAGGTGCCCCCCTTCAGAGGCCCTCAGCCCAGCGTGTTCTGATGTCCTCCCGTGGCTTTGCTGCCACAGCTCCGGAGCCCTTGCCCATCTACACCCTGGCCCTCGGGTGGCTGTCCATGTCCTCACCCTGGCTCCCCAAAGATGGGTCCCTCCACCGCCCTGGGCTCAGCTCTGTCTGAGGACCTCCTGCTGAGCCTTCCTGAGCTCCTAGCCCATGGCACCCCCTCTATCCTGCTTGGCTTGAGACCCCTTCTTGGGCTCTACCTTCTCCCTGGGAATCCATCACCCCCTCCTTTAACTGGCACAGCACCTCAGCATCTGTGAAAAGATCCACTCGGGAGCCAGTACCCCCCCCCCCCCAATGTCAGCAGGCACCTCAGCTGAGGCCTGCCCAAAACCAAGTCCATCCTCCCCCCGAACCTGCTGCTCCTGTGTTATCTTCCTCAACAGTACCACCCAGGCACCAGGCCACCACGGGCTGTTCTCCCCTGTGTTTCTCCTGCCTCAACTCCTGTCTCCCTGCCCCCTTCCTGGCCTCCCCAGGCCTGCCCGTCCGTGCTCCCCTGTCAGCTCCACTCCACCAACCTTCTCTCTGAAACACTGATCACACCACCTGCCTCCTTCAGGCCCTGACGGTTGCTGGCGGGATGAAGTCCAGATTCCTTCCTGGAACACAGTCCTGCCATATGCCCTCAGGCTGCTCCAGCTGGCCTCCTGCTAGCCCCTCGCCCTCCACTCCCAGACCTGACCTTGTACAGCCTGAGCCACAGGCAGGCCCCGCTTCCCTGGGGGGGGATGCGGACTGCCTTCCCAGCCACCTGGGCCCCCTTTTTTTTGGGGGGGGGTCCCTTCTTCGCATCCACCTGGCCCATTACAGCGGCTGTCCAGCCACCCTTAGTCATTCTGGTTTGTTCACATGCTGCGCACCGACCGGCAGGCAACGCAGCTCCTCCCCCCACCTCTTCTGCGTTGCCTCCTGAACAGGAGCAGTTCCTCATCGAGGGGGCCCTGCCCGCCAGAGCTCTGAGCTCGGACCCAGCAGGATTGCCCCCCCGAAGGAGGGAACATGGAGCATTCACGTGGCTAAAGAGAGCAGCAGTCAAGGCAGAAGGAGCTCAGGCATGAGCGTCAGGCGAACTGTGCAAGGACAGTATTTTCTCAGGTTCAAGGAGGATACACTCGGCTAAGCTCACCCGTAAGGGAGGCTCCTGGGGACAGCTGGGGCCTCGAGTTGTGGGGCAGGGGCGGGCAAGGAGCAGGAGGTCCATACCGCAGCAGGGAGACCAGCACGGGGGTAAGGGCGTAGACCTGTCCTGTCGGGGAAGGGGACTCTGGCAGGGCCACAGTTGGGTGTTTAGCCAGACGAATCCAGCCACAGAATGACCAGGCCACGGTGAGCAGGTGCGAACAGGTGAAGAAAGCCAGGAGGAAGAAGCACTGAGGATGCCAGAGAAGAGCTGGGAGCAGTGCTGGGGGAGGGGCAGAGGCATTGGGAGGTAGTTTTTAGTGCCAAGAAGGGGTCAGGCTGGGTTCAGGGCAAAGCAGGCAGGTGTTTCTGTTAGTGGACTGTGACCTGCTGTGACCCACCCAGGGTGGGGAAAGGGGCAGCTCTGATACGACTGGGCGGGCTAGCGGTGGGCGGGTGGGTGTGCAGAAGGCGCACACTGATCCACGAAGGAATGGAACCAGAGCAGTTGTGAGGTCAACCACATCGATTCTTCAGGTGGGGAAGGAAGCGGCCTCCCTCGGCACTGGCCTGGGCCTATCAGCAAGGCCCTGGTGTCACTAGCAGCTGCCCGGCACTCTCAGATACAGGCCTGGGTGTTCTCCGTTTAGATATAAACAACATTCAGACCAGCGTCAGAGCCCCTCTGCGACCTGTCAAGACAAGAACACCACTCCAGCCCCAGCCAGTGTAGCTCAGTGGATAGAGCGTCAGCCTGCGGACTGAAGGGTCCTGGGTTTGATTCTGGTCAAGAACACATACCTCGGTTGCAGGATCCTCCCCAGCCGCGGCCCTGGTTGGGGTTCATGCAGGAGGCAACCAATCAATGTGTTTCTCTCACATCGATGTTTCTGTCTGTCTTTCCCTCTGTCTCCCACTCTCCCTAAAAATCAGTGGAAAAATATCCTCCGGTGAAGATTTAAAAAAAAAAAAAAAAAAAAAGAAGCAGCCCACTCCATAATCACATCTGAACACAGACAAAACACGAGCCCCGCCCAAGCCAGGAAGACAGAGCGCGCCCTGCCCTACCTCCTCTGAGCGCCTTAGGCCTGTCTCCAGTCTGTCCTCCTCCCAGAGGCGTGTTGAGATACCCAGTCACCGAGTGGCTCCCCTTCCAGACAGCACCCAGTCCAGAGCAAAGCCCTGCTTCCTGAAGTCCTCCCAAGCGCCACTCCAGCCAAATCCTACTAAGGCCTTTCTAGCACCCCCTTCCTGTGACTCCCTGAGGTTCCTTCCGCATCACCTCGGTCTTCTCTCTGAGTACAGCCTAGATCAGTGATGGCGAACCTTTTGAGCTTGGCGTGTCAGCATTTTGAAAAACCCTAACTTAACTCTGGTGCCGTGTCACATATAGAAATTTTTTGATATTTGCAACCGTAGTAAAACAAAGATTTATATTTTTGATATTTATTTTCTATATTTAAATGCCATTTAACAAAGAAAAATCAACCAAAAAAATGAGTTCGCGTGTCACCTCTGACACGCGTGTCATAGGTTCGCCATCACTGGCCTAGATCCAATGGGGGAGGGGGTCAGAAAGACTCCCCTTGGGCAGGTGTGGAGAGAAAGGCTGCAGCAGAATGGGTGAGCAGGAGGCAGCCAAAGCAGGCCGGAGACGAGGCTGCCTGCAGCAAGCCCCATCCTTGACAGCTGGAAAAACATAGGAAAAACGGGCTGGTCCTGGGGACCTGGGGGAGAGCCCAGGAACTTGACATGACTGTGTCTCAGACCCCTCACCTGCAGGATGGCATTCATACTGTCTGCCTGGATGGGAGGTAGAAGGAGGTATGGACAGAGGGCTTCAGGTTAAAGGTCCCTGTCCTCCAGCAACTTTATGCCTTGAAAAGATGGCTTTGCAAAGAAGCTTGTTAACCCCACAAAGAACCCAAGCCAAATGGGAGCAAAGGTCCCCAAAGGCCTTGCCAAGCCAGCTGCGTCTAATGGGAAAATCTGAATGGGGACAAACTGCGCAAAAGCCAGTGACCCACAACCAGAGGGTCAGCATAGCAAGTTAGGAAAACACTGAAGGTTTGCTCACAGCAAATTCACAAGGAGCACAGACCCCGGATGGACACCAGGACACAGGTGAGACCTCCTGGCGGCCAGGAGCCAAGGGCCATTCCAAAGCCACGCTGTCCCAGAGCTCAGACAGAAGAGCTGGACAGAGGACGAGGAAGCACGGCCCAGTAGCTCTCACTCCCCAGGCTCGCTCCTCCCAACACGTGACCCAAATGAACGCTGATAACCTTGCTCTCCAAGCTTCTGCTGTTCTATCCCAAACTCAACCCTGACATAACAACAACAACAAAGGTAAGAAAGTTGCAATGAGAGGAAATAAGAGTAGAGAGAGCTGGTGAGCCTGGAGAAGGTAAGTACAAAGAAAGGCCGAGGGCTCCAGCTCAGGTGCTGGGGGCCCAGGGGGTCTCTACTGAGCCCTGCAGTCTACGGAGAGGCTGGAGGCAGAAGCAGGGTGACTGGTGACCCCGTAGCTCCAGCACCCATACCAGAAACCATGAGGCCGTCCTTGCTCTCGCTCATGCCCAAGACCAGTCCACAGGTACCCACTAAACTCCCACCACCTCTGCCCACGTCTCGCTCCCCTGGGTCAGAGCTGCCCTCGCAGCTTGCTCAGATGACTGGCTCTTTCCCCTTCAGCCCATTCCCTCAGCCCCTCCCTTAAGCCTTTCAAGGGCTTCCCACGGCCCTTAGGATGAAGATCAACATCAGCCTGGGGCCTTAAGGCCTTATCACCACCTGGGCTGTGTGTCCTTCCCCCTATGCCCCATCCCCTCCTCTGCCCCTTTAGTTCCTTCAGTGAGGCCACTGCCCAACAGCCTCTGCATTCCCACACCAGAGGGCCCTCGATGCCATCTCGCTCAGAACTTCTTCAGGGAAGGCTGCCCTGAGCTGGCCTGGCCGCATCCGACCCGCCCATGAGGCCCGCTCCCAGCAAAACGAGCAGCATTCATCACCCTGGCCATTTGGCATTTACAGGTGATTACTCAGTTCACAGCTGCTCCCGCTACACTATGGTCAATAAGGCAGGGGCAGTGCCAGATTGTGACCAGCACTGAACCCCCGACTCCTAACCCAACGCCTGACACACAGTCAGTGCTCAATATTTATATTTATTTTTTTTTTTTGAGGAAAGAAGCGTGGTGCAAAGGGAAATAGAGAGCGTGTATCAGTCAGAGTTCTTATGTAGTCAAAGATTAGCTTGAAGGAATTGGCTCATACAAATTGCAAGATTGGCAAATTCGAAATCTGTAGAGCAAGCCAGCCGGCCGGTTGAGAAAGAATCCCTTCTTCCCTGAAACCCTCAGCGTGCTGCAGGTCAGGCCTGTGACTGGCTGGCTGAAGCCCACCCAGGTGAGAGTCGTCCTCTTTAAAGCCATGACTGCTGGTGTCAATCACATCTACAAAATTCCTCACACAGACACCTGGGCACCACGGCCCAGCCCAACTGACCCATAAAATGGAAGGAACCATCACAGCTGGTAAAGACAGTGTCAGCCCAAGGAGAGGCCAACAGGGGGCAAGACTAGAGGGAGGAGAGGACTGAGGCTAAATAGGAAGCCGACCTCACCTGCTGGAGGGACGCCCAGCAGAGATGTTCTACAAAGAGCAGAGGCCTTCTCCGCCGAAGGGAGCTAGGCACTGGTTCCCAGGGCCACAGGGATTCGGCCGGGATTATAGTCCAGGGTGTCGGAGGAGGGTGGGGGCAAGCCCCCCGCCCCCATTGTGAGGTCCAGGTAGAATGCTCAGCTCAGACTGACCCCAGTCCTGGCTGATCTCCAACCTTGTCCTCGTCCCCAGCCTCCCACTAGGAGTGTGCCCTCTGGCTTAAACCTGGACTTCACCATCCTCTTCTGTTGGAGAGCAGACGCCCGCAGAGCCCCCGGAGATCCTGAAGACATGGCCTCGCCTGACTCCCAAGGTCAGGCCCACAAAGTTGTCTGTGTAGGTAGCACTTAAAAAATGAAGCGCAATCAGGACTCCGAGGTCTGACTTCTTGGAACCTGACGAGGAGTGCGGTCGGGTTCTTGAAGGACCACAGTCAGGAAAAGCCAAGGAGCCAGGGAACGGAGGTGTGGGTGCAGAGAGGGCCCCGCGGGGCATTTGGAAGAGGGGAGCTCGAGTCACCAGAAATGGAAACTCCAAGTTATAGGGAGCCAGATGCCTGGACAAGGAAGCCCTGGGCTGGCAGTCAGAGACGGACTCTGAACACCGGGGTCAGGAGAAAGCATGGCCCTGTGTCCAGGTGTCCAGGTGTCCATAGAATGTCCCCAGGTGAAGGCTGACAGTTAACACCTGGGTGTGCCCAAGATCAGAAGGAAAGGCACCCTGGCCAGGAGGGAGGGTGATGAGTTTCCATTCCATAGAAATCCACTGGTTACCTACCTACACTGCACCAGGCCCTTTGCTGAATTCTGGGGGGTCCCACATCCCTGCCTTCAGCATCCAGAGAGTAAAAACAGCCTTAAAGAGCTAACCAGACAGAGCCAGGCAAGCATTCCGACAGGGGATTAGCTTGCCACGGGTGCGAGGAAGCTTCACAGAGGGGCCACCATGAGAGTGAAGTTGTCTGGACAGCCTCTGACCTCACAATACCCACTGGGCCAGCCTTGCAACTTGCAAACTCTGGCGCCCTCCTCCAGCCCGGGCAAGGCCCGGGGCCCTGGGCAGCCTCCAGGTGCAGTGCCCTCCGGTGGGCCGCGCCCTTCCCGCTGCCCTGGGGCATGTCTCTACTCACCAATTATGAGGGGCTTCGGCATCAGATCGAGAGGCTAGTGCGGGAAAACGAGGAACTGAAGAAGCTGGTGCGGCTCATTCGGGAGAATCACGAGCTTAAGTCGGCCATCAAGACGCAAGCAGGTGCCCTGGGCCTCAGCGGGTTCGGCAGCGGGCTTGGTGAGGCGTCAACTGGACCTACTCAACACCAGGGTAACTATCAGGGGCCTGAAGTCAAGGAGAGCAGGGAGGGAAGGGTGAGGCTGCACGAAAGAGGAGAGACGGTGCTGGGGTCTCAGGAGTCACGGGGAGAAGGGCATAGATCGTAACACACAGGTGATTACTCAGTGGCCCCGCCAGGTGAGGGGAGGGTGAGGACCCAGGACCCTTAGACTCAAAAGGCAAAACGAGGCACCTGGTGGGAGGAGCCCCAGCCCACACGCCTGCCTCCCTCGAGCTGAACTTCCCAGCAGCTCCGTACACTAAGGAGTTCCCAGCTCTGGAATCCAAATGTCATGTCACTCACTCTCAGCCTCCCATTCCTCTCCTCCATCCCTCCTCCTCGGCACCCCTGTCCCTCTCCCCCATTGCCCTCCCCTCAGAGATGGTCAGTAGGCGATGGACAACCCAAGTCCAGAAGCCTAGGACGGAAGCTGGAGGTTTGGGACTTAGTGCGGGACAGAACCCTGGGGCTGGAGATTTCCAGAGTCGGGTGAGACAGGAACGGGCAAAGAAGTTACAGGTGTTTTCAGGGTAGCAGTTGCAGTGATGATCCGTGGAGTTCAACCTGGATCTCAGGGACTGAGCCGGGAGGGCACTCAGAGGCCAGGAGACCAAAGCGGCTGCAGCGCAAGCTGAATGTGGTGGGAGGAAGGAGGCAGGCGCCAGACGAATGGAAAACTGTGGGCAGAAAATGGCTGGCATTGAAGAGTCAGGAGAGAGGATTTCTGGGGGTGCAAGATCTCGGGGTATGGCAACAGGAGTCAGTGGCTGTCAGGGTGTTGGTAATGGTTGTACAGGGCTAGGAGGTGATGAAATGCCGGCGGGCGGTTGTCACATCCACACCTCTCCCCCTGCCTTACCACGTCCTTCTTGCCCTGCACTCTGCCTGCTGGGGCCCCGCTCTGTTCACTCAGGTGTGACAGCATCTCCTTTCCTGGGAGGACTCTGCTCTTCCCGTCTCTGCCCTGAAGGCTCCTCTACAGCCTCCTGGGCGGTGGGCCTGACACCGCTGTCTATTGTAGAAAGGGCACAGGTGGCATCCTAGGTGCCCCATCCTCTGACCTCTGCACCCATTTGGGACTGCAACGCTTCTCTTTCTGAGTTCCAAGAGCACCTGGAGCCCCCTTGGCTCAGCGTAACCACTGCTGCTTCCAGGAGGCTCCGGGCCCTCCACCCTCAGCCAGCCTGCCCACTGCAGGCCTCCGCCCTCTGCCAGGAGTGGAGACCCCCAGAGGCTCTGGCAGGCCCAGTGAGTCCCTGGAACGCAGCTCGCTCCAAACTCGACACATTTCTGGTTCAGACCTTGTCCTTCCCACCAGGATGCTAGAGCCCTCGCGTCTGCTCCTCCCCGCACTGTTTCAGCTCCAAGCCTTCTCTCCTTTGCTCTGGAAAAGCTACCACCGCTGGGTTCCCTGCCATCCACCCGGGCTGTGGCACGGGACCCGTCTAACACAGGCCCCTTTGTTTGAAAGGTTCAGCTGCCACTAACGGCACAGGGAGGTACAAGGCTGAAGAAATCTCATAGTTTAAAAAACTAGATTCTGATTTCCCACCCCTAGGCTAACCAAGCAAGCCTTCTCCTCTTAGGTTTGATTCTTTTTATTTTTATTTTTTTTAATATGGAACGCTTCATGAATTTGTGTGTCATCTTGGGCAGGGGCCATGCTAATCTTCTCTGTATCGTTCCAATTTTAGTATCTGTGCTGCCGAAGCAAGCACTTAGGTTTGATTCTTAATAAAATCTGGGACCACTTCTGGTTTTCCAGCTCCTGAAGGGTCAGGCGTTGGGGGCCAGGAAAGGCTTTCTGGAGGTGAGCCCAGTCAGCTAGTGGTGAAGGGGGCAGGGGACATTCCAGGAGGAGGAGCAACTTGTGGAAGGTCTGGCCTTGGAGGTGCAGGAATGAGAAGTAGATCAGTGTGGTGAAAGCCCAGCCTCTGTGTGTGTGTGTGTGTGTGTGTGTGTGTGTGTGTGTGTGTGTGTTGTGTATTGAGTGTGTGGTCTGCGTGTGAGAGGGTATGGGTGTGGGTATTGATTGGGGGGAGGTAATGAGCATGTGTGATGTGAATCACCGATTGTCTCAGTCATTAGCACATGTGCAAGCATGTGAATGTGGTGTGCAAGTGTGTGGTCCGAATGTGCAATGTATAGTGTGATGTGTATGTGTATTGTGTGGCATGTGTCTGCAGTGTGTGGGGCAGGTATGTGACTGGGGTGTGTGGTACAGGTGTATATGAGAATGTGTGTGTGTGTGAGCATGTGGTATGTGCGCCTTGAGGGAGTTGGGAGTGTGGGAAAGTGTGCGTGCTATGAGTACGTGAAAGTGTACTGTGTGTGGTGTGTGTGACTGTTTTGAGTTGTGCGATAATGTGTGAATGTGTGGGGGGTTTTTTGTGATATGTATGAAGGTGTGTGCACTAAGGTGTGTGATGTGTGTGTGTGTTGGGGCCAACAAGAGGTGAACAATGCAGGCAGAGAGGTCAGCGGGCATCAGTTGCCAAGGACTCAAGTGCCACACTAAGGGGCTCGGACTTGTTCCTAAAGGCAACATGCCAACGCCAGTGATGTTTAAGGGAGAGTAGTCATGTTTGTGCTTCAGAAAGATCATCCCGGCTGCTGCGGGGAAATGGAATCAAGGGAGACAAGAGTGAGGCAGGGAGAAGGGTTAGGCTGGGGCTGTGCAATCGTCCAGGTGAGAGAGGAGGGCGTGAACTAGCAGTGAAGAAAATCGATTCAAGTTATTTTGTAAGAAAACTAGCTGCTTGGATGTGAGGCATGAAAAAGAGGGAGTCCAGAATGTTCTGTGGCTCCAGCTGGGGCGGCTGAGTGGCCGATGGCGCCACTCCTGAGACTGCAGACCCCTCCATGCCCATGCCCCTGCCCAAGCCCAGCCAACCCCACCCCAAGCCTAAGCCTAACCTTGAGTTGCCTCCGAGGCTCTTTCTGGGCACTGCCTCGCCCTGTTTTCCTTGCGACTGGCCTTCCTCGCGGGGTCAAGCTCTTACTCTCGATTTGCTCTAGGGAACTTGGCCCTCAATTCCTCTTTCTGGGCCCCCCTCCCCTTCTCTGGCCCTGTCCTCTTGTGCACATCTCTCCCTCCTACACCCTCCAGGCAGAGCTCTAGCCCACCCCCATTTAGGAGGAATGGGGGGGAGTGCTTGTGGGTGCTCACAGCACATGTGCCAGCTTCCCTTCCCCCAGCCCAGATGGGAAGAACAGGGGTGAGAGCTGTGGGGGGGCGGGCAGCTCTTCACAAAGCGACCACATTGTGGCACCGAACTCCAGGTACAAAATCCTCAACCAAACCCTGACCTTTCAGGTTGCTGCGAAGGTGAATTGGTCGGGTAGGAAGCTAGGCCACCATGGAACACGTGGTTAGCTCCGCGGGTAACTTTGCATTGTGTAGACTGTAGTGTGCGCCCCGTCTGTGCTCTGGCCCGGGTGAGCTTGGCAGCAGGACCCGCGGCGGTTTGGGGGGAAGAGCATGAGGTCCGTGTGGCACACACTGACTTTCCGACATTCGCGGGACCCCATGGGGCGCGTGTGGACCTGAGCTCGGGGGAGAGAGAGGTCAGGGCCAGAGAGACACAGGGAGACCCTCTGAGGAGGAGCACAGTGAGGGCAGACAGAGGAGCAGGTCCCAGTCAGGGCAGGTGGAAGAGCCGGCGAAGAGCACGAGGGAGCCCAGCTGAGGGTGCGAGGCCAGGGAAGCCGAGGGGCACTCCCCAGGGGCAGCGTCAGCCACGTGGATATTTCTGTCGTTCCCTCTCCCACTGTCTCCAAACCTCAATGGGAGACCCCCTGAGTGAGGACTGACAGAGGAGGAAGAGAACACTCGCTCAGGACTCTTGATGGCCTTGTCCGCCATGAGGGAGGGGAGAAGGAGAAACAGGAGAAGGGCTGGTGGTCACGGGTTGCGGGGGCGCAGAGCTGCTCTGCAGGAGGCAGACACCCCGAGTTTGCTGGTTTGGGGGGCAGGAGCCAGGGCAGCTGGGCCGCAAGACATGGCAGAGGCAGGCAGGGCGGAGGACGCCAGGTGCAAGCCCAGGCCTCCAAGCAGGACCCGCTTTCCCCAAAAATGTCTCTCAGAGCTGAGAGCAAGGTGGGGGCAGGCAGGGCGGGAAGCGGGGCGGGGGCAGAGGAAATGGGGAGCCTGTGCCGAGGCCCAAAGGGGCGCATCTGCGGGTCCCAGGGCAGCACCCCTTCTCTGCCTTCTCCCGAAGCATTTGGAGGGGGAGCACGCGCTGAGGGGGCTCAGCAAGAGCTGGGGGGGTGGAGGGGCCCCTGGAAACACCCTCCCTTCAGCATCCTCGTCCCTGGGCCCCTCCCTCAGGACCCCCATCTCCCTTAAGGACCCCCATCTCCCCTCAGGACCCCCATCTCCCCTCAGGACCTTCTCCCCTCAGGACCTTCTCCCCTCAGGACCTCTCTACCCTCAGGACCCCTCTACCCTCAGGACCCCCATCTCCCCTCAGGACCATCTCCCCTCAGGACCATCTCCCCTCAGGACCTTCTCCCCTCAGGACCTTCTCCCCTCAGGACCGTCTCCCCTCAGGACCGTCTCCCCTCAGGACCTTCTCCCCTCAGGACTGTCTCCCCTAAGGACCCCCATCTCCCCTCAGGACCTTCTCCCCTCAGGACCTTCTCCCCTCAGGACCTTCTCCCCTCAGGACCGTCTCCCCTCAGGACCGTCTCCCCTCAGGACCCCCATCTCCCCTCAGGACCGTCTCCCCTCAGGACCGTCTCCCCTCAGGACCTTCTCCCCTCAGGACCTCAGGACCTTCTCCCCTTAGGACCTTCTCCCCTCAGGACCGTCTCCCCTCAGGACTGTCTCCCCTCAGGACCTTCTCCCCTCAGGACCTCAGGACCTTCTCCCCTCAGGACCTTCTCCCCTCAGGACTGTCTCCCCTCAGGACCTTCTCCCCTCAGGATCGTCTCCCCTATGGACCGTCTCCCCTCAGGACCGTCTCCCCTCAGGACCTCAGGACCTTCTCCCCTCAGGACCTTCTCCCCTCAGGACCTTCTCCCCTCAGGACTGTCTCCCCTCAGGACCTTCTCCCCTCAGGACCTTCTCCCCTCAGGACTGTCTCCCCTCAGGACCTTCTCCCCTCAGGACCGTCTCCCCTCAGGACCTTCTCCCCTCAGGACCTCAGGACCTTCTCCCCTCAGGACCTTCTCCCCTCAGGACCGTCTCCCCTCAGGACCGTCTCACCTCAGGACCTTCTCCCCTCAGGACCTCAGGACCTTCTCCCCTCAGGACCTTCTCCCCTCAGGAACTTGTCCCCTCAGGACAGTCTCCCCTCAGGACCTTCTCCCCTCAGGACCGTCTCCCCTCAGGACCGTCTCCCCTCAGGACCTTCTCCCCTCAGGACCGTCTCCCCTCAGGACCGTCTCCCCTCAGGACCTTCTCCCCTCAGGACCTTCTCCCCTCAGGACCGTCTCCCCTCAGGACCTTCTCCCCTCAGGACCTTCTCCCCTCAGGACTGTCTCCCCTCAGGAACTTCTCCCCTCAGGACCTTCTCCCCTCAGGACTGTCTCCCCTCAGGACCTTCTCCCCTCAGGACCGTCTCCCCTCAGGACCGTCTCCCCTCAGGACCTTCTCCCCTCAGGACCTCAGGACCTTCTCCCCTCAGGACCTTCTCCCCTCAGGACCTTCTCCCCTCAGGACCTCAGGACCTTCTCCCCTCAGGACCTTCTCCCCTCAGGACCGTCTCCCCTCAGGACCGTCTCACCTCAGGACCTTCTCCCCTCAGGACCTCAGGACCTTCTCCCCTCAGGACCTTCTCCCCTCAGGAACTTGTCCCCTCAGGACCGTCTCCCCTCAGGACCTTCTCCCCTCAGGACCGTCTCCCCTCAGGACCGTCTCCCCTCAGGACCTTCTCCCCTCAGGACCGTCTCCCCTCAGGACCGTCTCCCCTCAGGACCGTCTCCCCTCAGGACCTTCTCCCCTCAGGACCTTCTCCCCTCAGGACCGTCTCCCCTCAGGACCTTCTCCCCTCAGGACCTTCTCCCCTCAGGACTGTCTCCCCTCAGGAACTTCTCCCCTCAGGACCTTCTCCCCTCAGGACTGTCTCCCCTCAGGACCTTCTCCCCTCAGGACCGTCTCCCCTCAGGACCGTCTCCCCTCAGGACCTTCTCCCCTCAGGACCTCAGGACCTTCTCCCCTCAGGACCTTCTCCCCTCAGGACCTTCTCCCCTCAGGACCGTCTCCCCTCAGGACCTTCTCCCCTCAGGACCGTCTCCCCTCAGGACCTTCTCCCCTCAGGACCTTCTCCCCTCAGGACCTTCTCCCCTCAGGACCTTCTCCCCTCAGGACCGTCGCCCCTCAGGACCTTCTCCCCTCAGGACCTTTTCCCCTCAGGACCTTCTCCCCTCAGGACCTTCTCCCCTCAGGACCGTCTCCCCTCAGGACCTTCTCCCCTCAGGACCGTCTCCCCTCAGGACCTTCTCCCCTCAGGACCTCAGGACCTTCTCCCCTCAGGACCGTCTCCCCTCAGGACCTTCTCCCCTCAGGACTGTCTCCCCTCAGGACCTTCTCCCCTCAGGACCTTCTCCCCTCAGGACCTTCTCCCCTCAGGACTGTCTCCCCTCAGGACCTTCTCCCCTCAGGACCTTCTCCCCTCAGGACCTTCTCCCCTCAGGACCTTCTCCCCTCAGGACCGTCTCCCCTCAGGACCTTCTCCCCTCAGGACCTTCTCCCCTCAGGACTGTCTCCCCTCAGGACCTTCTCCCCTCAGGACCTTCTCCCCTCAGGACCTTCTCCCCTCAGGACTGTCTCCCCTCAGGACCGTCTCCCCTCAGGACCTTCTCCCCTTAGGACCTCAGGACCTTCTCCCCTCAGGACCTTCTCCCCTCAGGACCTTCTCCCCTCAGGACTGTCTCCCCTCAGGACCGTCTCCCCTCAGGACCTTCTCCCCTCAGGACCGTCTCCCCTCAGGACCTTCTCCCCTCAGGACCGTCTCCCCTCAGGACCGTCTCCCCTCAGGACCGTCTCCCCTCAGGACCTTCTCCCCTCAGGACCTCAGGACCTTCTCCCCTCAGGACCTTCTCCCCTCAGGACCTTCTCCTCTCAGGACTGTCTCCCCTCAGGACCTTCTCCCCTCAGGACCCCCATCTCCCCTCAGGACCGTCTCCCCTCAGGACCTCCATCTCCCCTCAGGACCCCCATCTCCCCTCAGAACCTTCTCCCCTCAGGACCGTCTCCCCTCAGGACCTTCTCCCCTCAGGACCCCCGTCTCCCCTCAGGACCTTCTCCCCTCAGGACCTTCTCCCCTCAGGACCCCCATCTCCCTCAGGACCCCCGTCTCCCTTCAGGACCTTCTCCCCTCAGGACCCCCGTCTCCCCTCAGGACCTTCTCCCCTCAGGACCCCCATCTCCCCTCAGGACCTTCTCCCCTCAGGACCCCCGTCTCCCCTCAGGACCGTCTCCCCTCAGGACCCCCATCTCTCCTCAGGACCGTCTCCCCTCAGGACCCCCATCTCCCCTCAGGACCTTCTCCCCTCAGGACCCCCGTCTCCCCTCAGGACCCCCGTCTCCCCTCTGGACCCCCGTCTCCCCTCAGGACCTTCTCCCCTCAGGACCCCCATCTCCCCTCAGGACCCCCGTCTCCCCTCAGGAACTTCTCCCCTCAGGACCCCCATCTCCCCTCAGGACCCCCGTCTCCCCTCAGGACCTTCTCCCCTCAGGACCCCCATCTCCCCTCAGGACCCCCGTCTCCCCTCAGGACCTTCTCCCCTCAGGACCTTCTCCCCTCAGGACCCCCATCTCCCCTCAGGACCCCCGTCTCCCCTCAGGACCCTCATCTCCCCTCAGGACCCCCATCTCCCCTCAGGACCCTCATCTCCCCTCAGGACCCCCATCTCCCCTCAGGACCTTCTCCCCTCAGGACCCCCGTCTCCCCTCAGGACCCCCGTCTCCCTTCAGGACCTTCTCCCCTCAGGACCCCCGTCTCCCCTCAGGACCTTCTCCCCTCAGGACCCCCATCTCCCCTCAGGACCTTCTCCCCTCAGGACCCCCGTCTCCCCTCAGGACCGTCTCCCCTCAGGACCCCCATCTCTCCTCAGGACCGTCTCCCCTCAGGACCCCCATCTCCCCTCAGGACCTTCTCCCCTCAGGACCCCCGTCTCCCCTCAGGACCCCCGTCTCCCCTCTGGACCTTCTCCCCTCAGGACCCCCATCTCCCCTCAGGACCCCCGTCTCCCCTCAGGACCTTCTCCCCTCAGGACCCCCATCTCCCCTCAGGACCCCCGTCTCCCCTCAGGAACTTCTCCCCTCAGGACCCCCATCTCCCCTCAGGACCCCCGTCTCCCCTCAGGACCTTCTCCCCTCAGGACCCCCATCTCCCCTCAGGACCCCCGTCTCCCCTCAGGACCTTCTCCCCTCAGGACCTTCTCCCCTCAGGACCCCCATCTCCCCTCAGGACCCCCATCTCCCCTCAGGACCCTCATCTCCCCTCAGGACCCCCATCTCCCCTCAGGACCTTCTCCCCTCAGGACCCCCGTCTCCCCTCAGGACCTTCTCCCCTCAGGACCGTCTCCCCTCAGGACCGTCTCCCCTCAGGACCTTCTCCCCTCAGGACATCAGGACCTTCTCCCCTCAGGACCTTCTCGCCTCAGGACCTTCTCCCCTCAGGACTGTCTCCCCTCAGGACCGTCTCCCCTCAGGACCTTCTCCCCTCAGGACCGTCTCCCCTCAGGACCTTCTCCCCTCAGGACCGTCTCCCCTCAGGACCGTCTCCCCTCAGGACCTTCTCCCCTCAGGACCTCAGGACCTTCTCCCCTCAGGACCTTCTCCCCTCAGGACCTTCTCCCCTCAGGACTGTCTCCCCTCAGGACCTTCTCCCCTCAGGACCCCCATCTCCCCTCAGGACCGTCTCCCCTCAGGACCCCCATCTCCCCTCAGGACCCCCATCTCCCCTCAGGACCGTCTCCCCTCAGGACCTTCTCCCCTCAGGACCCCCGTCTCCCCTCAGGACCTTCTCCCCTCAGGACCTTCTCCCCTCAGGACCCCCATCTCCCTCAGGACCCCCGTCTCCCCTCAGGACCCCCGTCTCCCCTCAGGACCTTCTCCCCTCAGGACCCCCGTCTCCCCTCAGGACCTTCTCCCCTCAGGACCCCCATCTCCCCTCAGGACCTTCTCCCCTCAGGACCCCCGTCTCCCCTCAGGACCGTCTCCCCTCAGGACCCCCATCTCTCCTCAGAACCGTCTCCCCTCAGGACCCCCATCTCCCCTCAGGACCTTCTCCCCTCAGGACCCCCATCTCCCCTCAGGACCCCCGTCTCCCCTCTGGACCTTCTCCCCTCAGGACCCCCATCTCCCCTGAGGACCCCCGTCTCCCCTCAGGACCTTCTCCCCTCAGGACCCCCATCTCCCCTCAGGACCCCCGTCTCCCCTCAGGACCTTCTCCCCTCAGGACCCCCATCTCCCCTCAGGACCCCCGTCTCCCCTCAGGACCTTCTCCCCTCAGGACCCCCATCTCCCCTCAGGACCCCCGTCTCCCCTCAGGACCTTCTCCCCTCAGGACCTTCTCCCCTCAGGACCCCCATCTCCCCTCAGGACCCCCGTCTCCCCTCAGGACCCTCATCTCCCCTCAGGACCCCCATCTCCCCTCAGGACCCTCATCTCCCCTCAGGACCCCCATCTCCCCTCAGGACCTTCTCCCCTCAGGACCCCCGTCTCCCCTCAGGACCTTCTCCCCTCAGGACCCCCATCTCCCCTCAGGACCTTCTCCCCTCAGGACCGTCTCCCCTCAGGACCTTCTCCCCTCAGGACCCCCATCTCCCCTCAGGACCCTCATCTCCCCTCAGGACCCCCATCTCCCCTCAGGACCTTCTCCCCTCAGGACCCCCATCTCCCCTCAGGACCTTCTCCCCTCAGGACCCCCATCTCCCCTCAGGACCTTCTCCCTTCAGGACCCCCGTCTCCCCTCAGGACCGTCTCCCCTCAGGACCTTCTCCCCTCAGGACCCCCGTCTCCCCTCAGGACCTTCTCCCTTCAGGACCCCCGTCTCCCCTCAGGACCTTCTCCCCTCAGGACCCCCGTCTCCCCTCAGGACCTTCTCCCCTCAGGATCCCCATCTCCCCTCAGGACCGTCTCTCCTCAGGACCCCCATCTCCCCTCAGGACCTTCTCCCCTCAGGACCGTCTCCCCTCAGGACCCCCATCTCCCCTCAGGACCCCCATTTCCCCTCAGGACTCCCATCTCCCCTCAGGACCGTCTCCCCTCAGGACCTTCTCCCCTCAGGACCCCCATCTCCCCTCAGGACCCCCATCTCCCCTCAGGACCCTCATCTCCCCTCAGGACCGTCTCCCCTCAGGATCCCCATCTCCCCTCAGGACCATCTCCCCTATGGAACCCCATCTCCCCTCAGGACCGTCTCCCCTCAGGACCCCCAGCTCCCCTCAGGACCATCTCCCCTCAGGACCGTCTCCCCTCAGGACCCCCATCTCCCCTCAGGACCCCCGTCTCCCCTCAGGACCGTCTCCCCTCAGGACCCCCATCTCCCCTCAGGACCCCCATCTCCCCTCAGGACCCCCGTCTCCCCTCAGGACCCCCCTCCCCTCAGGACCCCCATCTCCCCTCAGGACCCCCATCTCCCCTCAGGACCTTCTCCCCTCAGGACCCCCATCTCCTCGAAGGACCCCATTCTCCCCTCAGGACCCCCGTCTCCCCTCAGGACCCCCGTCTCCCCTCAGGACCCTCTCCCCTCAGGACCCCATTCTCCCCTCAGGACCCCATTCTCCCCTCAGGACCCCCGTCTCCCCTCAGGACCCCATTCTCCCCTCAGGACCCCATTCTCCCCTCAGGACCCCATTCTCCCCTCAGGACCCCCGTCTCCCCTCAGGACCCCATTCTCCCCTCAGGACCCCCGTCTCCCCTCAGGACCCCCGTCTCCCCTCAGGACCCCCGTCTCCCCTCAGGACCCCTCTCCCCTCACCGAGACCCGCCCTGATACTATCGCTCCGCCCTCACAGCGAGAGCCGCCCCTCGCCATAGCCCCGCCCCAATACTCTAGCCCCGCCTCCACAGCGGCCCCGCCCCGTGCTGAGCCACGCCCCGTACAGAGCCACGCCCCGTGTAGAGCCACGCCCATCTGTCTTAGCTCCGCCCCGTGCAGGGCCCCTTTCTACCTGGGTCTCTGCAGGTCAGGGCCCGCACCTCCTGCCACCTTGTTGCCCCTCTGTCCCTGCGTGGACCGGGGTTTCCGAGGCCGGAGAGGCCGCCGGAGGTGGGCAGACCCGGGAGGGACCACGGTGAAGGCGGAGGCAGCTGCAGCCGGGGGCTGGAGGCCGGCGGGGGAGGCGATGTGGTGGAGGTCCCGACAGTGCGAAGGGCGCCCCGACCTGCCCCTGCGCAGTGAGGATGGGAGACCCCAGGGGCCACTCCCAGTCCTGGTCTCGCGGGAAGGACGAGCTGCCCTGCTGGAAGCACTGGGGACAGTGAGTCCGTTCCGTTAAACTGTTGAAAACACTGGAAACGACATTTGCAAATCGAAAGCATGGCTTTCCTTTTTTAAAAATATTTTTGATTTCGGAGAGGAAGGAAGAGGGACAGAGAGAAACCTCAATGATAAGAGAGAATCATTGATCGGTTGCCTCCTGCACGCCCCCTGCTGGGGATTGAGCCGTAACCCAGGCATATGTCCTTGACTGGAATCGAACCCAGGACCCTTCAGTCCACAGGCTGACGCTCTACCCACTGAGCCAACCAGCTAGGGCGCATGGCTTTTCTTTTAACCTAAATTGTCCGAGGTCACAAACAAACCTCCTTGGACACTAAGTAATTCTTACACATAAAATAAACATATAAATGCAATGAACCTAACATTCTCTTTTAGTGTCTGACACTGTCCTAAAACCCAGGAAGATTTCAACTCACAAATCTAAATCAATTAATTATAACTTACCGCCCTTGGCCGGTGCTCAATGGTTAGAGCGTCGGCCCACGGACTGAAGGGTTGTGGGTTCGATTCCCAGTCAAGGGCACGTACCACATGAAACTTCACGCCTGTTCTAGCGCTGGCCTCCCTGAGGGTCCCCCACCTGGCCAGGGGAGGCTGTCCCTGCCAGTACAGAGGTCAGAAGGCCGGGGCCCACCTGGGGTCTCAGTGCTTTCTCTGTATCCCCCAGGTGTCTTCCTGTCCCCGGCCCCAGCCGCAGCCAATGAACCTGCCCTGGACGAAGTGGGGCTGGCGCCCATGGCGGACATGCTAAACAGCCCGCAGCCCAGCCCCATCAGCATGCTGCTGTCCTCCCTAGGGCCCATGTCCCAGAACAGCGCGCTCTACAGCCTCCTGGCCAACCCCATGGCAACGTCCATGCCGAGCGCCATGGCCAGCTCTCTGGGCCTGCCCTCCACCGGCTCCCTGACTCCGCATGGCCACCTGAGCGGCTCCATGAGGGCGTCCCCAGCGGCCACTCTGACCAGCAGCCTGGGCCTGCCTTCCACCGGCTCCCTGACGCCAAGCAGCCCCCTGGTGGGCCCCCTGTTCACCTCCACGACTGCCCCCCCAGGTGTTTCTCAGAACCTGGCCAACCCCGCGACCAATGTGGAGGCCCCCCGGGTGCGGCTGGCAGAGTCCCCCCAAGGACCCGCCTCTGGACCCCACCCCTCAGCTGGCGCTGCGGGGCCTGCTGCCGCCCGCAAAAGTAAGTGGTGCCGGGGGAGGGGCTCCCCGCCAGGCCGGTCCCGGTCCGACCTCGCCCTTACCCTCCTCCTCTCCTTTCTGCCCCACCTTGTCACCAGTCCCCCTCTCCACCGAGCACCCCCTGCCGACCCAGGACCCCGAGTCCTTCAGCATGACGTTCGTGGGTGGGCCCATCCAGACCTCCACCCCTGTCGGCGCCGTGGGCACGCCGGGCTCCGCGAACGCCTTCTCCTTCAGCACCTCAGAGGCCCAGACTCAGCCGGGTGCCCCTCAGGGACCAGCGGCGGCTGTCCTCATCCCCACCACCCCCGCCACCCCCGCCATTGTCCTCTCTGCCCCTGATCCTGCTCCCCCAGCTGCCACCCATCACAGCCCCTCCAACACCGCCCACATTGCCCAGGGCACCACCCACTCTGGCACCCGAGTGAACCCCTCCTCGGCCCGGCCCTCAGCCACCTCCCCTCCACGGTACCCCCACTCCCCACCCCGCACCGCCTCCTCCCCTGCTTCTGTCAACGGCCCACGCGGCTCGGAAACGGCTCGGAAGAGCATCCTGGACTTGGAGCGGAAGCTGGCCCACCGCAAGACCAGCAAGTTCCCCGAGAGCCCCCGAGGTCGGTGCTGTCCCGGGGTTAACACCTGTCCGGGGGCTCCGGGCCGCCCTCAGAGACCCCCCCGGGCACCTGCCTGGGCTATAGACCACGCCACGGCCCACCCCCTCCGCCCCTTGCCGCCCCCAGAGCCGAAGCAGCTGGCCTTGGAGAGGTTGGTGGGGGAGATCGCCTTCCAGCTGGACCGCCGGATCCTGTCAAGCATCTTCCCGGAGCGCGTGCGCCTCTACGGCTTCACCGTCTCCAACATCCCCGAGAAGATCGTCCAGGTACGTGCCAGAGGGCCTGCGGCCACGGCAGGAACGGGGAGCGCGCTGGCCGCCGAGGGGCTGCCGGGGGCCGCACCCCGGCCAGGCCAGCGCAGTGTAACCCAAGGGCACCTGGGACGGAGGAAGGACTGCGCTCCGTCCACGTGGCCAGCAGTGCCCGGGCACCTAGACAGCGGGAAGCTGTGGTCCCAGCTGCACTGACTCCCCAGAGAACAGGGCAGGGCAGAGGCCGAGCATGGTCAGGTCTGCGCTTTCCCCCTCGGCCCCTGCCATGGCCCCCCCCAGGCCTCCCCCGAGACTGGAAGGGGGCGTGCACGTGGGCTCCCCTTGGGAAACGGCCCCCTGTGCTCCCGGCCACCTCCTCTAGGCCACCTGTGTCTGCGCACCATCCACCTGGGGGAGTGGGGGTGACTGGGCAGGAGTGGCTGCTTACAGGGGGTTCATCTGGCCCAGCTATGAGCTTGTCTTTTCCTGTTGTTAAGGCGCCTTCAGTCGTTCCCTTCAGTGTGGTGCCTGCCCGTGGTGCCCCCCGCGTCCCCTCAATGGCTCCGGGAATGTTGTGACTTTTGTGTAATGAGTTAGTTGTCCAGCCGAAGCCTCTCACTAGTTTTCAGAGCTCACATATCATCAGTTCAGTTTTCTACGTAGACAGTCATTTTGTACAGTAGTTACGAGAAGCCGATGATGTGGCAACCTCATCCTGCTTCTGACTTGATGAGGAACACTTCCTGTTACGTATGAGGTGTGCTCCAGGCTTTTAAAGAATATCTTTTTCTTTTTTTTTTAATCATTGATTTCAGAGAGGAAGGGAGAGGGAGAGAGAGAGAAAAAAACATCAATGATGAGAATCATGGATCAGCTGCCTCCTGCACACCCTCTACTGGGGATCAAGGCCGCAACCCGGGCATGTGCCCTGACCGGGAATCAAACCCTGACCTCCTGGTTCATAGGTTGTTGAGCAACCCTGAGCCCCGCCGGCCGGGCTGCTCCAGGCTTTTTGTCAGGTCAGTCAGTTCCCGGTTACAGACGACAGATCCCTCTCGAGCTGGTGTCAGCAGGAAGGGTTATTACGTCTGCAGGGCCCAGAAGCTCCGGGAAGCAGACAACAGTGGGCTTTTCCTGCTCTGCAGCCAGGAAAAATGCCAGCACACCAGGGACCTTCCTAGTGGACACACCATTGCAGAAACCCAGGTCACAGGGGTGTCGGGAAAAGGTGGTTTTCAGCTTCCAGCCCCTTGGAAGTCAGAGGGCGGTAGAAGGCTCTAGAACAGAAACCAGATGAGCCAGATTCAGTATCTGCCCCATCAGGTTAAGAAATTTCCCTCTCCCTCCTTTGTTGAAAGTTTTGTTTTTTTTTTCTTAATCGTGAACAAATACCGGATTTTTTTAGAATGTTGTTCTGTCTCTGATGAGATGCTCACATGACTTCCCCTCTCTCCCTTTTCTCTTTAACATATTGAGACTCGAGGTAAGATATTCTGATCATAAACCACACCAATCCCTGGTGTTTGTTTTGTTTTGTTAATATATTTTGATTTCAGAGAGGAAGGGAGAGGGAGACAGAAACATCAATGATGAGAGAGAATCATGAATCAGCTGCCTCCTGCACGCCCCACATTGGGGATGGAGCCCTCAACCCCCAGGCATGTGCCCTGACCGGAATCAAACCATGACCTCCTGGTTCATGGGTCGACGCTCAGCCACTGAGACGCACGGGCTGGGCTATTTTTGTTTCTTGGGTTGAGTACTTCCTTTTATTTTGCATTTCTTTTGCTTTTAAATAAAGTATTGGGGGGGCAGTAAAAATCTGTAACAACTGGAACTACGTGTGGGACACCAGCCAGAGTGGACGATGAGGCAGGATCTAGGGCAGAGGGGGAGGTTCTATTGCTCAGCAGCTGCTGGGGACGCGGTCTCAGAGCAGCCACAGCCCTGTGTCTGCCACCCCCGTGCCTGCCTCAGAGAGTACCTGCAGGGTGGACGAACCCAGCCCTCGCCCTCTATGGCCAGACCCTGTCCATCCCTACCATGGTCAGCTTGAGCATTTAAAACCACAAAGCCGCCCTAGCCTGTTTGTCTCAGTGGATAGAGTGTTGGCCTGCAGACCAAAGGGTCCCGGGTTCAATTCCGGTCAAGGGCAGGTATCTTGGTTGCCGCTCCTCCCTGGCCCGGGCCCTGGTCCAGGCGCGTGCAGGAAGCAACCAATTGAAGTGTTTCTCTCACATCGATGTTTCTCACTGTCTCTCCCTCTCTCTTCCACTCTCCCTAACAATCAATGGAAAAATATCCTCGGGTGAAGATTAACAAAAATAAAAACATTAATTAATTTTTAAAAAACAAAAACAACCCCCCCCCCCCAAAGCCCACCAGCAGCCTCCATCCCTTCAGGACAGGGCCCTTCCTTCTGCTCTGCTCTCAGCACCTTGGGGTGTGGGGGGCCATGCCCTCAGCTCCCCCACCCAGGGTGCTTGTCCTACTCTTCCCCACATGCTCCCCTTCCCCTCTTAAAGGGTCACTTCCTTGGGGCAGCCCTGGCCTGGTCTCTCAGCCCACACCGCTCTCCAGGGCCCAGCACCCTGCAGGGCGGGCTCAGTCTGGACCCCACTGACCTCCCGTTCCTTCCGGAGATCCGTGCCCCAGACCTCGCGCAGCGGGAGCTCAGCCAGGGCCCCGGGCTGAGCAGGCCCTGGGGCTCCTCCCGGCACGGCCCACAGCTGTGCGCCCACGGTGCTCCCTGCCATCCTGGGCTGACAGTTCCCTTGCTTACCCTCCATCATTGGCTGAGCTCTGGACGTCCTTCCCACGGGGGCCAGGGGAGGAGGCTAGAATCAGGGACACAGGCTGCCCAGGAAGTGAAGAGCCAAGCCTAGAGCTCTCGTGTCACCTGCCAGAGGTCAGGGGTCACTTCAGCTGAGCCCAGCCCTAAGCCCAATGCTCTGCTCACATGACCACCTGGGGGGGAGGACAGAGTGGCCTTCCCGGAGGAGGTGAGCCTAAGCGTCTTGTCTGGGCCTTCCCGTCAGGTAAGGAGCTAGCATCTCGGGAGTGGCTGGAAGGGGGCATGCAGGGCCAAGTCAGAACCTCGCAGGTCGGCCCCGGCCCCGAGGGCGGGAGCAGTGGGAACCACAGAAGGGCTCAGGCAGGGAGACACCCTACCGGACGCCCACTTCAGACCCTTAGTTCTGCGGGCCTGGGGCCACCGCACCTGTGACAGGCACAGCATGTGCAGGACCCAGTGCAACGGCTGAGCATTCAGCTGAGTGCAGGGCCCTCTGAGCCTGGTGTCATGTGACTGTCCAGGAGGCCACAGCGGGGGGCGGGGGGAGGAAGGACGCAGCCACCACCTGGCTAGGGAGCACAGGTGATGAAGACGTAGGTGGAGACAACCCCCAGCCGCTGCCAGTCCCCAGGAGCAGACACCTGAGGGACAGCAGGACCCCAGTGCTGGGGCAGGATGGCTGGCTCTGGGCCTGGGGTGGTCATGTCAGCATGAGGCGGGAGTGACTCCAGCAGGGCCTGAGCCGGGTGCAGAGAAGGAGGCGCCTGGAGAGGTGAGAGGAAGGGCAGGGGGCCAGGAGGAAGCCTGGGAGAGCCCCCCAGTGGCGTCTGGTGGGCCAGGCGCCCTGGGGACATCAGCGCTCCCTCACTGTCCCTCCAACCCAGGCTCCCGGCCATGCTCTCGCTCTCGGTCCTCGGTTCCTCTTGGCCTCAGCTCCATCCTGAGTCCCTAATGGTGATGGATCCCGGGATGGGGCTTAGGGAACCTTTGCCCCTCACCTGACCGCGTCCCCTCCCTCTTCCCAGGCCTCCCTGAACCCCAATGACCACAAGCTGGATGAGGAGCTGTGCCAGACGCTCACCCAGCGCTACGTGAGCATCATGAACCGGCTGCAGAGCCTGGGCTACAACGGGCGGGTGCACCCGGCGCTGACCGAGCAGCTGGTGAATGCCTACGGCATCCTGCGCGAGCGGCCCGAGCTGGCCGTGTCCGAGGGCGGCTCCTACACCGTGGACTTCCTGCAGCGCGTGCTGGTGGAGACGGTGCACCCCAGCATGCTCACGGACGCGCTGCTGCTGCTCTCCTGCCTCAGCCAGCTGGCCCACGACGACGGCAAGCCCATGTTCATCTGGTGACGGCCGCCTGCCCCGCCGGCCCAGGCTCGCTTCGTCCAGCTCCCCCACGCGTAGACATTAAAGATTCCCACGGATGCTGGCCGCGGGGCCTGCCCGCACTCCTGGACGTGCTGCTTCCTTGGGTGGTTCCCAGTGCCCGCTCCTCTTTGCCCGGTCAGTCCTGCCGGCCCTGGGGCAGCTGCCTGGCCGAGGGGGGGTTCAGAAGGCCCCAAGGCTCCCTTGGCCTGGCCATGGGAGCCGCAAGAGGCCCTGAGACTTGGCGGGAAGAGCAAGAAGCAGGAAGGAGCCGAGCTGGCAGGGAAGGGCTGTGGCAGTGCCTGCACCCCTGGCCACAAGTGTGGGCTGAGGCCTGGGTGCAATGCAGAAGGCAGACTGAACGCAAGAGGAGGATGTGGCTGTGGGAGTTCCTCCTTCTGGACCAGGCAGCGATAAAATGGCAGGGGGGCCGGGGGGTTCTGGACCCTCTTGAGGGCAGGGGGACATGAGAGGGAGGGAAGGGAACCAGGAGAAAGCCTCCCACGGACCTGGGCATGGGTGGCCCAGGGGGATGGGACCCCTTCCCAAGGCACCCGGGGCGCAGGAAGCAGAGGCAGCTCCACCGGGTGCCGAGACCAGCCCCCACCTGCTGCAGGGGCAGAGGCAGGATGGGAAAGCAGAACAGAGCAGGGGAGCTCGGCCCCAGGCGTGGCTCAGGGGTTGAGTGTCCACCTATGAGCCAGGAGGTCTGGTTCAGTTCGTCAGGGCACAGGCGGGGGTTGCAGGCTCCATCCCCAGTAGGGGGCGTGTGAGAGGCAGCCGATCTATGACTCTCCCATCATTGGTGTTTCTATGTCTGTCTCTCCCTTCCTCTCTGAAATCAATAAAAATATTTTTTAAAAAAACATGGTTTTAAAAAAAGAACCTGCTGTAGGGACTGGTTCACAGCTCCAGTTAGAAAGGGGGGGCCCAGCAACGCGAGCGGGAGTCGGAGGCCGCTCCCTGGCCACCACCTGAGCCGGTGGGAGCAGACTCAGCAGGTAACGGAGACGGGCCCTCGTGCCAGGAGGGGGCGGGGGAAGTGGCCGCGCAGGGTGGAACCAACGGCCCCTTCCCCCCAGTTGGGAAGCTCCGTGGGGTAGGGTCACAGAGCCGTCCTACTGTGCGCCCGGCCTCGGGGGGCTCCGCGGAGCGCGGCTTGGGCGGCTGGTTAGGCCGCTCAGAGCCTGGAGACCGTTCCTTCACTGGGGACCCCTCTTTTGACTCAAGGGCTGGACACCGAGCCCCTGGGGAGACGGCGGGGGTGGAGTGGGGCACATCCCAATGTCTGGCAGCAGGAACACCCGGGCAATTCCACGCGGACGTGCAGGAGGCGGGAGGGAGCGGGACGCAGCGCCCACCGCAGGCCCCTCGCTAGCGCTGCGCCCGCGCCAAGGATCACCCTCCGCCGGGTGCGGGCTGCACCTCGGCCCGCGTTCCCTCTTCCGAGTCTAGGAGTTCCCCATGCGGCCTTCGGGGGGGCGGGGAGGGGCGGGGCGAGGAGGACCGGGGCGGGACTGCGAGGCCAGTGTCCCTTTCGCTTTCCCTTTTGTTCTCTTCAACCGCCAACGAGATTTCTCGCGGGAGAGAGGGCGGTTTCCAGGACGCAAATCTCCGCCCGTGCGCGCGTCCCCAGGCTCTCGGGCACCTTCCCGGGTCCGCGCACAGGTTGCGCCACCTGGCCTTGACCCTGGCCTCGGCCCCTGCGGCCCCGCACCAGTTCCGGCGGACGCACCTGCAGGTCAACTCGCAGATGAGTCGCTGAGGCGCCCGCGGCCGGCCGAGAAGCCCCGCGCGCCATGCACTCTCAGCCGGACTGGCCCCCGGTGCCCGGCGCCCTCAGGCCCTCGCCCTTCCCGCACCCTGTGCTGCACGCCCTCCACGGCCTGGCCCGCGCGCTGCTCTTCCCCGCCTACTGGGCCCTGGACCAGCTGCTGGGATGCTGGGCTCCGCGGGTGCGCCCCACCTGCCTGGACGGGCTGCGCCTGGCCGTGTGGGCCGGGGCGGCGGTCCTGCTGCTGGTGGTGCTCGGCCTGCCCCTGGCGCTGCCGGGCCTGCTGCTCTGGTTGCCGCTGCAGGCCTGGCGCCGCCCCTTCTGCTACCAACCCCCTCCGCCAGGCTGGGCGCCCCCCGCGCCCTGGCGCCCCCCGGCGGAGCCCGCGCGCTGCTTCGGCTTTCTCAGCGCCAACCTGTGCCTGCTCCCCGACGGGCTGGCGCGCTTCAGTAACTTGCAGCACACCCAGCGGCGAGCGGACGTCGCGGGCGCCTTGCTGCTCGCCGGCCTGCGCTCCTCGCCCTCGCGCTACGGGGCCATGGGCTGCAGCCCGCCCGAGCCGGGGGCGCCCTGCGGGGTGCTGACGGCTGCCCTGCCGGAGGGCCTGGACTTCGTGTGCCTGCAGGAGGTGTTCGACCTGCGCGCGGCGCGCCCCCTGGTGAGCCGCCTGGCACCCAACCTGGGCCCAGTGCTGCATGACGTGGGTACGTTCGGCCTGCAGCCTGGGCCGCACCTCAAAGTGCTGGGCAGCGGGCTGCTGCTGGCCTCGCGCTACCCGCTGCTGCGCGCCGCCTTCCGGGCCTTCCCCCAGGCTCGCCGCGAGGACGCGCTGGCCTCCAAGGGCCTTCTTTCTGCACAGGTACCCGCCCACCCGCGGCTGCGCTCTGGGAGGCCGGGGAGGGGGTGGGGTCCCACGGGAGAGGGTTGCTGGGGTTGTCCGTGGTGTTGCAGGCGCAGGTGGGCATCCTGAACGGGCGCCGAATCGTGGGCTTCCTGCACTGCACGCACTTGCATGCCCCGAGTGGTGAGCCCGGGGGGGCGGGATTGTGGGCGCGTGGGCAGACGGACCCCCCCCTCTCCCGCCGTTTGTTCGCTGCCCGACACCGCGAATCCCTGGAGCGCCTGGGGGGCTCACAGGGGATGGGCAGGGTGGGTGGTGGGGAGGTTCGGTTGTGAGTTCCGGATTCTAAAGGGCACCCTGAACTGAGCCTCCCCCCCCCCCGCCCCCACCTGCAGGGGACGGACATTTGCGCTGTCAACAGCTGACGCAGCTGTTGAACTGGGCCGAGCAGTTTGAGGCCGAGAGCCGCCCCAGCGACGAAACCGTGGCCTTCAGCGTGCTCCTGGGGGACCTGAACTTTGACAACTGCTGCCGAAGTGAGGGGCGCCCGCGGAGGGGCGGGGCGGGGCGGGGCAGGGTCGTGGCCCCGCCCACCTAGCGCGGGCCATTCTCCGCAGGTGACTCGCGGGAACAGGAGCACCCCCTCTTCAGCCGCTTCCGGGACCCCTGCCGGCTGGACACCCGCCGGGAGCAGCCGTGGGCCCTGGGTATGGCGCTCCGGCGGGGGACAGGCCCCGGGAGGAGGGCTCGCTGACCCGCGCTCCGCTGACCCAGCCTCCCCCGCCGCCCCCAGGAACGATGTTGCGCACATCCAGGCTCCGCCACTCCGTGGCCTGCTCCCCGGAGATGCTGCGGAGGTGAGTGGCGACTTGGGGGCGAGGCACCGTCCGAACAGCCCCGAACGGAGGGGCGCCCTGGCCTTGATGACACCGCCCCTCTTCAGGGCCCTGGAGCAGGAGGAAGGTCGCCACCGCTACCTGGCAGGCCCTCCTCACGGCGGCCCCCGGGCGAAGCCCTGGCGGGGCCGGCGCCTGGATTACATCACCTACCGGGGAGTGCCCGGCGGCCCGCTGAGCCCAGTAAGTGCCCAAGCTCAGGACGCCGGGCCGGCTGGCGCTGGGGCGACCCCTCAACCTGACTCCCGCCCCCCAGGAAGCAGAACAGGTGACATTCAGCACCGCCCTGGCAGGGCTCACTGACCACCTGGCCGTGGGACTTCGGCTCCGAGTTTCGATGCACGCAGGCACCGGCGACAGCCGCGACGCCCGGGGGAAAGACGGGCGCGGAGGCAAAGCGTGAGCCGGGCGGGCCGCAGCGGCGGGAGCAGGAAGACTGAGTGGCTCTTTATTGCGGGGCCTCCCTCACACAGCCTCCTGGGCCCTGCGGTACTCGTAGACGCTGCCGCGCGTGGAGAAGGAGGGGGGCTGCGGGGGCGACCCGGGCGGTGGGACGGGGTCCTCGGGGTCCCCGTAGCCCCCGCCACCTGGCGTGTGGAGGCAGAACACGTCCTGTGGAGCAGAGGAACGGCTCAGCGCAGGCGTGGCCCCCAGCTCCCCGCCCCCCTGCGGTCCCATCCCCACAGCAGCCCACGCACATCCCAGCCCAAGCCATGGAGCCGGGTTTGCGGCCTCCTTTTCTCCAGAAGCCGAATTAAACTGGGTCGCTAGTTACTTTTGCAACTCTGTGCCCCTTCTGTGGGACGATCGCCGATGGGGAGACGGAGACGGGACGGGGCAGGAGACAGAACTTACCCCGGGGTACACGGATACCGACGTCTTCCCGCCCAGATTCACCGTCCTGCCGTCCTTGCGGATCAGCAGATTTAGGCCGCGGGCACCGGGCTCACCCCCTGCAGGGAGAGGCGAGGCTTGGGGTGGCCCAGGAGGCCAGGAAGGGAGGAGGGCTGGGTAAGGAGACCGGGCGCGGGGGAGAAACCGACTGGGGCGGGTGCGGGGCGCTCACCGTGGAGGCCGTAGGGCCGGAAGGCGCGGCGCTCCGTCAGTACGGACAGCAGCGCCTCCTCCCGGAACAGCAGCTCGCGGACCACACCATCGCCGCCCCGGAAGCGGCCGCGGCCCCCGGACCCCAGCCTCAGCTCAAAGCGGCGCAGGATGACCGGATACCTGCGCGGGCCGGCGGCTCAGCGAGGTGGTCCTGGCCCCGCCCCCGCCCCGCCCGCCAACGCAGGACTGGCTCCTCGCCTCCGCCCTCTCTCCGCCCGCCAATCCGGGCCCGGCTCCCACGCCCAGCTCCCCGCCCCGCCCCGCACCTGCTCTCGAGGATCTCGGGGTCCGTGATGCGCGTGTTGGTCATGTGGCTGTGCACGCCGCTGCGCCCGTGCCAGCCGGGGCCCGCGCCCGCGCCGCCCGCCACCGTCTCGTAGTAGCCCATGTGCGCGTTTCCCAAGGTCACGTTGTTCATGCAACCCTGGCGGGGACGAGCGGTCGCTGAGGCTGGGGAAGCGTCCGTGTCCGCTCCCCGCGCGCCCAGCCCGAGGCCCGCCCCTGCCTCCCTCCCCCACCCGCCGCCCCAGCAAACCCGCCGGCGCCCACCCGCACCTGGGAGGCGGCGCAGGCCCCAAAGGCCCCCAGGATGACGTCCACCACGCGCTGCGACGTGAGCACGTTGCCGCCCACCACGGCCGCCTCCGGGGAAGGGTCCAGGATGGAGCCTTTGGGAATCACGACGCGCACCGGTACCAGGCAGCCCTGTGCAGGGCGGGGCCAGCTCTCAGGGTCAATGGGGAGATCTATGTCCCTGCCACCACCCGCAGCACCTCGAGGATCCTCAGCCTGTTTTTGGGCTGTTGGGCTGGCTTTGCCCCGCGCTTGCTCAGGGTGACCTGGGCTTAGGGCCGACCCGCTGACCTCACACGCGGGACGCGCCTGCACACCTGGTTGAGCGGAATGTCGCGGCCCACCAGACAGCGCAGGCAGTAGATGAGGGCAGACAGCGTGATGGCCCGCGGTGCGTTGAGGTTGCCAAACACTTCAGGCCCCGTGCCGCTGAAGTCAAACACCGCGCTGCCCTGCCCACCGGAGGGGAGCGGGGAGAGGCCTTCAGCGATAAGGGGGCCATGCCACCGACGCCCCGCCCCCGGGTCCCGGTTCCGGGAGCCCGCACCTGACTCAGGTTGATATGCACGCGGAGTCTGATGGGGGAGCCATCGTCCATGTGGTCCTCCGCAGACACCTCCAGAGGCAGGCCCCGGGCCTGCCGGGAGGACCCAAAGGCACGAAGCATGTCCCGCACGGCCAGCTCCGCGTTGGCCTGGCAGGGAGAATGTTGAGAGGCAGCCGTGCCACCTCCCGGGTGGGGCAAGCACCCCCCCCCCCCTCAGCTGCCTTGGGCTGGCACAGAGCTGCCCCCCTGCTCGGGCCCCAGACCCACCTGAATGTGGCCCATGTAGGCCTGCACCACATCCAGGCCGTACTGCCCGATGAGCTCCCCCACCAGCTGGATGCCCTTCTGGTTGGCTGCCACCTGGGCCCGGAGATCTGACAGGTTGTCGTGCAGGTTCCGAGTCCCGCTGCAGCCGGGAATCTTGCCTGGGGCCTGCAGGGCCTCGGTGACCGCTGCGTGGACGGAGTCACCCCTGAGCCAGCCTCCAAGCCCGGGGGCTGCCTGGTGCCCGGCTCTCCACCTGCTGCACCCCAGCTGGGCTCTGTGGGCCCCATGTTGGCCCTTCACTGGCTCCCCACAGCCCTGCTGACTCCTCCAGCGCCCTGAAAACCCACTCCTTCCTCCATCCCTGGAGCCTTCTCCTTCCCACACCTCAGCCCCCACAAGCCCCGGAGGCTGGGGCAGGCAGGTGCGGGGGCGGGGGCTGTCAGGGCATAACTGTCCCTCAGCAAAGTGTCCTCTCTCCTTCGCTTCCTCCTGTCCTGCCTCCTCACCTCCTGGGCCCACTCTCTTCAAGCTTTCTCTGGTCCCACCTCTCCTTTCCCAGGGGGAAAAACCTCTTCCCTTGACCCTCCCCCACTCACACGGCCCTCATCCCTGTAGCCCCCACTTGCCCCCAAGCCAGTTACTTTGAAAAGAGCATCAATGTGGCCATCTGTGCAGCAACCCCCCCCCCCGCCCCCCGCAACTGGATGAAGACTCCAGCCCCCAGTAAACAGTGCAGGTCCTGCCCCAGGGGCCCCTCTCCACACCAGGAAAGACCCCCTAGAGTCTAGGTTGAGTCCTCTCTGAGGACCCGGCTGCTGGGTCCTCTGCCACCTTCCTGCACATGTCCCTCCCATGATCCCTGCCCCCTCCCCTCTATCCCCGTTGACCAAGGGAGCAGCCAAACCTAGGCCCCTCGCTTCGGCTCTGCTACCCCACCCTCCATCCTGCCTTGTCACTTCCTCTCACGCTGGGATGCGCCCTGGGCTCTCAGACCCCCACAGCCTCAACCCTGCTCTGTATTTTCTTTTCTGATATATTTTTATTGATTTCAGAGAGGAAGGGAGAGGGAGAGAAACATTAATGATGCGAGAGAATCACTGATTGGCTGCTTCCTGCATGCTCTCTACTGGGGATCGAGTCCACAATCCAGGCATGTGCCCTTGCTCAGGAATGGAACCCTGACCTCCAATTGAACTGTGACCTCCTGGTTCATAGGTTGATTCTCACCCACTGAGCCACGCCAGCCGGGCACCTGCTCTGTATTTTTGCTGCTCCTCCCTCCTGGGCCCCACTGCCCCTCGGTCCCACCATCCCCGCAGCAGCTCTTACCCACTCAGAGCCAGAGCTCCACCCTCCAGCTGTGCAGCAGACTCCATTGTCCCCCCACCTCCAAATCCCATCACATACCAACCCCGACCTCCAACAGTTGTCCCCACTCTACTCTCGCTGCCCAGGTAAGGCTCAGCACCCCCAGGGTAACTGCAGCTGCCCCATCCCACCCCCTTGGCCCCCCCTCCACTCTGCATGTGGGCAAGGGGCACAGGCAAACCAGCGTGCACCTGGCTGGGCCTTTCACAGCCGCCGCGGCCCTACCACCCGATGACTTAGACCTGCGCCTTCTAAGAGCCTACAGACCCCAGACGCGGTGCCAACCCAGGGCAGATGGCAAACACCTGGACACAGGCTCCTTGCCCTCCTGCCCTGGTCCCTGCAGTATCTCAGCCAACTCCCGGCCTCTAAGACCACCAAGGCCTTCCTTCCCGGGCCCAGGCAGAGCTCAGCTCCGCGCCTCTGGTCAAGTCGCCACCTGCTCCCCCAGCCTCAAGGCAGGTCTGGGCCCCTGGGCTGCGCCTCGTACCTGCCCCGGCCTGGCTGGAGGCAGCAGCCCACTGAATCCCCAACGCCAGCCCCAGGCCCACTTCCACTCACCCTCCTCCTGGAACACGCCTCCCTGGACAAGTTTAAAGGACAGAAAGACAGCGCCCTCCTGCTGCAGGGCGGTGGAGTGAGGGGGCATGGAGCCTGGGGTGATGCCCCCAATGTCGGCGTGGTGCCCGCGGCTGGCCACGTAGAACACAGGTCGAGTCTGACCCGGCCAGAACACCTAGGAGTAGAGAGGGGCAGTCAGCTGTCTGGCCTCCCTGCCCCCTCTGGCACGCTCCTCCCCGCTCCCCCCGGTCCCCAGGGAGAGGCCCTCACCGGGGTGATGACCGTCAGGTCTGGCAGGTGGCTGCCCCCGGCGCTGGGATGGTTGCTCAGCAGCACGTCTCCAGGATGCAGGTCAGCCCCCAGGTGCTGGATCTGAAGCCAGGACACAGGTTGGGGGTCGAGAAGGGGCGGGGCTGGGTGGGGCAGATGAGAAGGGCAGGAAGAGGGACCTGGCCAACCTGGAACTGCACAGTCTCCTGCATGGCGCCCAGGTGCACAGGGATGTGGGGAGCGTTGGAGACCAGCCCCCCGTCGGGCCCGAAGAGGGCGCAGGAGAAGTCCAGGCGCTCCTTGATGTTGGTGGAGATGGCCGTGCGCTGCAGGATGCGGCCCATCTGCTCTGGAGGAACAAGTGACGGTGCTGCTGGCCCCACCTCACCCACAGCTCCGCCCCCGGTAGGAGCGGCAGGACCCATGGCCCTGAGCCAGGCCCCAAAGGCGGAGGCGGCCCACCTGGATGCCAGGTCTCGCCCTCCCCCACCGCGGCCTGGAGCCCCAGCAAGAACCTGGGGTCCCACATCCGTCCCTGCCCTGCCAGGCAAGTCCTGGGGCCCCTGGCCTGGCCCTGCTCAGGTCGGTTCACTGCCAGAGCCTGCTTCCTGCCCACACCCAGAGGCTGCTGTCGGAGGGAAGCACGCTCTGCCCACGGCCGGCGGGTGCAGGGAGGCGGTGCCAGCCCAGAGCCAGGGCCACGCTGCTCGGCCGGTCACAGCCACGATCCTGCTTCTGCCCCTTCCCCTGCAACACTTTCTGCACCGCCCGTGCCTGGTTGGCAGACCCCCCACCGGACCCCCCGGGAGGGCCGGGAGGACAGTGGCACGGCGCACTCACCCGCGATGCTCATGAAGCGGTGGGAGAAGATTGACAGGTGGATGGGGTCGAGCTGGGCGCCCACCGTGCCGGGGGTCTCAGCCCCCACCGAGATGCGGATGTCCCCGGTCTCGGTCACCTCTGCCTGGCAGCCCGGTTCCACCAGGATGGTGCTGGGGGCAGGGGCACAGGGCGGCTGGAGGGGCCAAGCCAGACCCCACTCCCAACCAGGAACCTCACTTCCCCAGGTGGGGGTCCCACCTAATGGGACCCTAGAGTCCAGATTCCTGCAGCCTCAGGCCAGAGAACCCCCTGCCAGGCCCCCAGAGCTGTGGCCCCGACCTGCACCCCCAGGACCTGACCTGGCCGGCCTCAGCCCACCTGTTGCTGTCGATGATCAGGCAGGGTCCCTGGAGCTTGTGCCCGTAGCCCAGCTCTCCCAGCAGGAACACGGGGGTCTCCTGGTAGCCCCCCTCAAAGTAGCACTGGGTCATCTGAGGAGGTGGGGGGGTGAAGGAGGCCCAGCACCCAGGTCCCCGCCTCCCCATCCCCACCTGCCCGTGTCCCCGAGGGCACAGGTGGGTGTGCGTGGCAGGGCCACTGACCTTGTCTACCCGAGGGGGCCCCATCTGGGCTTTGGCGACGTCTTCCAGGCGAAGGCCACTGCAGCCAGTGCCCCTCACCCGCACATCGTCCACCACCACCGACCGCTCAGGGATGACGAAGCCAAACTCCCTCATGTACCTGCGCCCACCGGCCCGAGGGAGCGGTCAGGGCCAGGCGGCCCGGCCAGCAGGCGACCCACCAGGGCTCCCAGGCCTCGAGCTGGCGTACCTCTCCACGAACGCTGCCCCGAAGTCGCCAGCGCGGGGAGAGCGGGCAGTGGCCGGGTGCTGGTGGGCGGACACCATCAGGGCGCAGTCCGTGCCCTGGTAGCGCAGGTGCAGGAAGCCCTCGGTGTGGATCTGGGACCTGCGGGGTGCACAGGCGGGATCCTCACACGGGCACCCCACGAGGACGCCCGTCCCACCTCCTCCAGCCTCAGGGTCCATTCCTCCCTGAGCACTGCCCGGAGGGGGCCTGGCACCATCGGGGAAGTCAGGTGCAGAACCAGCCTAGAGGGCACCTGGGATGCTGCAAGCCCTGGGCCCAGCCCAGCCCCCAGGACCCCACCTGGGGAAGCCCTGGGCCCGCAGGGCGTCCACGCACTGCTCCTCCAACCGGCTCAGCCTCTGGTCCAGCTGCATGAAGGTCTCAGGCACGTAGGGCAGGGAGCAGGGCTCCTGGGCCTCGTGCACCACGTCGGCCAGCGCCAGCCCCAGTGCCGACAGCAGCCCGCTGTGCCTAGGGAGACGGAGCCACAGGGCGGTGAGGGGAGCCTCCCCTGGCCGTCCCCCATCCTGGGCCCAGGCCCCAGGCCCAGACTCACCTGTGAACGTACACAGTGTCCATGCCCAGGGCCCGGGCGATGGCACAGGCATGCTGCCCGCCAGCTCCTCCAAAGCAGGCCAGCACGTGTGCCGAGGGGTCGTGACCTCGTGCCTAGGGAGCCAGAGGAGGGTCAGGGGCTTAACCTACCCTGTTCAGCTCCTGACCCCTCACCCCCAGGGGGTTGCCTGAGTGGGAGGGGCCGGGGGCGGGGCTGGGGGGCAAGAGCAGAGGCAGGTGGCGTACCTGCGTGAGGGCACGGATGGGCCGGCACATGGCCTCATTGGCCACACGCACGAACCCCATAGCCACCTCCTCTAGGCTCAGTGGGGAGGCGGGGCAAGGCCCGTTGGTCAGGAAGCTGTTGATATCCGCGGCCACAGCCTCCAGGGCCTTTCGGGAGGCCTCCGGAGACAGAGGCTGGTCCTCTCCCGGCCCAAAGATGCAGGGAAAGGAGGCAGGCAGCAGGCGGCCCAGAACCAGATTAGCATCCGTCACGGTCACGGGGCCCCCTGGGAGGTGGGCACAGTGTGGGGTTGGGGGCTGAAGAGGTGGGTGGGCCTGGGCAGCAGGGGAGGGTCCTGCAGGGGGACCCCAGATCTTACCTTTACGGTAGCAGGCGGGGCCAGGGTGGGCTCCTGCAGACTCCGGCCCCACCACAAACAGGCCGGACCTTGGGGGAGGGACAACTGGAATTGGAGGCGGGTTGGGAGGCAGGGCAGGGGGTCCTGGCCCAGGTGGGGAGCTGACCTGAAGAAGAGGCGGGAGCCCCCACCAGCTGCGACGGTGTTGATGTCCAACTGGGGGGCCTGGAGGGTGACGCCCGCCGTGCTGGCCTCAAAGACGTGCTCGAACTCCCCCGCGTAGCGGCTCACGTCGGTGGATGTGCCTGGTGGGGGATCTGGTGGTGAGTGTCACCCCGCAGACCTGGATGCCTACATTGCCCACCGGCTGCGGAACCTCCCCTGGAAGGCTCGTACCCCTCGGCCCTCCTACCTCCCATGTCAAAGCCAATGACAGGCTGGCCACCCTCGGCCTGGTAGGCAGTGGCAGAGTAGCCAACCACACCCCCAGCGGGGCCGGACAACACCGCGCGGGAACCACTGAAGGCGTCCACCGGCGCCAGGCCGCCATCGGAGCGCATGAACAGCACCTGCACGTCCTGCGGGCGGGCGAGCAGGCGGTGAGGGGCTGGGCGGGCACCGGGGAGGGGGGGCTGGAGCGGGCAGGCGGGGGCCTCACCTTGAGCTGGCCCTGGAAGCCCCGGCAGAAGCCCTGCACGTAGCGCTGGATGGCAGGGGTGAGGTAGGCGTCGGCACAGGCCGTGTGCCCCCTCGGCACGATGCGCACCATCGGCATGGCCTCCGAGGACAGCGACACGTGCGTGAACCCCATCTCCCGGGCCAGCGCGCCCACCTGCTGCTCGTGCTGGGCCCACCTGCGACGAGGACCTGCAGCGCTGCCCTTCCCACCCTCGCCCCACCGCCCAACCACTGCCCCCCACTCGGTCCTGGCCTTCTGCTCAGGAGGCTTTCGCCCCCCCACCCCAGGGGGGGCAGAGCTGGGAGGGGCATCCAGGTCTGGGAGGGGCTCTGGGAGGAGGCAGCCCGAGGCAGGGCCCGGGCTGGGCAGGTTGGGGCTCCAGGCCTAATGCCCCCCCACTCCCCCAACGCCTTGGTTGGGGCCGAAACCCAGGGCCTGGAGCAGGCCTTTCAGAGGGGGAGGTGCCGCCGGGAGCCCAGGACCCGGCACGCGCACTCACGTGTAGGAGTGCATGAGGACCACGGCCAGGCTGCGGATGCCACGGGCCAGGAGCCCCTCCAGCTTCCCGCGCAGGGCCCCCAGGTCCACGGGCCGCTGCACCTCCAGCAGGTCCCCCGTGCAGCCTGCAAGGAGGCCACCACTGCCCATCAGAGGCCCCGGGATCCTGCCGCGGAGGCACACACCTGTCTACTTTTCAGACCTCCCCCGAGGATATTTTTCCATTGATTGTTAGGGAGAGTGGAAGAGAGGGAAAGAGAGAAAAACATCCCTGTGAGAGAAACACATCGATTGGTTGTCTCCTGCACGCGCCTTCGACCAGGGCCCAGGCCAGGGAGGAGCCTGCAACCGAGGTACACGCCCTTGACAGGAATCCAACCTGAGACCCTTGGGTCTGCAGGCCGATGCTCTATCCACTGAGCCAAACCGGCTAGGGCTGGAGGCATACACCTTTTTAAAAAATATATATTTTTTGTTGATTTCAGAGAGGAAGGGAGAGAGAGAAACATCAATAATGAGAGAAATCATGGATCGGCTGCCTCCTGCACGCCCCACACTGGGGATCGAGCCTGCAATCTGGGCAAGTGCCCTTGACCGGAATCGAACCCGGGACCCTTCAGTCCGCAGGCCGACCCTCTGTCCACTGAGCCACACCGGCCAGGGCGAGGCACACACCTTTGACAGGCGTCCCGGAGCCTGGCTCCCCACGATACAGCACCACTCGTTCGTCCACCTCCAGCACCTCTTCGTACAGCATCTCGGGCATGGGCACGGCCTGGGGGCGGCAGAGGCTTAGCGGGGGCCCCGGCCTGAGGGTGCTCGCTGGGGTCCTGCATCGGTGGGCCGGTGGGCCGTGCAGGCAAGGAAATGTGTCCCAACAGGCCGTGGGCAGGCCCCGGAGACAGTCAGAAGGGGCGGCCCCAGCACGGCCCACCCAGGAGGCAGCTCCCTGCCCGCCCCTCCCCACCCTCCCGCAGCTCCCTCCCCCAGCAGGGGAACAGGCCGGCGTGGGCGACCTCACACCTGGGCCCAGCGTGACGGGAACAGCACATGTGGCTGTTCTGGGTGCTGGGAGCACGCGGAGCCGCCTCGCTGCCTATCAGCGGGTGGCCTGGGGCTGGCACTGCCCCTTGCACGGACTGCCCACCCCACGAGGACCCAGCCGCCTGCTGGCCTGGGGGAGCTCACCAGGTCGAAGAGGTCCTCCCGGGCCTGGGTGCCCACGTGCAGCAGGTCTCGGAAGCCGCGGGTCACCAGCAGCGCCACCCGCTCCCCCTGCCGCTCCAACAGCGCGTTGGTGGCCACCGTGGTGCCCATGCGGATGCTGGCGATGCGACTGGTGTCCAGAGGCCGGTCCCTCGGCAACAGCACGCCCCCCTCCTGGGGACCACGGTGGGGTCAGGCCTCTGGCCCTGGGCCGCTCCCCGCCCCGCCCCTCTGCCCCCCCTCCACCTGCTCCAGGATGCGGCGGATGCCCTCCGTGGGGGCGTCCACGTAGTTGGCAGGGTCCTCTGAGAGCAGCTTCAGGACCCGCACATGCCCCCCCGGGCACTGGGCAAAGACGTCCGTGAAGGTGCCTCCGCGGTCGATGGCAAAATGGAAGCGCCCCTCGGGGCTGCCCATGACGACGGGGCTGGAGTCCAGCAGGAACTCCTCAGGCTGCAGTCCTGGGAACACTGGACAGAGGCCAGGGGTCAGCGGGGAGGGCTCACCCGGGGAGGCGGGTAGAGATGTCTCACCCACAGGCGGCAGAGCTGGGAGGGGCATCCAGGTCTGGGAGGAGGCGGAGCTGCAGGACCAGGCTCAGAGGCAGCCTGCGGCAGGGCCAGGGCCAGGGCCAGGCCTGATGCCCCCCCTCACGGCCCTGGTGGGGCGAGGCCCTGGGCCTGCAGCGGGCCTGTCAGGGGGGAGCCCTGGCCCTGGGGTCCCGTCTCTTTGGCACCAGGAGGCAGGGAGGGGAGCTCCCTTCCCAGTGCTGCGACCTTCGAGCCCAGGCCTGTGGGACACGGACCGGACCGGACCGGGAGCAGGTGGAGCCTGCGCAGCCACGGGGCGGGGGAGAGCGGCCGGGGCGGGGAGGAGCTGAGCGCGCGCGGTGAGGGTGGACCGGCGGGTCCGGGTGCGGGGACCCACCTGGCCGGGTGGCTGCGCGTCTCTCGCCGTCTGTCCCGGCTGCACGCACCGCCCACACCCGCACCAACGCTCGGCCCGGAAGCGCCCCGCCCCCGCCCCCGCCCCCGCCCCCCGCCCGACCAGTCCCGGTGCGCCGGGCTCTCCGGGTTGCGTCAGGCGCTGCCTGCCCGGATTTGTCTTTGCCCTGGGCCGGCAGCCACCCGGACGGCGGGCGGGCGGGCGGGGGCCTTTCCAGCCGGCGCGTCCCCTCCCCCGCCGCCTGGCTGCAGGCACCTTGGCCGCCAAGCCTTGCGCCTCCCGCGCACCCACTCGTGTCTCCCGGTTGGGGGCAAAAATAGAATATTGGGGACTAGCTATGGTTACGGGAAATACTAGCCATGGCCAGTTAGCCGTGCTTGCCTAGTTCTGGTTACAGAAAGGACAGGCTAGCCTGGCCGGGGGTTGTGCAACCGGACCTGGGAGTCGGCCTCGGAGCCCGCGTCCATCCTCATTCAAGAACTGCCTGCTGTCGGGGAAAGCTTACCCACTGGCCGCCCCTCCCGCCCCTGCCCCAGCCCCTGGCCTGCTCCCCACGCCTGTCATTCCTGCCCCCTGTCATCTTCTCCGTCCACCCCTTAGGGTGCAGAGCAGGTGTCTGTGCACGGCCTGCTGCGCCGGCAGGACTGGACTCAATGCCGTCGGCCTCTGCTCCGTTGGCTGCAGCAGCGACAGGCAGCCAGGCCCTGGTTATTCGGTTCACATCCCCTTGGCTCCGCGGCGCCCGAGGCCTCCAGAGTGTGGTGAGGCCTGGGGCCACCTCCCACCTGCCAGGTCCAAGGCAGCTGCCCACTTGCAGCGTCTGGCCAAGACCCAGGAGCCACCTGGAGTCCCGCTTTCTTTCCGTTTTCTTTCTTTTTTTAAAAATATATATTTTATTTCAGAGAGGAAGGGAGAGGGAGAGATGAGAATCACTGATGGGCTGCCTCCTGCACGCCCCCTACCGGGGATTGAGCCCCAAACCTGGAATCCAACTGTGACCTCCTGGTTCATAGGTCAACGCTCAACCACTGAGCCACGCAGGCGGGCGGTTTCCCTCCTTTTAACTGTCTGGGCAGAAGCCGAATAGGTGAGGCCTGGCGGCCCCTGGTACAGCCCCCGTGCCCGGTGCCGCTCACCTCTTTCGGCATCCTTGAACTTGAGGGTCCTGCGCCGGGGCAGCCGGGGGCTGGAGGCCACCTCCGCCAGGAGCGCCGAGCTGTAGAAGCCCAGGCTGCTGCCGCGGTTCCTCAGCACCAGCTTCAGCTCCTGGTTCTCCTGGATCAGCTGCACCAGCCGCCGCAGCTCCTCGTTCTCCTGGGCCAGCCGCTGGATCTCCTGGCGCAGACCCTCGTAGCTGCTGAGGAGGGACATGCCCGGCATTGTGGGGGGCCTGGGGGCAGCAGCTACCAGCGGCGGCGGGCTAGCCGGGGACGGAGACCCTGCCATTGTGAGGTCAGCACCCCCCTGCCCCCCCGGCTCCGGGCATTCCGGAGCTCCAGGGCCAGGCCCAGCGAGTCCAACCACCTGGAGCAGGCACACGGGCCACGGCCACACGACCAGTGGGGTCCCGCCCAGGCCTTGGGGTCCCTTAGGAAGATCCCTCCTGGAGGACAGAAGCTTCTTCTTTAACGGATTTTTATTGATCTCAGAGGAAGGGAGAGGGAGAGGGAGAGACAGAAGCATCAATTGATAGAATCATTGATCTCGGTTGCCTCCTGCACGCCCCTTACTGGGGATGGAGCCTGCAACCCGGGCATGTGCCCTTGACCGGAATCGAACCCAGGACCCTTCAGTCCGCAGGCCAACGCTCTATCCACTGAGCCACACCAGCGGGGTGACAAAAGCTTCTTCGTCCCAGCCCAGCACCGTGTTGCAAGGAGAGGGGTAGAGAGCCAGTCATCCCCACCTGCTCACCTGGCCACTCACTGGCCACCATGTCCAGGTCCCCACCCACCTGTGTCAGGTGGTGGGGGTGTTACAGGGGTGCAGGGAGTGGCATTGTCACAGAGGGCAGGCACCCTGTAAGAGGCCCCACATGCAGGCCCTACAAGAGATCTGAGGACTGCAGGTTCTCGGGGTCAGGGGAGGCACCCCAGGCCAACAATTGGGTTTACATAATAAAACATATAGGACTCTCTCTCTTTTTTTTTTAATATATATTTTATTGATTTTTTACAGAGGAAGGGAGAGGGATAGAGGGTTAGAAACATCAATGAGAGAGAAACATCGATCAGCTGCCTCCACACCCCCCACTGGGGATTGAGCCTGCAACCAAGATACATGCCCTTGACCAGAATCGAACCTGGGACCTTTTAGTCCCTAGGCCAGTGATGGTGAACCTTTTGAGCTCGGCGTGTCAGCATTTTGAAAAACCCTAACTTAACTCTGGTGCTGTGTCACATATAGAAATTTTTTGATCTTTGCAACCATAGTAAAACAAAGATTTATATATATTTTTTTATAAATATATTTTATTGATTTTTTACAGAGAGGAAGGGAGAGAGATAGAGAGTTAGAAACATCAATGAGAGAGAAACATTGATCAGCTGCCTCCTGCACATCTCCCACTGGGGATGTGCCTGCAACCAAGGCACATGCCCTCGACCGGAATCGAACCTGGGACCTTTCAGTCCGCAGGCCGACGCTCTATCCACTGAGCCAAACCAGTTTCGGCAGATTTATATTTTTGATATTTATTTTATATATTTAAATGCCATTTAACAAAGAAAAATCAACCAAAAAAATGAGTTTGCATGTCACCTCTGACACGCGTGTCATAGGCTCGTCATCACTGGAGTAGACACATGATTTTGTATTATGCATACACATGGTCACATTTTTATTTTTTAATAAATTTTTATTGACCTCAGAGAGGAAGGGAGAAGGAGAGAGCGATAGAAACATCAATGATGAGAGAGCATCATTGATTGGCTGCCTCCTTCACGCCCCCTACTGGGGATCAAGCCCGCAACCCAGGCTTGTACCGCTGACAGGAATCGAACCTGGGACCCTTCAGTCCGCAGGCCGAGGCTCTATCCACTGAACCACACCAGCCAGGACCCATGTGTCTATTTTCAAGTGAACAAATGCAAACACTAAACAGTAAGAGAAAGTGTGTTTTCTTGGACAAATAGATGCATTTGCGCTTGCGAGCCTCCGAGGGGACTCCCGGATCCAAAGACGAACGAAGGCGAGCCCTGCGCGGGCGACCAGGCCGGAGTGGGAACCGGGAATTCTGCCCCCGCGGACCTCCAGCTCGGCTGCTGACCTCGGGCTCAGCCCGGCGTCCTGGGCGGGCACTGCCCAAGTTCCCCGGGACCGGAAGTGAGGAACGTGGCGCCGCGGGGAATTGTAGTTCTCTGAGACCGGAAGTGGGGATCAGGTTTCCCGGAACCGTGGTTCTCTAGGGCAGGAAGTGGAGAGCCGGACCGCCGGAAACCGTAGACCTCGCCAGGTCTGGAATCGGGGCGTCTCTGCCGCTGGGAACCGTAGTTCTCCGGGAGGCGGGGCCGGCGTGGCGGCCGGGCGGCATGGCGGGGTTAGAGCTCCTGTCGGACCAGGGCTACCGCGTGGACGGCCGGCGCGCCGGGGAGCTGCGCAAGATCCAGGCGCGGATGGGCGTGTTCTCGCAGGCCGACGGCTCGGCCTACATCGAGCAGGGCAACACTAAGGCGCTGGCCGTGGTCTACGGGCCGCACGAGGCGAGTGGGCGGCGTGGGCCGGGCGACCTGCGGGGGGGGGGGGGGGGCGGCCACCGAAAAGAAGCCCCGTTTACGCGGCACGGCTTGGTGCCCGCGGCTCACCCGAGTGGCAGCCAGAGCCCTGTGATGCGCGAGGGCCTGCCTCCATCGGCCGCTGCCCCCCTGCGCGCTCTCCTCGAGTCCTCCCCTCGCTACCGACTTCAGCGGCTGCACCGCCCCTCCCCGGACGCCCTCACTCACCTGCCAAGTCCTGTCCCCTACAATCGCGCGGCTGCACGCACGCGCCCTGCCTTTCTGCACCTGTCACCTCAGACACCAATTTCATTCCTTTTTCTCACTCTGTCTCTCCACTAACATAAGCTCCGTAAGCACAGGGACTTGAAATAACACCCCCCCCCCCACACACACACACAACCCCGGTTTCCTTGCGGGTCTTCAGCGCTGCTAACCGCCTGCCAGCCCAGGCACCTAAGAAATGTCTGCTCAACGCACGCGTCTAGGAGCCCCGCTCTCCGGGGGCGGGAACTTGGAGGGGAAAGGCCGGAGGGAGTGGAGACCAGCGGGGCGTCTTTGCAGAGCAGAAAGGCTGCTGGTCGGGGAGAAGGAGAACAATTCCAAATGAGATTGAGGGGTCTCTCGGGAGGCACGACCTGGGGGCTTTGCAGACCAGGGAAAAGATTTCGGATTTTGCCTGATGGGGAGCCTTTGGGAGCGTGTGGCTGTACAGAGGAGACGGAATCGGACTTGGCATTTGTCAACAGACTGGCTCTGGCTACAAGTGAAAAATGGGTTGGGAGGGGATGAGGCGAGGACGGGAACAGGGAGGCTTGTTAAGACCCAGAGGGAGGGGATGGTGGCTTAGAGATGGTTCGCGAGTCCTCTGTTTTTGAGGTCAAGTGGTTGCGCTTGTTGGGACGTTGGAGGGAGATGCGGGGGAGGCGGAGGTTTGGGACCTGAGCTGGAGGAAGGCGTAGCGTGAGCTGGGAGGCGCGGGCCTGGCTCATGTGTCCTTTCCCTTCAGATCCGGGGCTCCCGGTCCCGAGCCCTCCCAGACAGGGCCCTGGTCAACTGTCAGTACAGCTCTGCCACCTTCAGCACCGGCGAGCGCAAGCGGCGGCCGCATGGGGACCGGAAGTCCTGCGAGATGGGTCTGCAGTTGCGCCAGACCTTCGAGGCAGCTATCCTTACGCAGCTGCACCCACGCTCCCAGATTGACATCTATGTGCAGGTGAGCAGGCAGCCGCCCTCGACCCGGGGAGAGGAGGGAGATGGAGGGCGTGAGGGTGGGCAGCCTCATGGACTTAAGCCGCTGTGGATGGGGCTCCCCGCAGGTGCTGCAGGCAGACGGTGGGACCTACGCCGCTTGTGTGAATGCAGCCACGCTGGCCGTGCTGGATGCGGGGATACCAATGCGGGACTTTGTGTGTGCCTGCTCAGCAGGCTTTGTGGACGGCACAGCCCTGGCGGACCTCAGCCACGTAGAGGAAGCAGCTGGCGGCCCCCAGCTGGCCCTGGCCCTGCTGCCAGCCTCGGGCCAGATCGCACTGCTTGAGATGGATGCCAGGCTGCATGAGGACCACCTGGAGCGGGTGCTGGAGGCCGCTGCCCGGGCTGCCCGAGATGTGCACACCCTGTTGGACCGAGTGGTCCGGCAGCATGTACGCGAGGCCTCTATCTTGTTGGGGGACTGAGCGTCCTGCCACCTGTGCCCAGAATAAAATCCACACACCATACTCTGATCCCCACGGGAGTTCATTCTGAGCGCGTGGCCTGTGCCGGCTCGTGGAGGTGACTAGGGGCCTCCCCCCACGTGAACTACGTCTCTCTCGCAGCCTCAGACTTCAGATCCTGAAGAAGGTGGGGGGAGCGTGTCCCTGGGTGGAGAGGGCAGCTAATGCCCAGAAGGGTTCAAGGCAGCCAGGGAGCCATTAGACCGTGGAGTCTCTTCCTCAGCCCAGCCGTGCAGGGCCCCGGCACACGGGCGGAGGGAGACTCTGCTGGCTGTGGGTGCCCACCATGGGGATGTGGGGCGTGTCCCCCGTCCCAGGGACTATGCCGGCACTAAATGGCCTCTTCCCCCTAAGAACTCTCTGGGGTCTGTCCTGCTGACCTTGGGCTCCAAAAGTACAGCAGACAAATGTTCTCACCTGGAGTGGTCTCAGCTGACCGCCCTCAGTGGGACACACACTACCCCTCCCTCCACCTCCTGCTCTCAGCCCTGCCTGAGCCCCGGCCACGAGCCCTGCAGGCCACACCCGGAGGCTGCTTCTCCCCTAAAATCCCAGGCACCTCCCGACCTGGAGGCCCCCAGCTCCCTGAAGCCCGTCTTGGCTCGGAGTGCCATCAGCCCCTTCCTGTGGCCTCCTGACCCCATGACCTCCGTGCTGGGCTCACGGGTGATTCCATTGGGCACCCACCGCCATGTCTGCGGGCCGACAGCACAGGAACGAGTCCGCCCAAGCCTCGGCCTCCGTCCCCAGAAGCCCCCTTCGTCCCACCCGCCCCGCCGGCGTCAGACCTGGCACCCCCATAGCAGCCGCGGGCACCCGCGCTCCACGGGCGCCCCGCCCCTCTGCCCCGGCGGGTGGGCGGGCACTGCGCCTGCGCGGCTGCGCGAGGGCCGCCGGCACCGGAACCGGGCGCCCGGCGTGTGGTGCGGGAAGGGGCACCCGGCGGGCGGCGGTAGCTGCGGCGGGAACGCGGCCCGAGCCGCCCCGCCCGCCATGGGCCTCCTGTCGGACCCGGTGCGCCGGCGCGCGCTCGTCCGCCTGGTTCTGCGCCTCAACGCGCCGCTCTGGTGAGGGTCCCGCCTCCCGCCCCGAGCGCGGTGCGGGGATCCGCCTCCCGGCCCCGGAGGCGGGTCGGCCGGCTCCCAGGACCCCCTGACCCCGGCCCCCGGCCCCTCTCCCCGCAGCGTGCTGAGCTACGCGGCGGGCATCGCCTGGTTCCTCGCGCTGGCCTTCCCGCCGCTGACCCAGCGCACCTACATGTCGGAGAACGCCATGGGCTCCACGATGGTGGAGGAGCAGTTTGCGGGGGGAGACCGCGCCCGCGCCTGGGCCCGCGAGTTTGGGGCCCACCGCCGGAAGCTGGGGTGAGCGGCGGGGCCCCGGAGGGGACGCACGGTCGTCCGGGCCGGGCCTACCCAGAGGCTGTCTGTGCGCAGGGCGCTGCCGGCGGCCTGGCTGGAGCGGACGATGCGGTCCGTGGGGCTGGAGGTCTACACGCAGAGCTTCTCCCGGAAGCTGCCCTTCCCGGATGAGACCCACGAGCGCTATGTATTTGGGGGTCGGGGTGCCCGGGACCCAAGAGCGCCTTGGGGGTGGCTCGGGGCCAGGGAGACCCCTGGTGCGGGCTCTACGGCGCCCGGGGCGCTGAGCTGCTCCACCGATACCCCCGCAGATGGTGTCGGGCACCAACGTGTATGGCATCCTGCGGGCCCCGCGCGCCGCCAGCACCGAGTCTCTGGTGCTCACCGTGCCCTGTGGCCCCGACTCTACCAACAGCCAGGCGGTGGGGCTGCTGTTGGCACTGGCTGCCCACTTCCGGGGTGAGTCTTGGGCTCCTCCTGGCCAGGCAGGGCTCGGCCACTGCCTCGGGGGCTGCTGACCCTGCGTCCGGCCCGCAGGGCAGATCTACTGGGCCAAAGACATCATCTTCCTGGTGACGGAACACGACCTTCTGGGCACCGAGGCTTGGCTGGAAGCCTACCACGACGTCAACGTCACTGGTGGGTGCGCTCGCTGCCCTGCCCCTCGCTCCGTTCCGGCCCTGCCCGCACCAGCCCCCCGGGCAACTCACTCACCTGCTCCCACAGGCATGCAGTCCTCCCCGCTGCAGGGCCGCGCCGGGGCCATCCAGGCAGCCGTGGCCCTGGAGCTGAGCAGCGATGTGGTCACCAGCCTGGACGTGGCCGTGGAGGGGCTCAATGGGCAGCTGCCCAACCTTGACCTGCTCAACCTCTTCCAGACCTTCTGCCAGAAAGGGGGGCTGCTGTGCACACTGCAGGGCAAGGTAGGGCCACCTGCCTGGGGAGGCGGGGCGGTGGCGGGGAGGGGTGGTGTCTGACCTCCTCTCCAAACCCTCAAAGCTGCAGCCCCAGGACTGGGCATCAGATGGGCCACTGCAGGGTCTGCAGACGCTGCTGCTCATGGTTCTGCGACAGGCCTCCGGCCGCCCCCACGGGCCCCACGGCCTCTTCCTGCGCTACCGTGTGGAGGCTCTGACCCTCCGTGGCATCAACAGTTTCCGCCAGTATAAGTACGACCTGGTGGCCGTGGGCAAGTGAGTGCCTCCGGTTCTCCCATTCCCTGCTCGGGGGTGGGAGTGGCTGGCCCGGGCCGGCCTTGACCTTGTCTCCCACCTGCAGGGCTCTGGAGGGCATGTTCCGGAAGCTCAACCACCTGCTGGAGCGCCTGCACCAGTCCTTCTTCTTCTACCTGCTCCCCGCCCTCTCCCGCTTTGTCTCCATCGGCCTCTACATGCCTGCGGCTGGCTTCTTGCTCCTGGTCCTTGGTCTCAAGATATCCTCTGCACCCCAGTCCACTTGTGACCAGCCTCCCTCAGGTCCCTCCACTCGAGGCTTAGGGCAGTGATGGCGAACCTCTGACACGCGTGTCAGAGGTGACACGCAAACTCATTTTTTTGGTTGATTTTTCTTGGTTAAATGGCATTTAAATATAGAAAACAAATATCAAAAATAGAAATATTTTATTATGGTTGCAAATATCAAAAAATTTCTATACGTGACGCAGCACCAGAGTTAAGTTAGGGTTTTTCAAAATGCTGACACGCCGAGCTCAGAAGGTTCCCATCACTGGCCTAGGGAGAGCCCCTCATCCTCGGGGTGAGGGAGGCAGGGTGAGCCCTGGGTTCCCTGCGGGGCGGATCCATCACACCTCTCCTCAGAGTCCTTGACTAGGCCACGCCCTGGAACTGTGGATGCAGCTGCACGAGGCTGGAGGGGGCCCTAAGGAGGCGGGGGCAGCCTCTGGACCCGGTCCTCCCCTCCCCCCAGCACAGGTGATGGTCCCTCCCCTCTTGCTCTCAGTGTGGGCTTCCAGGGTCCCGGGAGGTGGGATGGTGGTGAGGACCCTTGGGCTCACCTGGCCCCAGGGCCCATTTCCAACCGCCTGTGTGCCCTGCAGGGCGTGGGGCTGGCTTCCCTGGTGGCACCCCTGCTAATCTCACAGGCCATGGGGCTGGCCCTCTACGTCCTACCAGTGCTGGGCCAGCACGTGGCCGCCCAGCACTTCCCTGTGGCTGAGGCTGAAGCTGTGGTGCTGACGCTGCTGGCCATCTATGCCGCCGGCCTGGCCCTTCCCCACAACACCCACCGGTGAGGAGCTGGGCTGGGTGGGCACAGGCAGGGGGCGCCCCGGCCATGCAGGTAGCTGCCTCTGAGCCCCTTCCCTTTCAGTGTGGTAAGCACACAAGCCCCAGACAAGGGCTGGATGGCACTGAAGCTGGTAGCCCTGATCTACCTGGCACTCCAGCTGGCCTGCATCGCCCTCACCAACTTCTCCCTGGGTTTCCTGCTGGCTGCCACCATGGTGCCCGCTGCTGCACTCACTGAGCCCAGGGGGCCCCGGTATGTACTGGTCAGCCTCCTTCACCCTGCCCCCCTCCCCCCCACCTCTTCCAGGGCCTGGGCCCCTCACCACGGACTATGCCCTCACTCAGTACCCCTTCACACCAACTTCCTGCCTGTGCCCCCAGCTCAGAGCCCTGACCCTGCTCCTCCACCCAGGCCACTCTATGCTGCCCTGCTGGTGCTGACAAGTCCAGCAGCCGCACTCCTGGGCAGCCTGTTCCTGTGGCGGGAGCTGCAAGAGGCCCCGCTGTCGCTGGCCGAGGGCTGGCAGCTCTTCCTGGCGGCGCTGGCCCAGGGCGTGCTGGAGCACCACGTCTACGGCGCCCTGCTCTTCCCACTGCTGGCGCTGGGCCTCTACCCCTGCTGGCTGCTCTTCTGGAATGTTCTCTTCTGGAAGTGATGTCTGCTTGCCCTGTGGCACGAAGACTGTGGCGGGAACTCCCCAAACACCCCCATGGTCTCCTTCCTAGGAAATAAACAGGTGTCTTGTTTGAGCTGCCCTTGTGCTCCTGACCCACCACCTGCTGTCTGTGGGCTCCAGGGCCTGTGGGGGAGCAGCTCTGCCTGCGGGGCTTGGCATTCCTGCACAGCTCCTTCCTGGAGGGCACCGCCCCGGTCCACATACTGGGCGGCATCTTGGCTCACCCCGGAGGTCTGCATCCCAGTCCAGTGCTGTGGGAGGCATAGGGCTGGATAAGAGAAAACAGTGGGCAGCAGGGGGTGTCTAACAGAAGCTGAGGCGTCCAGAGACCTCACAACGCCACCGTAGTCAGTGCTGGGGCTGAGTGGGCAGAGGTGTGGGAGCTGGAGCCCTGCAGAGGAGGCTGGGTGTGGGGCCTGGAGGTCCAGCCAAGGCCAGGACCTTGCTGTGAGCGGGCTTAGGACAGAGCAGAGAGGAGCACCTGGCCCAGCTTTCTCAGCGGAACCAGACCAGGCACCCATGACGGACGGGGCACAGGAGCCCACCCAGAAACAGTCGACAGGGGTGCAGCCCCCCAGGGGAGGGCGCTGGTGGGTCCGCACGGAGAGAAGTGCTGATTGTTCTGAGAGGACCTAGGATCCAGTGTCCGTTCTGGGGGGAAGAAAAGCGAAGGGTGGCCCTTGGTGATGCCCTGGCCCGTCCATCATAGGTGGACATTTCAGGCTGGAAATGCCTCTTCTTGTGGGAGGGCCCGGTGCCCCCACCAGCACCGCACAGGGCTGAGAGGAGTCCGGTCCGCACAGGCCTCCCTGTGGGAGGGAGGCAGAGCTGCGCTGCCTGGAGGTCAACTCCTGGCCAACGTCCCTTCACTGCAGCTGGCGGCTGGGGAGTCCCCAGGAGGAAGCCCCAGCCCCCAACTCCTGCCCAGGCCTGTGCCTGTGGTGGGGCCTGCATTCCTGTCTTCCCGTGGACCCCTTGGCTCCCTGGGTCCACAGTGGGGGCTCAGTGGGTGCACTCCCAGGGCCAGCACCCAGGGGGTTTTCTCTGGGACCTGTCTGCAGAGAGGTTCATGGTAGTCCCTGTTGAGGGGCATGTGCACCCTCCAGCATGTGGGGATGGGCGTGGGGCAAGGGTGCTGGAGACCCTCTGTGACTAGCAGCCTGTCTGCCTGCTGGGCCCCAAGGTCTACCTGGAACCTCTAGTCACTTTTTTTTTTTTTTTAATATTTTTGTTGATTTCAGAGAGGAAGGGAGAGGGAAAGAGAGAGAAACATCAATGATGAGAGAATCATTGATTGGCTGCCTCCTGCGCGCCTCCACTGGGGATCAGCCTGCAACCCAGGCCTGTGCCCTTGGCCGGAATCAACCGGGGTCCCTTCAGGATGCAGGCCGGCACTCTACTCACTGAGCCAAACCGGCCCGGGCCCGCTAGTCACTTTTTAAAAAATACATTTTAGCCGAAACCGGTTTGGCTCAGTGGATAGAGCGTCGGCCTGCGGACTGAAAGGTCCCGGGTTCGATTCCGGTTAAGGGCATGTACCTGGGTTGCGGGCACTTCCCCAGTGGGGGGTGTGCAGGAGGCAGCTGGTCGATGTTTCTCTCTCATCGATGTTTCTGACTCTCTCTCTCTCTCCCTTCCTCTCTGTAAAAAATCAATAAAATATATAAAAAAAAATAAAATAAAAAATACATTTTAATTTTTTTTATGTTCACCGTCACTTGATTTTTTTAAAAATATATTTTATTGATTTTTTTCACAGAGAGGAAGGGAGAGGAGTAGAGACTTAAAAACATCGCTGAGAGAGAAACATCGATCAGCTGCCTCCTGCACACCCCCGACTGGGGATGTGCCCTCAGCCAAGGTACATGCCCTTGACGGGAATCGAACCTGGGACCCTTCAGTCCGCAGGCCGAGGCTCTATCCACTGAGCCAAACCGGTCAGGGCTGGGTTTTTTAAGAAGAGTCCAGTGGTAAGGGTGTGGGTCAGTTGTAGGAAGGACGAATATAGAACCTAAACGCTTGACTGGAGCCGTGCTGTGTAGTGACCTCCTGGGTCAGCTTCTCCATCGCCCCCTCTGACACCAGCACTTCCCACGCGTGTCCTGTGCAGCCGCCAGCGCCGACCAGCCCTCAACCCCGGGAGCGGGGCCCACTGCCAGCCCGCGCCCCGCTCCCCGCGCCGGGCCAGGACTCGCACGAGTAACAGCGCGCCAGGGCCGAGAGACGCCGTGGGTTCCAGGCGCGGTCGCCGGGCATTGGGGCGCATGTCCGCTGAGCCCGGAGACGCGGGTTTGACCGTGACCGGGGCCACAGGGAGACCGTGGACAACGGGCATCGCGAGGCAGCGCCGGGCCCCGACTCTAGCCCCGCCCCACGCTCCAAGCTCTCGCGAGCTTTGAACTCCCGTGGCGCCGCAGGGGCCGTCGGGAGCGGCGGCCGCGCTGCAGAGGCCAAGATGGCGGCGGCGGCGGCGGCTTCGCTGCGCGGGGCGGTGCTGGGCCCACGGGGCGCGGGGCTGCCCGGCGCGCGGGCCCGGGGGCTGCTGTGCGGGGCGCGGCCCGGGCAGCTCCCGCTGCGGACGCCTCAGGTAAGCGCTGGCCCGGCCCTGGCCGCCGCGCGGCCCCACTGCCCTGAAGGTCACGGCGGGGAGGCTCCGGGCGCGGGCCAGACGGCAGGGAGCGTCCCCGGCCCCCCGGCGCCGTGCCGGGCCGCCGCTGCCTGCTGACCTCGGTGCCTCCTGGGACCGGGCCGGGCGCCCACTCCTCCCAACCGCCGCGGCGCCGCGTGCCGAGCGTGGGGGCGGCGGGGCGGGCTCGCTGCCGGGGCGGCGCGGAGGGCTCTCCCTGGGGGTGCGCCCAGGCCCGCGCGGGCTCGCGCCGTCCGCTCGGGGCCCGCGTCCTGAAGTGACCTCAGCCTGACCTCGGCCGCCGCTGTGACCTTGGCCTGCCCCTGCACCCCGAGCACTTGGGCGTGATCCCCGGCCCACACCCCGTCCCCGGCGGACTCACGGTCGAGGGGTCAGCGGCGCGGAGGGGAGGGGGGGCGGCAGCGGCGCGGTGTGGTCTGCAGGGCTGGGTGATGAATGGGATGGGCGGCGGCCTGGCAGGCGCTGAGCGCGGCTCTTGCAGGCAGTGTCCCTGTCGTCCAAGTCTGGCCCGTCCCGGGGCCGAAAAGTGATGCTGTCCGCGCTGGGCATGCTGGCGGCAGGGGGTGCGGGGCTGGCCGTGGCTCTGCACACGGCGGTGAGTGCCAGCGACCTGGAGCTGCACCCCCCCAGCTACCCGTGGTCTCACCGCGGCCTCCTCTCCTCCCTGGACCACACCAGGTGTGCGGCCGGCTGGCGGGGGGTGTCTGGGTGGGGTGGGCCCCGGGCACCACTGACCCTTTCCCTCTCTCTAGCATCCGGAGGGGCTTCCAGGTGTACAAGCAGGTGTGCTCCTCCTGCCACAGCATGGACTACGTGGCTTACCGCCACCTGGTGGGCGTGTGCTACACTGAGGACGAAGCTAAAGCCCTGGCCGAAGAGGTGGGGTGCCTGGGGACGGTGCCAACGACCCAGGGATTGGGGCTCCCTCTGTGGAGGGCAGAGCAGGGGGGTGATGGTGCTGTCGTGGCAGGTGGAGATTCAGGACGGCCCCAATGATGATGGGGAGATGTTCATGCGACCCGGAAAGCTGTCTGACTACTTCCCCAAACCGTACCCCAACCCTGAGGCTGCCAGAGCAGCCAACAATGGAGCCGTGCCCCCTGACCTCAGCTACATCGTGCGAGCTAGGTACACAGGCTTCGCGCAGGGCTGGCGGGAGGGGAGGCAGGTCCGACTCCTGCCAGAGGCTGAGGAGGCATGGATTTGGTCCTAGGCACGGTGGCGAAGACTACGTCTTCTCCCTGCTCACGGGCTACTGTGAGCCGCCCACCGGGGTGTCGCTACGAGAAGGCCTGTACTTCAACCCCTACTTCCCTGGCCAGTCCATTGGCATGGCTCCTCCCATCTACGACGAGGTCTTGGAGTTTGACGATGGTGAGGTCCCTACTTTCCCCACTGGGTTCTCCTTGGTTGGGGCACTGTCTGTGTGTGCTTGTGGGCAGCCTCACTGCCCTGACCAGCTCAGGCCATTGTGTCCCGAGGGGTCCCATCCCTTTTGAAGCCTTGGGCGGGGACCCATCTGCCATGGAAGGGGTGCTCTGGGGGTATCCTAGGTTGGGCAGGGGCCCCAAGGGTAGCCCTCACCACCTGTTCTTGGTCCAGGCACCCCAGCTACCATGTCCCAGGTAGCCAAGGATGTGTGCACCTTCCTGCGCTGGGCATCCGAGCCAGAGCATGACCATCGGAAACGCATGGGGCTCAAGGTGAAAGGATCGGGCAAGGGGGCACAGTGGGCATGGCAGAGGGAGGCTGGGAGCTGGGCAGGGCTCCTTTCTGCCTCCCTTCTCTGAGCCTGTCTCATCCCCAGATGTTGATGATGATGGGCTTGCTGTTGCCCCTGGTCTACGCCATGAAGCGGCATAAGTGGTCAGTACTGAAGAGCCGGAAGCTGGCATATCGTCCACCCAAGTGACCCTGCCGAAGGTCTGCTTGCCATCCTGTTTGAACGGGCCTTCAAGCCAGGAAGCCACCCTGGGTCTCTTTAGACCCCAGCTGGCCCTCTTGGCCAAGCCCCCCTTCTCTGGGACAAAAGGGGAGGGGGCAGGAGACCGGGCTGGAGCTCCAGATCCTTCAGCCTCTATCATGGAAATAAATTAAGTTTCTCAGTGGATACATTTGGGCTGTTGTGTGATGAGAGTGTAGTTTGCAGGGGACTGAGAGTAAGACCTTTGCCCTCGGAGCTTGCAGGACTGTCTCATGCTGGGTGGCACTGACTGCTGGCTGGGAGTCCCATCAGGTCTGGATGTGAGACAGGAAGCAGAGACCTGTTAGGGATGGCAGCTCGTTGGGGTAGGGAGAGAGGTGAAAAGGGCCTGGCTGGACATGGCCCAGGGATCTGCCAGAGAAACCAGCCAAGTGTCAGTGTTGAACCCCTTGGCCTTCGTTCTGAGGGCAGCAGGAAGGGAGCCCTTGGCCGCATTCCAGAGGGAGGGGCCTGGCCTGCAGGAGGAGCTGAGGGAGCTGTTGGGCTGGGCATGGCTGGGAGGGAGAAACTCTCACCTCTGCTCAGGAAGCAGATAAGCAGGGAGAGCCAGCCCAGAATGTGCTCCTGGTCTCTGGCTGCACCGCTAGAGGGGTCCTCTGAGAAAGGGCCCTGCTGGAGGGGAGCGGGAAGTGCAGTGCTCCCAGCAATCCACAGGCAGCTGTGGCGGGTCCAGGCCAGACAGCCGGGCAGAGCTGGGAGCAACAGCAGCCGGCTGGGGAGGGGGACCGCAGTGGGTCTGTCAGTGGTAGGAGGGCCACGGACATATTGCCTTAGCAGTAGCACAGGGCCCTGGCCCAGGGCTCCTGAGTTTTTCTTGTCCCCAGAAGGGAATAAGGCATCCTGGCTGGAGCAGCCCTAAGGAGTGGGGGCCAATTAGGAGAGCAGAGCGCTGAGTGCGAGAAAGGAAAAGTGCATGCCTGAAGGGCTCTAGGTGGAGGAGGGGAAGCATGGTGGCTGGGAGTGGGGCTCACAGAGGGCCCTAGCCCACTGGTCAGCAGTTGGGGTGGGGGGTGAGGGCTCTGTAAGCCTCTCAGTGTGTGAGAAGGTCTCAGCACCATGCCTATAGGCCTCTTGGGACTTGGGGTCCAAGTAAGCTCTTGAGGAGCTACCTGGATCCGGCTGGGCAGCCCAGCTGAGAGCCAGACTCTGCCCTCTCTGCCAGGTGTCCTGGGTGGCACTGCCCTGCTCTCCATCCTCCCAGCTGCCCAGTCCGCACAAAGTGGGGGCACTCAGCTGGCTCAGAAGAATCTTTAATGACTTTGGCTCATGGCCCCTCCCCCCATCTCTAGATCTGTCCCCAGGGAGCTGTCAGTGGAGGTCCCCTGAGAGGTTCAGAAGGGCATCCAGGGACCTCGGACCTGGAAGGGAAGGGCCGTCCTCTCTCCTTGTGACCTGGGGGTAGGGAGAAGAGGAGTCATTTTGCTGTTCTGCTGTCCTCCCGATCCCACCCCCTTCCCTGCCTCCGGTACCATTGGTGACTGCTGGGTAGAGGCTGCAGGAAGGGGGTCCCAAGCGCAGGGTCTCTGGGTGCTACACATCTCACAGCCAGGCCGACTCGGGGCATTGATGAAGGTGCAGGAAGGGCAGGGCCAGCCGGGCTGCGGAGGAGGAACAGTAGCTACTGACCCTTCCGATGCCCACAGCTGCCCAGGCCCACCTTACCTGGCTCCTGCCTACCTGAAGGGGGCTGGGGAGGCTGGAGCTTGCTGGCTGAGGAGCTTGGGGCAGCCCCAATGTCTGAGAAAATAGGCGGCCTAGTTCCCCATCCATCTTCTGGGGGCACTGGCGGCTGCGTCCTATGGTAGAGGGGGTGGGGCTCAGGGCCTTGTCAGGTGTACCCCACCTTCCTCACCCAACACAATCAAGGACTGACCTGGGGCTTCTCGCGGGGCTGAGAGCAAGTAGAGGAAAGCAGGGTCCCTGTCCTGCCAGACCCCGTAGGAGGCGAGGCTGCGCTCGGGCGCACACAGGCACTTGCCAATGACCCAGCGCTGCACAGCTGGTGGGAAGCCAAACTCCGAGAAGACCTGGAGCCAGAGCATCAGGGCCAGGCAGTCACCCAGGGTCCCTGCCTCCAGCGGGGCTCCCCAGACCCCGTGCTCACCTGCTCCTGGAGGGCCGAGATGGTGCAGTGGGGGTGGACCTGCAGTGAGACGTGGGCAGACGACGAAGCATCTTCCACGGTGACCTGTAGCCTGAGCCAGAATTTCGGTTCAGAGAATGATGGGGTGCCTAGAGGATTGGGACGGGGGGGGGGGGGGTGAGGACGAAGTCCCAGGTCTCACCTGATGGGGCCAGGAGGGAAGCAGCTCTCCTGGAGCTGGACACTGAGGGCCACATGATGCTGGGCCAGGAGGGCTGCAGCTTGGGCTGCCCCCTTCTCATCGCCATCCTCAATGGCCTGGGCCAGGCGCCCTGCCAGCTCTTCTACAAGGAGAGAGTGCACCATCACAGCTGGGCATGGCTGCTTGCCCCACCCACTTTGGCAACCTGCCTTTACCTTTCTCCATCAAGTCTCCAGAACTCGGACCATCCATCTTGGGGGCCTTGAGTGTGTGCACTTCAGGGGGACTGGGTGGGGAAACAGGGCACGTCTCTGGGCCCAGGGCTGGAGGCAGGGTGTCACTGCCTAGGAGGGAAGACGTGGGGTGGGCAGGTGGTCTCCCAAGATCAGCCTCCCCGCTGAGTACTCACCTCACCTGGGCCTCTGCTCTCTGACCTCAGGTGTCCAAGACCCTTGCCTCCTGCCTCCTCCCTCCTCCCCTCAGCTCATGCCAGGGCTCTGCCTTGGCCACACTTTCAGTCCGGCCGTCCCTCAAGCCTTGGCCTTTCCAAGGGTCCCTGCTGAGTCCTTTCAGAGCTGGAGCTGCACGTGTGCTCTGGAGCCTTCTGGACCCTCTGCCATCTGGTCCCACCTGTGTCCCTCTGCCACGGAGGCCAGACTTCTCCTGGCCGCCACAGGCCCTCTCCACCAGCCGGGGATATTCCCTTGACCTCACAGGAGAACCAAAGCAGGTGCGTCGGAGCCCTGCAGTCAGCATGGCCTCCTCTTGGTGCCCTCAGGGGCCTCCATCCCCTCTCCTTCCTCTACCATCAGCACACCTCAGACTCTTCCATCCCAGACAAGCCCTCTCAGGCCACTGTCTGCCCTGGGTGTCCTTACAGAGCTGGCTACTGTCTCTCCCCTTCCCTCCGCTTAAGGCCCAGCCCACCTGAGCTGAGGCAGCTCAGCCCCTCAGAATTCTGACCTGTCTGCCCACTGAGACAAGCAGGGCTCCCAGGCACCCAGCACCAGCTGGCCCTGTCTCAATGCATGCTCTTGCCTCAGGGCCTGTGTACCCATTGCTCTCTGGCCACATGGATCACACCTCAATCTTCAACTTCACTCGGTGTCGCCTAAGGAGACCTTCACTGCCTCCCTCCCACTCCCATCTCTCCCACCATCTGGCAGAATTTTATTTACTCTCTGTGTCTGCCTCCCCTCTAGAACCAAAAGCTCCGAGAGAGCAGACTTGGAAGTTTTATTCGTGCTCAGTCTCCAAGGCCTCAGGGAGTGCTGGGTCCGGAACGGGACCAGGGATACACCTGGCGACGGAGTGAATGGAAGAGCTACTCCCTCTACAAATGCTATGCTGTCTGGGCTACGGCACATCACCTGGTGTGGTTTTCCTCCTGCTCCTCTGGCAGCTCTTCTGATGCACCTGTGGGCTCTTTGCTCCTGCTGACCCCGGGTAACCCTTCCCACCTCTCCAGAGGCCCCGCTCCAGCCCAGACTCCCCACTCCCACTCCTGTCCATGCTCTTCCAAACAGGACTCCTCTCTGGGAGCCCAAGGGCATTTGGTTCCCCGTCTTTCTGTCCCAACCACTAACTCTCCTAGTTAAACACCCACAAAACCCAGCCGACTTCATCTCCTAAGCATCTCTGCAAACATCCTTCTCTCCAGCCCTATCTGCACCCGCCCACGAGTGCAGGTCGCAGCCAACCTGGAGGAGCGCAGTCTGAGCCTGTCCCTCTCCCACTGAATACTTTCCCGCGGCTCTTGAGAGTGTCTTCGCCCCAGGCCCTGGGCCTGCTGGCGCTGCCCCTCCACACCAGTCGGGTCCTCCAGGCCCCAGCTCTGGGCCCGTTCCTTTCCCCGCTTTCTCCTGGGGGCCTCCCCAGGCGGCCAGCAGTGGGCCCAGCTTTACCCACTACCTACCCCATCCTGGCCTGAGGGCCAGGGAGACGCCCGCCCTCCCAGCACAGTCCCTGGCCAACCGAATGAACCTTTGCCCCACGGCACTGACCATTGTGTCCCTCCGCCGTGGCACCTCGAACCAGGGCTGCCCACCGCTGGGCTTCCTGGGGGTTGAGGAAGCGCAGGCTTAGGGCCCCAGGCCCTCCTGGCGGAGGCTGCAACTCGTGCTGGCTGGGGCCTCGGACGGTGTAGGAGACGGACTCCAAAGGCCACTCCAAACCGACCTGAGGGTGGGAGAGGCAGAGCTCAGGCCTCCCGCAAGCACAGACGTGGGACCGAAGGCACGAGGTACAGGCCTGGCCACTGCGCTGTCCCACGCGCCTTACGGCTTCTCTTAGGAAACGCACCGGAGTCCTATCCAGGTGAGGGCACCATTCCCCCCGTTCGCAGGGGAGGAAACGGAGCCGGGAAAGTGTCCTGCTACGGGGACTCCACGGCAAGCGGAGGGGCTGCAGCCCCCACTCACCGCCCCGGGCCCCGCGCCCAGCAGCTCCAGCCGGAAGCGCCCGGGCCGCTCGGGGTCCGCGCTCAGCTGCAGCCTCCGTAGCTGCGCCTCAGCGTCCGGTCCGGCGGCCAGCGGCCTCACGGCGGCGTGCACAGTCAGCAGCACCGTGGACGAGCCCGGGTCCGAGGCCGCCGCTCCGCCCGCCGGCGGCACCATCTCGGGTCCAGCCGTGTCTCAGCCGTCCGACTTCGCTTCCGTGGGCTGGGACCGCCGGGCGCTTGTGCCGGCCGGAAACCGAGGCTGCGAGTCTGGGGTTCCGGGATCGGCCAGCGGGTCGAAGGCCGGGGTGTAAGGAGGGAAGGGGGAGATCGGACCCTCCGGCTTTGCCCAGGATGTACTCGGTCCAAGGCTCTCGGACACGGGCGGTCGAGGCTGGGCCTGGAGGCTTGTACGTCGGGGTAAAGTGTCAGGGACGGATGTGCCGGCCACGACTAGACGGCAGGCGTGGTCCCGTCGCCTTAAAGGCTGGGTCGGGCGGGAGAGCTACAGCCCAGCTGCCCATGTCTACCCGGGCGAGAGCTGGACGCCACTCCTAGGCCCCTTCCGGTGGTCGCCGCGCCCCGCAGCCCGGCCACGCCCACACCGCGCAGATCAGCAGCCTCTCCTGGGAACCTGGCGGCCACCGGGGGCGGGGCAGGCAGGGAGCCGTAACCAATAGGCTCTAGGAAGGAAGACGGGTTCGGGCGGCGAGAAGAGTGACGGACAGGTGCTGCAGCCAGTAGATGTAAAAGACGGGACTGAGCGGCGGGTAACGTTCCCAATGGCTCTCGGAGCTACCGATCGCAGCGGCTGGAGCCGGCCATTCAGAGGCGTGGGGCCGGGCCTTGCGGGTGCTTGTTGTTGTCCGGCCCGGGGAGGCAGAGGTCGGTCGGTCGCTAGCTCGTTAGCTGGGGCGATCTGTGGCGGTCGGCGGGCAGGACCATCGCGATAGTCGGGCGTCGTGCAGGGGCGAGGTTATGTCGCGGTGGCAGCCCGGATCGGCCGGCAGGGCCGGGAGTAACGGGATGTCGCCGCAGAGCTTCCTCCGGATACAGTGCGGCCCGAGCGGAGGCCGCGGCGCCGCCCTCCGATCCTGAGGATCCCGCGCTGCCCGGAGCCCGCACCGCCTTCTCATTCGCATCGACACCAACCGACCTGACCCGGCCTGGCTCTGCCCGGCCAGATAGAGCGTAGAGCAGCAGGCAAGTAGGTGTCCGCCCTGTGCTCGGCGTCGTATAGGGGCCTCCAGAACTACAGACCCCAGCAGGCCTCCCGCCTGCCCTTGCGCATGTCTGGGGTGCACGGCCTTCTGGGATTTGTAGTTCGCCGCGGCTAGGCTGGGGGTTTCACTAGGCCCGGCTGGGAGGCGGGCGCTACGGGGCGGACTCTGGAGCGCGCGAGCGGCCCGCGTACGTGCTGTTCCGGGGCCGTGAGCCCTCCCTCCGTTCCCGAAGAAGCTAGGCACACTTTGGAGAACGGAGGAGGCTACAGGTTTCCTCTTGCCCTCGCTATAAAGCCGCCCGCAGAACAGGAAAGAGCGCGTAGTCCAAGTGACCTCAAGCCCGAGCCGGGCCCCAGGTGTCCGGGTTCCAAACCGGGATGGGGAGTGTTAAGGAAGAGACGAACCCAGCAGTCTTGGGGTGAGGAGGATCTCTGTGGGCCCCCAGCCCGACCCAGGACTCCAAAGAGGTGCAGGGGGTGTGGCTGCGCTGGGGCTGGACTTGCCATCTCAGGTAACAGGATCGCATCGCCTCGGGCCGGTGCTGGGCCTGGGAGCCGGCTGTGGGCGGGGCCGAGCTTGTTTACTGGGGCGTCATTTACCCGAGAGAAGGCCGAAGGGGGAGGGCCTGGGGCCGGGTACCCATGGACTGGCCTCCTGTCCTCAGGGCAGCACTAGCCCCTCCGCGCACAGGACGCCCTCCCCAAGGACATGAAGCTGTTGGAGAACTCGAGCTTCGAGGCCATCAACTCACAGCTGACTGTGGAGACTGGAGATGCCCACATCATTGGCAGGTGAGGGTGGGGCTCGAGGAGCTGGGGTCTCAGAGCTCCCTCTGCCCTGGCCCTGAGGGGAAGCTGGGGGTGGCATGCCACGGTCCCACCTGTCTCCGCCCCGCAGGATCGAGAGCTACTCCTGTAAGATGGCGGGAGATGACAAGCACATGTTCAAGCAGTTCTGCCAGGAAGGCCAGCCACACGTGCTGGAGGCCCTGTCCCCACCCCAGACCTCGGGCCTCAGCCCCAGCAGGTGAGCCTGGGCAGGGCCTGCCCACGGGGGCTGTCGGGCGCAGGGTAGTGCTGGGCTGACGCTTCTCTGTGCAGACTGAGCAAGAGCCAAGGCGGCGAGGATGAGGGCCCCCTGAGCGACACGTGCAGCCGCAAGACGCTCTTCTACCTGATCGCCACGCTCAACGAGTCCTTCCGCCCCGACTACGACTTCAGCACGGCCCGGAGCCACGAGTTCAGCCGGGAGCCCAGTCTCAGCTGGGTGAGGGCTCCCCCACCCACAGCTATTCACACTGTCCTCCCCATTTTTACTGGCCCCTAACCCAGTCCATGCCTGCTGTCCTGGCACCGAGTCAGCCGAGCCGTGCCCATTCTAGGTGGTGAATGCGGTCAACTGCAGCCTGTTCTCGGCCGTGCGGGAGGACTTCAAGGCCCTGAAGCCACAGCTGTGGAACGCAGTGGACGAGGAGATCTGCCTGGCCGAGTGTGACATCTACAGGTGGGCTGGCGCCCCTGCAGGTGGGCGCTGGGTGTGCCTGGCACCTGGGCCCTCACACCCGTCTCACTCCACACTATCCAGCTACAACCCGGACTTGGACTCGGACCCCTTTGGGGAAGATGGCAGCCTCTGGTCCTTTAACTACTTCTTCTACAACAAGCGGCTTAAGCGGATTGTTTTCTTCAGCTGTCGCTCCATCAGGTTGGCGTCTCCCTTCCCCCAGCTTCCTGTTAGGCCCACCCCACTCCTGACTCTGTCCCCTCTGGGGCAGCAGCAGGCCAGGGTGGGCAGTTCTAAGACTGCTTCCTCCCCTCCCCCAGTGGGTCCACGTACACCCCCTCGGAGGCAGGCAATGAGCTGGACATGGAGCTGGGGGAGGAGGAGGAGGAGCTCAGAGATGGAGGCAATGAGGGCGGATCCGAGGAGACCAGCCCCATGGAGGACAGGTGTGTGATGGTGGCGGCAGACGGGCTCCCTGGAGCGTGGGGTGGGCAGGGTGGGGTGGGGCCCTCTGCCTGGTCTCCTGGGTGTTAGCTCCTCAAGGCTCCTGTGTGCTGCCGCCCGCTGCCCAGAGTCCCGGTGATCTGTATGTGAGGAGAACAGAGGCCCAGCTTCATCCAGCGTCAACCAGTGCCTGGACTTGCTCACCTGAGGGGCCCCAGGGCCTCCCCAGCTGCTGGCCAGACCCTGGCACGGCTCCAGCTCCAGCTGCCCACCTAGCCCTTTGGTTCCAGCCTATGGACGGCCACTCACCCCCACAGGCTCTGCTGCCCACATTGTGGCTGGACTGGACAGACAGCACGGGGCCTGGTGGGCACAGCCGCTGCCCTGCCCAAACGAACTGACTGAGGCAGGACCGCTGGACCACAGAGTTTATTTTTGTATTTTGTACCCTGGGCCCGCACACTCCAGCCCGCAGGGCCTGAGACCCAGCAAGCAGGCCTGACAGTCGTCCTCCCTGCCTTGGGCCGCTCTCGGCGCCCACCTGTACCCCCACCTCGCCCACTGGGCAGCGTGCACTGAGTGTCACTTTGCTGCAGCTTGTTTGTTTCCAATAAAAGTTTATGTGACTTATTGTGGACCTGGGCTCTGCGTGGCGTGGGGGCGGGGCCTGCGTGGGGGCGGGGCCACGTCCCCTGGTATCCTAGCAACGGGCAGTAGGGGCTGTTAAGCCGCCAAAATGGAGACGGATGTGTCCGAGGTCGGCAACGCCTTTTCAGTAGAAGACATGACTCTGGACCCAGACCTGAATGACCCTGACAACTATGGCGTCCCAGACCCCGGGCTGCTCGAAGAACGTGGTGAGCCGGCCTGGCCCTCACCCAGGCGCCATGTCAGCCGGATCCCAAAGCGCCTCGGGCAGCCCCGCACCCACCGGGCCCTCCGGGCTGGGGCCCGGGCCGCACGTGGCGGTGACTGACGGCGCTGCCCCCGCGGCCCGCAGAGCTGTCGTTCACGAAGCTGGTCCCGAAGCTTTTCCTGAGGAGCTCCTGGCGGAGAGGCACGGCCCCCAGCGCCCGCGCCCGCGCCCGCCTGCTGTGGCTGCTGCTGCGGAGAAGCCTCCGAAACGTCGTGGAAAAGGTGCGCCTGGCCCACGGCACCTGCCCGGAGGCTTCGCTCCTGGCCTGGCGGCTCCCCTCGGGGTCCCTAGCAGGAGCCAGCCAGCCTCTGGGCTCCGGAGGCGGGGCGCCTTCTCTCCCCGCTCCCCCCCGTGGACTGACCGCCTGCCCACCCGGCCTGCCCGCAGGAGAAGCGGTCCGAGCTGCGCGTGGCTCGCCTGACGCACGGACTGGAGCCGCTGCGCCGCCTGGAGGTGGCGGCCGGGCTGCGCTCGGTGGCGCAGGACCCCGCGGGGAGACGCTTTGTGGTGCTGGACGGGGCGGGCTGCCTGCACCTGCACCGAGAGGACGGCTGGGCTCTCGGGACGCTGCCGGCCCCCGTGGCACTCACGGGGCTGGTGGCTGTGCGGGGCCCGCTGGGCTCCATGAGCCGCTTCGTGGGCTGGGGCCCCGCAGGGCTGGCCATCCTAAAGCCAGACCTCAGCCTGCTGTGGCTGAGTGAGCCGAGAGCGGGTCGGCCGCCCCGCCGCGAGCCCATCTGCTGCCTGCCGGTGCCGGACCTGCGCCTGCTGCTGGTAGCGGAGGCGGGCGGAGGCCTGGCGCTCTGGAAGTTCCGTTTAGAGGGTCGCTGCCTGTTGCCTTGCGGGCCCTCGCTGCAGCCCCAGTTAAGCTGCGCTGGTGCCCTCACGCGCCTGGCTCTGGGGCCCCTGACTCCCAACTACATCCCTCGCTGCTTCGCGGCCTATGGCTCGGCTGTGCTCACCTTCGATCTGCGCACCTGGACTGTCACAGACGTGCGCCAGGATCTCCACAAAACGTGAGGGGGCCCAGGGAGTCGCGGGAGGGAAAGCCAGCTGGGCAGGGTGCAGAGGCTCCCGGGAGGCCATGCTGAGTCCGCGGGGCCTTCCCCCAGCACCATCTCTGACCTGGCGTACTGCGGGGAGATGGAGGCCATGGTGACAGCTTCCCGAGACAGCACAGTGAAGGTGTGGGGGGCCGACTGGCAGATCCGGATGGTGTTCGTGGGCCACACAGGTACACCCCGCCCCCGTGGCTCTCGAGGCCCTGCTCGCCCCACCCAGCCGAGCGCTGCGCCGTCAGGAATCTCTGCCATCTCTGGCCAAGCTTCTCTCTCTATCGTCACCCGAGCTGGTCAGTTTCCCCTCTCTCAGTCCCTGGTGCACCCCAGTGACACGCGCCCTCCTGCAGGCCCGGTGACAGCTATGGCCGTGCTCCCCAACACGACCCTGGTGCTGTCCGCCTCTGGGGATGGGACGCTCCGCACGTGGGACCTGCAGGCGGTGGCTCAGGTGGGCGAAGTGATGCTGAGCTACTGGGGCCAGAGCACGCGGTCAGAGAGCGTGAACCAGCTGCTGGCGCCCGCCAGCCCCGGCTGGCCGGTGCTCTCCGTGCGCGCGGGCAGCGTGGAGCTGTGGTGCCTGCGCGAGCTATACTCACCGTTGGCGCAGCTCTCCGCACCCATCCTGCACCTGCAGGTGGCGCCCGAGCTGCCCCTGTCCCCATACCTGCCCGCTCGCCTCGTGTGCGCCTGCACCGATGGCTCCGTCTACCTGGTGAACCCCGAGACGGGGCGCACAGTGAGCGCGCTGCTGCTCGGGCCTGAGGACTGCGCCGCCGCCGTGGCCTACTGCCTGCCGCGCGAGGTGCTGTGGCTGCTGACGCGCGCCGGGCACCTGGTGCGGGCCAACGCGGCGTGCAGCCCCATGCGCCTGCTGCTCCGCAAGAGCCCGCTGCCGCGCCCGGCGCCCCGGCCCTGCTGCCTGCACCTCTACAGCCACCTCACTGACCCAAGGAGCGCGTTCTCCAGCTGGGAGACGGTGCGCCAGCACAAAGGTGAGGTGGGCCACAGCGACATCCGAACCTGGAAGGAGAAGAACAGGTAGGTGGCCCGGCCGTCTGGCTCAGCGGTTGAGCGTCGACCCAGGAACCAAGAGGTTGTAGGTTCCATTCCCAGTCAGGGCACATGCCGGGGCTGCAGGCTGGATCCCCTGTGGGGGGCGTGCAGGAGGCAGCCGATCCATGATTCTCTCTCATTGATGTTTCTCTCTCTTCCCTCTCTCCCTTCCTCTCTCTCTAAAAAACCAATAAAAACATTTTTTAAAAATGATGTACATGAAAAGAAAAGAACAGGTAGGTGTCAGAGCCAGTGAGGGCCGGGCGGGCCTGTGGGGCCCGTGCCAACAGGCTGGTGTCGCCTGCAGGTACCTGCCCCTGGTGGGGCACACGGACGGCACCTTGTCAGTGCTCAGCTGGCACACACTGGAGCCCGTCTTCCACACAGAGGCGCACAGCCCGGGTCCGGTCACTGCCATCGCATCGACCTGGAACAGCGTCGTGTCCTCCGGTCAGTACCCCCTCCCGCTGCCCCAGAGCCGGGAACCCCTTCCCTGCACAAAGGCCTAGCGCTGGCTCTGCCCCACCTGGTAGGCGGGGACTTGACAGTGAAGATGTGGCGTATGTTCCCCTACTCGGAAGAGAGCCTGAGCCCACTACGCACCTTCTCCTGCTGCCACCCCGCCCTGGCGCTGTGCGCGCTCCGGAAGAACATTATGGTGGCCTTCGAGGATCCCGACAGCGCCACCTACGGGCTGGTGCAGTTTGGCCTGCGCAGCAGCCAGCGCTATGACCACCGGCCCCAGGACGACCACTTGGACCACATCACTGGTGAGGGGGCAGGGCCGAGGGGTGGGGCCAGGTGGTGGTTCTTTTCATATAAATATATACACACACACACACACACTAATAAAAGACAAACATGCAAATTGACTGTACCTTCGCTACGCCTTAAGCCATGCCCATCAGCCAATCAGAGCAACTATATGCAAATTAACCCAACCAAGATGGTGGCCGGCAGCCACGGAGCTGGAGCAAGCAGGAGGCTTGCCCCAGTGATGGAGGATGCCAAGCTTCCCGCCTGCCGCAACCAGCTCTGAGCTCCCCTCAAGGCTACAAAGTTTCAATTATAGAAGATAAATAAACCCCAGATACCTGCTTTCAGCCGGCTGTGGCCACGGAGCCGGAGTGAGCAGTAGGCTTGGGTTGCCCCTGGCGATGGAGGAAGCCAAGCTTTCCGCCCACTCTGGCCGGCTCTGAGCTCCACTCAAGGCTACAAAGTTTTAATTATAGAAGGTAAATAAATCCCAGAATAAAAAATAAAGAAAAAAAGAGGCTGGGAGCTTCCGTCGTCAGGGGGTTTGGCCGGCCTGAAAACGGCCCTCAGCCCCTCACCCAGACTGGCCAGGCACCCCAGTGGGGATCCCCACCCTGGAGGGGGTGTGACCAGCCTGCAAACACCCATCAGCCCCTCACCCAGGCTGGCCAGCCACCCCAGTGGGACCCCCACCCTGATCTCGGACACCCTTCAGGGCAAACCAGCTGGCCCCCACCCATGCACCAGGCCTCTATCCTATAAAAAGGGTAATATGCAAATTGACCTTAACAGCAGAACGACTGGGAATGACTGGTCACTATGACACACACTGACCACCAGGGGGCAGATGCTCAATGCAGGAGCTGTCCCCTGGTGGTTAGTGTGCTCCCACAGGGGGAGCTCTGCTCAGCCACAAGCTAGGCTGATGGCTGCCAGCACAGCGGTGGTGGCGGTAGCCTCTCCCGCCTCCTCAGCAGCATTAAGGATGCAGCTTAGGTCTGCTCCCTGCTGGCAAGTGGGCATCCCCCGAGGGCTGCCAGGCTGCCAGAGGGACATCTGACTGCTAGCTTGGGCCCGATCCCCCCAGGGAGCGGGCCTAAGCCAGCAGGTGGATATCCTCCGAGAGGTCCCAGACTGCAAGAGGGCATAGGCTGGGCTGAGGGACCCCCCCGGAGTGCACAAATTTTTGTGCACCGGGCCTCTAGTGTATGTATATGTGTGTGTGTGTGTGTGTGTGTGTGTGTGTGTGTGTATTATTGATTTCACAAGAGGAAGGGAGAGGGAGAGAGAGATAGGAGCATATTAATGATGAGAGAGAATCATTGATCGGCTGCCTCCTGCACTCCCCACTGGGGATGGAGCCCGCAACCTGGGCATGTGCCCTTGACCCGAATCAAACCCAGGACCCTTCAGTCTGCAGGCCTAGGCTCTATCCACTGAGCAAAACTGGCCAGGGCTGGCCCTGATTCTTGACTCCGAGCCTCGCCCCCAGGCCTGTGCTGCTGCCCCACACTCAAGCTGTACGCCTCCTCCAGCCTGGACTGCACCATGCGGATCTGGACCACAGAGAACCGCCTCCTGCGGTGGGCTGGGCCCTGATGCGGGAGGGAGGGAGGGCGGGAATGGCCGGCTGGGAGCCTGGGGGCAGCCAGCTGGGCGCCCCTCCCTCGCCCCCAGCAGAGTCTAGCGGCTGAACAGGGGAGAGAGCCTCTCACCCTCCTGCTCCCTGTGCTTCCTGCTCTTTGGAGCAAGGCTGGCCTCATGCCCTGGACCCCCTGCAGACTCCTGCAGCTGAATGGAGCGCCTCAGGCTCTGACCTTCTCCAGCAACAATGGGGACCTGGTGCTAGCCCTGGGCTCCCGCCTCTGCCTGGTATCCCACAGGCTCTACCTGCCCACAACCTACCTGGTTAAGGTGTGCCGTGAGCCCGGGGCTGTGGGGGGGGGCTGCTGCGGGCACACAAGCCTCCCAGGGCGGGGATCCAGGCTCCTTTCCCTGCTCAGAAGCTGTGCCAGAAGCCCCCCGATGGGTTCGATGACCTCCCCCTGCCGCTGACCACCCAGGAGTCGCTGACTTCAGTCCAGCTGCAGAGGCTGGCCAGCCTGCATGGGGTGGCCAGCCTCAGTTCAGCCAGCAGGCCTGCTGAGCCAACCTGGAGACTCCCACCCAGCTGCCCTGGCTCAAGGTCTGGCTGTGTGCCCCCAGTGTCCCAGCACGAAGTCCCGGGGCTCCCAGGCCCCTGGGGCCACCTCAAGCCTGTCCCAGCCCTGGCACCCCCCCCCCCCCGCCTCCTGTGCCCCCTCAGGGGCCTGGCCACCCTCCTGAATGACTGTCCCGGCCTCAGTCCAGTCCCGCTTAGTGTACCTCCTATCATCTCTGTCTGCAGCTCGGCCTTGTCTTTCATCCGCCACTGGACGGCAGTACCTCAGCAGCCACTCTTGAAGGAGGTGAGGTGGATCCTGACCCCTCCCCACCCCAATGCCCGGCCCTGCCCGCTGCCCAGGCTTGGGCCACATCCCTGGGGCAGGCCTGGGATCCTGTGGTTATCTGGGCAGCACGTGGCAAGACTCCGGGAAGAATTGGCTGACCCCTGACCCCCTGCCCCAGGACCTGGAACCCTTATTAGCCCGGGACCAAGACCTTCAACAGCTGAGACGGGGGCAAGTGGTACCAGCAGCCCCGGCCCCGCTCTCCTGGAAGCAGCAGCTGGAGGCCTTTGACAACTACTTGTATCTGGTCTACGGCCCAGCCCTGCTGGTGGGTGGGGTGCTTCCCCGCACCAGCCCGGACCCAGCCCCTTCCTCCATCCTGGGGCTCTGACACCACCCCCTGCCCTGCCTGCACCCCCAGGGCATGCATCCCAGGACAGAGTCCCAGCAGTGGACCAGCATGGCCATCACAGTGGAGAAGAACGGGGATGTGTCCACCCTGCCGGGTGTCACCCCCAGTCTGGCGAAGGCCGGGGTCTGCACTCACTCTCCCAAAATGCTGCCTCCACGGGACCGGGGGGCCCTGAGCCGGCGCTTCCCCCACCCTCCCCGAGTCACCCTGCCCATCCCACGCACCCACCAGCGGGAACACAGCAGGGCATCCCAGGTGAGGCCTCCCACCCCTGCCACCCCTCTGCCCTGACTGCAGGACCCTGCCCCCCACCCTGACTCCTCCCGTGCCCCAGCTGCTGGCCCACTCCTCCCTGAGCTCCCTCCTGGGTCTCAGCATGGACCTGCAGCTGCAGTCGGAGCAGCTCCGACAGGAGACGCCTGCAGCCCCAGAAGCACCGTCTTCCCACCTGAAGCACAGGGTGAGGGGCCAGGCAGGGGGGATGCTACAAGCCGCCCCCCAGGGCAGAGCTGCAGGGGGGCACTGAGTCCCCGCTGGGCTCTGAGCCCCTGGCCCATCCCCAGGTCCCGCTGCTGCTGGAAAGGCGGCCCCAAGAGCTCCTCTCCGACCTCGGGGGCTTCTTTCCCGCCTCTGTTCAGCACTACAAGGTGAGACCCCCGCCCAGGCCCTCCCTGCAGGGGTCACCCTGATGATGCTCCCCATCGTCTCTCTTTTCCTAAAAAAATAAATTTTTATTGATCTCAGAGAGGAAGGGAGAGGGAAAGAGACATAGAAACATCAGTGATGAGAGAGAATCATGGATGGGCTGCCTCCTGCACGCCCCCCACTAGGGACCGAGCCCACAACCCCGGGCCTGTGCCCTTGACCAGAATCGAATCCGGGATCCTTCAGTCTGCAGGCCGCTGCTCTATCCACTGAGACACACCAGCCAGGGCTCCCCGTGATTTCTGAAGGCTCCACCTGCCTGTGTGTTGTGTGGGGGCACCCGTTCAGCACCTGGAGGCCTGGCAGGAAGCTGGGCGGTGGCAGGTGCTCTGCCCAGACCGCCTCTGGAACAGGCCAGAAGTCGGGTCCTCACCCACCAGGCTGTCCTCTACCCCTAGAACCTGCAGAGACCCATCCGCTTCCCAGGCTGGGTCCCCAACTCCGTGGCGCTGCAGCAGATGTGGCTGCCCCAGGAGGTCAGCGGCCTGGGGCACCTCCCTCAGCTGACCGCCAGAGACTCCTCCAAGGCAAGGGGCGGGGCTGGCGCTCGCCCTGTGGGCCGGGGAGGGCTCTGCAGCAGGGGCGAGGGGGGTGCCACTTGTGCCAGTGGCTAGTGGTGCTGTCCCCTCTGCAGCCAGCGGGCAGCCAGGAGGACCTGTGGCTGTTGCGGGGCAGACAGCCCCACACCAGGAGCCAGATCCAGTGGTCGGATGAGGGGGATGAGGACCTGGACCTGGACCTGGACCTGGAGCTGGACTGGACCTTGGACTATCCCCTCTCATCTCCGGAGCTCTCCCAGGAACTGCTGACGTCGGCAGTGACGCAGGGGCGGGCCCCCAGCAGGGCTGCAGTGAGTAGAGTAGAGAGGGAAGCGATGCCTTCAGTGGTCACCACGGCCCTCCACGCCACCACCACCATCCAGAAATATGAGTCCTTGGCCAAGAGACGCATCCGGGAGACCACTGCCAGGACAGAGACCTTTTTACGCCGCCACCAGCACCGCCTCGGGCACTCGCTCTGGGAACTGCGCTACGGGCACCTGCCCAGGTTCCTGCGTTTCTTTGTCATCCAGAACTGGTTCAAAAAGCTCTTCCCCATCTTCACCCTGGAGGTTTGAGGGGGGGACGGCTGGGAAGCTGGCTGGGGGGAGGGGGGAGTGGCGCAGGGGCAGCGCCTCAGCTCGCTGTCCTTGCAGGCGTACCCCGAGGTGGGCACGGTGGACGGCCTGGCCTCGCGGCTCATGGACCTCCTGAAGGAGGCCTCCTGGGAGGACCGTGTGCACATCCTGCGGGCGCTGCTGAGGCTGCTGCCTGAGATAAGCAAAACCCTCTACAAGAAGCTGCAGGAGACCCTCAAGTACCTGCTCAACCTGGACGAGCCCCCCAACCTCCAGGTTCGCCCCACCCGCCCGCCTCGCCCCAACCCGCCCTGTCATGCTCCAGGCCGGCCCCACAAATCGCCCTCCTGCCGGTCCTCAGGAAAAGACCCAGAGGCAGTTCGTGATGCTGGCTCTGCAGCTGCAGCTGGCCTGCTCCCTGGAATCCCGTGAGGTGGTGCTGGAGCTCATGTCCTACCTCCTCTACTCGCCGGCCTCCTGCAGGTGAGGCTGCCCTCCGCCCACCCTCCTCGGCAGCAGGGGTGGGAGGCAGGAGCTGGGGGACGCGGCATGAGCCATGAGCCGCCCTCACCTGTTGCAGGCCTGAGCTCAAGAAGCTGCTGGAAGGGCTGGGCCTCCAGGACCCGGAGGGCTTCCTGTTCAGGGAGATGATGACCTGGGTGCAGGACATGGACCTGCACTGCAAGGCCGTGCTGCGCCGCTGCTGTTCCCAGAAGCTGGAGGAGATGACCCACCTCCTGCAGGTGGGAGGGGGACGGGACCTGCCAGTGGAACCTCTTGCCTTGCCCAGGGCTTTCCCCAGGTGCAGGGAGAGCAGGGGAGGCTGGGAGGCCTTGCCTTGCTCTAGATCAGCGGTTCTCAACCTGTGGGTCGTGACCCCTTTGGGGGTTGAACGACCCTTTCACAGGGGTCGCCTAAGACCATCGGAAAACACGTACATAATCACATATTGTTTTTGTGATTAATCACTATGCTTTAATTATGTTCAATTTGGTTTTTTTTGTTTTGTGTTTGCTTAAAGTATTACAAAGGGTATTACATATGTGTGCTTCCCCCCCCCCCCCGCCTTTGACAATCCCCTGAATTATGTTCAATTTGTAACAGTGAAAATACATCCTGCATATCAGACATTTACGTGACGATTCATAACAGTAGCAACATTACAGTTGAGGGTCACCACAACATGAGGAGCTGTATTAAAGGGTCGCGGCGTTAGGAAGGTGGAGAACCGCTGCTCTAGATCCACGGCACCTGTCCTCCTAGTCCCGCCTCTCTCGGGATCTTCCTGCTTCTTCCTGGGAGGGAGTCTGCAGCGGGGTCCAGCTGGGGTCCAGGAGCAGCACCCCGATTCGGCCTCCTGCCCCCACCCCCTCCCCTCTCCCCCGCAGGTAGAAGCCTTGCAGCCGTCAGTTGCCAGGTTGTCAGAGGTGCTGCCCAAGGTCTCTGAGACTGTGCTGTCGCCCATCTCCTCGGGGCCCTCGGTGCACTCCACGCTCTCCACCGTCTCCTGGACACCCTTGCAGCCGGGCTTGCCCAGAGACCTGGATCCCCAGGTCCAGCAGCTGGTCTCGCACTTCCCCGTCTACCACAGCCACCGCACGCTCTCCGAGAGCCTGATGCCCTTCTCCTCCGTGCCCGACATCCACGTGCGCTCCTCGGCGCCCGATGCGATGCCTGACCACCCACTGCCGCTGGAGCAGACAGACTGGTCGCGGTCAAAGATGCTGGACCTGGGGCCGATTGACGCACTCAACTTCTTCTGCAAGCAGCGGAGGAGCTGCCTGCAGGAGGTGGCCGGGGACCAGAGGCTGCACGCGCTGCCGCCCAACGCCGTGGTGCCACAGCCCCGCGATCACCTGTGAGCGGCTGAGGGCGCGGGGCACCAGCTGGGGCAGGGCCCACAGGGGGCTGGGGGCCTGGCTCAGTCAAACCTACCTTCTTTTTTATTTTTTATTTTTTTAAATATATTTTATTGATTTTTTACAGAGAGGAAGGGAGAGAGATAGAGGGTCAGAAACATCGATGAGAGAGAAACATCGATCAGCCGCCTCCTGCACATCCCCCACTGGGGATGTGCCCGCAACCCAGGCACATGCCCTTGATCGGAATCAAACCTGGGACCTTTTAGTCCACAGGCTGACGCTCTAGCCACTGAGCCAAACCGGTTTTGGCTATTTTTATTTTTTAAAATATATTTTTATTGATTTCAGAGAGGAAAGGAGAGGGAGAGAGAAACATCAATGATGAGAGAGAATCATCGATTGGCTGTCTCCTATATGCCCCTTAATAGGGATCGAGTCTGAAACCCAGGCATGTCCCCCTTGACTGGAATCGAACCTCGGTCCCTTCAGTCTGCACGCTGACGCTCTCTCCACTGAGCTGCACCAGCCAGGGCTCACACCCACCTTCTTACCACCCTAGGCTTGACCCCATTCTCAGGCTCCAGGAGATCAAGCTCCAGGGATCTGCAATGAGACTGAGGGGTGAGTGGGGACAGGGGTAGAGATTGGACCCTGAGCTCCACCCCACCCCCACCCCAGCTTGGGTCCCACGGGGCCTCAACCTCACCCCAGGCCTCACTGCCCTGATGACCCCAGGCCAGATGCTGGCCCGGCACGGTGAGGGCCGGACCCTCGATGGCTCCATCCGGACGCTGAAGCTGCCGCTGCCTCGGGTGGAGCTGCGGCCTTTCCCCGTGGACTGGCCCAGGCCTGCCCGCCCGCTGCCGCCCCTGCTCCTGCAGCCAGCCCTGCAGCGCTACTTCCTGCCGGACCTTGCAGACCCGGACTTCTACCGCTGACCCGCTGGCGACCTCGGCCAGACCCTGGTCCCAGCCCCACCTGCCCTCCAGCAGGGGTTCAGGACACAGCTCTCCACCCGCTGTCCACCCCTGGCCAAGACTGGGGACTGGAATAAAGTCCAGCCAGCAAACTAGGTGCCATGACCATCTTTGGGGGCCACCAGGGTGGGCAGGGAGGGGTGGCTGGTGGAGTCGGTGGGACAGGGTCGGGGCTGTGGTCAGCCCATGGGGGGCCAGGCCTGTCCACCCAGGCAGGGAGCCCTAGTGTGGGCTCGTCCCTGCTCAGGCATCAACCAGCATTTCTCCGTCAGTTACTGAGGGCGAGAAGGGAGGGTGGACTACAAGCCAGGCGGTGGCCAGGTGTTCCGGGGAGAGGAGGGGGTCTGGATGGCTACAGGTGTGGGTGGGCTGCAGTCTTTTTTTAAAAAATATATTTGTATTTATTTCAGAGAGAAAGGGAGAGGTAAAAACATCAATGATGAGAATCATTGATTGGCTGCCTCCTGTACACCCCCCACTGGGGATTGAGCCGCAACCCGGGCATGTGCCCTGACCGGGAATCAAGTTGTGACCTCCTGGGTCATAGGTTGACGCTCAACCGCTGAGCCAGGCCAGCCGGGCAGGGGCTGTGGTCTTTGGATGCAGGAGAGACTGGGAACCTGTTGGCACATCGCTCCCTTTAGGCTAGAAGGACTCCTGTCTCGTCCAAAAAGCAATGAAAGGGGCCGTGTCCTCAGGACCTTGAACTTAACACCAGCCGGGGACAGACTATCTGTGAAGCGCAGGGTCTGGAAAGCCTCCCAGGGACTCCCGTGCACCCCGGGGACTTGGCCGCCGGGGAAGGGCCTGTTCTGGCGTTCACACCCTTCGGTTGGGCTGCCCGGGCAGCAGTTTCCTTCCCGTGAGTGTCTTCAGCCTCCGGCTTTAGAGGTTGCTTCCCCAGGGCTTTCTGGTTACAGCTGGCCTCCCACACCTTCCCCATCGCCCCCGAGCTGCGCAGGGGGTCCTGATATGGGGCTGCCGAGTAGAGGGTTCTTTTGAGGCCAAGCAGGGCCAGGGTGCCAGCCTGGAGAGCTGCAGGGCGGAACCATTTTAAAAGGGGTTTGTGCGGCCTATGGTGGTCTGCTTCTGCTGGCTTTCATGGTTCAAATTATAAAAGCAACAAAAGCTTTTAAAATTAAAAAATGAGCCCTGTCAGTGTAGCTCATTGGTTAGCGCATTTACCCAGCACTGAAGGGTTGAAGGTTCGATTCCCCATGAAGGGCACATACCTGGGTTGCAGGTTCAATCCCTGGCCCCGGTTGGGGCTGTGTGGTAGGCAACCAATCAATGAGTCTCTTTCACATCGAGGTTTCTCTCTCTCCCCCGCTCCCTCCTTTCCACTCTCTAAAAATCAATGGAAAAGCTATCCTCGGGTGAGGGAGGATTACCAAAAACAACAATGACAAAAAACAAACAAAAAACAACCAAACAAAACAACAATATGAGAAAGTAGGGCAAGGGTAAACAGGTAAAAAAACAACCACCATAAATGAAAACATTAATATTTTAAAATACATAACAATATGCAATTATTTTTAAATGAAGAAATCTGTTAACTGAAATATAGCATTAAGAGAGTGAAAAGGCAGGCCACATGTAATTAAAAATGACTCACCCTCAAAACATAGAACTTCTACAAGTCAATAACAAGAAGAAGAATCACACACCCTAATGAAAAAAATGGAGAGAAAGCCAGAATGGGATTTTCACTATAGAAGTCAAAACAGAAGGGAAAAAAAATTTACTCCACTTCCTGTGTGATGTGAGGTGCGTTACTGTAAGCCTGAGTTTCCCCATCTATGAAAGGGGATACCTCACAGGACTGCGGTGAGGATGAAATTCATTAGTATTCATCTCAACACTTGGGCCCAGGGCTCAGCACAGGGTGTGCAGATAGAAGATGAAGCTGGACCCCTTCCTCACATTATTGACAGGAGAAACTTCCAGACGATCTGAATATTGGAAATAAAACTCTAAGTGTACCACAAGGTAACCAGAACACTTAGAAGGGAAAGATAGACATATTTGCTGAATAAAAAATGGATTGATGCTCAGCCACTGAGCCACGCCAGCCTGGCCAACTCTTGTAATTTTAACTTTGAAATTATTTCCTTTTTTTTTTTTTTTTTACCTTTTCATTTATCTTGGAAATATTTAAAGCTCCCTAGCTGGTGATTTCTGTAAACACTTGTGGACTACAAGTGGGCCCTGAAGGTGCACTTTTTTGTCTCAAAAGTGCCCACCAGAGGGCACCGTTTACCTGTGTTACCCATAACCTCCCATTCCACTCCCCAGAAATGTTCTGCTTTTAGGGGCGGGATCTGCATACGGGGAGCATGTAGTGTCCTTGGAAGGGTGGCACCTCCTCCGCTCCCACGGGACTCACACAGCTCAGGTCGGGCCTGCGGCTGCGGGGTGCGCTCCTCATGGGCCTGCGTCGGGGGCCAATCCCAGCTCTTGGACCTGTTACCTACAGGCTTCAGGGGTCACTGCTCCTAGGACTAGCATCCTAGTCCTCAGTGCAGATAAAAATAATACCCATCTTTTTTTTTTAAGAAGGCACTGTGTCTTTTTTTAAAAAAATTGATTTCAGAGAGGAAGGAGAGCGAGCAAGAGAGAAACATCAATGATGAGAGAGAATCATTGATCAGCTGCCTCCTGCACGCCCCCTACTGGGGATCGAGTCTGTAACCCAGGCATGTGCCCTTGATCGGAATCGAACCTGGGACCCTATAGTCCACAGGCTGAAGTTCTATCCACTGAGCCAAACCAGCTAGGGCAATACCTATCTTTTAAGGGGCTTGTAACCCTGTGAAAGTAAAATACATAAATAATCCACGACAAAGGATAAATGGGGAAAACCTTGTAATAGGAAAGAAGAGCGGTCTCCCGGAACTGGTTGCGCAGTGGTTAGGGCTTAGGCCTGAGGAAGGAAGGGTTGCGGTTTGGTTCCAGGCGAGGACGCATGCGGCTCCACCCCAGGAGGGGGCGAGCAGGAGACAGCCAAGCCATGATTCTCTCTCCTCATTGGTATTTCTCTCTCTCTCTCCCTCTCCCTTCCTCCCTAGAATCTACAAAAAATATATTTTTTAAAAATAAAATTTAGCATTTTAACTATTTTTTTAATACATTTTTATTGATTTCAGAGAAGAAAGGAGAGGGAGAGAGCGATAGAAACATCAATGATGAGAGAGACCCATTGATCGGCTGCCTCCTGCACGCCCTCCACTGGGGATCCAGCCCGCAACCCCGGCATGTGCCCTTGAGCGGAATTGAACCTGGGACCCTCCAGTCCACAGTCCGACGCTCTATCCACTGAGCCAAACCAGCTAGGGCTATAAAAATATTTTTTAAAAAATAATAAAATTGAAAATATATGAACAAAACGGGGTTAGGCAGGAATGCGAGGCTGGTCTAACACTGCAAGTCAATGTCATTGACCGTGTCTCTCCCAGCGAAGGTGGGCCTCTGCCCAGCCCAGGATGGGGGGGGCACGTGATGGCAGCCAGCTGGGACGCGGGTCACCCCGGGGAAGGCGCCAGAGGGGCCCCAGGGCCCGTCCTCCCACCAGGTAGCCGCTTCCGGCAGGCACCCAGTCCCACAATGCTCCGCGCCTCGGCGAAGCCCCGCCCACGATCTGGCCCCGCCCCCTCACAGAGTCCTCGGCCTCGGATTGGCCTCCATGGCTTCCGTGTTCCTGGTGGGCGGGGCCGTGGGCCCAGTGGCAGGGCGGGGCGCGGCGCGGCGCACCGACCCGGGCGGAGCTTCCCGGGCGATCGCGAGATGCGGGGAGGCTCGGGGGAGGCTGCGGCGGACGCGGGCGCGCCGGCCGGCGGCGTTGGGACCGAGGGGTCGCTGTCTCCGGAGGCGGCGGCGGAGGCGGCCAAGCTCCTGCCCTTCCTGGCGCCCGGCGCGCGGGCGGACCTGCAGGAGGCGGCGGCAGGGCACGTGCTGGCGCTGACGGGCTCGGGGCCGGGCCGGACGCTGCTGGCTGGGCAGGCGGCGCTGCTGCGGGCGCTGGTGGAGTTGGCGGCGGCAGCCGCCCCGGCCCCGGCCCCGGCCCCGGCCCGCGACGCCGCCCGCGCCCTCGTCAACCTGGCCGCCGACCCCAGCCTGCACGAGTCGCTGCTGGCGGCTGCGCCGGGGCTGCCCGCCCGCTTGCTCGGCCGCGCGTTGGACCCACAGTGGCCCTGGGCGGAGGAGGCGGCCGCCGTGCTGGCCAACCTCAGCCGCGAGCCGGCGCCGTGTGCTTCGCTGATGGAGGCGCTGACGGCCGCGGAGCCCGGGGAGGCCGGCCTGGAGCGGCTGGTGCGCGCGCTGTGCACGCCCGGCTACAACGCCCGCGCGCCCCTGCATTACCTGGGTCCAGTGCTCTCCAACCTCAGCCAGCGACCCGCAGCGAGGGCCTTCCTGCTGGACCGGGACAGGTGCGCCCCAGGCGGCCCGCGGGGAGGGGAGTGAGCAGGGACAGCACTGATTGGCCCCTCCCTTCAGGTGCGTGGTCCAGCGGCTGCTGCCCCTCACCCAGTACCCGGACTCCACAGTGCGCAGGGGCGGGGTCGTGGGGACGCTGCGAAACTGCTGCTTCGAACACCGTGAGTGGTTGGGGGATCGGAGGCCGTTGCGATGGGGGGCAATGGAGGGGGAGACTGAATTCTAGGGCCCCTCTAGACTGGAGTGGCCCCCATCCCCGTCTCTTACCCCCTCCAGGACACCACGAATGGTTGCTGGGGCCCGAGGTGGACATTCTCCCCTTCTTGCTACTGCCCCTGGCTGGGCCTGAGGACTTCTCTGAGGAGGAGATGGAGCGTGAGTGGCTTAGGTGGAGCCTCAGGCTTGGCTTAGCAGGAGGGGAGGACAGGAGTGGGAGGGGGAGGAGTTGTCCCCATCAGGGCCCCTCCTGAAACCACCTAGCGCGAGTGGCTGAGCACAGATGGGGCTGACAAAGGTGGGGTCTGGCCCGGTGACCCAGCACAGGGACCCAAGGACTCCCACATCCACCCCTAGGCCTGCCCGTGGACCTGCAGTACCTGCCACCAGACAAGCAGCGGGAGTCTGATGCTGACATCCGGAAGATGCTCATTGAGGCCATCATGTTGGTGAGCAGGGGTCCCGCTGCAGGAACCCCACCCCCCAACATATACGCTGACATCTGCCTAACGTCTGCTCTCGCTCAGCTGACGGCCACAGCACCTGGTCGGCAGCAGGTGAGGGACCAGGGAGCCTACCTGATTCTCCGAGAGCTGCACAGCTGGGAGCCTGAGTCTGATGTGCGGGGGACTTGTGAGAAACTCATCCAGGTGGGTGCAGGGTTTGGGAGGAGGAGTGGGGTGGGGTGTGCCCACGGTGTGCCAGCGCCTGCTCACCTGCCTCCGCTGCTGCAGGTGCTGATTGGGGATGAGCCGGAGCGTGGCATGGAAAACCTGCTGGAAGTGCAGGTGCCTGAGGCTGTGGAGCGGCAGCTGCAGGAGCTGGACCGCCAGGAGCAGGAGCAGTGCCTGCGGGAGCAGCAGGAGCGGGAGCTATCTCCAGAGCCACAGGCGGAGGGGGCTGCACCCACCTGAGGCACCTGCACAGGCCATCGCCAGCTCCAGGCCCACCTTGACGAGCCCACCCGTCCTGGCCTCCCAGATCAGGCCTTCCTGCAGCTGCCTGCAGGGCTCTGGGTCACCTTGCTCCGAGGCTGTGCCCTACTGAGAAGCAGAGCTACACTTAAGCTCTGGGTTCATGCTGAGGGCTCTCGGGCTAATGCCCTGAAACATTGGAGGGTTGCGGGCACCTCCCTGTGCCCTGTTGCTTGAGCAAAAATGCAGCTGGTGCCTGGCCAGCGTGGTTCAGTGGTTGAGTATTGACCTATGAACCAGGAGTCACGGTTTGATTCCTGGTCAGGTCAGGGCACACTGAGCCGGGTTGCAGGCTCCATCCCCAGCATGGGGCGCGCAGGAGGCAGCCGATCATAGTTCTGTCTCATCGCTGATGTTTCTCTCTCTCTCCCTCTCCCTTCCTCTCTGAAATAAATAAAAAAATATATATTTTTAAAATGTAACTTGTTCAGAGGAGCTGGCCAGGTCCTGTGGCCCTCAGGTGCCTCCGCTGGGCTAGCCTGGGGAGCCATGCCCGTCCTCCAGCCTGTCCTGGGAGCGCTAGTGGGGTGCTGCCTCCCCTTCATCCTCTCCACCTTTCCACTTGACCCAGACCCTGTTCTTCCCGCAGCTCCTGGCCAGCACAAGACCTACCGCCCCCCCCCCCCGCCATGGGTGGTCCCCCTACTTTGCATCCTCCAAGTAATCACTTAGGCTGTCCCTGGTAGGCTCTCTGTGGCCCTCACCCCTTGTGCTGGCCAGGAGCTGCGGGAAGAACAGGGTCTGGGTCAAGTGGAAAGGTGGAGAGGATGAAGGGGAGGCAGCACCCCACTAGCGCTCCCAGGACAGGCTGGGGGGGGGTCGGGGTGCAGCTCTCGGAGAGCCCAGGGACAGGCCGCAGCTGGTGAAGGTCTCAGGTCAGGCCATGGAGGCTGAGGGTCAGCAGAGGGCCCCCAGGTGGAGGGACTTGGGTGGGACTGGCAGGAAGGGGCACTGCTCACACCTGGTGGCGGCCTTGGCCCCGTGGAACCCTGGGACGAAAGCGCCAGCTGGCCTCTCAGGCTTGCAATGTCCAGCCCTCCAGACCCTGTTCTTCCCGCAGCTCCTGGCCAGCACAAGACCTACCCCCCCCCCACCCCCGCCATGGGTGGTCCCCCTACTTTGCATCCTCCAAGTAATCACTTAGGCTGTCCCTGGTAGGCTCTCTGTGGCCCTCACCCCTCTTTATGCCCTTCCTGGGCCTCTCGCCAAATTTACTGCCATCTTTTGCATAGGACCCAAGTACTGCCCTCCAGGCCTGGACGCCCTGGTGCTCTGGCCCGGCAAGGCTCCCCAGGGGTCCTCAGCTCTGCCACCCCTCGCGCCCTCTGTCTCCTGCTGTGTCAGCCCCTGGAGGCGGCGCTCAGGTGCTCACGGTGCCTCGTGTCTCCCTGCGCGCGGTCCCTCCCACTCTCCTTCCCCGTTGAAGCTCTGGCACGTGGGCGCGTGGACGCCTTCTCCCCAGTTAAGGAGGCTCCCAGTTCCCCGGCCTCTGGTTCACACCTCGGCTCCACAGAATAAACGGTTTATGTGGCCTCCACCCTGTCCATCCACTGCCCTCGGCTGACCAGGCGGTGCCCTGGCGCGCGCCTAAGGGCGCTCGGGGAGCACAGCGAAGGGGGCCTATGGCGAAGGGGGCTGGCCTTCGCGATGCTCTGGAGCCCCGGCCCAGCAGAGGCAGAGCCCGCCCCTCGGCTAGGGCGGGCCTCCGGGGGCGGGGGCGCTGGGCCGGAGGCACTCTTGGGGGTCCCCTGCTGCTGCTGGCGACGCAGCTGCCGAAGCGGCCTGGTGGGCTCGGAGTCCTCTCTAGGCTCCGCCGGATTATCTGCTGTGGACGCATCGGGGGGTCAGGCGGGGCTCCGAGGGGTAGCCCTGCCGCCCGCCCCTCGGGCACCGCCCCACCTGGCGCAACGCCGAGCGCCGAACGGAAGAGCGCGGGCGGGGCAGGCAGCATCCAGCGGTGAGCGGCCACCTGCGGCAGGTCCGGGCGCGCGCAGGGGCGCAGCTGGAGCAGCGCCCGGATCAGGTCCTGGCACTCTGAGGGCGAGGGCGAGGGCTGCAGCGTCTGCCCCCTTGGCCGCTGCCCTCTCGGACCCCCCCCCACCTCCGCGCCCCGTCACTGATGGGGAGACGCGCACAGAGCCGGCAGCCTGCCCTAGGCTTCCTTTTGGGGTGGCCACCGCCTCTCCCAGCTTCCCCCTCACCAGCGGGCGGGAGGGGTGGGGTGAGGGGGTGCCAGCGGAGTCTCTCCCCGGTTCCCCTCTTCCGGGCGCAGAATGGCCCCTCCGCCCAGACTTCCTGCCGGCGGCGGGCTCACCTGGGGACAGGCCGGGCGGGAAGGCGGGGCCGCGGCGCATCAGGAGCAGCATGCGGTGCGGCCGGCGCTCCTTGAAGGGCAGCTTCCCGGTCACCATGGCGTAAAGGATGACACCTCTGGGGGCGGGGGTCTTGGGGCGGCCCCCACCCCGCCCCGGGCCCTGGCCCGCGGGATGCCCCGGGGGACACTCACAGGCTCCACATGTCCGCCCGCTCCCCGTTGTACTTCTGGCTCATGAGGATCTCGGGCGCCGTGTAGGCCACGGAGCCGCAGAAGGTGCTCAGCAGCGCGTTCTTGAGCGCCGACTGGTTGGCGAAGCCGAAGTCTGTGCAGGGGGCCGGGGGCGGGGCAGGCGAGGCAACGGGGAGGGGTGAGGGAGGGAGGGCTGTGTGGTGGGCATGGGGGTGGGGGTGCCTGCAGGGTGGCTGTAGGCAAGGGTGGGGGGCAGGCCTCCTGGGAGGGTTGAAGGTCAGCCACTCTGGAGCAGACCGGTGGGGTGGGGGTAGGGCACCTGGGAGGTGAGTGGCTGGGTCAGGGGTCAGCACAGGCTTGGGCCAGGCGGGAGCTGGGCTGAGGGCGCACCTGTCAGCTTCAGGAAGCCTTGGTCATCCAGCAGGATGTTCTCGCACTTCAGGTCCCTGCGTGGGGAAGTGCAGGTGGGGCTGGGCCTGGCTCAGGTGGGCCTGCCTCTCCCTGCAGGCCGGGGTGGGCTGGGCGGGCACTCACCGGTGCACGACGCCCGCGCTGTGGCAGTGGGCCACGGCGCTGACCAGCTGCCAGAACAGCCCGTGGGCCTCCTTTTCCTCCAGCCCCGGGCAGCGGCGGTGGTCGGACACCGTGTTGATGTGCTCCAGCAGGTCGCCGCGGCCCGCCAGCTCCAGGACCAGGTAGGCACGCTGGCTGTTGTGGTAGGTCTCGTACAGCTGCACCTGCGGGACCCCACCCACCTGCTAGCACCCCAGGAAGGGACTGTCGGTGCCCTAGATTGGGGTGTCAGGATGGGGAAGGAGGCAGGCCTGGGTGGGCGGCAGGCGTGGTGAGGGCTGGCACAGGGGCTGGGCAGGATGGGGTCAGACATCTGGAGGTCTCTGCCCACCACATTCAGGTGCTTGTACGTGGCGTTGAGTGATGAGATCTCTCGGGGCAGGAACTTTTGGGCGAACTCCACGGGGGCCTTAGCAGTAGAGACGATCTTGATGGCCACCTGTAGGGGTGGGTGGGAGCGGCTGTGGGCAGACCACAGCCCAGGGCAGGGAGTGACAGGGCAGGGCCCAGGTCCTGTGCACCATGCTGACCTTGGTGGGGGTGTGGGGAGGGGGGGGAGCAGAGCCCTGGGAGACAGCGCCTGCCTTTTCCTCCCTCCTATCAGGGCACTTCCTCAGGTCTCCAAGGACTCCAAGCGGTCAGCCTGGGGAGCCTGGGCCTCCAGGGAGCATGTGGGATTGATTGGGGGAAAGCCAGCACGGCTGGGAGGTGCCTGAGAAGGGTTAGGATGGGGCCCACTAGGGCTGGGTTGGAGGGCACCCGAGCCCTGGGCGGGGCGGCGGCGGCTGCCTCACCATGCTGTGGCCCTTGCCCCGCAGGTCGGAGGCCAGCCGGGGGTTGTGCTGCATGCGCTCCTGGGTGGCGTAGGCCAGGTAGACTTTGGAGAAGGCCCCGGAGCCGATCTTCTTGGGTGAGAGCAGGTAGCCCTTGTCCCTGCACTCACGCACCTGGGCCATGAAGGTTCGCTGGTCCAGCTTTCGCCTGCTGTTGCCCTTCATGGAGGGCAGGGCACTGTGGACGGAGCTGGGGCTGTCCAGCTCTTGGGAGGGGGAGGGGGAGGGGCGTGGCAGAGGCCTGACTTGTGTCTGAGGGACTGCACCCCCTCGTGGCTTTGGAAAGCTTTGCTGGGACTGGGGCAGAGGCAGGGGAGTGGCCAGGGCCGAGAGCTCAGGGTGGGGACTGAGGCTGTGGGGAGGGACAGCTCTGGGAAAGAAGGGCAGGTTCTAGAATGAAGGGTTCTAGAACTGCACCTGCATTGTGCCCTCAGAGGGGTGTCCTTCTGTTCCCAGGACTTGCCTGTCCAGAGCATCTTGCTGAAAGCAGCCCTGTCCTGCATAAGGGCCCCCTCCGTGGTGAGAACCCCTGAGGGCTAGCGTCAGGGGGAAAGGACAGCACTTGCCAGCAACTATCTTAACTGCACCCCTTGCCCTTTGGGAGGGTCCCGAGCTGGCAGCTGGGGGAGGGGACCACTGGCCTTCTCTGCCGAGGCCTGGAAGCTTCTCCTGCCTGGGCAACGGCGCACAGAGCTCTCTGCAGACTCAAGGACACAGCCCCAAGGAAGGGGGACCCGCCCTGGGCCCACCCCAATCCCTGCAGCTTCCGGAGAGAGCAGCCACCATGACCCTGCCTTCTCCTGCCCTCGAGAGTCTTCGGTGAGCACTGTTACCAAAGGGAGTAGCAGGTGACATTTATTGAGTGCCTGTGCCTGCCAGGTGCCCTGCCAAGTGGCCATAGTTGGCACACCTTCTGCCTTCCACAGACCCCACCTGATGTGCCTGTCCCAGGAGGCAGCCAGTGCACGTTCAGGATCTAAAATCAGAGCATAACCAGGTGATGCCCATTTTTTAAAAAATATATTTTATTGATTTTTTACAGAGAGGAAGGGAGAGGGATAGAGAGTTAGAAACATCGATGAGAGAGAAACATCGATCAGCTGCCTCCTGCACACTCCCCACTGGGGATGTGCCCGCAACCCAGGTACATGCCCTTGACTGGAATTGAACCTGGGACCCTCAAGTCCGCAGGCCGACGCTCTATCCACCGAGCCAAACCGGTTAGGGCGTGATGCCCATTTTACAGGTGACAGAACTCAGGCCCAAATATGCAGTCTCTCTGCCGTGAACCGATGGCACAGCCGGAGGACGGCTGCTCTGGGAGTGTCCCACAGGGCCTGGGCCCTGCTGGAGGCTTGGTGTCTGTGGACCTGACTTGTCCCCCACTGGGACTCCTGGCAGGTGTGGCGGGCCTGCTGCAGGGACGGCCTGGAATGCTCTGCCCGGGAGGCCCAGGCTCATTTTTTCATCCCTGTTGGACTGAGCTGTTTGGGAGCAAGGCTTATGCGCTGCTATTCCCTTACTCACCCACAGCCTATGTCTGGCAAATTGCCTAGGATATAGCAAATGTGGATAAACTAGCTTGTTTGTTGCTGACCTAGAGGTTAGGAAAAGAGCAGCAGCTACTCCAGGTATTCCAAGCAGAGGGTTAATATGGGGGTTTTTTGTTGTTGTTTTTTTCAGGGAGGAAGGGAGAGGGAGAGAGAGAAACATCAGGGGTGAGAGGATCATTGATTGGTTACCTCCTACATGCCCCGTACTGGGGATGGAGCCCACAACCCGGCATGTGCCCTGACCACAAATTGAATCCTGATCTCCTGGCTCATGGGTTAATGCTCAGGTGAACCATCCCGGCCGGGCCAGAGGGGATTTAAGATGGGGTTGCTACTCAGGTGTTGGCAGGTCTGGAGAAGGGCCCTGTCTAGAGCTAGAGCCACACAAGGGAGAAATGTGGGGCTCCGGCCCAGGGTGGCTGCGCTGCTGCCCACACCCCTCTCACCTTTGCGCCCACCAGGACCCAGGACACACCGGAGGCCAGCAAGTCTGTCCCCAGCCTCATCCTTCTGCAAAGTCCGTCTTACCCTCCTCTTTCTCTGCACCTTAGATCACCCCTCCATTCCAGGGACATTCACTGAGCACCCAGCACAGGCTGGGCGTGGTGCTGAGCTCTTGGAAGCAGAGAGCAGATATGGGCCTATCGTAGAGCTTACCGTTGAGGAAGGGAGATTGGCATTAGCAATTTAATAGAAGTTAGATGACAGCTGTGATAGTGCTGGGCAGCCTGTGTGCTTGGGGACTGAAGTCTGGCTGAGTTGGGGAGGGGGCGGGGCCAGCAGGGCATGGCAGGCACTGGCCACGGGGAGCAGAGGCAGGGCTTCTGCAGGAGAGCAAGCCGGCCAGCTGTGAGCTGGGGAGAACGCCCCCCTCCCCCCGGCCACTTCCACATGCCCCATTTGACCTCTCCCCTCCAGCCTGGTGGGGATACAGTGGTGGGTTGGGGTTGGGGTTGGGGCTATTTCTGAGGTGCCAGCCCCATCTGTCACACCTCACTCAGCCATCTGAGTTCTGTCCCCTCCTTGGGGCTCTATCCCTACAAAAGAAACAGGCTGGCCTGGCTGGCATGGCTCAGGTTGAGCATCGACCTATGAACCAGGAAGTCACAGTTCAATTCCCGGTCAGGGCACAGGCCTGGGTTGCATGCAACCAATCAGTGATTTTCTCTCATCATTGATGTTTCTCTCTACCTCTCCCTCTTTCTCTGAAATCAATAAAAAATATATTAAAAAAACAAAAAACAAAAGAAACAGGCTGAAGTCCTCTCTTGGAAGAATGCCCCTCCCCTCACTGTTAAGCTGCCACCTGTCCTCATTTGGAGCCCCACTTTGCTGCCTTGTCCCCTCGCCCACAGCTCTCTGCAGACACTTGTTGCACCCTGGATGTCCTGCCGCTGACCACTTCCTTCTCCAAATGCACTGCTCACTTCCTGAGCTTCTAGAAGGTCACTTCCTCCTTTATTTTGGTCTGTGAACTCATCCAAGCAATTTCAGCCTCAGGTTCTTTGCAGGTGCCAGTGTCTCTGCCCAGAATGGGGGCCCCTCTCCCAGGCCGGAGCCGCGCCCCTTACAGCACATCGTGCATCTTAAGGATCTTTACTTGTGTATTGTCTGCCTCTCCAGACCAAAGAGAGCTGCTCGTCTTCATTTCCGGGGTCTGCTGGCCTCCTGTGTGCATGTGTGTGTGTGCGTGCGTGTGTGTGTGTGTGTGTGTGTGGTAGGTCGGATTAATATTGTGGATTTTTTTCAATCGATGGAGTTACACATATGTTGATATATATGCGATTTGATATGTATGCTATTTTGTTGTATTGAGAACAAGCTTCAAAACTTCATATGCCAAATTTTCTGAAGGTGTTATCATAGATATTTTTACGCTTAAAAATGTCGAATTTTGTGCCAAAAAAAGAGCATTTGCAGGAAGTTTTAATTCATTACTTTATTTTGAAGAAAAGTGCTGCTGAAAGTGATCGTATACTTCGGGAAGCTTATGGTGAACTTGCTCCATCTCAAGATACTCGTGAACGCTGGTTTAAATGCTTTAAAAGTGATGATTTCGATGTGAAAGACAAAGAACGTCCAGGTCAACCGAAAAAGTTTGAAGACCAACAATGACAAGCATTATTGGATGAAGATGCGTGTCAAACTCAAAAACAACTTGCAGAAAGATCAAACGTTGCTCAGCAAATAATTTCTGATTGTTTACAAGCAATGGGGAGGATTTTAGAGGAAGGAAAATGGGTGCCACATCAACTGAATGAAACACAAATGGAAAACTGAAAAGTCATAAGTAAAATGTTGCTTCAACCGCATGAAAGTCTTTTTTGCATCAATTGTGACTGGCAATGAAAAGTGGATTTATTTTGAGAATCCCAAACGCACAAAATCATGGGTTGATCCAGGTCAACCATCAACATTGACTTCAAGGCCAAATCGCTTCAGAAAGAAGACACTGCTCTGCATTTGGTGGAATCAGGAAGATGTGGTGTATTATGAGCTTCTAAAACCAGGTGAACCATTAATACTGATCACTAACGACAACAAATAATCAATTTGAACCACGCTTTGATTGTAAAACAACAAAAATGGGCCAGAAGACACGGCAAAGTAATTTTGCGTCATGATGACGCACCATCACACACTTCAAAACCAGTTACAGACACGTTAAAAGATCTTGCCTGGGAAGCATGAACCCACCCGCTGTATTCACCAGACCTTGCTCCTTCAGATGACCACTTGTTCCGATCGATGGCACACTTGCTGTCTGAGCAGCACTTCCAAACGTAGGAAGAAGTGCAAAATTGGGTCTCTGAATGGTTTGCCTCAAAACAAGAAAAGTTCTATTGGGACGGTCTCCACAAATGACCTGAAAGATGGGGGGATGTGCTAGCGATGGACATTACTTTGAACAAAGCGCTTTTGAAGTTTCTCTTGAAATTATTGTTTTCTTTGTTTACAAAAATCTGCATTTTAACTGGTTGATGATTAAACTGCACTATTAACCGGTTGATGGTCGATGCGCACTGTTAACCGGTTGATGGTCGATCCGCACTGTTAGCCGGTTGATGGTCGATCCGCACTGTTAGCCGGTTGATGGTCGATCCGCACTGTTAGCCGGTTGATGGTTGATCCTCACTGTTAACCGGTTGATGGTTGATCCTCACTGTTAACCGGTGCGCCTAGTACCTGCTGGAGGAGAGGTCGGCGGCCTCGGGAGCTCCGGTGCGCGGTGGCTTGCTGGTGCCGAGTGTGTGCGCTCATGTGACTACAGAGCATGCGCCGTGTGCTCCCAGGTCGGGCCATCTGGCATGTGTACCCGGTCAGGTATGTGGACCGGCTTTGGGCGCAATCACGCGCCGAGCCCGTGTCTCTGAGAGGTTCCCTGCTGTGCGGGACGGTGTCTTGTGAATAGGGGTCGTGGGGGACAGAGAGGAAAGTGAGCAAGGAGACCGCGTCCCGCACTGAGGAAACCCGCGCCTGCGCAGTACCCGCGCGATGGAGCCCAACAGTCAGGAGCCCAGGCCCCCGGCCGCCCGGGGCGGGGCTGCGCGCGGGGCGGAATTTACGCACTGCCGCTCCTTGGGGCTCGGTGGGCGGGGTGCAGCGAGCGAGAGGGACGCGCCTCCCACCAATGAGCGCAGAGATCGCAGGGGGGCGTGCCCGTGCCGCCGCGCGCCGGGTCTCGATTGGCGGATAGTGGCCGCGAGGCGGGATCAACACGAAGCTCCGCCCACTCTCGCACGGCAAGGCGGGAGGGCTGCACCCGGGCCGCGGCGGCCGCTCCTCCTGAGGTAAACGACGGGCGGGGACTGGGGCCCTCAGCCCCCGCTCGGGAGGCGCCCCTCGGGGAAGCCCGCGCCCGGGAGCGGGGGGTGCCGCCTCGTCCGGGTCGCGCTGGAGGCCGGGTCAGGGGGGCGCCTCCCCAAGGTCACCGGGGAGCGCGGGGAGGTCCCGGGTTTGCGGGACCGAGCCCGCCCCCCTCCGGGCTCAGGTGCGCCAGGTCCCGCGGGGCCTGGTGGCCCCGTCACCACCCGGAAGAGAGGCTCGGGCGCTGCCCGCCGCCTGCTTCCTCACGCCGGTGCGGGTGCACGTCCCCTGCCGGGAGGCACGCGGACCCCGGTCCGAGCGCTCGTCACCCGCCCGGGGCCTGGGCTCCACGTCCTGCTGCCCGAGGGGACTTCGGGGACCTGAGTGTGAAGCTGAGCCCCGAGCTCGCGGCCCGGTGTCCTCTCCCTTCTCCCTGCGACGCGAAGGGGAGCGAGGCCGGGAGGCAGGTGCGGGCCGATCACGAGGCTGCGGGTCAGCGCGGCCGCGCGGGGCGGGAGCCCGGACTCAGCCCTGGTGGGCGCCGGCGGAGCCCCCGCCGGGACTGGGGCTCTGGGGCTGCGGCCTCGCCGAGGTTCCCCTTCGCCGGCGGGGGCCGGGGCGGGCGGGCAGAGGGCGCGGGGGTGCCGGTCGGCGCCGGGGGAGGAGGCGGCCGCAGGAGGGAGGCCGGGCACCCGCAGTCCCGCCCGCCGTGCTGTCCCCGCTCGGCTCCGGCCCCGGCCTCCAGGGAGCAGGCAGGCGCTCTCCTCCCGGGGGTCAGCGGAGTGACCCGAGCGGAGTCGCCCGGCGTGTCCTCGGGTGTCCCCGCGGGGTCCAGTGGGGTGCTCATGTGTGAGATGCGGAGCCCATGCGTGTGCCCGGGCCGCCGGTGCGTGTGCGGGAGGCGCGTGTGCGCTTGTGGACGGCTAGGGCCCAGCCCGTCTCTGATGGCCCTGTCTCTGATGGCCCCGCTCGGGGACGGGGTCCTGTGTGCCGGCGCCTGCGGTGTCAGTGTCCGAGGGGGGCCCAGGCGCCTGGGGAGTCAGTGTCCGAGGGGGGCCCAGGCGCCTGGAGCAGGAGACCCTCCCCGAGGCCCAGGTGAGCGGTGGGGCCCCTGCACCAGCTTCTCGGGACCCCCTCCAGGTGGGGACCTCCTCCAGGTGAGGACCTCCTCCAGGTGAGGTCCCCCTCCAGGCCAGGGCTACGGGGTGCCCTGTGGCTTCTGTGCTCAGGGAATTGTGGCTGCTGGACGCGTGAGAAATGAGCTTCTTCACGGAGCTGCAGGCCTGGCTGTGGGGGCTGCCTGGTGGCTTGTGTTGTGGGGGGGCGGGGGGAGGGCTGTGACAGCCCAGGTTCTTGGTGATTCTGGGAGTTGACTGCTCGGGCTCCGTCAGGAGGGCCTGCTGGGGGGGGGGGGGCATCCTCTTGACCCAGAACTGGGTCCTGACTTCCCAGGCTCCCAAGCGCACCAGCCCTCCAGACAGACTCACCTGGGCCCACCCGCACCGGGACTGTGGGAATGTGCGGAGGTGCCTGGGGCGTCGGCTGAAGGCCTTTGGATGCCTGAGCGCCAGGAAGCTGGTTCTTTACTCCTGTGTCTGATGCAGGGAGGGAAGGCCTGCCCCCTGACCTGGCCCTGGGGTGGGGGTGGGCGGGCAGCCAGTCCTGATTGAGTCCTGCCCCACCACTAACTAGCTGCTAACTGACCGTGTGTCCCTGACCCGCTCAGCCATGCAGATGGCAGGCGAGGGTGCCGTCAGCGTCAGCGCCTCCTTGCAGGACGCGGGGGCCTTCCAGCCCCTGCCTGTTTGTGCACCCCCTTCCCCTTGGCGTGTGGGCCTCGCTGGCCATCAGCGTGCTCATAGGTCTGTCCGTGGAGGGCAGGGCCGTGGTCCTGTCATCCCCGGAGTGTCCAGTGCCATCCTGCAGACCACCGGGCCTCTCTCTGAAATCAGTAAAAACCTGTATTTAAAGACGCATTGGAGGCAGCACGGTAGAGTGTTGGTTGTTTACCCTGTGCCCGTGGCTGCCCGGAGCTGCGTATCACTAGCCCGAGAAAGCACATCAGAGTTAAGGCTCCGACAGTGTCCACGGAACACCACTGCTTTTGACCCTCGGGAAATGGAACGATTGTAAGTTGAAGCATCGGAAGTCAGGGACTGTCCGTGTTTCGTTTTTCTCTTTTGGTCTGTTGCTGTGAATTACGTTGGCTGCACAGAAAAATACTGAGCTAACCTTGTATTCATAGGATAAATCCCATTTAGTCATGGCGTATCCTTTTTTACATATTGGATATGATTTGATAAAATATTGTTCAGAATTTTTGCATTTGTATCTATGAAGGATATTGGTCTATAGTTTTATTATGTTTTCTTTATTGTTTTTGTCTGGTTTTATTATCAGTCTAATGCTGGCCTCTGTCAGTTGGGAAGTATTCCCTTATTTTTCATTTTCCTGGAAGAATTTGTGTCGAGTTGGCATTATCTCCTCCTTATCAAGAGAGGAGTGTTGGAATCTCTACTATAATTTGGATTTGTGTATTTCTCCTTGCATTTTTATTAGTTTTGGCTTTGTGTATCTTGAAGCTCTATGATTAGATGCGTAAGTGTTTAGGATTGTATGTCTCTGAAATCTACTTTGCCTGATATTAATGTAGACACTCCAGTTTTCTTATAACTAGTATCAGCTTCATTTTTCTATTCCATCCACTTTAACTTCATGTTAACATATTCAAGTTTTGACTATGGCTTCTTCTTTTTTTTAAACTCTTTTAAAAAATTTTTATTTTATTGATTTCTTTTTGAGAGAGAGAGGCAGGGAGAGAGAGAGGGAAAGATTTGCTGTTCCACTTATTTATGTGTTCATCGGTTGATTCTTGTATGTGCCCTGACCAGGGATTGAACCCTCAATCTTGGAATATCGGGAGGATGCTCTAGGCAACTGAGGCACTGCCTGGCCAGGTTGCCCATGGTTTCTTGAATATGTGAGATACAGTTATAATAACTGTCTACATGTTCTTGTCTATTAGCTTTTCCTCTGCATCATTTCCAGTCAGTTTGCATCGATTGGTTCACCCTCGTTATGGGTTGTATGTATATTTGCTTCTTTGAATGCCTGGTAATTTTTATTGAATGTGAGACATTGCTATTTTACCCTGTTGGATAGTTTCGTGTTCCTGTTATTCCTGAGCTTGGTGCTGGGATGTGGCTAAGTTACATGGGAGCGTTTTGACCCTTCTAGGCCTGCTTTTAGCTTTGTTAGCTGAGACTATGGTGTTTAGTGTGGGACTCATTTTATTCTTTACTGAGGCAAATCTTTCTTTCTTTTTTTTTTTTTTTTTGTAAAGCTAGAATTTATTTCTATTTAAAAAATGCTCAAGAGACTTTAAAAAGGCCCAAGGGTGTCCAGGTTTAAGGCCATCCTGAGTTTCAGTTCCTTCCTTACTGAGGCAACAATTTGATCCATGTTAATAAAACACCCCAATAATTCGGGTTGAATCATGGTGATTTCCTCTGACTCCCAGTATCTTTCATAAATGGCCATCAGCTTATGAACGATGAAACACGTATTACCAGAAATAATCACGAAATGTCTTCAGGTTCTACTTGAATATCCTTTCTGCATTATTCTTCGCAACCAGGCCCAGTGATTATCAGTTTGAGTGGCAGAGATCATGAGTGGTACCTGCAGAGACTGGTATTAAGTGCAGCCCTTTTAGAACAGAAACCAGCAGACACCCTTCAAGACGAAACACCCCAGGCAAATCCTTTTTATTTTATTTTAATTTAATTTTTAAAAGAATAGTTTATTGATTTTTAGAGAGAGAGGAAGGGAGAGAGAAAAAGAGAAACATCAACGTGAGAAACATCCATTAGCTGCCTCCTGCACGCCCCCTACTGGAGATCGAGCCCACAACCCAGCATGTGCCCTGACCTGGAATCAAACCAGCAACCTTTCGGTGCATAGGATGATGCCAAACCAACTGAGCACACTGGCCAGGGAGAGGCACATTTCTTGTGCGTGCTCTTCCTGCTGCCCTGGGAGTTCTGGTGTTTTCCCCTCTGGCTGCCAGGAGCTCAAGGGATTGTTTCTGCTCACCTGTTTGGGTTGCTCTCCTGGCCTGGGGGTTTCTTCTCAAACATGGTGGTGTATTCGTTTTCTAAGGTTGCTATAACAAGTAACCACAAACATCACTGCCTAAACAGCAGACACTTATTATCTTTTCTTTTTTTACAAAATTTTTAAATTGATTTCAGAGGGGAAGGGAGAGGGAGAGAGAATCATTGATTGCTGCCTCATGTATCCCCCACACTGGGGATCCAGTCTGCAACCTGGGCATGTGTCCTGACTGGGAATCCAATGGTGAGCTCCTATTCATAGGTTGATGCCCAACCACTGAGTCACACTGGCTGGGTAGACACTATCTTAAAGCCCTTGAGGTCAGTAGCCTGCCAGGGATCTCACCGGACTAAGTTCCTTCCTGGGGGCTCCGGGGAGGATCCTTTTCCTACTGTTTTGGGTTGTTGGTAGAATTTTGTTCTTTGTGTGTGTAGGACCGAAGTCCCTGTTTGCTTGCTGGCTATAAGCTGAGGGATGTTTCCAGCTCCTGGAGCCACCCACGTGCCTTGGCTTGGAGCCTCCTCCCTCCATCCCCAAAGCCAGGCGTGGAAGGTTGAGTCCTGGCAGGGCTCTGACTGCCTCCTCCTCTGGCCTCTCCTTCCCCCGCTGGGATAGGCTGTCTGCTTTTAAGGACTCACCCACATAGTCCAGGGGAACCCCACCCCAGTCTGTACCCTTAATTCCATCTGCTAGATCCCTTTTGCCTCCAAACCTACCATAGTCACAGGTTCTGGAGAGGATGGACTGGGCATCTTGGGAACATGATTCTGCTACCCCGCACTGCCCAATATAACAACCGAGTGACCAGGGACCCTGTGCAGGTCTCTGGAATTCTCTCTGGTCCTAAAGCTGCAAAGTCCAGCAGGACCTAGGCCTCTGGAGACTGCCCCAGGCCACCTCCTCAGCCCCAGGGTATGGCAGCTCAGCCTGAGAGGGCCCTCCCGGCAGTGAGCTGGGGTGACCTCCGGTCCTTTGCCCTTCACTCCTGATGTCCACCACCATTTGTTTTGTCCAGTTTTCCAGTTGTTTGGCTGGGAGGAACTGGGTCCATTACTCCCATGGGGCTGGGAGCTGACGTCTCTTATGCTGACTTATTTTCGTTTGCTCCTGTTTGGGTTGGCTGAGCATGGCCCTTCGCACTCCTATCAGAGGCCTTCCCAGCTGGGTGAGTTGGAGCTGGTTTAGCCCTTGTTTTGTCGAAAGCACTGGAGACAGGCAGCTGTGGCTTTTCACGGGGCAAAGCCTCTGCCCAGGCACGGGCTGTCCACCTCCTGGACTAGACCAGGTCTGGGAACGCAGGATTGGGTTCCCTCTGAGGGGTGCCGCCTTTTGAAGTGGGTTCTTTGGGCCCTTTCAGGAGCCTCACGACCACCTGACAGCCACGGTGCTTTTCCGCCCTCAGCCTGTGGGGTTTGAGGTTTTGCCTTTTCCTTGCTCTGCCCAAACGGAATACATATTTTTATTTCTTGTTTTCCTTGTGATGTTCAGCTGCTTTCCAGGAAGAAAGCAGAAACGCCCTGTGGATCCATCCTCTTCCAACCAGTCTTCTCCATCTTCTTCCTGTCCGCCTAGGATCCCTGGAAGTTTCTGGTCTGCCAATTTCATCTTTCTTGTTTTCTAGTGCTCTTGTGAGTTTACTCTTAAAACACACCCCTCTCCTGTCACTTCCCTGAGTCGTGGTGACGGGTGAATGTGTAGGACCCATCTGCCACCTTGAACTGGATTCTCCCATATTTGATTCCCCCCCCACCCCCCCCACCCCCACCCCCCACCCCCACCCCGCCTCACGTGGGTCTCCACGCTGCCTCTTCCCGCTTGTGCACAGCCACACAGTGGCGGCACTGCAGTCCTTGTGAAGGGAACAAAGGGCAGTGGGCTCACCAGCGAGCGGAGGACATGTGTGTTAGGAAGCAGGTGGCTGCCGCACCAAGGGCCTGGGCCTGCTGACCTGACAGCTCCTGGGAGAGTATGACGGAGGCCTGAGGGTGGCCAGGCAGTGGCGGTCAGAGGCCCTGCATGGTTAATGGAGGTGGTGGTTTGGTGCTTGGAGGCACCTGATGTTTGAAAGTTGCCCCTCTCAACCCCATGGGCTGTGGTTTCAGGTGCTGCTTGTCCAGCCCTCTCAGACCCCAGGGGCTCGTTTAATCTCCGCCTGGGGGACCCTGGCTCAGCGGCTCAGGGCCCTGTTCTTGGCCCTCAGGTTTCCTTGCCACACACAACCCCCAGGACCCCAGGCCTTAGTACGTCCTGACCTTCAGAGTGAAGGCAGGTGCTGTGGGAGAAGGCAGTGACCTCGCCTGCCCAGGGATGGGCCTTGGGGGCCGACAGCTGCTGCAGGACCCCGGGTTCGGGACAGGAGAGCTGGGACCAGCGGGACCTGCGGAGGGGAGGGCGGTCTTCCTCCCCGTGAGCAGCCGAAGCGCAGCAGAGACCGCCCCCCAGAACCCCGCGTTTAAGTTTTGCTCTTTTCGCAGACATAGTGACTGCCCGCGATGCGATGCGATCCAGGAGACGGTGAATTCAGTATTGTGCCCTGGTTACGCCAGGTTTGAGAAGGCGCTGTCCATGTTCTCACCGGGCGAGAGGAAGCCGAGACCTCCGAGACCCCCGCGATGAGCGAGCCCTACGTGAAGAGTGAGTGCAGTGGTGGGCGGGCTCTGGAGGCACCCCACCCACTCCAGCACCAGGTCTGAGTCCTCCCACCGGCCTGAGCACGCGCGTGGGCTTTGTCGCTGCAGAGCTGTCCACCATCCTGCTGGACTCCGTCACCGACAAGGACCCCCTGGTGCAGGAGCAGGTATGCAGCGCCCTGTGTGCCCTTGGGGAGTCGCAGCCAGAGGAGACGCTCAGCGCCTGCGAGGAGCACCTGCGGCAGCACGAAAAGGTGTGGGACCAGGGCACGCCTTGTCGTTCTTGGGGCGGGGCCTGTGGTGTGTGGACAGTGTATTGAGATTGGGCTGTGGGCTTGGCGTGTAGGGTCAGCTTGCTCTGGGGGTGGGGCCTGCACTATGGGGGCGGGTCCTTGAGGTCTGAAGCGTAGGGCTGGGCACATAAGTCACTGGGCAGGAAGCTGAAGTCCAAGCACTCTCCAGGCTAGGCACTAGGGGGGCAGAGCGGGGGGTCTGAGGGTTGGTACCATCCCGAGACTGGGTGTTCAGCTGCAGCTCCTGTCGCTGGCGAGCCAAGGCCTAGTGTGGCCATCCCCTTTCACTCACTGGCTAGAGACTGGATGGCTCTCCCTGCCAGGGTCTGTGCTGTCCCAACCAAGGGAGAGAAAGCCATTCATCAGCTACAATGACAGGAGCACGTGGACAGGGGTGGGAGGTGGGCACACCCTCCAGAGTGGGCTGCGGAGGAGGGCAGGGCCCCCTACAGACTTGGCTGACTTGTCAGAGGCAGGACAGGCTCTGGGGCTGCCTGTTGGCTGTACGGTGGTTCCCCTTATCCACAGTGGAGACGTTCCAAGACCCTCAGTGGACGCCTGACTCTGAGATGGTATTTAGCTCTGTACACACTGTTTTTCCTGTACCTACACACCTTGCGCTTAGTGGGAACACAGCCTCTCTTTGGCATACCTGGCATCAGCATCACTAGTTTTGCGCTCTGTGGCCATTCCTAACTAAGTATAAGAAGGGTGACTTGAACCCAAGCACTGCAACACCATAGCATTCGACCTGATAACCAATGGGTACTCAGTGCCCACTCGGCGGGGAGTGAATAGATCCTGGGGGCACGGACAGAGGGAGGACTCGCACCCTGGGCAGGGTGGTGTTTCACCACATTGCTCAGAGCGCCACACGGGATGGCAGGATCCGCTGCTCGCCATCGGCTCTTCGCTGGGCTGCACAGGTCGCCTGGCCCTTCTGAAGACCAAGTGCCTCTGTTATGTGCAAGGCATTAAGGAGGTCCTGAGGGCCAGGAAGAATGCTCCGTGTTGGGGCAGAGAGGGGTGATGTTTTGAGCAACCCCCGTGGAGAGCGCTGGAGGCCCTGGCCGGGTGCCTGGGCCTTCAGCTCACCTCCCGGGCCCTTCCATGGCTTCTCTCCACAGCTGGCGCATCCTTACCGGACGATGGTCCTAAGGGCCATGGAGACGATCGTGAGCAATCACATCAGTGAGCTGGGTAAGGACGTGACCAGGGCCATCATCCTCCTGGCCTCCAGCGAGATGACCAAGGTGAAGGTATGTGCTGCTGGCCAAGCCCCCTCAGAGGCCATGCGCTGCCCCTGCCGGATGTGGCCGTGGCTCAGGGGCTTCTTTCTCGCCCATCATGATAGCATGTGGGTTTGGGTCTGGCTGCCTCGGGGTTGGCCCCTCGGTTCTGCACACTGACCGCCCTCCTGGGTGGGGAGGGCCACCCTGTCATTTTAGAGGTGGAAACCGAAGCAGAAGAAAATTCCTAAGCTCTCGGGTGAATGGAGAGGCCCAGTGCCCGCATCCCAATGTTTGGGGGACGGAGCCAGGCTCAGCATGGGTCCCTTCTCCCAGAGCTGTGCTCCTTCTGCAGTGGCGCCTGGAGTGGGCAAGTGCTCACTGGGGAGCCTGAAGACAGCGCGACTGAGGACGGGCTGTACATTTTGCCTCTCGGGAAACTGCAGGGTGAGGGCCCGCACCCTTTTCCTGGCTGGGATGACAGGACACATTTTCTCTGGCGTTGCAGGACCTGGTTTCTGACTGGCAGCAGGCTGCCAGCAGTGTCCTCGTGGCGGTGGGCAAGCGCTTTGTTGGCATGGTGATGGAGGAGATGCTGGGCAAGTTCCAGCCCGGGGTCCTGCCTCACTGCTTTGTGGTGCAGACGTTAGCCAACCTCTCGGTCTTCAATGGTAGGTGTCGACTTGGCCTCCACCCCTTCACCCGCGTTCTCGAGCGAGCCGTGAGTTCCTCTGAGCCCTGTTGGCACCTCGGTTCCTCCTGTCTCAGCAGCCTTGCCACCTGCCCTGGGCTGAGCAGAAAGAGCTCAAGGCCCTACAGCGTGTGGTGGGCACAGGGTGTGGGAGAGACAGGCAGGGGTGGTGCAGGGCTGCTGTGACGCCCGTCTGTTGCAGTGTTCGGCATGGTGCCCTTCCTGACGTCTGTTCTGAGCACCATGCTGCCCATGCTGGGCATGGCCAAGCACGATTCCATGAGGGTGGTGTTCTGCTGTGGTAAGTTGGGGCCTCCAGGGAAGCTGTGTCTTTAAAGGGTGGGTGCTGGGTGCTGCCTGACCTTTCCTTGACCTTTTGTCTTCAGGACCCCTTTGTGGGGGCCATGGGCCCTTCAGGCTTCAGGAGGAGGGTGGGACAGTGAGAGGAAGGGTGACTGGTCTCCCTGTGTCTGTGTTCTCGTCTTATGAGGACACAGTCCTGTTGTATTAGGGTCCACCCCACCGTGACCACGTTTGAACTCATTATATCTGCCAAGACCCTATTTCCAAAAAAGGCCCTGTCCTGGGGGCTTGGACATGAACTTGGGGGACCAGTGCTTGCCCAGTGTAGTCCAGGAATCCCAGCCTGGACGGTGCTCTGGGGTGGTCATCGGTTTGGAAGGGACAGCACGCACACTAGGTGTGAAGCCCGTGTCTGCTCGCCACTCACCACCCGGTTCCCGCAGCCCTGCAGCGCTTCAGCGAGAGCACCCTTGAGTACTTGGCCAACCTGGACCAAGCCCCAGACCCCACAGTCAGGAAGGACACCTTTGCCTCCGACATCAGCAGTGCCTATGACACCCTCTTTCACCACTGGCTGCAGAGCCGCGAAGCCAAAGTATGCCTCACCTTGCTGGCCACCCCCTCCTCCAAGCCTGCCCACCCAGGCCCCTCCCCCTGCCTGGGCTCCTCTGCTCTTCTGCGGGGAGGGATGGAGCTATCTGTGTACACCTGTCCCCATCCAGTGCCCTTCAGTCAGGAGGTGGGGATCTCATCAGGGAGGAGACGTGCCCTGTGCAGTCTCACCTGTAGGTCCCCTCAGAGTGCACTGATTTCTGAGCCCCAGTTGCCATGGACACCACTTCCCGTCCTCACCCCATGATGCCTTGGGGAAGGGCGAGGAGTGGTGACAGTATGTGGCCTAGCCCCATTAGGACCCTGTCATGTGGTTTCCTCCCATCAGCCCTGGGTTCTTGGTGAATGAGCTCTTGGCCACTCTGTCCCTGGTGGGCTGTGAGCGTTGCCGCATGGTTTGTCCTGCTTCCCCGTCAGCTCCGGCTCGCTGTGGTGGAGGCCCTGGGGCCCATGAGCCACTTGCTGCCCAGTGAGAAGCTGGAGGAGCAGCTCCCCAAGCTCCTGCCCGGAGTCCTTGCCCTCTACAAGAAGCACGCTGAGACCTCCCACGTGTCCAAGGTGAGAGCTCAGCCAGGGTCTGGTAAAGAACATCCCCTCCGATGGGAGCAGGAGTGCCCTGAGCCGCTCAGGTTCAGTGGTAGTGGGGACCAGCCACATTTCTCCCCACCTGCACTGGACAGAAGCCGGGCACCTGTACTACTGGCCTCTCCCCATGCCCCCTTTCCTGATCCCTCCCCTCCCTCTGACTTGTAGAGGTGAGGGCAGGGCTGGGGGCTTCAGGCGGGACTGACGGCCCCTCTGCCCAGCAGAGCCTGGGCCAGATCCTCGAGGCGGCAGTGAGCGTGGGCAGCCGCACGCTGGAGGTCCAGTTGGATTCGCTCCTGGCCGCTCTGCACGCTCAGGTAGGCAGCAGGAGTGCTCGGGGTGTGCCTGTGGAGGGCACACTGGCACGGGGTGAGTTGCAGGGAGCACTCTGGGGGGCCCTGGGAGGGCCTGGTCCAGGGAGAGGTGTGGGGGTCGTGGGAACTTGGCAAGGGCTCCTGTGTCACATGGACATGGATTAGGGGAAATAGTCTCTGACCTCAGTTGATGCCGAGAAAGGTCAGCTCTCAGTTACCCTTAGGACTGTCAGCTGCTGGATCCAAGAGGACTTCCTTTAACCTCATAAAGTTTGTTTACCCACACCCTCCGCGTGCGTCCTACTGCGTGGGAGACAGGCACATTCCCATCAGGGCCAAGGGCATAAAGACCCCACTCATCCCAGTTCTAGGAGGAGGGAGACAAATGGGACATGGGGCTCGGTGCGAGGATGGACTGTCCTTATCATTGCTCCCTAGTCCTGGTCCCCGCTTTGTGTTTCCCCTTGGTACTGACCTCCTTTTACTTTTATTTTTATTGTATTTTTTAAAAATATTTTTTGTTGATTTCAGAGTAAGGGAGAGGGAGATAGAAACATCGATGATGATGAGAGAGAATCATTGATCGGCTGCCCCCTACTTGCCCCCCACTGGGGATTGAGTCTGCAACCTGGGCCTGTGCCCTGACTGGGAATCGAACCGTGATCTCCTGGTTCATGATCAACCACTGACCCACACCAGCCCAGCTCTTCTATACTTTTTAAATCACGTCTTTAAAGGTTTTTGGCCTCCAGTCAGGTAACTTACAAAGTGTGTGTTCATCGCTGTTTATGGTATTGGTAAGGCTTCCAGTTGCAATGGGCTATTAGTAAGTTTTTGGGTAGTTGAAGTTATGTGTAGATTTTTGACTGCTCGGGGGTCAGCGCCCCTGACGCTGCGAGTTCAGGGGTCAACTCTATCAGTGACTGCTCGCTGGCCTTCCCGCCAGAGGGACCCCTGTGTGAGGCTGTGTTCTGTCTGTTGCTCACAGCTGTGTCCACCCCTAGAGCAGCTCCTGTCACCTGTGAGCACTCAGTGGTTCTGGTGTGGATGGCTGTTATCCAGAAACCATTCGCGTGGGCACTGAGTCAGTGCGCCCCCTTAGAACTAACCAGACACATCAACAGCATTCCACAGATCACTGCTCTGCGGAAAGGACAAAAGAAAAAAAGAAGTCCTTTATTTGGGGGCTGTTTATGATATTTGTTTGCAACATAATTTTCACATCATCCTTAATCTGTCTTCTGTTTTACACTCAGGTTTCCTTATACTCAGCCCCTTGATCCCACACTTGCTTGTCAGATTCTCCCGTTTCCTTGTACTTGTATTGTTGAATCTGCCGGAATTTCTTTTAGGGAAAAGCGAGTGAGAATCCAGGTTTGCCTTTCTTCCACGTGACCACCAATTTACATTAGTTACTACTGTAACTGGTGACTGTAAAACATAGCACCTTAAACAGAAACTATGTATCTCACAGTCACTGGCCAGACACCCCAGAGCATCTGCCAGAGGATCTGATGGGGTCCTAGGTGGTTGTCCTCCCTGCTGGGCTGCAGACTCTGCTCCCACGGCTCCCTCCCGTGGCTGCAGGCAGAGGCGTGGTTCCTGGCCGCAGGACTGCTTAGGACTGATTGAGAGTCCTCAGGACCTGGCTCTCCTCTTCCAGAGTGAGAGCTTCACAGCAGAGCAGGCAGGAGGAGGGCCTTTTGTGACCAGGGCAGGGCTCTACAATGGGGACCTCTAGTGTAGCCCCTGTTTCTCCAGCTCTGAGAACTGGCTGAGCACAAACGGGCAGGGCCTCCCTGAACTGTCAGTCACCTCTCTGGCTCACAAGCTGGGCTCTACTGAAGCCGGCAAACGCCTTCCCCTCGAGACAGCCCAGCTGCATGATTGGCAATCCCGTCAGCCTCCCTGTCCCGCCACGCCATCCCACCCCACCCCACCCCACCCCGCAGGTGCGGCCAGCCCATGACCTGCGCCTGGCTGTGGCTGATTTGGGTAGACGCCCGGGGCCCTCAGCAGTGTGTGAGCTGGGTGCTTTGTCAGGAGCACGTGGCCTGCCCTTCCGCCCAGCCAGGCGCGGGGCGGCAGTGCCATCGTTACCCCTGTCCCTGGCCGCAGATCTGTGTGCCTGTGGAGACTTCTAGTCCCCTGGTGACGAGCAACCAGAAGGAGGTGCTGCGCTGCTTCACAGTGCTGGGTGAGTGGCTGCCTGGTCTGGGGCTGGGCCTGGGCCTGGTGGCAGCCTCGGCGTGGGTCCACCTCTGCCTGGGCCTGGGTGGGGCTGCAAGGGCCTCAGTCCCAAGTGTGCCCCCTGCTGGCAGGTTTGGAGGTGTAGGCAGCAAGGAGCAGGGGCAAATCCTTACTGTCTGTGCGTTCCCCTGCAGCATGCTGCTCGCCCGAACGCCTGCTGGCCTTCCTGCTGCCCAAGCTGGACACCAGCAATGAGAGGACCCGCGTGGGCACCCTGCAGGTTCTGAGGCACATCATCAACTCAGCCGGTGAGTGCACAGGGCAGGGCTGAGAAGCTGGTGAGGGGCGTCTCGCTTTGAATTCTTTAGAAATGTTCCCAACTTCCGATTTTGCAAAATTGCAAACATTTTGAAAAGTTTGCCTCTGACACCGGCTGCAGATGCCGGATGCTGCATCCTGACCCTGGGCCTGAATGGATGGCCTCTAGTCACATGAGGAGACAGACCACATCTGCAGCAGGTGCCTGGAGGACCATGGCTGGTTCCTCCAGGTCCTTGGAGTGGTGCTCGCTCCTTCCCTTTCTTCTGGCCTCACTCATTGTTACTGAAGAATCTGATGGTCGCACGCTGGTCAGCTGCCTCTTGGATGGGCCTTCGGGGAAGTGGGGCCAGCTGCCCTGTAGAATATCCCTAGGTCTGCTTGTGTCTGACGGTTTCCTCACAGTAGGATGGAAGGTTCCAGGTTTCCTGCTTTGATGGCTGATTTGCCCAGCATGGAGCTGGAGCCTGTTTCGCACCGAGTTGTGTTCTCAGTGCTGCTTGAACTGCCCTGCTACCGCCTGTGTGCAGAGGCCACGTGAGGCCTGCAGTCCGTGGGCTGGGAGGGCTTTTTAACGTGAACAGGCTGCAGAGGCGAGCAGAGGTGATGGAGACCTCACGTGGCCCTGTGTCGGCAGGGTCTTCTCTTTGGCCTGCTAAGGAGCAAGGGTGCTGACCCCGTCCCGTGAGGGTCAGGGTCGGGCCGGGGTGCTAACAGCACCGTGGATGTGAGGCAGCTTGGGGAGGGGCAGGGACAGGGGACAGTGGCAGCCCAGACAGACCCATCCTGCAGCACACTGGCTTCTGAATAAGGAACTCCCACTGCATTGTTTCAGAATTCTTGTTTGGGACTTTCTATGGTTTGTGTCATCTTTGCCCATCTTCTATATTTTTAAAACATATTTTTAAATTGATTTCAGAGGAGAAGGGAGAGGGAGAGACTGAAACATCAATGATGAGAGAGAATCGTTGGGCCTTTGTACTTGGTCAGTTTTGTTGGTTATAAAATTTTTGGCTCACACTTCCTTGACTGTCCTGTTGCCCTAAACTGCCAACCTTTCTAGCTTTTTAATGGGAAAAAATGTTATTTGTCTCCTGGAGAGAAGTGGTGGGCTTTTCTTGTACACTCCCCTCGCCTCCACGTGGAGGGCCATGCTGAGGCTGGATCCCGGCCACAGGGCCTTGGGACTCTTGGTGGTGAACAGGCCAGCTGGCCTTGGTCTCAATGGGGAGGCTGAGCCACCTGTTCATTTCTTGCAGCTGCTCAAATGGAAGCTAAGAAGCCCTTCATCCTCTCCTCTATGAGGCTTCCCCTTCTGGACCCCAACAGCAAGGTAAGGGGCGAGGCCAGCTAAGCGCGGCCCGGGTGTGGCCCTCAGCATCAGTGTGTGCAGGTGTTGTGTGTCTGGGCGTCCCACGCCTTGCTCCTGACACAGTTCCCAGGCATGAAGTTAGGCACTGGTCCCAACACCACCCTCAAGTTGGAGAATTCTCTAGAAGGACCCCAGAACCCACGAGAACTGCCATCCTCAGTCATGGCTCATTACAGTGAAAAGACAGAGCAGCCTCAGCTGTGAAGGAAGCACGTGGGGCAGGCCCACAAGGCTGGGATGTGAGCCCCGTGGAATCGTGGGCAGCGATGCGACTGCACAGAGGCTGCCACTCTGGGGGCCCCTGGCCTGCATCCAGGGTCTTTATCGGACTCCCATCATGTAGACCTCAGTTGCCAGCCCCTTGAAGGCCGAGCTGGAGTGATGTGGCCCTGGAGGAAGTGACCTGGCCGTGCCCTCAGGTGGAGCCACTGAGGGGCTGGAAGGCAGGTTCAGGACTCCCAGGGGAGTTTTGGTGACTGAGGGACCTCCCTCTGAAGGGTGAGACAGAGCAGGGGAGGAGGTAGGAGGAGCCCAGCCCCGAATGTGAGACACCTTTGAGGAGCTGTGAGAAAGGCACAGGTGCAGGCAGAGAAAGGGGTGAGATCCCTGTGTCCAGACTGGACTGTCCAGGCCTGTCCTTCTGTGCAGGTGAAGCGGGCAGTGGTGCAGGTAATCAGCGCCATGGCCCACCATGGCTACTTGGAGCAGCCTGGGGGCGAGGCGATGCTGGAGTACATCGTGCAGCAGTGTGCACTGCCCCCCGAAGCCCAGGTAAGGGGCCCCACCACCTGCTGGGGCTGGGACCTGTCGACTCTGCTGGAGAGTGGACACCAGAAGGTGCGTGGCCCCAGCTGGGGCAGGCAGAGTGGGCCCAGCAGCTTTTTTAAAAAATATATATTTTATTGGTTTTTTACAGAGAGTAAGGGAGAGAGATAGAGAGTCAGAAACATCGATGAGAGAGAAACATCGATCAGCTGCCTCCTGCACACTCCCCACTGGGGATGTGCCCGCAACCCAGGTACATGCCCTTGACCGGAATCAAACCTGGGACCTTTCAGTCCGCAGGCCGACGCTCTATCCACTGAGCCACACCGGTTTCGGCCCAGCAGCTTTCTTAGAGTCAGTTGGGGCCTCTGCTCCCCAGTGGTCATTCCTCAGACAGGAGAGACGGAACAGGCACGGGGCTCTTTTTAAGGCTTTTCTATTTAAAATGTTACTAAGCAAATCCCACTTTTCTTCTGGAGGGAGAGTAAGCTAGACCCTGGTGAAAGAAACGCACTACGGGGAGCCTTGGGGAGCACGAGGCCTGGTCGCCCTCCCGCTCTGGGCCTGGTCTCAGGCGCTCACGTGCCCCATGTATCTTCGATTGTCTGGTTACAGCCGCTGCCTGTGTTTGAGTTGGATTGTGTGTTTCCGTGTTCTTGAGTAGTGAGTGGTCTCTACGTATTCTGGGTACAAGTTCTCCATCAGATTTGGGGTTTGTAAAAATGTTCTGACAACTCTGTTGCATGGTGTCTTTATATTCTTAACAGTGGCGCTGAAACAATTGGACAAATATGCAAAATAATGAACCTCAGCCAAAACAAAAATTAATATTCAAACAAAAATTAATATTCAAAATGGATCCTGGACCTAAATCTAAAACCTAAAACTTAAAACTTCTGGAAGACGACATAGGAGAAAGCCCTGGGGTTAAGCGAGGATTTACTAACTAGCATGCTCTATAAATTACAAAAACAAAGTGATTAACTGGGCTTCTGAAATATTAAAACTCTGCCTTTTGAAAGACACTAGTATGTTCTTCAGGGTAAGTATGTTCTTGTCTGTGTCCTCATGTTTCTGCTCCTGATGGACTTTGATGTGGTCTCGGTGTCCACTGTCAGGTAGTTTGCAATTCCTGTTTGGGTTCTTTATCAACCCAAAGTTTCTCTTAGGATATTTAACATTTTCTAGAGGAACGGCTTTTCAGCCTATTGTGGATTTGTAATTTTATTGCGTCATCTGCATTGAGTCTGGCGAGGTAGAGTTCTGCTTTTGAGTCTGTTCAGTTACTTGTTTTGGCCTAATGGGTGGTCAGGCCTTCCAAGTTGTTTTGTGTATTTGGTGTATTTTTAGAGTGAGCTTTAAGATTTCCATTCCAGGCCTACATTTCCCTGGTGTGGCGCTTGGCTTTGACATCCCCGTGAGAGGTGTCAACAGTCCCGCAGTCAGTGCCACTGCTGAGTGGTGCTGGGCGCTGGTGCTTCAAAGCGGGAGTGGCCGGGCAGGCAGAGCCCGGGGAAGCTGGTCCCTCTTGGATGCACGCTTCTCGGAGGCCCCCACTGTCTGGAGGTTGTAGTCTGTTCCTGGTCGACGTGGGCGTGTTCTCAGGTGGTGACGTCTCCAGGGAGGCCCCCCATTTCTGCCCATGTCAGCAGGGCAGAGTCGGGGGTGAGGTTACTCCTCAGGCAGTCAGTGCCCACAGGACATGCCCAGGGTTTCCTTTACTTTGGAGACTAGACCTAAGCCAGTGAGCCTGCTCTCTTGGGCGAGTTTGGTGCAGACTGCATTTCCCGTCCATGGGGACGCGGGTCTCCCCTGGGTGGTGGCTGGGCTGGGTCTGATCTCACGGCCCAGAGCCCATGGCCCGCCCCCGCCCCCAGCATCAGAAGCCCAGCGGCGAGGAGGAGCCCCCGGCGGACAGCGTGCGGGACATCAGCGTCAGCACCCTCTACCTGGTCAGCACCACCGTGGACAGGATGAGCGATGTGAGTGTGCGCCCCGCCCCGCCCTGTGACTGACCACGCCCTTCCGGCCCCTGGGTCCAGGGCCTACTGACTGGCCAAGCCTCCTGAGCTCCGCGGGGCCTGCGGGGGTGGGGTGGTGAGGAGCCTCCCCAAGGCTGTGGCCCCCGAGGCCGCTCTACTGACCATGGCACTGCCCCTAGGTCCTCTGGCCGCACCTGCTCCAGTTCCTCACCCCCGTGCGCTTCACGGGGGCGCTGACCCCGCTCTGCCGGAGCCTCGTGCACTTGGCCCAGAAGAGGCAGGAGGCAGCGGCTGAGGCCCCCCTCATCCAGTATGACGGCAACGGTGCGCAGCCAGTGTGCGCTTTCCCTAGACCCCGCCCCTCCAGGCCCCGCCCCTCGCTAGCCCCGCCCCCACCCTCCTCTCCCTGGAAGCACCTCTGAGCCTCCTGTCTCCCTTGCAGTGACCCTGCCATCTCCATACGCCATAGCCACACGGCTTCTGGTGAGCGATGCGGCTCCCTCTGAGGGATCGGGAGAGGAGTGGGCGCTCCCCTCTGTCCCTGGGTCCCCGGTGCTCGCGGCGCCGTCATGGCTGAGCAAAGAACACTGCCTCGCAATGGGGGCCAGACAGGCATCCCGCTTGGGTATGGGGAGCTGTGTCTTGGGGGTCTTGTTGCCTCCACCCCAGTACCTCGTGGGTGGCCTTGTGGTCCGGCATAGCCGCGAGCTCCCACCTGCACCTCTGCAGACCGTGTCTTCCAGCCCCTACCTGGGGGGTGGCCGTGGAGCGGCCTCGCTGTGCCTCCTGAACGTCCTGCATCGGGACATCCACCCTTCGCTGGGTCAGCGGTGGGCAACGACCATCGCCCTGCTGCTGGAGCACCTGGAAGGTGAGGCCCGGAGGTGGGGGCCTGCACCCCTCTCTGCCTGTCAGGGCAGCCCTGGCCTGTGAGGACCGGGTTCCCTAATTGAGAGGAAGTAGCCTCCACTGGGGTTCAGAGAGGGTCTCTAGAGTCTAGACCCAAGGGTGCTCCTGCTGGTGTCACTGTCATTCGGGAGCATCTGGGTGTGGGCCCCTCTGGGTTTCCTTTGTGCTCTGGAAGGTGGGGTGGGGTCTGAGCCAGGTGGGGGTGCTGGACGGGGCCAGGGCCAGGCGGGGGTGCTGGGCGGGGCCAGGGCCAGGGCCAGGCGGGGGTGCTGGGCGGGGCCTGAGTCAGGTGGGGGTGCTGGACGGGGCCAGGGCCAGGTGGGGGTGCTGGGCGGGGCCAGGGCCAGGTGGGGGTGCTGGGCGGGGCCTGAGTCAGGTGGGGGTGCTGGGAGGGGCCTGGGTCAGGTGGGGGTGCTGGGCGGGGCCTGGGCTGGGCGTTCTGAACACTCCATTCTTGTCTGTGTGAGGTCCTGCCTGGCAGGCTGACTGGTGGTTGTCATTGCAGAACATACTGCGAAGACCCTGTCACAGAAGGAATGGGAGGAAAAGCTGCTGGTGGTGAGAGAAGGGAGAAGAGACTGAGGTGTGGCCAGCCTGGGTGGGGAGAGCTGGGGGGCTGTAACTTTCTAGGGTTGTGACACCTGCCTTGACTGAGTGGCCTGCCTGGTGGAGGGACAGATGGGTGTCTGGGGTGAGGACTGTCACAGGTTGCCGTCCTGCTCTGACAGCCAGATTACAGGGACTTTGAGCTGCCTGGCCACGGCGCCTTCTGTCTTCCATTGCCTGGCCCAGAGCTGTCCGCACCCTAACTCATTGCATGTCTGCCTGGACTCGAGGGTCACCCACCACCATTCAGAACCATGGCACAGGACCACCCTCCCAGCCTGTTTGGGAAGCCAAGTTCCCAGCCTCCCTGTTGCTCCTGCCTGCAGTTCCTTCGGGACAGTCTTGCTGTCGTGTCTGACAACACATGGATCTGCCAGCTGAGCCTGGAGATGTGCAAGCAGCTACCCTGCTACAACGGGACGCCCCAGGAGAAGGTGTGGGGGGGGAGGAGGGAGCCCCAGGAGAAGGTGCGGGGGGAGGGAGTGGGGGGGAGGAAGCCCCAGGGGAAGATATGAGAGGGGTCCAAGAGAAAGTGCCCAGGTCAGGGGCACCCTGGGAAAGTGGGGGCGAATAGCCTGCTGGGGTTTTCTGGGCATAGTCCTTCGGTCCAAGTTCCTGAGCTTAGATTCTGCGTCACTTGGTGCTTGAGCCCACCTCTGGGCCCTTGTAGCTCTGGCAGAGCTGAGAAGAGAAGGCCTATGAGCCGCCTCGTAGTGGCTGGTGGCTGGAGACTTCCCGCTCAGGCAGTGGCCAGAAGCACGGGTTCCCAACAGCCCCTCCCACGTTGGCTGGCAGTGCCGGGCCGCCCTCCACCGGCACCCGCACAGTGCACGCCCTGGTTTGCTGCAGAACTTCCTGTACAAATGTGTGGGGACCACCCTGGGTGCTGCTTCCAGTAAGGACGTGGTGAGGAAACTCCTGCAGGAGCTGCTGGAGACAGCCAGATACCAGGAGGAGGCCGAGCGCGAGGTGCCAGCACCCCCCCCCCCCCAAAGCCCTGGGCCCACGGCTGGCTGGCAGTGCTCACTGTCCTCCCTTAGGCACTAGTGAGTGTGAGTGCATATGTGTGTGCTGTGCACAGATGCAACCCTATGGTGTGTGCAGTGTGCATGCATAATGCATGCTCCTCCTGTCCTCACCCCCAAGCCCCTGTCTATCCCTGCCCAGTGTGAGTGCCCCATGCACCTCTCCAGGGCCTGGCCTGTTGCTTTGGGATCTGTGCCATCTCCCACCTGGACGACACCCTGGCCCAGCTGGAGGACTTTGTGAGGTCGGATGTGTTCAGAAAATCCATTGGCATCTTCAACCTTTTTAAGGTGCAGCAGTCAGTCCGGGGAGGAGGTCTGGTGGGACTGGCCTGGGTTCTAGCGTCTGGGGTGGTGGGGCGGCTTGGCTCTGGGTGCCCTGCAGGCCAGGGTTGGGGTGGGGAGCTGCATCCAGCCTCTGCTTCCTCGTGGGTGGGGCGACTGAGTGTGGGTTCCCCCTCAGCCGGTGACAAGGGGCACCCAGCCCTCCCCCAGTCTGGGTGGCAGGATGAAAGCTGCCGCCTCCCCTGGCTGTCTGTTCACCTCTGCCCCCTGGTGGCCGGTAGAGGCTGCGTTCTTGCCAAAACCCATTACTGGAGGACTGGGTGCCTGCACTAGGCCAGTCCCAGTCACAGACTCTCAGGGCTGGGCTGCTTGCACGGGGCGGCCCACACTTGAGTGCGTGTAGGTGTGGGCAGGCCCCAAGGGCAGAAGAGACCCTGGCTCGGCTTCCGCCTGCTTGACCCTCCCACCTTGTTCCTGCTCAGACCTTTGATCTCTGTCCCTTGGTGCCCAAAGAACCTAGATCTGGCTTGTCCTGCTGTTCCCAATGGAGGGGCTCTCCCTAGGGCTGGTGTGGTCGGTTAAGCCTTTGATGTTGCTGGCAGCCCTGCTGTCTTCCTGAGGGACTGGGGCTTGCATGGGAGGCCTCCCGTGTGGGGTGTGGGATGCGGGACAGGACAGAGGGGCTGACTGTGTGATTGAGGCCTGCTGCCCCCCACCCCCAGGACCGGAGCGATAACGACGTGGACAGAGTGAAGGGCACGCTGATCCTGTGCTACGGGCACGTGGCGGCGCAGGCCCCCCGCGAGCTGGTGCTGGCCCGGGCCGAGTCCGACATCCTGCGGAATATGTTTCAGTGCTTCAGCACCAAGGTGGGCACAGGGCGGCGTCCAGGGCGGGCACTGACACCACCACCTGGCATCGCACATTTTAATGCCTCTCACTTTTTGTTGTTCAGGTTCTGGGAATAAAGGTAGAGACCAAGGTACAGTGTGTAGGAGATGAGTGTGGACTGTGCTTTTCTCTCTCTGCTGGGCTGGGCTTCACGGGAGGAGCGAGGGGGCGCCCTCATGTACCTTGGAGCAGCCCCTCCCCGCTTTGGCCCGGCCCTGGATGGCAGTGGGAAGAGAGGGCCTCTGCCCCTTGAGTAATGGTGGCAGGTTGGCAGGCAGGGCAGGGAGCTGTGGACCTCAGTCCCTCTCCTGGCTCTGCTCCCCGATGTTCACGGGGCCGGCCTCATAGCTGCTCCAGGAAAGGGCTAAGGTTTGAGCCAGCGACAGTGGCCTCTGGCCTCACTAACGTGTTTCCCGCTGGGACCGCTGGCACTAACCCGGAAGCCCCTCTGTGACCACCGGGCCCTCGCCTCGAAGACAGACGCTCTGTTCTCCTGGGGCTGCTGGGGGAGGGGCTGTCCTAAGAGCCGTCCCCCTCAGCCCATTAGAGTGGGGGGCTCCACCCATGCCCCCGGACAGCTGTCCTCACTACCTTCCCCAAACCCTCAGAGGCCAGTTAGTGGGACAGGCAGGGGCATCCCCATCTGGTTGGGCTCTTCTTGGGTGTGCTTCCTTCTCCCACCTCGGGGGCCCTTCCAGCCACAGGATGCAGGGGACATGGGACAGAGCTCACCATCTGCCTGTAGGGCCTGCCCACGGCCATGACCAGGGGCCTCGGGCCTGGGCCAGGCAGAGAGCTGAGTGCCTCAAGGTGCCTTCACAGGCGCCCTCTTGCCCTTGTGGCATTGACAAACCCTTAAGAACAGGGGCGTGTGGTCTGGCCTCTTGCTGTGGGCAGCCTCCTTTATGGGCTCAGCCCTGTGGACCCAGGGGCAGTGGCTGGGGAGCAGGTGTCGGCGGCTTCCTGCAGCCTGCTGTCCCTGCAGGACCCGGGCCTGCAGCTGTGCCTTGTCCAGAGCGTGTGCATGGTGTGCCAGGCCATCTGCAGCAGTGCGCAGGCCGGCTCCTTCCACTTCACGAGGAAGGCGGAGCTGGTGGCCCAGATGATGGTGAGGCCGCATGGGTCTGGGGTGCCTGGGGTGGCTGCAGGGTGCTGACTCGGACGAGGGGAGGCGGGTCTGGGGAGGCTGGGGCATGTGCAGTGAGGGCCCAGCACCTACTTGGCACAGCCTGATGGGAGCTGGATGGGGAGGAGAGCCGGTGCTTTGGCTTAGGGCTGTCATGTGCTGCCCCTCAGGACTTCATCAAGGCAGAGCCCCCAGACTCCTTGCGAACACCCATTCGGAAGAAGGCCATGCTCGCCTGCACCCACCTGGTGTATCCTTTCCTCTGGGCATGGGCTCCTGGGGTGAGGGCACAGGGTCACCTGAGGGTGTGTGTGGCTGGACAGACCCCACCCTTAACTTACCCCTTAGCTCCCTGGAGCCTGAGCTGGAAGAGCAGGTGCAGTCGGACATAATCCACAGCTGTCTGCACAGCATCATGGCTGTGCCGCCCGAGCCCGAGGGGGAGGGTGGCCCCCAGGAGGTATCTCCACGTGCCCCTCACCCCCGCCCATGTCTGTGGGGGGCAGAGAAGAGGCTGCGGTGGGCGGTGTGGTCACTGGTGGGCCGGCGCCCCCTTCCCTCCCTCCAGTTCCTGTACCTGGACACCATGCACGCCCTTGAGGATCTGCTGAGGAGCATCCTTCGTCGGAACATGACCCCCCAGGGCCTGCAGCTCATGGTGGAGGTGTGCAATGAGGTGCACTGTCCGGGGGAGTGGGCACCTGCAGCCAACCCTCCATTGTTTCTCAGGGCCTGCCTTGCCCCAGGGCAGCACAGGGGCCATTTGGTGCTTTCTGCAACTGGGGTTTGTGGGTAGGTGTGCAGGTGGGGTGGGCCCTCACCCAGATGGGGCCTGGAGCCCATTCCCGCATTTCCTTCATCTCATGGTGCTGGGACGCAGAGACCCTGCAGGTGCCCCAGATGTGAGCTTCTGATCATCGGGGGCCATCGAGACGCCGGGATGGCAGGTGGTGGCCATGCTGTCTCCCTCCCTGGGAACTCCCCATCCCTCTGTAGGCCCAGCTCTGGGTCCACCTGGGGGGCCATGTGTGTGATCCAGGCCAGCAGGACAGGGTTGAGCTGCAGCTGTGGTGACCCACCCTGATGTGGCCTGCTGGACCCTGAAGCTTGGAAGGGTGGCCTGGCAGGGCCACTGACCTGCCCACTGCGCACAGGCCCCTGCCTCCTGGGCTGTCCCCTGGGCACCCGTGTGAAACCCCTATCTTCCCCAGCACCTGAGCCCGTGGATCAAGTCCCCGCGGGGCTACGAGCGGGTGCGGGCGCTGGGCCTGAGCGCTTGTCTGCTGCAGTTCTTCCTGGAGCACCTGCACGTCAGTGTGAGTAACAGGCAGTGACCACACAGTTGCCCCCACCACACTCCGCCCCCACCTTCCTGGGCATCCCATTCCCGGGTCCCATGGTTGGGGCCTGCGTCGGCTGCCCTCCTGCCCCCAAGCACTCAGCGGGCTTCCCGGCTGTCATCGAACCCCCACCCCTGGCTCATCCCACACCGACAGTGTCCGTGCTCTTTCTGAAGACGTGGACGAAGGCCGGTCAGGGCCAGGAGTGTCCTCGGGGCTGGCCACTCGGAGTTCAGTCTGACGGAGCCCACATGTCACCCAGGACTGATGTGTATTATGGTCCCCGAGTGAGGGAACGCGTGCTGGGGAGCGGGGTGTAGAGGAGAAGATGAGGGCTTTGGAGGCGTAAGCAGCAGGTAGGCAAAGACGGAGCTGACCACATGGGATGTTTGGAAAAGGCAGAGACGGGGACAGCTCTGCGGGTGGTTGGAGCTGGCCTGAGAGCCAGTGTGTGCATTTCAGTGTTTGGTGAGACACTCGGAGCTCGTGTGTGCGCTCTCCCAGAATTCCAGTGTCCTACGAGGCCGTTGTGCAGGTGGTTTGGGGTTCCTGTGGCACAGCCCTGGTACTCCTGTGGCAGTTGTGACAGAACCCGAGGACAGTAGTTGCACCAGGAGCGGCTGAGGGTGGGCGCCTCTAGCCTTCCCCAGGGTAGCGGTGGTTGTCAGTGTCACTGTTCTCAGGGCCTAAGTACTGCTGATTGTTGCTATGGAGGGAACTGGAGTTTGCAAGACTCCTCTGTTACTTGTAATGAGCTTTTAGTGAGTTTCCTGTGCTTCTCAGATTGTCATCCCAGGCTGCATATCCCCTTTCAAACGCTGGGGCTTTGGCTTTCCCCCCGGTACTTGCACCTTCGTCCCTTCTCCATCCAGTGCGCTGGGGACACGACGAGACGACACCCTCTCCTGGGAAGTTTCGCTGCTGAGCCCAAGGCTTGACCTGCTGGGCCACGTTTACTCTTTCTCATGCTCCACACATCCACACATTTTAATGAGGACTTTGATTTTGAAATTGATTGATCTGAGAGAGAAAAGGGGAGAGAGAGAGTGAGCCCTCTACTTGTTGTCCCACTGATTCCCGCGTCCCTTGGATGCTACTTGTATGTGTGCTGACCAGGGGTCACACCTGCAGCCTTGGCATTAGGGACAGCGCTCCAACCCACTGAGCTACCCGGCCAAGGTCTTAAGGAGGACTTCTATTAGGAGCACAGACGAGGTTGCCAGATGCCTTTTTCCCATCGATCAGGGTGATTGTAGGCTTTTTCTCTTGCTGTTTTACTATTTTTTAAAAACGTGCCCAAGCTCTCATTCTTCATGTGGCCAGATCTGCCAGGTCTCCCAATGGCTCTTGCCTTCCGTGTGTGCATGGCCAGGCTTTCCCCCTCAGGCTCTCGTGCCTGGTCTTCACAGGACCCCGTCCAGCTGTAACAGACATCTGACCTCGCCAGAGCAGCAGCTGGCCCCAGGGTTCTTTGCCCAACACTCCAGCCTCCCTCCTCCCACGAATCCCCAGGCTGGTGGCTCCAGGACCAGAAGGGGGCAGGGGGCAGGGGTCAGGAAGGCTGAGGGGTGTGAGTTGGGGGTCGTAACTGGTGTTGAAAGGCCCAGGGCAGGACGCAAGGCTCAGTGTTTGAGGAGAGAAGAAAGCGCCCTGAAAAACGGGACCAGGACCAGCGAGGGTGAAGGGGCCTGCAGTTTCCCTCCCCTGGTGGGATTTGCCCTCTGGGGGAGGGGGTTTCCCATGGGGGTTGGTGGACTCATCAGAGCCCTGCCTCCTCTGCTGCCTGTGGGGCTCCATCTTTGTCTCCTGCTTGGCCCTCTTAGGTGCCCCAGTGGACTGTGTATGGTCTGAGCTGGGTCCACAGCTGGGCCTAAGTGGTATAGGCAGCACCTGCCCTCCCCCTACATTCCCAGGGCCCCAGCTCCCCTCTCTGGCTGCCCCCGCCCCAGTGTCCCCACAGCACCTCCCACCCCTCCTCTCCAGGCCCTGGTGCCCTTCCACAACCTGGGCCTCCTCGTCGGCCTCTTCTCCCCACGGTGTGCGGACCTGTGGCCTGCCACCCGCCAGGAGGCCGTGAGCTGTGTCTACTCCCTGCTCTACCTCCAGCTGGGCTACGAGGGTGAGCCTCTGGCTGGGCAGAGGTGCCGGAGGGATGAGGAGCAGTCTGGGCCCCGGGTGGCCAGGGAGGTCCTGCCCAGCTCCACGTGCCTCCTGCCTCCGCAGGCTTCTCCCGTGACTACCGGGACGATGTGGCCGAGCGGCTCCTCCCCCTCAAAGACGGCCTTGTGCACCCCGACCCCGCCATCCTCTTCCACGCCTGCCACAGCATCGCTCAGGTGCCTGCAGGCACCCACGGAGGGAGGCCACTCGTGGTCTGGGCTGGGAGGGACTTGCATCGTGGGCGCGGGGTGCAGGGCGCTGGGCGGGGTGCAGCACAGGGCAGTGGGCTTGGGGCACAGGGATGGGAGCACCAGGCTCCAGTGGGAGTTGGGGCTTCTCTGACGGGGCCACAGCCCCTGGCACCCGGCAGGAGCTCCTGACAGCGCGGGGCCAGGAAGAGAGTGTTGAGGCTGGAGGGACCTGAAGGCTGAATGGCGCGGGCCCCGCCCAGAGGCGCTATGTCTGGAAGCCCTTCCTCTGTTCTGACGCACAGCCCTCTTCCTAGATCATCGCGAAGCGCCTCCCGCCGGATCAGCTCATCAACCTCTTGCTCACCTTGTTTGAGAGCCTGGGAGACCCCGACAAGAACTGCTCCCGAGCGGCTACAGTCATGATCAACTGCCTGCTGAAGGAGCGGGGCAGCATGCTGCTGGAGAAGGTGGGGCGGCGGGGCGGGGCGGGGCGGGGCGTGGTGTGGGGGGCGGCACGCTGGAGGGGGCGGGGAGGAGTTTTATGGGCGTGGCTTATCTGGGAAGGGGTGTGGCTAGGCATGGTCCTTGGATCTGTCTAGACCTGTGGGGCGGGGGCTGGGTAAGTGGGGGCTCCCTGCTCTGCCCCCTTTCCCTGCGGGTCTAATAGGGACAGATTCTCTTTTGTGTGAAGACTGAGGTTAGAATTTGGCAGAAATCACTGTTCAGAAACTGAGGAGGGGAAAGGAGCCGGGAAGCACAATGCTGCGCGGGGTGGAGCTGGTGAGGCTTCCGGCTGAGAGTCAAGGCGCCTGCATAGAGGCCCCCCGCAGGCGCACCCAGAGGCCCCTGAGGTTCACACTGGCCCGGGCGACTCCCCACAATGACTGCAGGTTGGAGGCTCCCGGTCTCAGGTGGCCCCTTTCTGGTGGGTGTGCCTTGGCTTTCCATGAGTTCTAGTTGCGTTTCTGCACACGTTTCCTGGCTCCTCCGGCGTCCAAGCAGGCTGGGCCCATCTGTCTCCTGGGTTGTCTGTGCCTTTCTTACCGATTTGCAGTGGTATGTGATACCTGTGGACACGAATTTTCTGTTGGGTATCGCAAATGTCTTCTTCTCAGGGAGGGGTGAGCAGGGAATTTGCTGATGGGGATTAGCAGCAGAAGGGCCCTGTGTGGTGTAAGGCTGGAGAGGAGCGGGCACTCAGGCAGGGGTGGTGGTGGCCTCAGGACCTGGGAGGGGAAGTATGGCAGGAGGTTGTACGAAGGCACAGCTGTGACAGTTGGGGTTTGCTGGGCGAAGGTTTGGATTTTTTAATTTGCATTTTTTTCCAGGTCAGATGTGAGCGGTAGGAAGGTGTCCTGTGGCTCTGGGCAGGTGGAGGGGGACCGGCCAGCTGGAAGCAGTGGCCATTGGTGGCCCCAGTGCACTCATAGCGTCCCATGTCGTGTCTTTCCTTTCAGCTGTCGACAGACACTTGGGTCGCTTCCAGCTCTTAGCTTCTATTTTAAGAATAAGGCTGTGAACATGGTGTGTAAATATCTTCTTTGCATTCGTTTTCTGTTCTTTTGGGTAGATACCCAGGAGTGGAATTGCAGGTCATATGGTAAACCTGTTTTGAGTTTTTTGAGGAACCACCATCCTGTTTTCCATAGTAGTTGCACCAATTTACATTCCCACCAACAGTGTGTGAGGGTTCCAATTTCTCTACATCCTCGCCAACACTGATTATTGGCCCCTTTTGTTTTATAGCCGTCCTGATGAGTGTGAAGTGGCATCTCCTGTGGGCTTTTAGTTAATCCTTACCGAAGATACTTTTTTCCATTGAGTCCTAGAGAGCGTGGAAGAGAGGGAGGGAAATGCAGAAAGAGAGAGAGAAACATCAATGTGAGAGAGACACATGGATTTGTTGCCTCCCACATGTGCCCCCACCAGGGCCAGGGATTGAACATGCAACCCAGGTACATGCCCTTGCCTGGGAATCAAACTCTAGATCCTGTGGGGTGCGGGCCAACGCTCTAACCGCTGACCCACATTGGCCAGGGCTCCCCTGTGGTTGCGATTTGCATTTCCCTCACCGTAGGTGATGCTGAGGTCTTTTCATGGGCGTGTTGACCATCTGTATGTCTTCTTTGGAGGAATGTCTATTCAAGTCCTTTTCCTCCTTGTTTTCTTCTAGGAGTTTTATAACTTTGGGTCTCCCCCCACCACCCCATTCTTGGCAAAGGCAGGCGCCCCACATGCAGAGCCAGCTGCTGGGCTCCTGGGGGAAAGCTGTCGAGCCATCTCCTTCCAGCTCAGGGTCAGACATGAGCAGGGTTCCTGACTCCCAGGCTCATCCTTAGCAGATCTGCCTCCTGACACCTCAGCTGCAGTGACGTGGCCTCTAGTGCCTGGTGCCCACGGGGATCACATGGGCCTCATTTCCCTTCCTGCATGAGAGAGCTTGGCAGGGGGACCTCTAGGAGATGCCTGGACACTTCCTCTGACATCGGGTCAGAAAACTTGGTTCTAGCAGGTGACATGTGACCCATGATCGCAAAATAGAGCACGTTGTAAAGAACAGAGGGCAAGACGGGCCACACAGCAGGCTCCTCACCTCAGTTGTTGGGGAGGCGGGAGAAGGCCTGGGCAGGAAGCACAGCTCAGGCTCAGCACCTCCCACTGCCACGCTGCCCGAGCTGGGAGCAGAGGCGTCAGGTCCAGGAGACATGGCCATGCCCAGGTTCTGGGAAGGGGCATGGAGAGTGGTCTCCGTTCTGTACTCGAGGTGTCACTATTCACCAGCCCTTTGAGAGGGGACCCCATGCACACACTGCATGGAAGAGCAGGCGAGGCCAGCCTGGGAGGGTTCACGTCAGCCACACCGCGCCTTCTCGGGGTCCCATGGGGCAGGTGGCTTGGCCAGCCCTGCCCAGGACCCAGCGGTGGGTGGAGTGCACTGTCTGCCAGCAGCCCTGTCCCCGCAGCTCTGTCTCCCGTTTTCACCTCAGACCACGGTGTTTTCCAGGTGTGCAGCATGCAGTGGGGGTCCCTGTGGTCGGGGCCAGCACCTGCTGAGGGCAGGGGACCCAGAATGATGAGGCCATGCAGAGCCTGCTGGAGGCAGTAGGGCCCCACTGGTCCTGAGGAGGCTCCTCGCTCTGGTTGCCTCACCGGTGGCTTCTGCAGTGGGGGCCACGGCCCTCCCTCTCCTGGCCCATCCCAGCCTCAGTCTGGGGATCGGTCAGCCTCCCCTCTCTCTCCTGCATCCCCACCCACTGCCCGCCTTTGCCTTGGTCAGAGCGCCTGAGGCTGGGATACCCTCAATAGAATGTCAGGGCCTGTTGGCCTCAGTGCTCCACACACATCCAGAGGGCACCAGGCTCCCTTCTCGGCCCCAGCCCCATGAGGGGCCCTGCAGCTCCTGGGCTGCCCACTCCACCCCATGGCCCCATATAGACAGCACCTGGCTCCCGGGCTGCCTGCTTCCAGGTCTGACCAGCACCCACCGCCTGCAGGTGCCCGAGATCATGAGTGTGCTGCGTTCCAGGCTGCAGGAGACCCGCGAGGAGCACGTGCTGCAGTCCGCCCAGCACAGCGTGTATGTCCTGGCCTCCCAGCACTGCGTGGCCGTGGTGACCAGCCTTCTGGGCAGCCCCCTGCCCTTCGACAGGTACCAGGTGTCCACCAGCTGCTGGGGTGGGCACCAGGCTCGGGGGTACCTGCGCCCCCAGTTTCCACATGCCTCTGCACTTGGTGCCTCCTTTTGGGAACCAGCAAGACCCCAGGCCCTGGGGGGGGAGACACCCTCTAGGTTTCAGTGGGCAGCCTGGGCTCACGGTCACGAGCTGTGTCATCCACTTCTCCTGGCCTGTCTCTGTAGGGTGTCACCCTCATCTGTGAGCAGACCCTGGGCCTGGCCCTCACTCTGAGCCAGGAAGGGGTTCCCGTCCCCCATGTCGCACTCCCAGCTCCCGAGCTCCCATCGGTGCCCGTCCTCCTGTCCCCCACGTCTCCTCCACCACATCACCCTATTGGTGGTCGTTGCTGCCCGCGCTCCCTTCTTTGCTGGCTTCATTGTTGATGGAGGTCCACTGTCACTTGGAGACCCTGTGCTCCTTGCGTTTCGGGTCCTGTCAGCCTTGCTTTTGCGCTCGCTCCACAGCCATCACCTGGCGAAGCACCTCTCCTCACTGGCGAGGGTTTGCGTTGAGGCGCATCTTAGCCGTCGCTTGCCTGGTGCCTCCTCTGTCCTCCCATCTCAGGGCCTCGTCATCTTGCTGACGCAGCTGTAACGTCATCTGTTCCACTCAGTTGCTTTGGGGGTTGTACACTCTGCCTCTGTCCCTCTCTGTCCCTTCAGTGGTCATTCTAAAAATGACCACGTGGGCACAGGGGAGGTGCCTGCATGGAGCCGCCCGCCCGGTATCACGGTAGCTCCTGGGTGGTCATTCTGGGGTGGTGCCCATCCATGTTTGCATGTGGCTCTCTGTCCATCTCTTTGCTTCAGTTTTCATGGGGGCGTCACTTACACAGAGGAGCCTGAGGTCGTCACAGGGTTCCGTGGTGACATGGGCGGCCTGGTGGATGGAGCCCGTGGATGTGCTGTCTCTGGCGCATGCGCGGTCGCTCTTTCTTTCTGGTCACTTGGTGTCCTGTGGGCACCCGGCTAGGACAGGAATGGGCTGACCTGGGTCAGAGTTGGCACGTGCAGCCCTACCCCACATCTCACGTGCCCGTTTTTACACAGCCTGTGAGCTAAGAACGAGTCTCACACTTATCGGTGGTTGGAGAAAATCAGGAGCATGTTTCACGACATGAAATCACGTGAAGGTCGGTCTCAGTGTCCATGAGGAACATGTTCTTGGGCCCAGCATGCCCCCTTATTTCCACAGCAGTGTGTGGCCGCTCAGGGTGCCAGGGGATGGGCCGTCCATCTGCCCACCGCCCATGTCCCCTGGGTGTGTCCTCGCCATCCTGGTTGGCGTGTGCGTCTTTCCACAGGGCCACCAGGTTTTGCTCCTCACTCTACAACTCGGCCCCTCACTCTCCTCCCACTTGAAGAGCTTCCTCCAGGGCTCCCTTGCTGAGGGTCTGCTGCTGAAAACGCTGCACTTTGTCAGCTGAGATGTACTTGTTTTTGTTTAGTTTGGTGTGTTTTTTAATTTGATTTTTTGTTTTGAGAAAGAAGAAAGGATAGGGGGAGAGAAACATTGATGTGAGAGCAAAAATCAATCAGCTGCCTCCCCCATACCTCCCACTGGGGATCGAGCTGAAACCTGGGCATATGCCCTGACCGAGAATCAAACCTTCAGTGCACAGGACCATGCCCAACCCAGTGAGCCACACTGGCCAGGGCCTGGAATGTATTTGTTCGCTGCCTTCTTGACTATTGTTTGCAGCATTTGGAATTCTGGTTTAGCAAGTTTTCTTTCACTGTGTGTGTGAGATCAGCGGTCGCCAACCTTTCGGCCCTCACAGACCACCATCGGTGACCGCTGTGTCAGATGATGTGCCGCCTCTGGCCCCTGAGTCTCACTGGCGAGCTGTCTGAGGGGCCACGTGCTCTCCTTGGATGTGCAGGAGCCATCCCTTGTCGCTGGTTTGTGCATGTTTTTGCTTGGGCCCAGGGGTCCCTGGATTCTGCTGGGCAGTGCTGAGCTTCCTGAGTTCTGGACACTTCAACCTGCTTCTCTTCAGTCTCTTTCTCTGCTCCTGGGACCCAGGTCAGTGCCTGTAGACCTGTCTCCAGTTCCGTCTTCTGGACCCACTGCGGCCTCTCCCCACGCTGGGTCCTGCTGGCTCCTCCCATCCGTCCTCCAGGTCCCTGTTTCTCCCTTCTGTTGCGTCCAGGCTGCACACGTGCCCACCAAGTAGCGCTGCCCCTCTTCCTAAAGGGCTGTTGCTTCTCTTCCGTTTTTAGAGTTTCCCGTTCTGTCAGGTATTTGGTGTGTCACTTCCTCTGTACACACGCTGACATCAGAGCCGTCTCCTGTGCGTCTGAGCCCCGACTGCAGGGGCGTCTGCTTCTCTCACAGGATGACTTCTGTGTGCCTGGTCTCAGCCACATGCTGCGCGCTTTGTAGATGCTCCCGGGACCCCTCTCACAGCCTCACTGAGGCCCTCTGTTTATGGACCCCTGGGGTCAGGGGAGGTGTGAGTTTAGGTCTGAGGTCAGGGCACCATTTCCCCCTGGCTGGAGCTGAGTGTGGTGGGCATGTGGGGGGTTTAGCTGGGGCTGGCAGTGGCCTCACAGTGACCACCCTCCTTGCCCCAGCCACACCTGCTCCCTGTGGCGGGCGCTGGCGGTGGAGCCCGGCCTCAGCGCCCAGGTGCTGGGGCTGCTGCTGGAGAAGATGAGCAGAGACGTGCCCTTCAAGGAGAGCCGGGCCTTCCTGCTGAGCAGCGCCCCCGACCGCGTGGCCACGCTGCTGCCCCTGGCGGTGAGTGCCGCCCCGCTCCCTGTTCCTCCCTGGCTCACTGGCGGGCTGACCCACAGGTGGTCTGGGCACTGCCCCCCAAGGCACCTGGCAGCTGCCTGGGGCCCCAGAGCCAGCAAGCTCAGAGCCCAGCCTCGTAAAGGCCCCACAGGTGTCTGTCCCCAAGGGAGACCACTCTGTTTCATCCTTTGGAAAAAATAAACCTGGCTTGGCAGCGATTTCAAGCGTAAAGCAGCTGTGAGAGTTCCCTCTTCTCTGCTGAGGAGTCAAGAGCAGATGGTCGGGGGCCATGCCCTGGTGGGCACATGGATCCTGAGCCTCCTCCCACCCCAAGGGCCCAGCTGGGCAGCCCTCGGGTCCCCGCACACCCCCGACCTCTGGTGGGCTAGTCTGGGTGCTAGGAGGAAGGGCCCAGCCTTTGTAGTGGCCGCCCTCCACTCGTTATATGTGGCCCAAATGGAGGGTGAGCCTGAGGTGGCCGCTGTCCCCAGGCCACCTGCGCGCTGCACGAGGTCATGTCTGCTCCGGCGTCCGGGCCTGCGGTGACCGAGCTCTACCCCCAGCTGTTTGCTGGGCTGCTGCTGCGTGTCAGCTGCACGGTGGGCGTCCAGCTGCCCCGGAACCTGCAGGCCAAGGAGCGGAGGGCCAGCAGCTCGGCGCTGGCCTCCAGGACCCTCGATCCCTGCAGGTAACAGGTCCTCAGCTCCTGCCCCAGCGCTTCCTGTGAGCAGAGCGTGTGGTGAGTGCGCCGCACTGGGGTGCCCTGGTGTGTGTGCGCCAGGCCGTGGGGGAGAGCTTGTGCCTGGGAGCCATGTCTCCCTGGTGACACACTGCAGGGGCACACTGTCCTGGGAATGCAGCTTCCAGGCTGTCCCTCCTCCTCTCCTCGGAAAAGCTTGGGATGGGGACTGTCTGGGATGCGCTGCAGTCCCTGGGGACGGGCAGGCAGGTGCAGAGGGCGCCTCCTTCGGGAAGGGTTTGGGGTGCTGTGGGGCCTGCAGGAAGCCACTCCTCCAGCACAGCCTTTTCAGCCCCGTCCTCCGCCCCCCGCCCCCCTCCAGCAGCAGCTCTGCAGGAGCCTGACTGCCCCCCCCCCCCAGGTCTGCTGCTCCCAGCTTCAGCTTGTGCAGCCACTTCCCGCCCCCTTGCATGGGCCTAGGGTCCTGTGGTCTCTGCCGAGCAGGCGTTGGCCCTGGCAGGAGACTGGGCACAGGCGAGGTCAGGCTGCTCGCTGAGGGTGGGTCACTGAGCTCAGCAGTCTGGGTGCCTGCCTGCCCGTCTTGGTCCCTGAGGCCACGACCAGACCCAACACAGTGGCCCCTCAGGGCTCCAAACAGCTACCTCGGGCCACAAGGTGAGCGGAGCCCGGGCCACCTCCTCCTGCGTCCCAGGTGTCGGGTTGGATGTGCCCCTTGGCGGGGACACACGGGAACAGTGTCACCACCCCGCCCCCGCTGCAGGCTGCTCTGCCACAGGACCAGCTCGTAAAGCCTCGCAGAGGCTGTGTGCCAGGGCCTGCCCAGCTCTGCAAGGCCAAGTGGAAAATGTGAACGGACCAGAGGACACTAACCCAGCGAGCCCAGGGCCTGGCATGCTGGACGCTGCCCCACGGCTGGGAGCTGTGGGGGCTGCAGGCCGCAGGCCACACACCCCGCCCCGGGGGCCCCTGGGCTGCCACCCCTGAGCTGGGACAGGAGCAGAGCCAGGCACAGGTCTTGGCTCTGATGGAGGCTGTCAGTCTGCGAGTCAGACCCTTGCAAATGCCACATCCACAGAAATTCCGGGCAGCAGGCACCGGCAGGGAGGCACCCTCCCTGAAATTGTCCACATCCTCCCAGGCCAGACCGACGCCTTCATTTGTTGCAGCCGAGCGCTGCGCAGAGCGCTGGTCTCAGCCTGGAGCAGGGTGAGGGGTTGGCCCTGGCAGCATGGCCCTGCGTCTGCCCAGTGACCCTGGTGGCCGGTGAGGGAGGCCCCACCCATGACTGGGCCTCCACTGGACTCCAGGCCCCAGGGACAGCAAAGGGGAGAGCAAGAGTCGCCTTCCATGCTTTCTCTCCACTGGCCCCTGGGTGGGTGTCTGCCCTTAGGCCAGGAGCTCCCAGGGAGGGTGCCTCGCAGACACACATCTCCGTGGGCCAGTGTGAGGGACCACTGTGCAGGGGAGGGGTCAGTGTGGGAGGAGGGGCTCCCTGTGTGGTTCTGAGGACCCTGCCAAGCTGCCTGTGGATCACAGGCTTTGCTGGGAGGCTCTGCAGGTGCAGGCCCTCTGCTCTCCCCCGACCCTGAACTGAACGCTTCTGCCTGAGCTGGGGGCTTATCCCAGTGAGAGGGACGACAGTAGATTCCAGCCGGGCCCTGTGGGCCTGGTCCCTCCTGCGGGGCTCTGGTTGGGACAGCAGGTACGGCCCACATCTACCATCTGCCGACTGGCCAAGCGGGTGGACAGCACTGGGCATTTCCTAGGACCTGCTCCTGCTCCTGGCGGCCATGTGTCCTCAGAGCAAGCAGGTTCTCTCCATCACTTGCACAGCAGCCCAGTTGATACCTGGGAGTTGACTGGGCCCTAACTGCTGCCCCTTCCTGCAGGATGTGGGGGCCCCTGAGTGGGGAAGGCTGTGCACATGGGAAAGACAAGACTTGAGGTGCAGGAACAACTCTGAGAGTCCAGGCTCAGGAGTGGGGGGCAGCAGTTTTCACTGAGGATCTGAGCCGCCTGGCTGTGCCTAGTGGGGAGGGGGAGCTGGTGGGGTGTGGGCTGCACAGCCCTGGGACTTGCGTACGTGTGTGGGGGTGCAGGCTGAGTGCAGCTGCCTGTCCCCCCAGCACTGCAGTGGATGCTCTGCGGGCCGTGCTGCTGCGGGGCGGCAGCGAGGACGTGGTGCAGCGTGTGGAGCTGGAGGGGGGCTGGGAGCTGCTGAGCACCTCCGCAGGGCATGAGGATGGGGTGGCCCGGCTGGCCAGGTGAGCACTGTGGGCAGCCCCTGTTGAGGCAATGGCTAGGGGCCCTGGGACCCACAGGGAGGCACACGTGAGGCCCCCTAGTGGTAGAGCTTCCTGAGTGCTCAGCCTGAGAGCAGGTACCCCTGAGGGCCACACCCCTGCGGGGTGGGGGTGGGGAAGCATAAAGACAGCTGTGCACATCAGGTTGTGTGGACTGTGCAGGGGCGGGTTGGGGAGAGGAGCCCCCATGGAGCCTGGTGAGGTGGCTAGGAGGGGCATGTCTGAGTGGGAGGATAGGAAGAACCTGGCAGGGGGCACAGGTTCATGGGACCGAGGGCTCTGATGTGGAGGAGGCCTCCCCCTTCCATGGGGGAGGTGGCCTAGGATGGGCTCCGGGTTGGCCCAACCCCACCCTTGCATGGCGTGGCCTCCTCCCCCAGTGCCATGGCAAAGTTTGCAGGCCCCCGGCTGCCCCTGGTGATGAAGGCGCTGCTGGGCGCACAGAGCAGTGTGTACGAGGCCCAGAGGGTCACCTCCACAGCCTTCCTGGCCGAGGTAGGTGCTGCTTGCTCTGATGGCTACCAGGGCCCTAGAGGGAGGGCAGCCCCCACAGGCTGGCACTGACCTGGCTTTGCCCAGCCCCCAGGGCCATGCCTGGTGCCATCCCTGCTCTGTGCCAGTAGCACCGACAGTGCTGACGACTTGCCCAGGCCACGCCATGGGGCCGGGTGGGCTGGGGCCAGAAGGTGGGAAGGACAAGGGGAGGCCTTTAGCCTAGCTTGGTCCTTAGCTGACCTTTGCAGCATCTACCTCACAGTGGCCTGGGACTCGGCTGCCCAGTGCACTGGGGAGCGTTGGGGAGGGGGCTGTTGGGTGGTTGGTGCAGCCCTGAGGGGTCAGGCCAGGGAGTGAGGCCCTGGGAAGAGGTCACACTCCCCTGCCTCCAGCTGCTCACCAGCAACGTAGTGAACGACCTGATGCTCCTGGAGTCGCTGCTGGACAACCTGGCCGCCCGGCAGAAGGACCCGTGTGCCAGTGTGCGGCGGCTGGTGCTCCGCGGCCTGGCCAACCTCGCCTCCGGCTCCCCCGATAAGGTGAGTTGCCCGCCAGCCCCTGGGGTCGACTGTGAGGGACAGTGGAGCTGTGGTCCGGGAGACCCAGGCAGATGTGGGGGGTGTGTGTGGAGACTGCCTGGTGCACGGGGTCTAGAGATTCTGTGAACCAACCGTGTGACAGGCCCCAGGGCTTGGTGACCTGGGGACACAGCTGAGTGCAGGGCGTCCCCAGGTGCGGGCCCATGGCCCCCAGCTCCTGACAGCCATGATCAGCGGGCTGGACGACGGGGACGGCCCGCACAGCCTGGTGGCCCTGGAGGCCATGGCAGGCCTGGCCAAGCTGCTGGGCCTGGTGGAGCCCGAGGACCTGCGCGCGGTGCTGCTGCACACGGCCATCCGCATCCGGCCCTTCTTCGACAGTGTAGGTGGGCGGGGACGGGGAGGGAACCCACTCCCAGCCAGGCACCTGCTCCTGGCCCTCCTGCTCCCTGGGTCCCCCTGGCTCCCTCCCAGAGCGTGGCTGTGGCCTGGGAGGCCCAATGTTATGCTGGCACGGCCCCACCTCTGCTCCCGGTGTCCGCCCGTCAGGCCCCTGGCAGGCGGGCAGCACCCACAGCACAAGGACAAGGATGTGGAGGGGAAGGGCCCAGGGCTCGGTGCTGTGGTTGGCAGGGCTGGGAGTGCCCGGGGGTGACACCTATGTCCCCACAGGAGAAGATGGAGTTCCGCTCTGTGTCCATCCGCCTCTTTGGGCACCTCAACAAGGCCTGCCACGGGGCCTGTGAGGACGTCTTCCTGGAGCAGGTGGTGGGGGGGCTGGTGCCCCTGCTGCTGCATCTGCGGGACCCCCAGGCCTCTGTGGCTGCTGTGAGTGGCCGGCAGGGGAGGGGAGAGCCAGCTGGGGCTGGGGCTGGGGCTGGGGCTGGGACGGGCAGGGCACTGAGTGCTGCCCCGCAGGCCTGCAGGTTTGCCCTGCGCATGTGCGGCCCCAACCTGGAGTGTGAGGAGCTGGCCGACGTCTTCCAGAAGCACCTGCAGGACGGCCGTGGCCTGCACTTTGGGGAGTTCCTCAATGCCGCCTGCAAGCACCTGGTGAGGGGGTGGGTGTGGGAGGTGTGAACTGCGTGGGTGTGACCGTGTGGGGTGTGCCTGACTGGCTGGCCGGCCTCTGCAGATGTGCTACTTCCCGGACCTGCTGGGCCGCCTGGTGAGCACCAGCCTGTTCTACTTCAAGAGCAGCTGGGAGGACGTCCGAGCGGCTGCCCCCATGCTCACAGGTGAGTGTCCTCCTCTCTGCCCCTCCCCAGAGCCTGACCCTCCCCCTGACCCCAGCCCCTGCCCACAGGGTTCCTGGTGCTGCATGTGGAGCCCCAGCAGCAGTCGCAGGTGGACCTGGAACAGCTCACTGCCGGTGAGCAGCACCCCCTCCCCCGCCAGGTTAGGGCCCTGGGGCCCCCTGCCACCCCCACCTGTCTGGCTGCACAGGGTTCCCACTGACCCTGTGGGCACCAGGGGGGACTAAGTGATTTTCCTGGATTTCAAGGATTTTTTCCCTGTCACTGGTGACCTCATCGTCTCTAGTAATTCACGGAAACTTCTTAACTGTTCCAAAAGAGCTTAAAAAACACTAAAAAAGGAAAAACTATCTTTCCGTTGGCTCCTGAGCCCTCCCAGCAGAGGCCTGTCTTACGAGGGTGGTAGGCGGGTGGCCCCACGCACCGGGTGAGGAGTGCTCCATGGGGTCCTGCGCCAGGAAGGGGGTGGGACAAGTCCTAGCACTGCCTGAGTGGGTCCCTGGCTCAGAGTCAGTTCTTGAAGGGCCACGGAGGCGCCCCAATGCAGCTTCCTGTCCCCCAGCCCTGCAGCTCCTACTCAAGGACCCAGCCCCCAAGGTGCGAGTGAAAGCTGCCGAGACTCTGGGCCGCCTGGTGAAGTTCGCCTGAGGCTCCGGCATGCTGCCCCCGACAAGCAGCACCGCCAGGGCTGGCCTGGGCCTCAGAGTGCCTGCCCCGGCCACACGGGACCAAGCAGGGCGGGCAGTCTGTGCGCCCCCCCCCCCCCCCCCCCGCTTCCAATAAAGCTGTTCACTCCTCAGCAGGTGACCAGGGGTGCAATGCGTGGCCTTTCCTTGTGGGACAGGCCAGCTGGTCCCCCACTGGGAAGACTGAGTGTGAGGTGTGGGGGGTCGCTAGTCAGGAATCAAATGCAAGGCCACACCACCAGTCCGGGGAGAAGCGTCTCTATTGAGGGCTCTGAGCCGGTGCCTGGACCCAGCACAGGCAGGGCTTCTAGGAGAAGAGGCGGACGGTGCCATCAGCCCCTGAGGAGAAGACCCACGGCTGGGTGGGGTGGAAAGCAACATCCAGCACGCCCAGGTCTCGGGTCAGCTTGTGCCCCCTCAGCACCTTCACCGGCACCAGCAGGGGGTTCTGCAGCAGGTCGCTGTGGGAGAGGGGAGGGTTCAGACCGGGGCAGTCCCCTGGGGGGCAGTCCCCTGGGGAGACAGTCGTCAGCACTCACTTGTACACCATCCCATGGCAGACAATGACACTGCCGTCGTCGGAGCCGGAAGCAAAGAGCGGATACCGGGGGTGGAAGGCCACTGCCCGCAGGGCCTTCTTGTGGTGCCTGGAAAGGGGACCTGATTGAGGGCAGGCCGGGGAAGGGGTTGTGGGGGACGGCCCAGCGGATGACAGCCTCCCGCCCATGCACGCTCACGCGAGCACAGGGCCTCACCTCAGCACTCGGTAAGGCTTGGTGGAAAGGTCCAGGTCAAACCACACCAGCTTGCTGTCGTAGCTGCCGCAGATGAGGTTGTCACCTGGGAGCAGACATGGTGGTGGGAACCTGGTGCCTGGTCATGCCACCCAAGGGGTGTGTCCCCCATGCCCCACCCCTCACCTGCAGGGTGCACAGCCATGCTGGACACCCACTTGCAGTTGGGCATCAGCTTCTTGGTGAGCTCCTGGCGCAGCAGGTGGTACAAGCGGACGCTGCGTTGGGAGGCCACCAGCAGGAAGGGCCGGACGGGGTGGAAGGCCACGCGCTGTACCTGCCCGTGGCTGCGGCGGAAGGGGCTCTGGCTGCGGCGGCGGCTCAGCTGGTGGATCAGCACTTGGGTGTGGCCCTGGGTGGCCAGCACCACGGCCATGTAGTCCCCACGCCCATGCCAGGTCACCTGGGTCACCGGCTGCAGGAGGTGAGGTTGGCTGAGCAGGCCCTCCTCTGCCCCCTGCAACCCCACACCCCACGCCCCTCATCCTCCCATGCCCCACACCTTGCCGTGGCAGATGCGCAGCCTCAAGCCCCCCTGGCGCTCCTCCTCTGAGGCTTCCAGCCAGCGGGCGGGCTGCAGGGCAGGCTCCTCAGGTGGGGTGAAGGTGCCCAGCAGCTGGTCCGTGCTGCCCACTACCAGCCGGTCCCCCAGGGCTGGGTTCAACAGCAGCACCGTGTCCTCCCTGCAGGCAGAGCCGAGCGTGGCCACTCAGACAGGCAGTCCCTGCTGCCCGCCCCCTTTCCCCACCCAGCCTCGCACTTACACAGCCACGGCCACCAGGCAGATGGTGGGGTTGGGGTTCCACGACACACTCTTCACCACGCCCCCCACAGGCACAGTCCTCATGCAGCGGGCAGTAGCTACCTCCCAGAGCCGCACGGAGCCATCATCTGAGCCTGGACACAGCAGATGGGCCCTCAGCACCCACCCTCCCAACCAGGCCCCCATGTTGGGGTTCCCCCACTTTAGGCCCACCTGAAGCCAGCCACTGGCCCCCCGGGGAGACACTCAGGCAGCGGACGAGGTCGCTGTGGCCCCTGTAGACCTGCAGAGAAGGGGCAGTGAGGACATGGACAGCTCGCTCCCAGGAGTGTGCTCCCCCCGCCCCCTGCTTACCAGGGCCTGGCATGTGGGGAAAGGCTGCAGGTCCCGTGGGCGAGGCAGTTTGGGGATGAGGTCTTCAGGGTCCACATTCACCTGAGGCAGGGAAGCACGTGGTCATCTTGTGTCCCTCCCTCCCCCCCAGACGCCCCCACCCAAGAATCCCGCCTCCGTGTACCCTCATCTTGCGCTGCCGCGGGCACAGATAGAGATCCAGGCAGCGCTCAAAGCGCTCATGGATGAAGCGGCCATAGGCGGGCACGGCCCGAAGGCTTGGGAACTTGCGTGGCAGGAAGTTGAGCTTCCGCTCACTGGGCTCCTGCTGCTCCCAGGCCAGGCTCTGTGGACACAGAGAGGGGGGTGAGCTGGGGCCAGGGCCCAGGACACAAACCCCACCTGAGCCAGACCCACCTCCTCCTCGCTGGGCAGGTACTCGGGGGGCGGGTTGTAGGACTCGGCATGGCCCGGCAGGGCCAGCTTGGGCGCCGGCACATGCATCTTGTGACGTCCCAGCACGGCATTGGGGTCCTCCTGAGCCCACAGGTCATAGAAGCTGGGGGCAGGGTCACGGGGCCGGCGAGGCTGGATCCAGCCCATCTTGATCGCGTGCACCATGCGCGACACCTGCAGACAGATGTGGTCAGGGCAGGGCAGGGCAGGGCAGGCAGTGTGGCTGCACCTGGAGGAGGGCACTCACCTTTTCCTTCTCCACCAGGGACGGGATGAAGCTGCGCTTGTCGGCGGGGCGGTTGGTCACAGGGTGGATCATGAGGTCCCCACTGAAGAAGTCCACAGCCGGCTGGGGAGACGAGCACAGGCTGTGGCCAGGTCCCTACAGTGTCCCGACCCCGGGGCCAGCCACAGCCACCTACCTCGTACGGGTCAAAGCTTGCATCCCCAAACTGGCCCCTCTGCAGCCGCTGTACCAAGGCCACCTGCTCATCTGTCAGCCGCACGTCGTGCCCCGTCATCCGGTCCTGCACTGTGCGCCTGGGGGACCACCCATCAGAGCCCAGCTCCCAGCCCCCATCCCTCATCCCCCATCCTGCCCCCCAGGCTCACCAGTAATCAGGGTCATCCATCTTGTCCAGAAACTGGTCCAGCTCATCGCGGGTTCGCACGGGCTTATAGATGCGCCTGCCATCCAGGTCATAGCCCACGTGTGGGAAGTCATCGTACCACTGCAGGGGCACGTTGCCCACGGTGTTCCGCACGTCCTAGGGCAGCAGGCAGCAGGTCAGCACTGCAAAGCCATCGTGCCACCTCCCCGCCCTTTTCAAGCCTCTCAGAGACAGGGGGGGGGGGGGGGCGAGAACCAGGGGACAGGCCTCAAGGCAGGACCAGGCACCCCGACACGTGCCTGCCCTGGGCGTGACGTGGCACAGGGGCCAGGCTGCCCCCCTTCAGCCCAGAGACTCCGGAGCTGCACCTCACATTTTCCATGAAGTGGTGCCGACCCTGAGCCCCCCCCCGGATTCCCTGGCCAAGGCTCTGGAGCCACAGACAAGGGTGAGCTCATCGCGTGGGCTCCCTCCCCTGGCAGGGCCTTAAGCAAAAATGGGCAGCCACAGGCAGGGAAGACCCCGCCAACCCCTCCAAGGGGAGGCAGAGGCCACTGCATGCTGCCTACAGGCATGCAAAGACCCCCCAGCTACCCCCATCCTGTCCGCCACCCCTTATGGGCAGAGCAGCCGCATTCCTGGACACACATTCCTGGTCGAGGCCCCTGCCAGCCACCACCCTCCCTCCACCCAGCCCTGAGACTGCTGCCCAGGCGCCGCTTCCTGCAACAGTAGCCACAGGGGGAGGGGCCCGGAGGAGAGTGAGCCCAGCTGGGAGCCCAGGCCCTTGCAGGACAGAACCCTCTGCACCTGCCCACCGGCCTTAGCACTCCCAGCACGGGCACCCGTGTGCCCGTTCAGTGCCAGGAGCCCCTTCCTTCTCTGCACAGGGTGGGGCCTCCAGTGCTCGGCCATTTCTGAACTGGACAGATGGGGGGGGGGGGCGGATCCTGGGGCAGGGGGTGTGGAGGGGCATTCGGAGGCTTCTCCAGAGAAGAGGCATGAGCCAGGAAAGGGGGGGTGGTTTCCAGGCAGAGGACACAGCTTGTGCCAGACCTGGAGGGTACAGCTGATGCCAGGTGGGGGCAGGTGCAGAGGAGGCTGTGTGCCACCAGGGGACCCCACGTGTAAATGTTAGGGGGCGTTGCAGGAACTGGGGCTGAACTGTAGCTCCTCAATAATCCTCTGTGGCCCCCCCCCCACCCCCTGCACTCCTGGCACAAAAGGCCCAAGTGTACATGGGAGGGAGAGACAGACAGGGTGTGGCCAGGCGCCGGGGCCAGGGCAGCTGGGTTAACTTGGTCATGCCAGAGAAAAAGGCTGGGGTCGTGGGTCCCCTTTGACCCTCCTGCCCGGCTGAGGGGGCTGCACAGCACAGCCCCAGATCCACCCAGAAGGGGGCTCCCACTTTCCCGCATCCCCCGGAGGCAGCAAGATGCTCTGGGCCACGCCAGTGCCCCTTCAGCGCGGCGCCAGGAGGCAAAGGGACGCAGGGCCCCAGCTCCGCGGCCTCCAGGGGCGGGGAGGCGGGAGGAGGGCGGGGCCGCGAGGGGGAGGGGCCGCCGCCGCTATAAAGGCCGGGCCCGCGGCCCCACTCCAGCCCGGGACGCACACGTGCGCGCGGTGCTGCAGCCGCCACCGTGGGCGCCCCAGACGCGCGCCTCCCCGGCCCGGGCGCCTGCCCACGAGGCTCGGCGGCATGCGCTGCGCGCGGAGGAGCTGACGGCGTGCCCGCCGGCCCTGCCCCTCACCATGCTGCGCTCGGCGCCGCCCGGCCGCTACCTGTACCCAGAGGTGAGCCCGCTGTCGGAGGACGAGGACCAGGGCAGCGAGAGCTCGGGCTCCGACGAGAAGCCCTGCCGCGTGCACGCCGCGCGCTGCGGCCTCCAGGGAGCCCGGAGACGGGCCGGGGGGCGCAGGACGGGGGGCGGCCCGGGCCCCGGAGGACGGCCTGGCCGGGAGCCCCGGCAGAGGCACACGGCAAACGCGCGCGAGCGGGACCGCACCAATAGCGTGAACACGGCCTTCACGGCGCTCCGCACCCTCATCCCCACGGAGCCGGCCGACCGCAAGCTCTCCAAGATCGAGACGCTGCGCCTGGCCTCCAGCTACATCTCGCACCTGGGCAACGTGCTGCTGGTGGGCGAGGCCTGCGGCGACGGGCAGCCCTGCCACTCGGGGCCCGCCTTCTTCCACGCCGCGCGGGCTGGCAGCCCCCCACCGCCCCTGCCGCCCCCGGCCCGCGACGCGGAGAATGCCCAGCCCAAGCAGATCTGCACCTTCTGCCTCAGCAACCAGAGGAAGCTGGTGAGTGTGGATGCAGGGCACCCACGGACAGGGCCCTGAGAAGGCTGGCACCCCTACAGCCCACACCTGCTGGGCAGAGGCAGGGCCAAGGAGCAGCCCCCAAACAGCACCTGTGACCGAAGGGCGCGCGTCCCAGGGAGGGGCAGGGCTGGGCCCTCTGTGCGCCCCAAACAGGTCCTGTGGGACCAGAACAGGACCACCCAGGGCCAGGGGGGTCTGAGAGGCAGGCGGGGCGCAGACAGGGCTGGTCTGAGCGATGCGGGCCCTCTGCCTCCACAGCTCGGGGAGGGAAGCAGGAAGGACCCCTCGGGGACAGTTGCCAGGCTACAGCCCCTGCCCTGGCCTAAGGCTTCTCGGGCACCTGCTGTCCCTCCCTTGGCCCAGCCCGGCCCCAGGGCTGCCCACCCAGATGTGGCCGTGGGTCTGAAGGCGGGAGGCTGGCAGGGGCTGGGGGGGGCTACGCGAAGGCGGTGATTTACAGCTCCTGCTGTGCTTGGTGGCACCGGAGCAGCAGGGCGAGCGGGAGAAAATACGGCCCGGCTTTCCCCAATCCCCACTTCCTCTCCAGACAGCACGCGCGAGCTCCTGGGGCCCGAACATCTGGGAAATTTAATTTTACAATTCCGGCTGCGCAGCGTGCTCTCCCCCACTGCACGGGGACGCGGGGCGAGCGCGGAAGGGGCTTCCCTGGCCCGCCAGCCCGTGGGCGCAGGGTCCCAGAGGCGCCCAGGCCCTGACACTGCCCTCCCCTCTGCAGAGCAAGGACCGTGACAGAAAGACGGCGATTCGGAGCTAGAGGCTGATGCCACTGGGCGACCCCCGGAGAGCCCCATGGACCTGACTCGGGCACAGGCCTCCCGTGCGGGCACCCACAGGCCTGCTCTGCCTCCGGCTGCGAGTGGGGCTGATGGACAGGCAGGTGGCGACGGGACTCTGAACTGGCCACAGCACTGCCCAGGCCATTGGAACTGTCCACGCTGGCTTCCTACCTGGGTTTTCTTTTGGTCACTACATGTTGGCATCTTGTGTCTTTGATATGATAATATAAAGTCTGGAAATTTTGTATAATTAAAAACAAAACAGTATCTTCCAAAAGTGGGAGCCCACTTCCTCTCAAAGGGTCCAGAATCCTTCCCGGGCCCATCTGCCCCCAGGGCTGTCTCTCTCCGCGCCCTGTCCACACTGGGCTGGAGGCACCCAGCTCTCAGGGCAGGTCCCACCTGCCAGGCCTCGGCTATCCTTCCCAGGGCCAAGGCACAGTGCGGCGCCTCCTGCCAGGGCAGTGGGCCTGGGGGACAAAGGAGAAGGGGGTGGGGAGGACAGGGCTGGTGGGGCGCAGCCCGCCCTGGGACCCCACTCTCAGGACCTGTATGGCGCCCAGGGCTTCGTGTGGGTCTCAGGGCCTTGGCACTTCAGCCTGTGCCCACGGAGCCCCAAGAAATGGACATGTGGGGAAGCTGAGTGAGGGGCATTGCCTGGCAGAAGTGGGCCTGGGCCAGGAGGCAGCCCCACATGCACCCCGGGGCACACGCCCCCTTGCCCAGCCCTGCACTCGGCCCACACGGGAAAGACCCCTAGCCACTTACCACCGAGTCTACCCCAAAGCCCCATCTGCCAGTGAGGAGGGCGACAGGCCCCTCCCCGGCTGTGCACAGCTGGCTCACCATTAAAAGCCTGCAGGTGACAATTATAGCTCAGCGGCTGTGAGCGCCAAGGGCACAGGGGAGGGGAAAGGCGGGGTGGGCCTCCTCCCCCCACCCCACAGGCCAGCAGCCTGCCTTCTGGCGAGTGTGAGGAACGGCCGAAGGGCAGGTACCAGCCCTGGGCCTCAGCCCTCAGTGCAGGCGCCAGGCCTCTCGGACATGCCCTCTTGGGCCCCAGGGGAGCGGCCAGGTGCTGAGGCTCACGTGGGCAACCCAACAGGGCAGGGCCAGAGCTGCCCCCTCCTCTGCATGGACAGGCTCCAGGGAACTGCGGAACAGGAAGCAGTGGTGTAATTTCGGAGGAAATTCTCAAAGCCAGAGCCATTAAGGGCTAGAGGGGGGCTGTGTCCAATCTGATAGAAATATAACAGGATAAAAAGTCACAGCGGCAGGTCCCACTCAGAGAAACCCAACCCCAAATTTCCTCTCCTTAATCCTGAAGGAGCCCACAGCTGGCCCAGGGAGGGCGGAGGGCGCGCTCGGTCACTGCACCAGTCCCCCCACCGGCCTGCTGGGGGGCAGGACCCAGCAGGGGACTCCAGGGCCCACCTGGGGGCTGAGAAAGGCTCCCCTTCCCCTCCTGGGACCCCAGGACACCAAGAACATGCCCTGGGGGGAGGCTGGGCAGGCAGTGCCCTGGGGTGTCGGAGGCACCCCCTGCTGCACTGAGCACCATGCAGGTGTGGGAGGCTCCATGGCACACTGGCCTCACATCTCCACACCTGGGCCCAGGTTGCAGGGGACAAACCTCCTTCATGAACCCTGCACGATGACGGGTAGCCACTGTGCGCCTCCCTCACCGCAAAAAGTGCCCACGGGGAAGGGGAGGCATGCAGTGAGGCCGAGAGGTTGTCCTGGAGGACAGACGGGGGGGGGGGCTGGCAAGGGGTGTGCAGGAGGAGCAGCGGCATGACCCGCCGGGGCGCGTGCGGGAGGAGGACGTGTGGAGGTGGGAAGTCAGTGGGAGGACAGGCCTCTGGGATGGTCCCCAGGGCCCAGATGGTCGGGTGCACGCGGGCCAAGCCCTCCGCTGCCGCGCCTATGACTCCAACAGCGGCTGCAGCTTGGCTGCCTCGGGCCTGGGCAGCGGGCCCGGCTGCTCCCTGAGCTGCACCAGTAGCAGTGGCTGGACCGCCAGCCAGCAGGGGGGTGGGGAGGAGCACTCCGTCACCCTCCACTGCTCCAGAAATTCAAACCAGACTGGGGGCGGCCCCACGCACGTCCCCTTGGCTGCACAGCCCGCTGGGCCGGGGGTGGCAGGTGCTCCCGCCCACCGCAGCCCTGCTTCCTTCCCTCCACCGCTGGCCAGGGACAAAGACCCAGGGCTTTCCGTGTGCCCCACAGGCATCTGGAAAGGAGGGGGCCGCCCGCACCGGGGCCAGCAGCCGCCTCTGCAGGCCAAGCTGGACTGGAAACACTCCCATCGGCCTCGGCTGTCAGCTCCCTGTCCCCGGCCTGGGGAACGAGCTGCTGGCGGCACCACATGATTCATCACCAGGCCGCCTGCGCCCGCGGCCAGCCGGCCCCCGCCCTGCTCAGCACCTGCGTCTGCCAGGAAGCACATGTGACCCCGCGGGGGAGCACGCCAGCCCCTCCAGGTCAGGCCCTGTGCTGCAGGCCCGGCTGAGGGCACAGGCAGCCCCAGCCCCGCTCTCCTGGGGCGGCTCTGCCCCGGGGACCAGCCCCATCAGTCTGTGGGATACAGGGGCAGGTCCCCACCCCTACTGCACCGGACAAGGCAGCCAGTGGCTGCTTGAGGCGGCGGCGACGGTTCCGCCCGATGAGCCCACCCCTCCCCCTCCCCAAAGTGGCTGCAGCTGTCAGGACCGCAGATTGGAACTGCAGGTACGCTGGCCGGCTGCCACCGCCCGTCTGTCTGCGAGGGAGGAAGCCGGCCCACCTCTGGAATCCTTCACTCGCTCCTCGTTCCCTCTCCACCTGTCCCCCGGGAGCGCGGGGTCAGCCGCCCTCGCTCCGCTCGCTCTTCCCGGCCCCTCTCCGATTACAATGCGGCCCTGTTCGCAGCCCCTGCACGAAGCTCCCGCCTGTCTTGGAGGCCTGGGCCTTCCTGCTCTCAGTCCTCCGGCTCCTCCGAGGTGTCTGATCTCAGGGCCCCGCTCACCTGCTGCAGGGAACCCACGGAGGCTGCAGCATGAATCCTGGTCGTTAGCCCCAAGGGCTGAGAAAGCCAGGTCCCGCCCTGGAGCAACGCTGGCCGAGGGGACCCAGCAGCGGCTGGAGGCAGGCAGGGCCCGCTGATGGCCAGGCAGACCTCGGAACCCGTCCCCAACCTCCTCCGTCGGCTGCGCGTTAGGTTTGGACTCAGGAGCAGGGCAGCTCTGCGAGACCAGCCCAGGCGCCCCACACTCGTCTGCTGTCCGTCCCTCACAAAAGCCATACTGGCTGGGCCCGCCCCTGAGCCAGCAGACACCTGTAGACACAGGGCCCTCCAAGCTCACTGCACGCCCCAACCTGCTCGGCTTTGGGGGAGCAAGTCTGCCCCCAGGGGGTCTGCAGGGAGAAAGCACTGAGACCCCAACCTCCAGCCCCTCCCCTGGGCTGACCAGGGTCCAGGGAGCGTTGCTAGGGGGGTGCAGGCTCTGGCCCCTCAGAGCGGTAAAGCCACATTATTCAGAGACAGAGCAGCCCTCAAGCTGGGCCTGGGCCTGGGCACTGCACACCGGCCCCCAGCCCCCCCTCCTGCAGGGGACCCATCCCAGCCCCAAGCAGGGCCCTCAGCCGTCCCTGCCTGAGCCACACCCCTGCCAACCTCCCCACAGAGCTTGCCTCCCAGGGGGCACACCCAAGCCCCAGGCAACCCTCTAGAACAGCGGTTCTCAACCTTCTGGCCCTTTAAATACAGTTCCTCATGTTGTGACCCAACCATAACATTATTTTCGTTGCTCCTTCATAACTGTCATGTTGCTACTGTGACGAACTGTCATGTAAATATCTGATCTGCAGGATGGTCTTAGACGACCCCTGTGAAAGGGTCGTTCGACCGCCAAAGGGGTTGCGACCCACAGGTTGAGAACCGCTGCTCTAGAAGGAGGCCCTGCCCAGCACCCGCCCACCCGCCTGGGCTCCCAGTGCCAGGGAAAGCAGCTCTCAGTGGGCACCCAGCAGACTGGGGCTCTGCGGCCACCACCACCTCGGCTGCTGCACAGACCCAAGACCTGGCTGGGTCCAGGGTGCTCACTGCACACCTCCTACGGGGCAAGGACACCCCCTGCTCCCTTCTCACCAGCCCTGCCTGTCCCCCCCTCGGGCGGCTTCTCTCCACAGGGGGCAGGAGCCCCACCCACGCACCCTGGCCTGGCTCAGAGCTGGAGCCGGGCAAAGGGACCAGGGGGCAACCTGCGGTCAGACCATCACCCCACCAGCCCTCCCGCCACCTACAGGCCGAGGCCGTGGGCAGCCCTGGCCAGTGGCCCCATTCTGAGGCTGGCTGGGGGGGAGGCCGCCAGGGGGGCCGGGGCGCGGGGTGGTCTGTGAGGCTGAGACACTAGCAGGCTCCGCGCTGGGCGTCCCACAAACAGCTCAGAAACCCGAGCCGCCTGCTCGGCTGCCAGCAACGACGCAAGCGCGGCCGGCCGGGCGGGGCGGGCGCCCCGGAGGAGCGGGAGGCCGCCAGCACTGGAGGCAGCTGCCGGTTCGGTAGCTCGGAGAAGCCATTAACGGCGTTTGGCGCGAGAGCAGAGGGGATCGCGGGTTCTGGACACAGACAGGCCTGGCTGTCCCTGCGGATCTGAGATAGCTCGAGCCGAGGGGGGCCGAGGGGGGCCAAGGAGCTGGCCAGCACCACAGCCCTGCCCCCATCCAGGCCTGGGCGCAACCGATGGTTTGGGCCGAGGGTCCTCTCTGCTTTCTGCCAGAGTTCACAGTGGCCCTGACCCCTCACCCGAGACACAGCCGCAGGCCTGCTGGGGGCCCCTCTCGGCCTCCGTTTTCCTCAGTTTCTCCAGCTGCTTAAACAAAGAGGAGGGGCAGCGCAGTGCAGACCGCCAGCCCCCTCCCCGCGCCCCTCCCCCACCCCGGGCCTTGGCGGCTGGATGAGATCACGTCTGTGAGGTGCCGGTGCCCTGGAGAGGGGCGAGGTGGACACGTGGGGGCTGGGCAGACGAGCCCACAGGCTCCTCAGGGCTCCCCACAGGCCAGAACCCTGCCAGGACCAGCAGACTTCCGGGGGTTTCGCCCAGGGAGCTTGGGGAAAGGGACAGAGGGTGAGTCCTCAGACAGGACCACGTCTCCCATGAAGGCAGGCGGCACCAGGCCAGCAGTGTCTGGATGGGGGATGGGGGGTTCAGGCCCAGCAGAGGCCACAGCCAGAGGGCCCAGAAGCCCCAGTGTCCCCCAGCCCCCAGCCCTGCCCACTGCCAAGTGGGGTCCTGGCACCACTGGCCACCTCCACAGACTCTTGGGAGAAAGGCTGCCCTGACCAGAGCAGTGGTCACAGATCCTGGCTTCACAGGCACCAGCCAACCAGGCACAGCCCAGGGAGCACCGCGACCTGGCCACACCCCACACCACACGCGCCCCAGCCTCCAGGGCCTCCTCCCCAAGCCCACCCAACATCGCTCAGACTCTGGAGACACAGCCACGGCCACCTCAGGGTGGGAGCCACGGGCCCGTGAGCACCCAAGGGGCAACCGTTTCTGGCAGTGGGGGCATCCGACGGACTTCCGAAAGCCGGGCTCGGCCACCCCTCCAGCCACCACGGGGCTGCTCTGGCAGCAGAGGGCGGGCAGCGCGGCTCCCGCCTGTCACTCAGCCACCATATGGGATACTCATCTCGGAGGAAGCACCCGCAGCCCCCGCAGTGGCTCCAGGACAGGAGCGCCCCTCCCCCAGGTGGGAGGCCCCTCCCCCGGCCTGCACTCCATTTACAATCATCATCGATTTCTCAAAATACCAAATATAAAAAAGTAGCCGACAGGATGTGGCTGCCGACAGCCAGAGCCCCTGGGAGGGGAGACAGGCAGGGAGCCGCTCCGCCTGGCCCCCCTTCGCCGAGCGCGCCCGCTGCTCCGGCCAGGAAACCAATTTATTTTGTTTTGTCTCTGTTCTCTGAACGCACAGAGACCGGATCGGGCGGACAGCCAAGGCTCTTGCAGCCGCTGCCAGCAGAGCCTAGGATGGGGGTGGAAGCAAGTGGGGGGCCGCCCTCCCCAGGCCTGGCCGCCCCCATAGGTGGCAGGAAGTGCTCCTGCGGCCAAGGACCTGGCCCCCAAGCCTCGAGGCCACACCTGACCCAGAGGCACCAGGGAGGGGACAGGTGGACAAGGACCACGGCCACCGTGGACTCAGAGCTCCCAGCTCCCCGCCCTCCCACCCATCAGGACCTCTGGACCCCAGACTGCGCACCCCTGGCCCCACATCACACGGTCCCCACTTTCCCCTCCAGACTGTGAACCTGAGGGGCAACCAGATCCAGGGGCCTTGCCCAGCCTGTGCCTGGAGGACATGGGCCCTACTGAGCAGGGCCCTCGGGCAGGGTTTCTGCAGGAAGCGACAGGGCTGCTGCCCACCTCCCTCCACTGGAGACGGTGGCCCAGAGTGACAGGCCTGGGTGGTGTGGGCAATGCCACCTGGAGTGTGACCCTGGCGTGCCAGCCCCCCACAGGGCCAGGGCATGGGCCACTGCACCCCCTCCCCCCACGATGACACACACTCCTGTAGTCATGAGTCCCAGACCCCAAATCTCTCTTCCAGACCCGGAATGAGGCCGGGGCCAGACGCCCACTCGGCCGCCCGAGGGCTGGCTCCCCTCTCCCCTGCCCTCCCCTGCCCGTAGCGCCGCCCTACCTCCTCATCGGAACTGTCCTCCGCGTACTCGTCCTGTGCTCCTGCCACCGCCTCTGTCCTCGGGGGCGAGGAGGGGGTGCTGACAGCCTGTGGAGGGAGGAGAACATGCTCCAGTGACACCAACGCCCTCTGACCCCAGGCAGGCCCCAGGCCCCTCCTGGGTGGTGGGGGCGTGAGGACAAACTGTCCATCCAGCTGACTCTGAGGTCACGGTTCCCGCCACCCCCAATCTCTGAGATGCTCCAAATCAGCCCAGGGCCTCAGGACAAGACCAGGGACACCCAGGCCTCAGTGGGCCTCTTGGGGGGCGGGGGCCCAGCCCGGGTCCTCTGTCAGGGGCCAGACCCATCACCATGTCCAAGCTCTGGGAGAGGACCCCCAGGAGGGGGCGACACCTGGTGCCAGGCAGCAACCAGACACCAGGGTCCCTGAGCCCCACAACGAAAGAGGGGGCTGCAGGGATCCTGGCCCAACAGTCCCACCACCAGCCCTGCCAGGCCCAGTGCCAACTTGGGGCCGGGGCAAAGCGAGGGTTGGAGGTCCCACTTGAGAGAGGTGTGGTGCTGTCAGCCACACCCCAGGGACCACAGCAGCCCTCCCAGAGCAGACCCCTGCCTTGGGCCCAGGCCCCTGCCCCACCCACCACATCCCTGGCCCCAGGCTGACCCCATCCACTAGGTCAGTGAGTGGGTGTTGCTGAGCATTCACACCTCAACCTGGAAAACAGATTCCGGCAGCAGGGCGGGGGGACCAGTGCACTGGAAGGGGGTGATGGGGAAAACAGTCCGCACTCCCCCCCCAGGGGCCGTAAGTGCTGGGGAGCAGGAGCCCTCCACCGCCCAGAGCCCACCCCCCGCCCGCTCCCCCGGCGAGAGCCAAAGGCCTGCAGGCAGCTCTTCCTCCTGTTTCCCCTTCCGTGTGAGGAGGGTGAGCCCTAAGTTTCTTCCGGGCCAGGACCCAGGCAGGATTTGGTCTCCATGTCCCCCTGCCCCTGCTCCCAGCACCGCCTGTCAAAGTGGGTGGGCAAGGCGTGGGCACAGGTGGGGATACAGAGCCCTACCCAGGCCCAGAGCTCTCTGCCATTCGTGCCCACGAAGCCCCCAGCAGGCACCCCTGCCCCAGGCCCTGGGCCTGGCTGTCTGCGAATCTCAACAAGCACCCATGGGCCATGGCTCTCCGCCGCCCACAGCGCCAGCCTGCCCGATGCTCCTCGGGCGCCAAGGCCCACGGCATCTGTGCCACCGGGGTGGCCAGGGATCTTGGCGGGAGACGCAGACACGTGTCCTGTCCCGCGTGCAGCAGCGACTCCCACAAGACTCAATGCGCAGTCCCCTTGGGGCACCACGTCCCCCTCCCTCCACCTCCAAGACCCGATGCTGCAGGGCAGCCGCCAGCCGCCAGGGGGCAGTGCACTGAAGAAACACTCAGCTAAGAAACAAGACCAGGAAGACATAAAACAGAAAGGATCCCTGCCCAGCACCCCAGTCCTGGCCGCCAGCACCGGGTCCTCAGGCACACCCCCAAGGTGGTGGGGTACCAGATCCACATGCCCTGGAGGGGCTTGGGCACAATCTGGCACTGCCCCCTGCACCTGCCCTGTGGGAAGCAGGGCTCTGTAAGCAACTGGCCCCAGCCAGGGACTGAGGAGGGGCTGTGGGAGGAGGAGCCCAGATCTGGCCGGGGTCCCCACACACCATTCCCGGGGTCTACAGTGAGGTCTGTGTACAGCACTCTCAGTCATCTGGAAAAACGACTCATTGGGACAAAATATTACTAGGTCTCTTTCGATTGCAGCAAGCAAACTAATGAAAGTGGGAACTTTTTCACAAAAGGTTAAAAAAACAAAATAGAGCCCTAGCCAGTTTGGACAGAGCGTCGGCCTGCGGACTGGGGAGTCCTGGGTTCAATTCCAGTCAAGGGCACAGGCCTGGGTTGTGGGCTTGATCACCAGTAGGGGGCGTGCAGGAGGCGGCCAATCAATGATTCTCTCTCATCACTGTTGTTGCTATCTCTCTCTCCCTTTCCCTTTCTCTCTGAAATCAATAAAAATACACTTTAAAAAAACAGAAACTGGCCCTGACCAGTTTGGCTCAGTGGATAGAGTGTCAGCCTGTGGACTGAAGGGTCCCAGGTTCGATTCCGGTCAAGGGCATGTACCTGGGTTGCAGGCTCATCCCCAGTAGGGGGTGTGCAGGAGGCAGCTGAGCGATGTTTCTAACTCTCTATCCCTCTCCCTTCCTCTCTGTAAAAAATCAATACAATATATTTAAAGAAAAATAGAAAATGACCTCACATAAATAGAAAAGACCAAACCAAACACAACAAGTAGGAAAAAGGAGCTAAACAAGCAGAAAAGGGAAGAAATGGCTTCAGGCACAAACCCACCGAGACGTGGAACCAAGAGCAGGCAGTGACCCGGCCAGCATCTCTGCTGGGAGGTGGTGGAGGCCCCGGGAAGGGTGAGGGGGGAGTGGGGGGGAAGGTGGGGGGCTAAAACCAGCAGTCAAACCCAAAGGAGAGAGAGGACGGGTGTGGGTGGCCAGTGGAGAGCCAGGGAGGACGGAGGCGGACATGGGAGACGGGGAGTGTGGCCTCCTCCAGGGCCCAGGTGCAACCGCGGGCACAGAGCCCCCAGCAGCTCGAAGACACTGACACGCTGTCAAGTGTGTGATGGCAGCCCTGGCCGGTGTGGCTTAGTGGGTAGAGTGTTGGCCTGCAGACTGAAGGGTTCTGGGTTCGATTCCAGTCAGGGCACATGCCCAGACTGCAGGCTTGATCCCCAGTAGGGGTGTGCAGGAGGCAGCTGATCAATGATTCTTTCTCGTTATTGGTGTTTCTATCTCTCCCTCTCTAGAATCAATTAAAAAAATAATAATAATAATAAAAAGAGTGTGGGACAGAGCGGGAGAGTGCAGCCAGCAGACCGGGCGACTGGCCTGGCAGACAGGGACTCAGGTCAGCAGGGCGATACAGGACAGGACAGGCTGTCCCCCGCAGGGGGCCAGAGGCAGGGTGGTGCACAGAGGAGAGCGGACACAAGATGAGGAGTGAAGAGTCCCCCCCAACGACACCCGGCCAAGCAGTAGGGCTGGGGCCACTGCTCCTGCAGGAGGGTGGGGGAGCAGCCAGCGCCCGGCCCGCCTTGCCAGGTGGTGGCCCGTCCTCATTCACACCCAAGGACACCGCGCTCTTCCTCCATGAGCTCCTCCTGCCCACGGCCAGGTGGGGGAGCTCAGACACCTGACGCCGGGATGGCCTGTGCTCTCCCAGCCCCATGGGAAGGACATGCCAGGTAAACGCACAGCTGTTTCCACCAGGAAAAGAGGAAAGGAACTTCAGGCTGGACAGTAAACTGCGTTTTAGAGGGAAAGTTGGGTTGAAAGGGAGTTCTAGGAAAAGGGACTGAAAAGAACAGACAGAGCAGCCCTGCGGCATGGCCCAGTGGTCAGAGTGCCCGCCCCTACAAGGGTCTCGGGTTCCACTCCCGGTCAAGGGCACGTACCTGGGTTGCAGGTTCAATCCCCAACCCCCACTGGGGTGTCTGTGGGAGGCAACCAATCACTACGTCTCTCTCACATTGGTGTTTCTCTCTCTCTCTCTCTCTCTCTCTCTCTCTCTCTCTCTGTCCCTCCTCCTCCTTTCCACTCTCTCTAAACATCAGTGGAAAATATCCTTGGGTAAGGATTTTTTTAAAAAGTTAAAAAAGATGTGGAAAAACAGTTGCTCATAGCCCTACAAACCAGGATCAGGAGCATGAAGGCGCCCTCTCCTCTGAGCGCCCAGCGTGGTAGGCAGAGCCTGGGCGGTGGGAGGGTTCGGTCTGGTTTAAATCTTTCCTTCCCAAGGAAACAGGGGGACCCAGTCTGCTTTTTGGTGTCTGTTGCGAGAGTAAGTTCTGTACAAGCCAAGGTCTTCCCTTCCTGCCGGGAGCCGGTCCATCCTTGCTGTTTCAAGGGACCTGGCCTATATGGCATACGGTTCTTAATATGTTTGCTCACCTTCTTGGTGCTGTGTTTTAACCAAGGTCACCTCTCCGAGAAAGGTTGTTTCCCCAGGTAGGGATTTTCCCCTGAAGTTAGGGAGGGAATAAAACCCCTCAACTAAGTGCCAGGCGGGTAGTTAATCACTTTAACTATGAACAATCATGCTTAAGCTACATAATCTTTACTCCCTGGAATGGAGATAAGAAACCCCCTAACCTTTGTAATAGAGATTGATGGGGTTGGAATCAACTGGTATAAATACAGATGCAGCCGAAACCGGTTTGGCTCAGTGGATAGAGCGTTGGCCTGCGGACCGAGGGGTCCCAGGTTCGATTCCGGTCAAGGGCATGTACCTGGGTTGCGGGCACATCCCCAGTGGGAGATGTGCAGGAGGCAGCTGATCGATGTTTCTCTCCCATCGATGTTTCTAACTCTCTATCTCTCTCCCTTCCTCTCTGTAAAAAATCAATAAAATATATTTTTTAAAAAAATAAATAAATAAATAAAAAATAAATACAGATGCAACAAGACAGCAAGAGACAGAACTCAGAAGACAGGACCAAGAGAGACAGAGCCTAGGCACAGAACCTACACAGAACCTACAGACAGAAGACCTTCGCTGGAGAGAACATGGCAAAAGATCCTGGACTGAACCTGACTACAGAAATATGGCAAGAGAACCTGACTAGAACCTGGTGACCGAACCTGGCTGGAGATCTCAGACAGAACCTGGCTAGAGAACCTAGCGAGGGAACATGGCTACAGAACCTGGCTGGAGATCCTAAGCAGAACCTCTCTGGAGATCCTGAACAGAACTTGGCTGGAGATCCTGGCTAGGCTGCTGATCAACTGAACGCTGTCTCTGTGTCATTCCTTCTTCGCCGACTCCGTCCACACCTTTGGGGACCCCTGGACCCGCTGGGGTTGGACCCGGGCACCTTCCGAACGCAGGGCCAGTGGACACAGTGAAAGCTTGTTCCTCAGAACATCCTAGCAAACGCGTTTCCGTTAGATTCAGCCCTTCTCCCTGTTGCTAACTTAAGACAAGAGCGAGGTGCACCTTTCCCCACCATCACAGAACAGGTGGCCCCGGGCCCGGGGGTGGACTGGCTCCCTCACGTGTCCCTTGCCTGCGAATCCCTCAGGATTTGCCCCTAAAAACCCAGCTTAGCGACAGGGGCTGAGTGCCCTGGAGAGCATCCCAGCTTCAAACACGTGTTCCACCTGGTCCCAGATGCGTTCCAGGTGCATCAGAGGAGCGACAAGGGCCTGGGTTCCTCAGGAAACTGGGAGGAAGCCGTGCAGGACGTGTGTCCCCAAGGCCTGCCAGGTGCTCTCTTTCCTGAACGATTTCATGGAGACAAGGGAGCCCACGGCACGGGGTCCTGGGCCACTCACCTGCTGCTCAGCGGTCTTCTCTGTCCTGCCGTGGCCCTCATCACCGCTGGCCCCATCCTGTCCCTCAGTGGAGTCCTCGCTGCTGCCGCTGCCAGAATCCTCCAGGCCTGAGAACACGCTCTCCTCGCTGTCCGACAGGCCAGAATCGCTGCCGTCCCCGAGGCTAGGAGCACGGGCCCAGAGGAGAGAAGGCTGCAAGGAGCACAGTGTGAATGACCGCAGACCCCACAGCCTGCCCCTGGCCACACACGGACCCACAGCTCAGTGTGGCCAGCCTCCAAGGCCAGGTCACAAGCCAGGTCAGGCCGTCCTCACGGCCCACCTCTGCCAGCAGCAGGACCACCGCCCTCGGAAAGGACAGTTAAGTCCCAGCATCTCACACTGTCCCCTTCTTAGATTTGTTCCCATCCGCTCTCCCCCACCCACACCAGCCCAGCAACCGAGGCCCCAGAGCTTTGAGGGCACGAAGGCAAGGCTTTCCCCCCTGAGGAGCCTCCATACCCAACCAGGCGGGACAGCAGTGGGTGCAAAGTTTGGTTGAAGAACGGTAAAAGGGAAGCTTGAGCCCTGACTGGTTTGGCTCAGTGGATAGAGCGTCGGCCTGTGGACTCAAGGGTCCCAGGTTCGATTCCAGTCAAGGGCATGTACCTTGGTTGCGGGCTCATCCCCAGTCGGGGGTGTGCAGGAGGCAGCTGATCGATGTTTCTCTCTCATCGATGTTTCTGACTCTCTATCCCTCTCCCTTCCTCTCTGTAAAAAATCAATAAAATATATTTTGAAAAAAGAGGGAAGCTTGACTTAAAAACAAGATTACCATGCAAACCTGGTGGAGAAGACACCATCTCATCCCTAACTCAACAGGCCCCGGTGCTGCCTTCATTTATTTATTATTGATTTTAGAAAGGAAGGGAGAGGGAGAGGGAAAGGGAGAGGGAGAGAGAGATAGAAACATCAATGATGAGAATCATGGGTCGGCTGCCTCCTGCACGCCCCCTACTAGGGATCGAGCTCGGAACCCAGACATGTGCCCTTGACTGGAATCGAACCTGGGACCCTTCAGTCCGCAGGCTGATGCTCTGACCACTGAGCCACACCAGCCAGGGCCTGTCACTGCCTTTGAAAGTGGAACAAGAGCCCTGGCCCGCGTGTGGCTCCGTTGGTTGGGCGTCAACCCAGCCAATCAATGTTTCCCTCCCTTCCTCCCTCTAAGGAGTAAATTTTAAAAATTTGAAAAGAAAAGGAAATTCCTCTTTGCAAAGCGGAACTTGCAGACATTTAGGAAGCAGCTGAGTGGAGTCCTGTCTGTCAGTGCCTCTCGCCGAACGACAGCCTCACTACCAGGGACCCCGCGGCGCTCCGCTCAGCGGCACAGAGGCCGGCGGCCCGGCTCCCCGCTGCCTCCTTCCCACGCTCAGTTGGCCGCGCAATGGCAGCAGCAGCACAAACGGCATCAGGGCCGAGTCTGCGCCCAGGGCGGCCGGCCGGTGGGGGAGCAGGAGGACGCGCCGCAAACCGAGGCAACCCCGCTGCGTGGAGTCGGCCGGAGGCTCCCCTGCCCGCGCGGGCGGACCCGGTCGGATGACAGCCCCACTGCCGAGCGGGGTCCGGCCGGACCGCACGGTGGCCGTGAGTCCAGTGAGAACGAGGCGTCCTAGTCTCACAGCCTTTCCCTTCCCGGCGCCTCCGCACGTGAGCGACGTGTGAATACGGACGAGCTCCCGCGGGGGCGGCTGCCATCGGCCCCAGCGGGGACGGAGCTCCGGGGCCGAGAGGCGGCTGCGCGAGGGGCCGGTTCCCGTGGCTGTTCCTCTGCTGCTGCCCCTTCCTCCCCACGGACCGTCCCCTCCGCTCCCATCCGGCCGCCCCTGGCGCCAGAGGCGCGCTCTGCCCTGGACGCCCCCAGGGCCGCGGGCCCCTCAGGACAGACTCCCGCTCACGTTCCCGCACGCGAGCTCGGCCCACGCCCCCAGCCACCACGTGGGGCCCACGCCGCCCGCTCACACCCCGCGGCGCCAGCTGTCACCTCCTCGGACGCTGGTTCCGGCTCCTGAGGCCGCTTCCCGGGCCGAGCTCCCGCCGCCGCGCCCGCGCACCCCGTGCCCCGCGCGCCCACCATGATCCGAGGGTCCCGCCACTTCCGGCAGCGACCGGGTCGCGTGGGCCTGGGGGCGGGTCAGATGGCGCGGAAGGCCCGCCCCACGCGCTCTGATTGGTCAGGCGCAGCGCAGCCGGGATGCGCAGGCGCGCAGCGTGCGGGGCGGGGCCTGGGGACGTGCGGACGCAGAAAGGCGGCGCCGGCGTGGGGGCGCCAGTCGCAAGATGGCGGCGGCCATGCCAGGCCTGTGGGCCGTGTCTGCGCAGCGGGCGGCGGCGGCGGCGCGGCCCGGCCTACAGACGCGGCGGCGGCGCTAGCCCGGCCCCGGCCTCTCTTTGCGGTCGCTACTCCCGCCTCTCCCCGCCATGGATTTGCCCGTGGGCTCCGGCGCTGCGGGGCCCAGCAACGTCCCGGCCTTCCTGACCAAGCTGTGGACCCTCGTGAGCGACCCGGACACCGACGCGCTCATCTGCTGGAGCCCGGTGAGGGCGGGCGCGCCCCCCGGGAGGCCAGGGCAGGCCCCGCCTCGGCCGCCGGGTGTGGGGACGGAGGGCCCGAGGGGGAAGGAGCGTCCGAGGCCTCCCGCCGGCTCCTGCCCGCGCCAAGTTCCCCTGGGCGGGGAGGGAGGAGGCGGGCCTGCCCTTCCCGGGCTCTGCTCCCGGCCGGACAGCTGCGGGGCGCGCCTGTGCCTCGACGGGCGCCCCGCGTCGCTAGTGGCAGTGGCGTCCCGGCGGCCTCTCCCCTGCGTTCCCGGCGGTGCGGTCGGCAGCCGCGCGGAAACCAGGATTCGCTCACGGAGCCGAGGGCGCTGCTCCGGCGCGGAAACGGAAAGTGAAAGGCCGGGCAGCCCGGGTGGACGTGCAGACCGCGCCGGATAGCGAGCTGGTTCCCCAGATCAGCCTGGGTTTTCGTTCCCCCGGCGGCGTCTCGGTCCACGCCCCGCTCCCCGTTGCCTGGCAGCGGGCTTGTTGACAGGCGAGGCCTGAGCCTGCGGGACGGCCGCTCGGGCCTGGCCGCGGGGCCCGTCAGGGCTGTGTCTGCAGTTGGAGGCGAGAGCCGAGGCTGCTGTTCGCTCGATCCTGGCTGCGCCGCCACGTCCAGCCGGGGCTCCGGTGCCTCCGAGCGCCCGGGCCGCTGAGGGCAGGCGGGTTCTTGGCTCCGTTAAGCCTCCCGCTCCTAGTCCTGAGCTCTTGGGGGAGGCGGGAAGGCTGGGCTGGAAGCAGCCCCCCGAGCCAGGCTCTCGCCCTTGGGCCGGCTGGTGGCTGAAGCGCGGCCCTGCGGGAAGAGTGTTTGGGAATAAAGAGGCTAGAAGTCCCGCTGGAGACATTCCTGTTGGTCCCAGGGCAGTCGTCCTGCGGCGGCGCCCCCTTCCCCAGGCCGGTTCCCACCCTTCCCTTGACCAGAGGAAATGGCCCCTGTTTCTGTCTTCCCTTCTTCTGCCTTCCTCCTCCTGCTCCTTCCTGAGCCTCGGGGAACACTCACCCAGTTCGGGGAGGGACATCTGAGCTTAATTCTACCAGGATGACTTGTCCTGCCCCTCAATCGGCTTGCTGTTTGCGCTTAAAGATTGTGAGGCGGCCGGGCCGGCGTGGCTCAGCGCTTGAGTGTCCACCTATGAACCAGGAGGTCACGGTTCTGTTTCCCTGTCAGGGCACATGTCCAGCTTGTAGGCTGGATCCCCGGTGTGGGGTGGCAGGAGGCAGCCGATCAATGATTCTCTCTCATTATCCATGTTTCTCTCTCCCTCTTTCTTCCTCTCTGAAATGAATAAAAACGTATTTTAAAAAAGGAAAGACTGTAAGGTGTGTAGGGGGAGCCCTGCCGGCATACTCCCAGGACCCGCAGTCTGTGTTCTGGGCAAAGCCTTTGAATAGAAAAGTCCGATACGATCAGACCCGTGGCGGCCTCCACTCACGGTGCCCACAGCAGCCGTGAGCCCGGTTGGCCAGTTCGTCCCGGGACGAAGAACCCCTGGAGCCTGCGTGTCTGACCCGGTCTGTGTAGCCGAGGACGTGGTCAGATGAGGCCGGGAGCACTCGAACAGTTGGAGGAGGCACTTCTTTTTACTTGGAGTACGAGGGCCTCCTGTACTGGGAGGCCCTGCTTAAATGTTGGCCCTGGTGTCTCGGGGTCTCACTGTAGTCCCCGCCTGGTCAGTGCTGTTCTCTTCTCGCTGCGAGTAGGAATGACCCTAACGGTTGTGTGTGGCTGGGAGAAGTCCCAGAGACCTGGTGACTGGAGGTCCCCAAGGCCGGGTCCGTCCCACGTGGCCTGTGTCAGAGGCCACCAGTGGTCAGAGGGTCACTCGAGGGGCTGGTCTCTGGTTGGAGAGTCTGGAGCAGAGCAGTCCCTGCAGTTAGGTCACCAGCTCCCCATGAGACCACTCCATGAATTGGCCTGGTCACACCTGGGCACTCGGCTGGCCGTGGACTGTTTTCAGAGCTCCCGTGGCAGGTAGACCCACCCGCCTCCCTGACTCAGCCTGCCGTGGCCCGAAAGCCTGCCAAGCCCATTCTCAGACAACCGGCAGGACCCAACAGGTCCTTGTGGGCCCCGCCCTTGGTGAAAAATGCTGCAGGGGTGCCCCAGGTCACAGCACTCCAGGAGCAGAATGTGAGGTGCCCTGCATGGCTGGAGGCTCTCGGTGCCTCCCGGAGCCAGGGTGGCTGCACCGATGACCACCGCTGGGTAGCACAGCTGTGCTTGTTGACTCCTGTGTATCAGCTGTGCTCCATCCACAGCCACGCGGGGAGGTGACAGATGGCCCTTTTGTAGAGAAGACTGAGTCTCAAAGACATCAAGAAACTTGAAGTAAGAGCTAGAGGATCGTTGAGCCAGTTCTGAAGTCGACGTTCTCTCTGCTGACATCCAGCCATTGCTCTCTGCCTGCCTTTGCCAGGAACTCCAGGTCTTCTGACTGGAGACTGCCCGCTAAGGCCCACGGGGTGAAAGCTCTGGCCCCACTCCAGCTGCTTTCTTAGCCCCAGCCACACTTGGACTGACCACTCCTGCAGGGCTCACAGTCGGGTGCAGCCCTGCTCTTTAACAATGCATTGGACCTCCTGGTCACGCAATATGGCAGATAAACCAATGAAAGACATAAAGATTGGAAAGTAAGACATAAGACTCTCTCCATTCCTAGAAAACATTGTCATTTAGAGAGCGAGAAAGGGAGTGGGAGAGAGAAGCATCCATGTGAGAGTGAAACGGATCTGCTGCCTCCTCTAGGCCCCCACCAGGGACCAAGCCTACCCAGAACCCTGACCAAGAATCAAACCGGCCACCCTTCAGTGCGTGGGACACCACTCAACCAACTGAGCCACCATGGCCAAGGCATAGATTCATCCTTGTATTATTATTTATTAACTAGTGTCCCAGTGCGGAAATTAATTAGAAGAAATATTTTAACAATCACTCTCGCCTTTTCTCTGTAATAGAAGCGTCAACCAAATTCACGATGGACGGTGACAGATCGAAACACACCTGTGATTGGCGCATGCGCGAGTCACTTAGCCTTCGGACTGCCTGTCCCCCGAGCAAATTCTCTGAGTCGCTGCTCGGGGTGCTGGACAGGGCAGTAGCCTCTGTCTTCTCAGCTTGCCCCTCCTGGCATGGGTGCTTGTCCTACCTGCTAGCTGGGTGGGGGTGGTGGGAGCCCCAGTGTTCTCAGCTGCCATGCCTGCGTGAGAGCCTCCATTCCCTGGATGGGAGCAACATGAAGGGGACCCCCAGCCTCTCGGTTGCAATCACCGGGCATTTCCCCTCTTCACCGGGAGCTGGGTCGGGTGAGAGGCGCTGTGCCTGCTCCCTCATGAGCTGTGGTCGCCTTGGGTGGGGCCGGAGGGTGAGTAGTCCGTCATCTTGGCTGTGCCCCTCCAAGCGTAGCATCAACCAAGGCACTGGGGTGGAAGGGGGAGTGGGTTGTGGCTCAAGTGCTGCAGACTCACTGTTCCTACAGAATTTTAGTAGATTTTCTTGAATAAATGTTTCTTTGTTTGTTATTCGCCTTTGGGACGGTTTCAGAGACCAGGGTATTGAGTGCGCGCTGCTTGCTTTACGTGGAAGTGGTTCGGTGGTTGGCTCCCACTGCCGGGCCCGGAGTGGAACTCGCTCCTTCCCTTTCCACGGTTAGTCTTACTGAGCACAGCGCACGCCCCCAGGGACAGGGCGGCGAAGGGCCTGGAGAAAGCCACGGGGCGCCAGGCAGGGCTGCTTGGTCGCTCGCTCGGGGAAGTCGGACTAAAGGGAGCCTGGGAGACAGGTTCCGAGGGTGCCCATTGCTCCCCGGGTGCAGGTCTCGTGGGGTCACTTAGAGGTTCAGGGGTACATCCTGTGGGGGAAGGAGAGGGTGAAGGGAACGGCAGGTGTGCTCCCTGCAGGGCGTGTGCCTCAGCACCGTTACGTGACCCGTGGCTTCTGCCCGCGTGGTTGCTGGTGGAAGCAGCTTCGGTCGTGAGGCGTCTCCTCTCCTGCCGCTTTCCCGGTCCCCTTCATCTTTCGCTTCTGCAGTTTGCCTGTGGAGTGTCCAGGTGTGGACTTCTGCATTTACCCGTCTTGGGGTTCGTTTAGCTTACTGGATATTTTTCAGTTTGGGGGAGTTTGGGGCCATTATTTCTTCTTGATATCTCTACCCAGATCTTCCTTTTAAGTTTTCCCAATTGGTATCCACTGTCTTTTTTTTTTTTTTAATATGTTTTTATTGATTTCAGGGAGAAAGGGAGAGAGAAAAACACCAATGATGAGAGAGAATCAATGATTGGCTGCCCCCTGCACACCCCCCACTGGGGACTGAGCTTGCAACCCAAGCATGCCCCCCTGATCAGAATCGAACCTGGGACCCTTCAGTCTGTAGGCCGACGCTCCACCCACTGAGCCACACCAGCTAGGGCTATCCACTGTCTTAGACAGCCAGAAGATGTGAAATGTAGACATCCGTGCAGGCTGGTTTTGCTTAGTGGTTAGAGTGTCGGCCTGCGCACTAAAGGGTCGCAGGTTCGATCCCTCCCCTCCCCCTACTTCCCTCTCTCCCTTCTACTCTCTCTGAAGATCAATGGGAAAAAATTCTCGGGTGAGGATTAACAAAATAAGAAAATTAGACATCCTAGAGAAAAGGCTTTTTATACTCGGAGAGCTGTGGGTCAAATCAAACAAAGAGCAAAGCCAGCAAAGCTTATTTAAATAACTTAGTCCCTGGAGATTGTCCTAAGGCAGCTAACAGAAGAAGATCTAACTGCGGCCAGTGTGCTGAATGGGTTGAGTGTTGTGCCATGCACTGAAAGGTCGCCGGTTCGATTCCCACTCAGGGCACATACCCAGGCCGCAGGTTCTATCTCCATTGGGGTGTGTGCAGGAGGCAACCAATATCAATGTTTCTCTCTCACATTGATATTTTCCCCCTCCCTCTCCCTCTCCCCTTCCTCTCTCTCTCTAAAATCAATAAAAGTGTTAAAAAAGTAAGAAGCCCTGACCGGTGTGGCTCAGTGGGTAGAGCGTCGGCCTTCGGACTGAAGGTCCCAGGTTCAATTCCGGTCAAGGGCATGCACCTTGGTTGCGGGCACATCCCCAGTAAGAGGTGTGCAGGAGGCAGCTGATTGATGTTTCTCTCTCATCGATGTTTCTAACTCTCTCTCCCTTCCTCTCCGTAAAAAAACAATAAAATATATTTTTTTTAAAAAGTAAGAAGAAAGAAAATCTAAAAACGCTGCCCTGACTGGGTGCCTCAGTTGATTGCAGCATCGTCCCCTGCACCAGAGGGTTGTAGATTTGAGTCCCGGTTCAGGCATATGCCTGGGTTTCGGGTTCAATCCCTGGTCAGGGCGCATAAGGGAGGTAACATATCAATGTTTCTCATCAATTTTTCTCTCTCCTCTTCCTCTCTAAAAAAAAAATAAAAAGTGCTCCAGGCCTAGACTAATGCTGCAGGGACCATCCGGGCCTTCCCCCATCTCCTTAACCCTCTCCCCCTCCCCCGGGGTGGGGAGCGCTCCCTGCGTGTCACCCTGTCACAGGGCCTGCCTGACCCCTCGTGGAAGGACATGGAGAAGCGGGCCGTGCAGGGGTTTTGTACAGCCTGTTTCTCAACTCAGATGCCAAGAGGAAGAGGAAGTTGCGTTTCTGAGCACAGCTTTCCTCCAGAGTCACTGGAATTAGGGCCCCATTTATTGGCTGCCTTAGATTGGGTCTCAGCTCTTCTCAGGTGCATTTGCGTGCTGCAGCTAAAGCGGGTTCCCCTAGAGCTGGTCGGCAAACTGCGGCTCGCGAGCCACATGCGGCTGTTTGGCCCCTTGAGTGTGGCTCTTCCTAAGCCTTAGGAGTGCCCTAATTAAGTTAATAACAGTGTACCTACCTATATAGTTTAAGTTTAAAAAATTTGGCTCTCAAAAGAAATTTCAATTGTTGTACTGTTGATATTTGGCTCTGTTGACTAAGTTTGCCGACCACTGGCCTAGAGAATGGGCCTGCAGTGCTGTGGTGCTTCCTGGATGTGGCCTTGGCCTTGGGGAAGCTTCAGGACCCTGGGCGGGGCACCCTGACTGCGATGAGGTCCCCATCTCTCAGGCGAGCGGCTCCCGTGGCCTCCGCCCCACAGGAGGGAGTGCGGCTGCCTGCTGCTCGCGGAGGCCCTGTGCCCTCACCGGCTGCGCTTGACTCGCCTGCGTGTCTCCTGGCAGAGTGGGAACAGCTTCCACGTGTATGACCAGGGCCAGTTTGCCAAGGAGGTGCTGCCCAAGTACTTCAAGCACAACAACATGGCCAGCTTCGTGCGGCAGCTCAACATGTGTGAGTGCCCGCCCGCCACGGGGTGGGGGGGGTGGGGGGCAGAGGGCGCCAGCAGTGACCCTGCCTGTGGTGAGGGTGGAGCCACCGGGTTCCGGTCCCTTTTCTCCAGGGTGTGGCATGGAGCCAGCACACCTGGGGGCAAACAGTCCTCATGAGCCTGAACCTGAGGTCCAGAGGCCATGTCTCTGTGGGGACCCGGGGCTCAGGCCGGACTGCCCAGCCACTGCGGGCAGGAACTCTGAGATGGAGGGGGGGGGGGGTCTGGTCCCAGTCTTAAGGCAGAGCTGCCCGTGCCCCGTCGTGTGCAGATGGCTTCCGAAAGGTGGTGCACATCGAGCAGGGCGGCTTGGTCAAGCCGGAGCGGGACGACACCGAGTTCCAGCACCCCTGCTTCCTGCGCGGCCAGGAGCAGCTCCTCGAGAACATTAAGAGGAAGGTGACCAGCGTAAGTAGCGGCCTCCCTGTCCCCACACCCTCTGACCTCCCTCTGGCGGTGGGGTTGCCACATCCACTTGGTGCCCTGCTGGCCTGGCCTGGCTGCTCCAAGCCCTCTTCCTGATGGCCCCCTCCGCTTGTCCGCATGGACCCCCGCCTGTGCCGCACCAGCTGCTGCAGGGAAGGCCGATCTCAAGGCTGCAGCCCCTGGCCCTTTCCCCGTGTCCAGACCCCCCGATTCTGTGGGGCATATCACAGTGACCCTCCTGTGGGGACCCAGGTGTCCACCCTGAAGAGTGAGGACATGAAGATTCACCAGGACAGTGTCACCAAGCTGCTGACCGACGTGCAGCTGATGAAGGGGAAGCAGGAGAGCATGGACTCCAAGCTCCTGGCCATGAAGCAGTAGGTCCCACGGGGAGCGGGCGGCAGGTGGGGCAGACAAGGGTGCGACACTGGGCCGCGTGGCCGGGCACTTCCCGCCGCCTGCAGGAGGTGTGGCAGGTGCGCTCGGGCCTTTTGCTCCCCAGAGTTAGGTTTTTTTCTTGCACGCCCTCGAGGCGCCTGCCCGGCCATCCTCCTTCCCCGGGAGGTGGGGTCTTACCGCTCCTGCAGCAGCGTGCGGAGCTGGGCTCCTCACAGCACTGGCCCCATTCTCCGCCTGCTCACACCAGCCCTCCGGGCCCTCCCCGCAGACCAGGGTGGCCAGGCCCCTCCTGCTGGCTCCCACTGTCCCTGGCATCACTCAGCATAGACGTCCCCTCTCCTGCCTTCCCCACCTTAGGCCTGGGGAGCAGGGAGCAGGTACTTTCTGGAACCCCTGTCCCTGGCTCATGTCTGGTGACCACATAACAGCCCTGTGCTACCCCCTCACCCGAGACCCTCAGAAATGCCTGCTTGGGTGTCCTCCCGCCCGTGAGGCCCCGGGGACCTCAGGAACCCCAGCCAGGGTGGTGTCCTCGGCTCAGGGTCACCTCAAAGCTGCTCAGGGGGGCAGGTGCTGGTGCCCTTGTGACCCCTGTGTCATAGAGGTGGCTCCTGGGCTCTGACTCTTCACATTGGGGGCCAGATGAACATGGCCTTCAGTCAGGGCACCTCTAGGTGAGGCCAAGAGGGTCCACTCTATCAAGAAGACATGCGGGGGCGGGGGCAGGGGCAGGACTGGCCCAGCAGAGGGCAGACCTGCTCATAACCCTGCTCACCTGTTGGGAGGGTGGGCTCGCCTGGCTCTTCCCACTCCCTGGGCCACCTCTGAGCTACACTCAGGTTCTGAGCCCTGGAAAGGTAACAGATCAACCCCATATGCTGCTCTGCAGCCTGAAGAGCTGGGCTACCACTGTCCCTCTGGCCTGCCTTCCTGTCCTCAGGCTGGACTAAGGTTGAGGGTGGGGGAGGCCTTCAAGGGTCAGCCAGCTCACCTGGCCAAGAAGGCCCCCAGTAGGTCTCAGCAGGATTCTGGGGTGCAGACAACACTCCGCCTGCATCTGATCTCAGCCTCCAGCTGACCCCCTCCCCCCACCTGACTCTGAGCATCCCTCCCTTGAGGTGCAAGTGAGCAAGGAGGGGGATAGTGGCAGCAAGGTCTGGCCTGCCCGGGTCACATTCCATAGCCCATCCTTGTCCGTACTGGAGAGACAAGCTAGCGATGTGTGGTCACCAGGGCCCTGCACCTGCCCGGGTGGGGGTGGAGTGTCTGTGGAGCCCTTCAATCTGGGGCTCCTGGGACCTGGCCCCACTGACTGCACCTGGTCTGTTGCAGTGAAAACGAGGCCCTGTGGCGGGAGGTGGCCAGCCTGCGGCAGAAGCACGCCCAGCAGCAGAAAGTCGTCAACAAGGTACACGGTGGGCCTGCAGGGCACCTGCTGTCAACCTCCTTGGCTGGGCTAACTGTGTGCCTCCCCCCACCCCCACAGCTTATCCAGTTCCTCATCTCGCTGGTGCAGTCGAACCGGATCCTGGGGGTGAAAAGAAAGATGTGAGGCGCTGCGGGTGCCCATCTCTCAGCACTGGGTCCTGGGTGCCACCAGGGCCAGGAGGCAGCTAACCCACCCTTCCCCGCAGCCCCCTGATGCTGAACGACAGTGGCTCAGCACATTCCTTGCCCAAGTACAGCCGGCAGTACTCCCTGGAGCCCATCCACGGTTCCGGTCCCTACTCGGTGAGCTCTGGGCACAGCGGGCCTGGCGGGGACAGTGCTGCCTGGGCACAAGCCACATGTGTCCCGTCCTTTGATGGCAGGCTCCGTCCCCGGCCTACAGCAGCTCCAGCCTCTACTCCCCAGATGCCGTTTCCAGCTCCGGACCCATCATCTCCGACATCACCGAGCTGACTCCCAGTAGCCCCGTGGCCTCTCCCGGCAGGAGCATAGATGAGCGGTGGGGACCGCGCCACCTCCCTCGTGGTCTGAAGAGGGCTGGGGCCACAGAGGTGCCTGCTGACGCCTGTGCCCCCACCCGCAGGCCCCTGTCGAGCAGCCCCTTGGTGCACGTCAAGGAGGAGCCTCCGAGTCCTCCTCGGAGCCCCCCGGTGGAGGAAGCGAGTCCTGGGCGCCAGCCCTCCATTGTGGACACCCCCCTGTCCCCAACTGCCCTCATTGACTCCATTCTGCGGGAGAGTGAGCCTGCCCCAGCTGCCTCAGCCACAACCCTCCCAGATGCGGGGGGCCGGCCCCCCTCAACCCCGCCCACCTCGGCCCCTGAGAAGTGCCTCAGCGTAGCCTGCCTGGACAAGTGAGTGCTGCCCTCCGCTTCCCTCCTCCCCGGACGTGCCTGGGGCTTCTGGCTAGGACTGTCCTGGAGGGCTGGGCACAGGGCTGCAGACATGGTCTTCAGCTCCGAGTTTGGGATTGGGGAGGGAGCTGGAGACCAGCCTGGCTCCCACAGCCTTGTCACTCAGCAGCCGAGGATGGTGGCCTGTTGCACCTGCTCTCTGGGCCACCCTGGCTGCAGCTGTCAGTCACCTGGTCCTGCTGTCCAGCAGAGGCCCTGCCACCAGAGCCAGGCACGTGGGCGGGGGCACGGCCCTCTGGGCCCGGCTGCAATGGGGCTCTTGTCTTTATATCTTGCAGTTTGGCTCGCACTCCACAGATGTCTGGGGTCGCCCGCCTCTTCCCCTACCCCTCCTCCTCTCTGCATGGCCGATTCCAGCCAGGGTTAGCGCCGTCCCCACTGGGGAGGGAGGAGGCTCTTCCAGAGCTTGGGCCCCTCCCCAGCTGAGGACCACTTGGCCGAGCCTGGTGAACAGTATCCCAGGCCGCCTGCAGGGCCCAAGCCTGTTCCCCAAATCACTGGCCGACAGCGAGGGGCCTTCCGGGCGAGCTCGGCTGCTAGTCTGTCCGGGTCCCTGCTACTGTGCAAACTGGCTTTCTCTCAGGCGGGCTGGCCACTCCTGTGTCCTCGGTGCACCCCATGGCCCGGACGCTCTAGGTCACAGCCGCCAGACCTGGGCCTTTCCCACCTCACACTGAGCACAGCCTTCCCCTCCCTACTGTCTTCCATGCAAAGGCAAGACTTCCAGCCTGAACAGCTGCCCCCGGGGCTGCTCAAGGCCTAAACCCTCCTGGCCCAGCCTCATGCTGTTGGAGGCCTGCAGGGGCGGGCCAGCCTGTGTGGCCCAAGCCACTCTTCCCCCCAGTTGCCAGGCACCCAGGCCCTGTCCACACACTGCTGCTCTGGCCCCAGGCAGGGGTGGGTGTGGCTGAGGGGAGCCCTCTGGCAGGGGGTGTGTGGCTGAGGGTGAAGGCACTGGAGTGATGCCTCAGCTGCCCCCTCACCCGGCCAGGGCTGAGCTCAGTGAGCACTTGGATGCCATGGACTCCAACCTGGACAACCTGCAGACCATGCTGAGCAGCCACGGCTTCAGTGTGGACACCAGTGCCCTGCTGGACGTGAGTCCCACCTCACCCACCTGCCGCTACCCACCCTGCTCGCAGGCCCAGCCTGACTCTCTTCCTCTCTCCCAGCTGTTCAGCCCCTCGGTGACAGTGCCAGACATGAACCTGCCAGACCTGGACAGCAGCCTGGCCAGTGTGTGTAGAGTGGGGGTGGGGTGGGGGGAGGTGACGAGGGTGGGGGAGCAGGAACCCTCAAAACCCTCCTGCCCCAGCAGATCCAGGAGCTCCTTTCTCCCCAGGATCCCCCCAGGCCTCTCGAGGCAGAGAATAGCAGCCCCGACTCAGGTGAGCAAGCCCACCTGCACCCCTCCCATCCCCTCCCGTCCCCTCCCACCAGCATCCTAACTGTGCCCCCCATCCCCACCCCCAGGAAAGCAGCTGGTGCACTACACAGCACAGCCCCTGCTCCTGATGGACCCTGGCCCCATGGACGTGGGGAGCAGCGACCTGCCTGTGCTCTTCGAGCTGGGGGAGGGCTCCTACTTCTCAGAGGGGGATGACTATGCAGACGACCCCACCATCTCCCTGCTGACGGGCTCTGAGCCCCCCAAAGCCAAGGACCCCACTGTCTCCTAAAGGGTTCAGGAGGGCCAGCTGGTCTCCGTCAGCAGTGAGGCCCAGCCCCGCATGCCATGGCTTGCTTGGGGCTTCACAGCCACGCCGAACTGACCAATACTGTGGCTTTCACAAAGTGTATTTTGGTTTTTACATGAGTCCCCTTCCCCCTTCATAGAAATAAACATACAGGTATATATGTAGATGGCCGTGGATGGACAAGACGAGCTCTACACTGGCCTCTGGCCACTTCCTCCCAGGGGGCCAGGAGGATGCCCAGCACACCCGCTCTAGGGCCTGCAGGACCCCTGCCCCGCCTCCCACCAGGAGCCCCTGGGGATGTGGCTTGTCTGCCCAGCAGAGCCTTCTGGGTGCGGGGCCTGCTCTGGGAGAAGAGGGTCTGGCTCCTGTGCTGTCAGCCAAGGGGTGGGAGAGGCACAGTCCACCGGACAGCGCCCAGGAACTTCCCCAGTGCTCACCATCCTCCGTGGGCAGGGACAGGAGGCACTGCCCCAGCAGGCCCCGCCCCTAAGGCCCAAGGGAGAGGACTTGGGTAGAGTGGGCTCTTGTTGGGCATCTCAGACGCTCCCTGTGGGGCCCAGCTGCCAATCGGCACACCTGACCTGGCACAGCCCCAGGCTCTACCCTGAGCCGGATCCAGTAAGGTAAGGTGGGAACAGGCCCAGGCTGCCTCCCACCTGGCAGGTGGGAGGGTCTGGGCAGTGTCCTGATGCTGCACCATGGGGACAGCCCAGCCCAAGGCCAGGAGAGCAGGGGGGGGGAGAGCTGTTCCGCTCGGGTCATGCAGACATTGCTCCTGAGGCAGGTGCCCCTGCCCCCATGGGTACATCACCACCAAGGGGGAGACCCCAGGCAAGGATTGGCGCCAATACTTGACCCCCTCCAGGCCCGGCCCCAAGCCCAGCTCTACTTCTAGGAGGATTGGGCACCCATTTCTGAGCCACGTCCCACACATGGTGTTAATGGACATCTGGGCAGAAAGTCTGGACACAGCAGACCTCGGGCAATGAGAGTTGCCACCCATGATGTCAGGTGCAATCTGCCCAGCCCCTCTGGCCCCCACCCCGAGGGCATTGTTCTCCCAGCGCATGGACCCTAGGGACCCAGTCCCCCATCCCAAGAGCACAGACTGAGGCCCTCTGAGTCGCTGAGCAGTTGCCCCCACAGCCAGCGCTGTTGGATCAGGTGGTGAGACCATACCCAGCGCCCTCAGCAGGCCGAGCTTACGCTGGACAGTACTTTATTGACACCCTCGGACCCTGGGTAGGGTCAGCACAGGTCCTTGAGGCACTGGCCTGTGCTGCTGCTCCCATTCCTGAGGGGCAGGAGCCCCATAGGGGCAGAGAGGCCTCCCAGGGCCAGAAGGAGGCCATGGGCAGTGAGGCAGGCGAGGTGGCAGTGAGGAGTGTGGGCAGCAGCTCAGGCCTCTGCCGCCAGGGCCTCGTGGTGCAGCACGTAGTAGTCGTGGACGTACATGAGCACCGCCACTGGCTGCCCGATGATGAGCGACAGCCACACGGCTGCATTGCCATAGTTGCCACGGAAGAAACGGCTCACTATCCAGGCCAGCGGGATCTGGGGACGATACACAGCTGACTGTGGTAACCGCGGGCTGGCTGCCCCGGGCACATAACGGCAGGCGAAGAGGCCTTGGTGCTCACCTGAGCCATCATGCCGGTGAAAGCCCAGAGACGGAACATGCGCAGAGGGATGCTCACCAGGTACTGGGTGAGGGGAGAGGGGGCTGTCAGCTGGCTCCTCGGGGCCACGGCACCCAAGCTCCGGGCCCACAGCAGGGTGCCCACAAAGCACTGACCTCATGGAAGAAGGCCGAGGCCAGGAACACCCCGGTCCTGGCAACCCACTTGCTGTAGCCACGCCGGACCATTGGCTTGTAGAAGTGTCTGTGGGAGGAGGCAGCCGTGGGCAGGTGCCCAGGTCCACTCGAGGGCCTCCCACCACCCACCACCCACCACCCACCCACCTGAGACACCACTTGTGCACAGGGATGTTCCAGTTCTGCCAGAAGTAGGTGACGGACTCAGAGTTCCTGGGGTAAGAGACCATGATCAGAGGGCGCCATGACCAGCCCTGACCCCAGCCCCAGCCCCCACTGAGGTCACCCACCACCAGTCCCGGTAGAACTCGCGGTCCCCAAACTGCATGAGTTCGGCCACGGCATTCAGGCAGGAGTGGAAGAGCCAGTAGAAGAAGATGAGCCAGATGAGGTGGTTGGGGACCTGGGGGACAGGTGGTGTCAGGTTCCAGAACCCCCACCCCTCAGTGCCCGCGCCCCCCCCCCCCCCCAAGCCCAGCCTGCTCACCGCCAGCTTCAGGAGGCGCTCGATGATGCGGGAATAGTCCATATCCTGCGGGGACAAGGCTCAGCTGGCTCCCAGGCCACACCCCCTCCAGCCACAGGGGAGCCTGGCCACTCACCTTGAAGGGCTTCATGGAGTTCTGGATGGTAGGGACCATCCACTGCAAAGGAGGGCACAGCGTCAGCTCCACCCAGAGCACCCGGCAGCCCCTCTGCACCCTCACCCGTCCTGCTCCCATACCTGCTGGATCAGCCCCACCTGGAGCTGGGTGAAGAACAGCTGGGGGAAGAAGCAGAGCAGCAAACTGAGCCCCAGCATCTGGGACCACCCAGCCCCTCACACCCCCAGCCTCACCATCTCAAGGAGCCGCCGCAGCAGGAAGCGCTTTCGGATACGGGGGGAGCGGGGAAAGTTAAGTTCATAGCACAGCGTCGGGGCAAAGAGGAAGTAGTACAGATCTGGAACAGGAGGGCAGAGCTGGCACCAGGGCCCAGCCTGCGGACCCCACCCCTGTCCCCCACCTCCAGGCCAGCTGCAGGCCCCTCACCTCCGTAGGTCAGGTTGTCCGGGTAGCTCACGGTGCCCGAGGGCTGGGCCGCCCCACCGTTGGCCTTCTTCCCGGTAGAAGCTGGGAGGTGGCAAGGGAAGGAAGGAGAGGGATGCACAAGGTGAGGCCCTGCTGCTGCCCAGTCCCGCCCGCCCCTGGCAGGCAGCCTCACCGGCCTTGGCCTTGGCACTAGCCCTGAGCTCTCGGCACCACAGGTTGACGTGCCGATAGGAGAACAGCTTGAGGAAGAGGATGGTGTACGTCGTCAGGGCCAGCACGGAGCCCACTGCAGGAAAGGCAGGGTCAGGCCGTGGCCTCCCACACCACCCACAGGAGAGCTGCGGCCAGGGGCACCCCCTGAGGCTGGCCTGGGCTCTCCTGGGGTCCCCCGACGACCGGCTGGGATGGGACAGGTGGAATGGGGGGCACCTGGCGTGATGGACTCCAGCAGGAAGGCCACAGACGCTGGGAAGCAGAGAATGGTGGCCAGGTTCAGCCCGTGCAGCAGCAGTCCCACCTGCTCCGTCAGGGCACCCTGGGGGGTAGGGGCAACACTCAGCCAGGGCCCACTCCCTGGACCACGGGTCCCCGTGGGCAAGGCTGCCAGGCCCAGGGTGCAGCCCCTCCCAGGAGAGCCACACACAGTGGGGAGGGTGGCACCTGCCCTGAGCCCAGGCCTGTGAGGAGGGGACCCCTGGCCCCGGCAGCGGCATGCAGGCACTGCTTACCACCGCCAGGCGCTTCTCCACATGGAAGGCGGCCACAGCAAAGGCATTGGCCACTGAGGACAGAAGAGCACAGGGCGGTTCAGGCTCAGTAAGCCCTCCCCCACCCAAGACCCTCCTCAGTGCCCAGCTCACCAATAATCAGGCACAGGGCCGGCCAGCTGTAGGGGTCCTTCAGGAACAGAGACACCACCTGGATGGGGTCCACCAGGATGCCATACCTGGGGGTGGGGAGATGAAGGCCTGAGCAGGTGAGGGGGGCCTCAGGGGTGGGGCCAGGGCCCTGGGGAAGACACTCACTTGATGAGGTTCTCCAAAAACAGCCGTGCATTGCTCAAGATCTGCAAGAGAGGGCGGCGCACATCTGCGGCGGGCATGGCAGAGGCTCCAGAAGCAGGGGAAAGGCTGTGGGGCTGAGCCGAGCAGTGCTGCCCGCTGCCAGGCCTCTGCCAGCCCAGCCCAGGCCTGCAATGGCTCCAGAGGACAAGGACCCCATCCCACCAGCCTCTCACCCACCAGGCAGTGCGCCCACAGCTCCCAGGGCGCCTCCTAGGACTGCGCAGGGAGGGTGTGGTGTGCCTGGGGCCTCCGTAGGGGCAGCCAGGAGCCTTGGGGCAGGTGTGTCTCGGGGCCGAGGGTTGAAGGCCTGAGGCCATATCAGCCCAAACAGACCCTTGTTCCCAGCCCCACCCTGCATGCTGCCCATTGAGCCCTGGACTCCAGCTGCTCCTGGGCCAGCACTGCCAGTCCCACCCCAAGGTGCCAGCAGGAACTGGGCCCCAGCAGCAGGGGCTTCAGCCAGGCCACAAGGTGCGTTAGAGGCATTTTCCTGGGGGCACCTATGACCCGGGCTAAGGGAGAGGGACTGGGGCCCGTAGAGCAGTGGCTGGGTTGCTGTGCTGAGCCCAAAAGCCATCTTCTCAGCCCTGTTCGCCCCAGGCCAGGCCAGCCAGGGGCTCCACACCCACGAGGGCCATTCAGGAGCAGAGGGGATTCTTCTGGGACCCCAAAACGACTCACACATGCTGCCCAGGAAGCCCCGTACCCACAGAACACCCCATCCTCAACCCCGCAGCCCATCAGCCCAGGGCCAGCCACCCCTCCTGTTCACTCCTCTCTGCTCCCCAGTGCCCCTCAGCCACAGCTCACAGCACAGAAACCTGCCACACAAACCCACCAGCCACCAATCCCACTCACCAGCATCACCACACACCAATTCAGGATACCACGGTAGTTGCTGAAGCCGCTGTCCGAGCTGAACAAAGAATCCTGCAGGCGGTGGCACCTGAAGGGCAGGAGGCAGTGAGAGCCTCAGGGAGGGCCACAAGCTGCGCCCCCCCCCCCCCCGCCCTGATCGGGGGCAGCCAGACCCAGCCCTTCGCGCTGGGCAACTCATCCCTCCCAGCCCAGCAGCTGTGTCCACTCCCCACTCCAACCCGCCCCCCTGACAGTCTGAGGGGAGCCAGGCAGGGGCCTGCCCAGCCCAGGGCAACGTGGGCCAGAGCACTGTAGGCCAGACCCAGCCTCGCTCCAGAGGCCACTCGCTGCCGCCACCCACACTAGCTACAGAGTGTGATGGGTCCACAGCCAGAGTCCACCCAGCAAGGCTGGGCAGAGGTGGGTGGGCAGCCCATCCCACCTACCAGGGAGCTGACGGGACCCCCTTCAAACCACCACCTTCCCACATTGGCCTACACAGCTCAGCGGGCACAGAGACCCTGCCAGGGCCAGCTGAGCACCCAGCTTGGTGTGACCTTCGGGGAGCAGTGTGGCCAGCTCTCAGGCACTGTGGCCTCCAACCACAGGTCAGCGTGGTGTTCCTGCTGGGCTGGGGGCCTCGCACCCGATGGCTGGGGTCTCCCATAGAAGCAGGCAGGATTGCTCCCACCCAGTGCTAGGGATGGGGGACCCTCACGTCCCTGCCTGACCCTCAGGTGCCGCAGGGGGGGGCACCATAGCTGGCTCACAGGCTGTGCGCAGCCTCACCCCAGCAGCACACCAGCAGGAAGCCCCACAAACGTTGAGCAAGGTCTCCAGTTTTGTAACAGGTGAGGCCGGGGCCTCCCTTCCCTCCTGCAAACACATCTCTGCCCGAGGCACGGGATGGCGAAGCAGGCGGGCAGTGGCGAGCCTGGCTGTGGTTGGGGTCGGCACTCAGATGGGAGGCGAGGGACCAAGAAGCCAAGATGCTGCTCAGCGTTCTTCAGCCCACACAGCGGACACGCACTCTAGCCTCCCCGACCCAGGCTGGACCTGCCTGGCCCACCTGCCTCTCCCAGCCTCTCCCTGGCCTCCTGGCACCACCTTCCAGGTCCGTCCTGGCCTCACAGGGAGGCTGTGACCTCCACCCAAGGCCCTCTTCCTCGAGGCCCTGCACCTGCCTTTCCGAGAGGCGGGTAGGGGTCCGAGGCCCAGCTCCCCAGAGAGGAGGGTCTCTGAGCCTGTCCCAGACGCCCTCCCCCAGGCTCAAGCCCATTGGCTTTCACTGGAACCAGCCGGGCACACCCACAGGGCCTTTCACAACACCGTGACCCCTGCCCCCTTTGGGCCACCAAGACTGTGCTGGCTTTATCTGCGTCAGACTCTAAGATGAAAATAGGGGTGGACACAGGGTTTTTCCAATCTGACACAGAACAACGTTTCAGAACCCTTTCAGACCTTCCCCAAACAGCCCACAGCCACCCCTCAGGGCCCTCCACCAGCTTCCTGGCCTCGTCAACCCCAGGTCAGAGGCCCCGGCCAGGGGGGAAAGCACGCCGTCCACAGAGGCCCACAGAGGCCCAGCCTGGCCAGGCATCAGCAGCAGGGCCAGAGAGCAAACGGGCACGCTGGCTCCAGAGGCAGGCTCCGCCCCACACCAGACTCTCACCCTCTCCCCTCCTGGGGGGGCTTTCCAGCCTCTGCCAGCGCCCACACCCACGCCCCAGGCCCAGCAGCCAGCAGGGCCCTTCTAATCATCATGTGTGTCGCCTCACGCAACCCGACGTCAGCACCGGGGCCGGGCACAGGGAAACTGAGGCCCACCAAGGTCTGGAGCAGGCGCAGAGGCACAGGCCCGGTCGTGAGCCACACCCAGGCCACGTGGGCCAGCTCGTGGGCCAAGCGGAGCAAAGGGGCAGCAGAGTGCCAGCTCACCCCCCAACCCCTGGGCCAAGCCTGGTGCAAGGAGGCTGAGCGAGCTCCCCAAGCCTCGGACCTGCTGGAAGGGGAGAGGCAGAGGGCACCCCAGGGACAAAGCCCCTGGGAGAGCCCTGCACTGAGGGAGAGTGTGTGGAGCCCTGGGAAGGAGTGAGCCAGGCAGGGCAGAAAGGGGTGTCCTCTCCTTCCTGCCCACAGCCACACCCTGGCCCTGGGCTGGAAGAAATGAGCTCACACCAGAGCCTGGGCAGGTGAGCAGGAAGGGGGGGGGAGCAGGAAGGGGAAAGAACAGGCAACAGCAGGGAGGAGGACAGGCAGGTGGAGGCCTAGTGCCAGAGGCCAATCCCAGGAAGGCAGCCAGAGCAAGGCAGGCTCAGCCCCCCAGCCCCCCCCCCCCCATCCATGGCCACAGCCCCAGAGACCCCGAACCCAGTGGCATTCTGGTTTGAGAGACAAGCACACCTGGCCTGCATGGCCTGGAAACCAGGAGGGAATCGGTCACCAGCTCCCCCTCCAGCCTGGGCAGCCCATCCCTGCCACCGTCTGCTCCGTTCCCAGGGGTCCAGGCCTCCAGGGTGGGCTCCCCCTCGCCCAGCTAGCAAAGGACAGGACCGGTTCCGGCCCATGTACAGTGACTGCCTCTCCCAGAGTGGAGCCAGCATGCCCGCTCCCACCCCATCTCACACAAAAGGTCGGAATTCCACCTCCTCCAGAGATCATGCTAGCCATGCCCCCGCCCCCTGGAGAATAACTCGGGGAGCTAGCAGAGGGCCCTCGAGAACCCCCATTCTTTGCAGCCTCCCTCAGCAGCACCCCCTCCCACACCGCCCCACCCCGCCCGAAGATAGCATCCCTCTCTGGAGCCCTCATGAACTTCGTGTCTGACCTTTGCTCACCCTGCTCCGCGCGGGGATTATCTTATCGCTCAGGTGGACTGTGAGCGCTCCAAGGGCAGGGGCAGTGCCCACACCCCAGCCGCCCTCGCCCACCCCGTCCCCAGGGTGCCCGTGAGGAAAGCCTCAGTTCTCAACCACGGAGAGCAAATCCTTGCCAACCGGTGACCGACTGCCCGCTTCCTCCTCGATAACCTCTAGTCCACCCCCCCGGGGCGGCGAAGGGGGAGCCAGGTCCTGTCGGCCTGGACTTGCTCCTCCGTCCCTTCCTCTCTGTCCACCTGGGGGCCCCCCTCCTGCACCCAACCAAGGCCCAGCGGTCCCCACAGCAAACACTCCTCCTGGAACAGCAGGGCCCCAGCCCGCCAAGCGCTGGGCGAGGGATGAAAGCGCCGGGAAAGGAAGGGACCCCGATTCCTCTTCCAGGGGACAGCCTGTCACTGCCCCTCCCCCCGTCCTCAGGCAGCCCGTCTCTGCTGGCCCCCCACCCCTAAGGCGCCCTCACAGCCCTCAGGAGACCCCGTTCATCGCAAACCCCAGATCCGAACCGAGGGAACCTGAGCTCGGCGGGGACCAGCCCCCCACAACGCCCGGCTCCTGACCCCCCTGAGGAGGCGCAGATGCAGGAGGGTCTGCAAGCGGGGCTGCTGCCGGCTCCCCTCGGCGCCCCCGCCTGAGTGACCCCGGCAGGCGACCTGCACCCCTAGGCCTCAGTTTCCCTGTGGGCGCCCCAGGGGCACCCCTGGCTACGCGAAGTCCGGGGACCAGGCTCTCAGGCTCGGAGCTGGCGCTGCCGCGGCCATGCCCCGGAACAGGGAGGGTCGCGGGGGCCTGGGTCAGGGGTCAGAGGTTATGAGTCAGTGGCACCGCTCACCTTAGGTCCCAGGAGCCGCTGCCCACATCGGAGTCTCGGCCCTTGTCCTTCTCGGGGGCCGGGGCCGGCGCATCACCCCCGGCGCCCACGTCCCGCACTTCTTCCTCCGCTGCCGCGGGGCCGCCGCCGCCGCCCTGGCCCGAGGTCCGCGACCCCGTCCTCCGGCGCCGGGAGCCGCCTGCGCCGCCGCGGTCGCTCATGATCCAGCCCGCACCTCGCCGAGGCCGAGTCGTAGCCCGCCGGGCTATCCGCGCCCGAGGCCCGCGGTCCCGCCTCTGGACCCAAGACCAACTGCCGCCGCCCCCTGCCGGCCGCCGTAGCCCACGCGCCGCCCGTGCCGCCAATCAGCGCGCGCCCGCCAGGCCTGCCCGTGTTCGGTAGCCGGGTCGCTCCGGGAGCCGCTCACTGGCGGGCGGGCTCGGCGTGCACCCATTTGTAGTCCGCGGGCGCGCGGGGCACTCTGGGAGTCGTGGTCGCCCGTTGCGGGGCACCCTGGGAGTTGTAGTTTCCCGGCGCGGACCGGAGCGCGGAGGACTTTGCTCCCCACAGCTTGCTGGCTGGCAGCTGTGCGCCGCCTGGCCGCTGGGCTGCCCCACGGCCCCCTCCGCAAAAACAGGCGCGGAGAGTGGGGACGGAGGTTAGTGATGAAACCCACGGTGCGTTACCGTCCGGCGGCCGATCGATCGGAGCCCTGTCAGTGGGAGCTCGCCTCGCCCACCCCCCAGCGTGTTGGTTCCGAGAGCGAGAGCGCACCTTGCGGAGCACGACTGTGGTTTCCACCGCGGGCACCAGCTTTTCCTCCGCGTAGGTTGTCAGACACGCGCCAGGCCAGAGAATGGAGCTGGAGAAAGTCCCAGGTCCCGTGTCCCCGGGACGCCCGCCCAGCCCGCCCGTGGATTCCCAGGGCCCGGCCGGGGTAGGGAGACGGTTCTGACAAGCGGAGTAGGCACCCCCTCCACCCGGCCTACCTCCGGCCCGCGTCCGCTGACGCGCGGGGCCGCCCCCGTTTCTTACCTGGGCCAGTTTAGCCAGGGGGTGCCGAATCTCGGAGGGGGGGCGGGGGGGGGACCGGAGGCTTCTGTGTCCTTGTATAATCTGCAATCGCCCCTGTCCTTAAATGAAACTAAGCCACCGTGACCACCACAAAATGCGGCCGGTGGGCAGGCAAGCCCGTGTTCCACCTCGGCTTAGCCCTCATCTCTCACGGGGCACGGAATGCGAGCATCCTGGATCTCAAGGTTCGGGGCTTCCTGGGGGCTCCGGCCTGGTTTACCTAAAAAACACCTGTAGCAAGCTCAGGTCAGCGGCCTCTCCGATGGGCCTCGCTCGCCCCTGCACCACCACCTCTGCTCCGGCGCCCAGTTGTCGTAGAGGGGGTGGTGCTGCCACTGGACCTTCTGGGGCTGATGCCAGCCTGGCATCCCTAACTGACAGGTATTTTTTTGTTTTTTAAACTTTTATTTTAAAAAATATGTATTTTTATTGATGTCAGAGAGGAAGGGAAAGGGAAAGACAGAAACATCAGTGATGAGAACCACTAATGGGCTGCCTCCTGCAGGCCCCCCACTGGGGATTCAGCCACAACCTGGGCATGTGCCCTTGACCAGGAATCGAACCGTGGACCCTTCAGTCCGCAGGCCAGCGCTCTATCCACTGAGCCAAACCGGCTAGGGCTCATCATCGATATGTCTCTCTCCCTCTCCCCTCCTCTTTGAAATCAATAAAAAAAAAAAAATTTTTTTAAGTGAAGGATCATGTTGGTGGCCTAATAACTATGTCCACATCCCAGCTGCAAGCAGTCAGCTGGCAAGTGGCGACAGAAGTAAGGGGACCAGAATGGACGGGGATGGAGGGGTGGTTGGGGGGGATGGATGGGGGAGGGGGAAGCCAAGGTTCCCGCCTTGAAGTTGAGGGCCAGGAAAGCAGGGCCAGGAGCCAGTGGGAAGGCAGGACTTCGAACGCACCAAAAAGGAGGAACCTCCTCGGATCCCCCAGGAGCAGGGCCCATGTAAGCCCCACCCTGAGCAACTGGCCTCAGGGTTCCGACCTGCTGCTGGGCAGGCTACCTGCTGTCCACCTGAGGGAGTGTGGGTGGGCCCATCCCCTGCCAGTGTGGGCGGGCCGGGCTTCCCCTTGGGCCTCTCCGCTCATACCTGCCTGTCTAAGTGTCTCCGGGCATGTGGGGCAGGCGATCCCTGTCCCTGGGCTGTCCCCACCCAGCACAGCCCCCACCCTCATGTCCTCAGCTTGACTCGTCCTCTCCAGGCTGAGGGGGCTGTGGGTGCTGGTGGAAGCCTCTCTGACCCTGGGAACCTCCTCCCCAGAACCATGGAGGCCTCCTCAGATGGGGGAACCTGTCCCCTGGGTCGGAGGGTCAGGATGTGGGTAGCAGGCTGCAGGAAGGGATCAGACCTCGCACCCTTGTCAACTCCACTTTTCTCCACTGGCATCAAGAGGGCTTGCTGGCCGCTGCCGGGCTTGCCGGGGCAGCAGGAACCACCACAGGGAGAGTGGGGGCACCTCAGGCCATGGGACTCCAGGCCCTGCTGGACCACTCGGGCCATTCTAGAGCCGCCCTGGCTTCATGCTGGAAGCTGGAGCTCCTCCAACTCCTGGCAGAGAGGAAGTTTACCTGCCCGGGGAGACATGACAGATGCTTTGCCTTGGGGGGCAGGGGAGGGCTTGCCCCTGGGCCTTATAAAGACGGGTCTTGCAAAAGGGGACACGAGTGGACACAGACATGGGTTGCACCGTAGCAAAAGGCAGCAGCGTGCCCCCAGGGCCATGTGAGCAGGCTGCTTGCCACGCCCTGAGCCCTGCCTTGGCCTGTCCACCCGCCCCCACCCGGCGACATGGCCAGCACCCCCTGCAGTGCGGGTCCAGCCCCGGACACACCAGCCGACACTCCAGTTCTATCAAGAGTGGCGTTTATTCTCCTCGTGGAGGTGCGGCGCTCCGGGGAGCTGGTGCTATTGTGCTTAGGAAGGAGGTCTGTCCGTCCGTCCGTCTGTCCGGCCGGCCCGGCCCCAAACGGGGGCGGAAGAGGGGCGCGGCCCGAGTAAAAATCCCGGCCTGTTCCGGGTGGGAGTTATGTACAAGGCGGCGGGGCGCAGGCGGGGGTGGAGGCGGGACGGGCCGGCGGCCACAGCCCCCACCCGAGGGCCCCCGCATCTCGGGCCCTGCTCTTAGAATCAGTACAAAATAGGTGCTACCTAAACGTTCCTTCTACCTGAATTCGCTAAGTCGGTTATTGTGCTGCTTAGTTATGGGGGCAGGAGGGGGCCCATGGCTTTCCACGGCGGGGCGGGGCGGGGGCGGGGGGGGGGGGGAGCAGGAGGCTCTGGCGGCCACTGCCTCCAGCCTTCTCCCTAGGTAGGTGGACAGGCGTGGGGGGAGGCGGGGCCTGTGTGTGCATGTGCATGCGAGTGTGCCCGGCACAGGCGGGCAGGCCCCAGCTTGGGAGCTGTGTGGGCATCGACCTGGGATGTAGGGGTTGGGGATGTGGGCCCTGCTCTGCTGGGCCCTCGGGTGGGCGCCTGCGGAGGCAGCTGAGCGGCAGCGGGGCTGGGGCCCTCAGGGATGGGGCTGACCAAGTCCTAGGCACCAGCCTGCACCTTTCCGGTTGGCCTGGGGCCCTGTCCCCACGGGCAGAGCCGGCAGAGCCAGGGCATGGAAGTCCTGGGGTCAATGTGGGCAACCTCGGGGCCTGGTGTTTGCCCCGAGTCAGGCCGCAGTCAGAGGCAGAGACTGACTGCGCCGAGCACTGGCCCGGGGTGGGAAGGTGGGGTGCGGATTTGGGTTTAGGGATCCGGCCTCTCTTCGCCTCTGCCACTGTCTCTGGCACACCCCAGGGCGCTGGGCCCCGTCACAAATAGGCCACCCCCGCAGGTCGCCCAGGCCCTGGCAGACTCGGCAATGGGCCTGGCACATAGGAGGGACCCAATGCCCGCTCAGTGGGTGATGAACAACTGAAGGAGGGGTCCTGGGGGAACCCGCTGACACCATTACACCGCCGGGCTCTGCCGTGGGGGGTGGAGGCAGGGAGGGGGAGAAAGGCTGCGCGTCCGGCCCCGCGCAGCATCCCTGATCTAGGGGCCTAGGGGGCAGGAGGGCGGGGATACCTGATTCTCAGTAACTAGAGGCGGCGGCAGCTTCGCATGCAGTGCGCATTATTGCTCTATAGTCGGCTTCGGACTAACTAAGAGGAGGGGGGAGCGGGCAGCCCCGGGAAGGGACGGGAGGAGGGTTGGGGCTGCATGCAGTGACGTCACAAAGGCGGCGGCCAATGGGGCGGGCCCTTGGGGCGGAGTCGCCGCCGAGGCTTTGGCATAGACGGGCGAAAAGTTGGCAACCGAGTGGGGCAGGGTCTGGGGCTCGGGGGCGGGGCCGGCCTCCGAGAGGGGGGGCCTGAGGCTCCCAGGAGACGGGGCCCGTGGCCGGGGAACGTGGCCCTGGACACCCCAAGCCCCGGGCGTCGGTGGGAAGGATGCGCCTCAGCGCCGCTTCCCTGACCCGAGTGCAATCCGTTCATAAATAAAACGTAAAATACAGAAAGGAAAACCCGACGCATCCGCACCCCGGGGCCTTTACCCGCAAAGCGAATACAGAGGTGTGTGGGGGCCGCCCAGGCCTGCCTGCTGGGCCCCGGGAGTCCGTCCTCCAGCGCGGACACCCCGGGGGCGAGGGAGGGGACCCCGGGGCAGGACAGGGGCGGGGCTGAGAGGTCGGAGAAGTCCATGCGATTCGATATGCGTTATTATATTCGATATGGAGGACAGAGCCCGGGAAGCTGGGCTGGAAGAATTTGATTTGGCAGAGAATGCGAGGCGAGGGTGAGAGAGCGGCTCGGACTGAGGCCCCAGAAGGAACCCGAGGGGGAAGGGTGCCGCTGTCCGCCTCCCTCCCCGGCCCCCCACGCGCCTAACACTCCCGGGGGTCAGCGAAGACTGGGGAGCAGGGAGCTTCCGCAGGCTGAGCTCCTGCTCCTGCTGGGCCTGCTGCTGGGGAGGGACCGGCTCCCTGGGCGTCTAGGCCGCGGGCCTGGCCCCGGACGGCTCGGGAAGGGGTGGGGAAGACCTGAGTCTCTGCGACGCGATCCGGGGTGCCGAGGAGGGAGGAGGGGCGCTCCCGACCTCACCCCGCCCCCGTCTTCAGAAACCTAAGATGAGGTTCGGTTCTGGGTCTCCTCGACCCTATTGCTGGGGAAAAGCCTGGGGCACCCTGGAGGGGAAGGGAGGGAGCTCGGGGTGGGTCTCCCCTGGGGACCCTATTGCTTGAAGGGGCCGGCCAGGCCCCTGGCGAGCGGGGTGGGGCCCCCTCCCCCTATTGCTGTGGGAGGGGCCCGCCCTCCGGCCCCGCCCCCCGAGCGCCGGCGGAGACTTCTCTGGGGCTCGTATTGCTGAGAGCCACCCCGGCCGACGGGGGCGCCGCCGCCCTAAGCCTGCACGGGGCTGAGCTGCGGCGGCGCGGCCGGCGCCGGGGCCGCGGGGCCGCCGCCGCCGGGGCCGCCCTTGAAGCAGGCCGACTCGTAGTGCTTGTTGAGATAGGACTTGAGCGCGAAGCTCTTCTTGCAGCGCTTACACTGGAAGTGCTTGAAGGCCGAGTGCGTCTGCATGTGCGCGCGCAGGTTGGAGCGGTCGGCGAAGGCCTTGCCGCAGTGCGCGCAGCCGAAGGGCTTCTCGCCGGTGTGCGAGCGCATGTGGCCCTGCAGCAGCCAGGGCCGCGAGAAGGCCTTGCCGCACACGCCGCACTTGTGGCGCAGGTCGTGCGTGAGCAGGTGCATGGCCATGGCCGGCATGGACACGTACACCTTGCCGCACGTCGGGCAGCGCCGCGCCAGCTGGCTGTCCAGGCTGCGGTGCGTCTGCTTGTGGCGACTCAGGTTCGAGGACGTGGCGTACGTTTTGCCGCACTCGCCGCAGGCGTGCCGGCCCCCTGAGCTGCCGGCGCCGGCCCCCGACCCTGCGCGCGCCTCGGTGCCAGCCCCCGCGCGCGCGCCGCCTCCCCGGACCCCCGACCCGGACCCCGTCGCGCGGGACCCAGCCGCGGCCCCGCCTCCTCCGTCGCCGTCGGAGGCCAGAGCCGAGGCCGTGGAGGGGGCGGCGGCGCTGGCGTGGGCGGCCTTGCGGCGCGAACGCCCGTCGGTGATGAAGAAGGTGTCGGCCGCGTAGCCCTCGCTGACCGCCGCGTCGCCGTTGATGTAGCCGCCCGCGGCCGTGGCCAGCTCCGGGCGCGGTGTGGGCGGGGGCGCCGAGCCCGCGGCCGCCGGGCCCAGCTCTCCCCGCACGGCCGCCGCGTACATGGGTTCCGGGGATGGCCCTTTGAGCAAGGCCGCCTCGGCATCGCCATCGTAGACGGAGGTGGGCCCCGCGTAGTCGCTGAGGTATCCTGCAGGCCGAGGCGGGCAGACGGGCGGACAGCAGGACAGGAACCAACCGGGCAGCGGAGGAGACACCGGGGTCCAAGGAGAAGGACAAAGGGGAAGGGGCCGAGGGACCAGGGGGCAGGGAGGATGGAGGCGGCGGGAGGAGAGAGGAGAGGAGAGATGAGACCGAGCCCAGCTGGGCCCCACCCCACCGCCCAGGGCCCCACCCTCGCCAGGAGGAGGAGGCCCCCCTCTGCAGCGCCTCAAGGTCAGGGGGGAGGGGCGGTGCTTCCCTCGCCCTCCTTCCCCGTCCCGCCCCTCCCCCTCGGGTTCTCCCCACTTCAGCAGTTTTCTCTGATTATGCAACACACTGCAGACCCGCAGCGCACAAAGCCAGGGCTGCCCGCCCAGGGACCCCGTCACCACCGCCTCTGGGGGTTCCCACTGGCTGGGGGGGGGGGGGGGAGAGCCTGCAGCCACCCTTGATGCTGACCCTCTCTTGTCCCCTAAGGCCCCAACAAGCTTTGGAGCCCTGTACCCCGCAGGCCCTCCAGCCCTCACTTGCACCACCTCTCATCTCCCCAGGCCCCAGGCCCTGGACCCCTGGATGTGACCCCTTTGGCTCCAGCCCTATTCTCCTCCTTCCATCTGCTCCTCCCCGCAGTCCCTGCTATACCCTGCACCCCTGGGTCCTACCTTGCTCCTCACCGCTCTCTTCCCCCAGGCCTAACCCCTGTGGGGGCCTCCCTAAGCCAGGCCAGCAGCCCGGGCAGGTGTCCACCAGGGGACACCTTCTCAGGGACAAGCTGCAGGCAGGTTGGCATTCATACTGGAAACTGCAGTTCTCAGGCACAAGATGGTTCTCACAACCTCAGTCACAGTGCACACCCCACACGATGCAGGCTCTGCTCTTCAGGGGGACACCAGCCACTGTCAACCCTGGGGTCCCCTGATCCTGGAGCACATCACCCACTAATGCGAGGTCACACATGCAGCCCCCTCCCCCACCTCACATGAGCTCTGCCAGGGTCGCCGGTCACATGGGTGCACAGCGGCCCCCGAATCACAGGGTCCCTTGGAGGGGCACACAGGCAGGTGCACCCTCATACAGGGTCACACACACGCACAGTCACATGGCCACACGCAGTCACATGGGTGCACACAGGCACACACACACACAGGCTCATGTTCCTGCAGGTCACACTGGTTCTGCCACCCGTGTGGCTGGCATCCTGACCCGCCCGCATGCTAACAGTTGTCCTTGAACTTGGGCTCCCTCACACAAAGAGCCTCCCCCGGCTCCTCAGAGCACTCTGGGCCTCCCTTGCCCACCGCCTGCCTACCCACCTCCTTCCTCCTGACCCTGGCTGCAGGGAGGATGCTGCCGCCGCCCCTGCCGGTGCCGTCTCCCTGACAGGTGGGCAGTCCCCACTGGACCCCGTGCCTACTCCCTGCAGCTCACAGAACTCCCTTGCTGGCCCTAGCCTGCCGTTCTGGAGGGGTGGCCAAAGCAGAGAGGCAGTACGCCCAGGCCTGGGTTTCTGGGTGTGGGTCTGCATGCACTCCTAGGTCCTGTCTGTCAGCAGGTGTCCACGCCGCCTGGGCCATGGTGCGGGTCATTGTGCACCTTCAGGCACTTGCTGGTCCCGACCCCAATTCCCCATCCTCTCTCTGGCATGGGCACGGCCCCTGCTGGGCCTGAGGCCAGCTCGGGCCTGTCCCTGCGTTTGCCTCTCCCCAACCCCCATCTCTGTCCACTCCACCTCTCGCTGGTCTGCTTCCCGAGGGTCTCTTTCCTGGGGCCCCTGCCCCTCCACCCCTCCCAGCGTCAGCTGGTGGCCAGGCCGCCCCGGCCTCGGCCGGCGCCCACCTTTCTCCTGCAGCCGTGCGCCGAGGTCGCCGCGGGCGCGCCCGTAGGAGCTCTCGAGGTCCGCCGAGGAGAACGTGTCAAGTTTGACCTTCTTGACCAGGAAGGACCTGGGCATGGTTTCTGCGGGACTCCGGCGCTGCGGGCCTGCGGAGCCGGGGCGTGGGGGGGCTGCGGCCGCGGCGAGGCCCCGTCACCATCCAGCAGCGCTGCAGGCGGCCGGGTCCCCACGCTGGCCTCGGGAGCTGCCGCCCGAGCGAGCGCCGTCCTCTGGCCTCCTGCCTCCGGCGCTTCCTCCTCGGCTCCTCCGGGTCCTCTTCGGCTTCCTTCCCTCCCTCTTCTCTCTTCGCTCCTCTTCCTTCCGTCCTTCCTTCCTTCCTTCTTCCCTTCCTTCCTCCCTTCCTTCCCTCCTCTGGTCCCGGCTTCCCAGCCCGCAGTGCCGCCCCTGGACAGGCGGGGGAGGAGGCTGGGGGGTGGGAGGGGGGGAGCGGCTCCGTCCCGGGCCCGGAGGCTGCGAGTGGGTGCAGGGCTGGCCCGGCTCCGCAGCCCCCGTCCCCTCCCCCCCGCCACCGCGGCGGAGCCTCAGTCAGCGGCCCCCCATGCCCCCGGGGGCGGCGGCGCCGGGCCCGGAGAACGCGGCGGCGGGAGCGGCGGCAGCTTCAGCACCGCGGCCAGCGCCGGCCCGGCCAGCACCTCGGCCAGCGACCCGGCGCGCTCTGCGGCGCGGGCGGCGAGGGGCGGGCGCAGGGCCTCGGCCGGGCGGGGGTCCTCGGCGGGGGTCTCTGGGAGGCTCGCTTTATTGTTCTGCAGCCCGAGCGAGCGGCGGCGGCGTTGGCGGCGGGCGGGGGGCGGGGGTCCTCGGGGGGAGGGGTGCGCGGGGAGGGCGGGCCGAGGGAGAGAGGGAGGGAGTGACGAGGCTCGGGGGCGGGGCTGGGCGCTCGGACAGCTCTGAGCCTGGCCTCCTGCGCCCGCGGCGCCTCTGCCTGCGGCCCGGCCCAGCCTCTGGCTTTTAAAGCCCAGCAGCTGCGGGAGGGGTAGGGCGCGGGACGGAAATGGCTGCGCGGGGCCGGCCCGCCAAGGCCTCCTGGGAAGGGTCCTCGGGAAGCCGCGGCTCCCGCATTGTGAAGTTCCCCGTGCAGCTCCGGGAATGGAGGCCCGGCGGTCGGCGGCATTGTCCGGGGTGGGGGGAGCGGGAGATCGGCCTGGGACCCACGAGTCCCGGACTTGGGGTCTTTCGGGAAGGAACGCCAGGCAGCTGGGCCGGACGACCTCGCTTTCAGATGCGGAGGCCGGGGATCTGCGGGGGCGGGTGGGGGAGGCGGGAGGCGCGGGAGCGGATGCTGAGGCAGCGAAAGCGCAGTGTGGACGCTCTGCGCGCGCCTGTGCCGCAGTGTCTCCCTGCCACCCGGTCACCCGGGCTGACCCCGTGCCCGCTGGAGCGGCCTCCCTCCACCCCGTCTGTGTCCCCGAGCGGCGGCGCAGCGAGCGGGTTGTGGAAGGGAAGAGGGGCTGCCATGCCCTTGCTTATTGGTGGTTTTCCGCCCTTCGGCGCGGCTGCGGCTCACCCCACTCCCCCAGTCCCCCCTCGGCCTCGCAACCAGGCGGATACCCTTCCCGCGGCCGCCCGCCCAGGGTTCGCAGCCCCCATGACGTTAGGCCGGTAGCCAATGGTGGGGCGCGAGGGTGCGGGGCGGGGGGTGCGAGCCGCACAATGGCCGCGCGGGGACATATGTCCCCTCTCAGGGTTCGGCGCTGCCATTGTCTCCGCCCCCATAGGGGGCCCGGGGGTTCGGGTCCCCCTGCGGGCCCACTTTCTCGGCGACCAAGGTCGCAGGGGTGGCTGCGGGGGCAACGCCGGGTGCGGCCGAGCCTGCGGCGCGTGCACCTGTCGCTGCGCTCGGTGACCTTGTGCGGGGCCCGAAGCGCGCGGCGGGCGGGCCACGCGGGGGCGCGCAGGCGGGGGCGCGCGGAGAGTGCTGAGCTCAGCGCCTCGCCGCCGCCTGTGCGGCGCCCCGCTTCCTCCCGCATCTCCGCCCCGGAGCCGTGCTGGGTGGATTCGGGCCAGGCCGCTTTGTGGCCCGCGACCCCGGCCGTGGCAGCGGCGGGACATTCATCTTGCGTGGCAGGTGCTCCCGAGGGGTGGGGGCGGGGCGCAGTCGCCCCCTTATCGCGGAGCCGCAGCCGGAGCTGTCCGAGGTGGGAGCGGGGACTAGCATCCTCCCGGGGGGCCGGCCGAGGCGCAGCCGGAGACCCAGGGCCAATTAGCATTTTGATTGCGGGACTGGGGGCGCATCTGGACCGAAGCCTAATTATGGGGCGAACCCTCCAGGTGCCGGCGATACGTGCCCGGCTCAGCCCCTCTCCCCGCGCGCCCAGCCTCCTCCGGACGATCGGCCTCCATCCCAGCTGCATCCCCGACCCCAGTCCTCCTGCCGCTGGGTCCCTGTCCTTTGTCCCTCCCTCCCTCGTCACCGCTTTTGGATCGACCTTCGCTTTCCCCCGGTTTGGGTTTCTGCCTCCGCTCGCTGTGCACGTCCTTGCCTCTCAGTCCATGTCCGCACCCCCGCGGCCTCCAACCCTCTGGGAAGAGGTGGCGTCAGAGCTCCCACACATGGGTCCCGCGGCCAGTGCTCCCCAGAGGGCCCTGTGCGGGCCCTGGTTCTGGCTCCTCCGGGAAGGGGGGGGGGGCTCTCCACGCCTGGAGGAGCCCGGCGGGGAGGGCAGCTGGGCCCAGGCCCTGGCCATCAATACGGAGCCACCTGGGTGTGGAGCGCACACGCGTCAGTTACTTGGGCCTCCTTGCCTTGACCACACACCCCCACCCCCGCCACGCAAATCCCGAGGTCCCCGTGCCCCAGTCCTAGGATCCAGCAAGGAGAGGCTGGGAGGGGACAGTTGGTGATTCTTACATTTTTTCAAGTATGTTTTCATTGATTTTTAGAGAGAGAGGAAGGGAGAGATAGAAACATCAATGAGGGAGAATCATTGATCAGCTGCTTCCTGCAAGCCCTGTCCTGGGGATGGAGCCTGCAACCTGGGCATGAGCCCTGACCGGGAATCCAACAGGACACCTCGTTTCCTGGTCCAGGCTCGACCACTGAGGCTTGCCGGCCGGCTGATGCTTACACTTGGGAAAGTTTCAGCCCTCCGCCCTGGGAGGCCACCCTGAGCCTCGCCCTCTGAGAGCAGGAGACCCAGGGGAGAGGGGCTTTGTTGCAGGAGAGGAGATGGGGTCCCCTCACACCTCCCGGATGCCCCCACGGACCCAGCCTGGTTGCAGGACACTCCAGTGCCCTGGATACACCAGCTGTGCTTGGCCGCCCACCGAGCCTCCGGCCTCAGGGACTGTTCCCCAGTCCGGGTGCAGCTGGGCCCGGCCCCTCTCCCTGTGGGATGGGAGGGATGCAGTGTTGGTTTTATGTCCCTCCACTTCTGGGTGTGCCACCTGCAGTCCAGGGCAGGCCCCCTGTTGCTGAAAGGCTAGGCTTTGAGGGAGAGACTCCGGCCTGGCTCAGTGATTCAGTGTTGACTTATGAACCAGGAGGTCACCGTTCGATTCCCGGTCAGGGCACATGCCCGGGTTGCAGGCTCCATCCCCAGTGTGGGGTGTGCAGGAGGCAGCCGATCAATGATTCTCTCTCATCATTGATGTTTCTAGCTCTCTCTCTCCCTCCCATTTTGAAATCAATTTTAAAAATACATACTGAAGCCCTAGCTGGTTTCGCTCAGTGGATATTAGAGTGTTGGCCTGCGGATTGAAGGGTCCCAGGTTCGATTCCGGCTAAGGGCACATGCCTGGGTTGCAGGCTCAATCCCCAGTAGGGGACCTGCTGGAGGCAGCCAATCAATGATTCTCATCATTGTTGTTTCTCTCTCTCCCCCCCTTCTCCTTTTCTCTCGGAAATCAACAAAGAAATATATTTTTAAAATACATATTGAAGGGAGAGACTCTGAGTCTGTGTCCCCAGCATCCTGCTCCAACAGAACCGGTAAGCCTGTGTGTGCCCACTGTGGACCCTAGGGTCACCTTCCAACCTCCTCCTGCCTGTGGGGCTCTGCCCAGCCCAGCCTGGAGGGCCCGCCCCTGGATAGCTTCCTCCCTGGCTTCCTGGTCCTCCCTTGGCTAGAGCCTCCTTTGGCCTGGCTCCTTGACACCTCAACACCCGCCGACCCCAGCCTTTCTCTGACACAGAATGCGTGGTCGGGTGTCTTGCCTTCCTGGAAGTCCTGGTGTCCTGGGTGCCACGTGGATGGGCAGCCCCTCATCTGCTGATTCTGGCAGATCTTGGAGGTAATATAGTTACCTACACACAGTGTGCATTTTTAAAAATGTATATATTTTATTGATTTTTTACAGAGAGGAAGGGATAGGGATGGAGAGTTAGAGACATCGATGAGAGAGAGAGAGAGAGAGAGAGAGAGAGAGAGAGAGAGAGAGAGAGAGAAACATCGATCAGCTGCCTCCTGCACACCCCCTACTGGGTATGTGCCCGAAACCAAGGTACATGCCGTTGACCAGAATCAAACCTGGTAATGCGAACCTTTCAGTCCGCAGGCTGATGCTCTATCCACTGAGCCAAACTGGTTAGGGCCACAGTGTGCATTTTTAATTGAGGAATGTAGCAGGGATTTTTACCACCAATACTCAGGTAAGAAAAGAGAGGCTCAGCCCTAGCTGGTTTGGCTCAGTGGATAAAGCGTCGGCCTATGGACCGAAGGGTCCTGGGTTCGATTCTGGTCAAGGGCACGTGCCCGGGTTATGGGCTCCATCCCCAGTAGGGGGCATGCAGGAGGCAGCCAATCAGCAATTCTCTCTCAGCACTGATGTTTCTATCTTTCCCTCTTCCTTCTCTCTGAAATCAATATATATATATATATTTAAAGAGTGAAAGGAGAGGCTCAGGGACTTGCTAAAGAGCCCAGAGCTTCATTGATCAATCTCAAACCCAGCACTCAGCATCTCCTTTTCCTTGAAACCAGCCCCAGAAGAACCATCTGTGAAACGGGACTCGGGGTTCTGTGCAGCCCCTCCCCACCTGCATGCAGCTCAGGATTCAAAATCATTGCACCGGTGCCGGAGGTCCCCCTCCGGGCCACAGCGGGCCTGTCGTTGAGGCTGGTGCAGGTGCCGTTAACAAGAACTGGGAGGTGTGGGCATGCCTGGACCCATTTCTGCCGCCACCTTACAACCCTGCACTGAACACCCTGTGCTCTGCAGCGCTTGTTCAGGGCCAGGGCAGCAGGTGCTCCTAGAGGGCACAGTCCAGCCCAGGACAAGGAGTGGACAGTGATGGCTTGGATGATGAAACAGGAGAAGAAGGACCTGGGGTGGAGACAGGCATGGAGGGTGCTGAGGGAAACACCTGCGCCAAGGTCCTGAGGCCACCATGGTGTGTGTGTGTGTGTGTGTGTGTGTGTGTGTGTGTGTGCGCGCGCGCGTGCACCCTAGGCCAGAGGGGAGGGGTGCGTGAGGAGAGCCTGGGGAAAGAACCACCTGAAAGGGTGAGCAGGAACAGCCCCTGGAGCTCACACAGGCTGGGAAGCTCATACCCGACCGACAGGTGAGCATTACAAGGGTTTTCTTCACTGAGCGGGAAACTAACACGGAACAAAAACCACACTCTGAGACCTCCTAGCAAAGCTAAACCAAGGCCGGGTCACACTGTTTCCAAGCCAACTGAGCTGCTGAGCCAACTTCAGGTGCCTTCCATTCGTAGGAAGACACCACCATGGGGAGCCCAACAGTGTAAAGTCACCAGGCGTCCACAGGGCCAGGAGAACCACTCAAAACGGGGACACGAGTCAGCAATCCAAACAGAGTCAGGCCCTGGCCAGATAGCGCAGTTGGTTGGAGCTTTGACCCGATAAGCCAAGGTTCTGGGCTTGGTCCCCAGTCAGGGCACAGACCAGAATCAACCAATGAATGCAAATAAGGGGAACAACAAAATCAGTCTCTCTCCCCCTTCCTCCTCTCTGAAATCAATCCATCAATAAAATTTTAAAAAAGATGGGGGCACCTGGGCCGGTGTGGCTCAGTTGATTGGGCATCCTTCCATGCACTAGGAGGTTGCTGGTTCGATGCCTGGTCAAGGGCACATGCCCGGTTGCAGGCTCGATCCTCGATGGGAGGCATACAGGAGGCAGCCAATCCATGTTGCACTCTCACATGTTTCCCTCCCTCTCCCTCTCCCTCTCTCTCCAAGTCAATAAACTATTTTAAAAAAGAGATGGGGTCACATGGACTTTGCAGACATACCGCAGCTGAAAGAACTCATCACCAGGTGACCTACACCACAAGTTGCACAGGCAGAAGGACCCCAGATGAAAATCTACTCTCCGCAAAGGAAGGAAAGTACAGAAGTCGTAACACAGCGGCGACACGCAGAGACTTTGTCCCTCAGTTGGGGTGTGTCTGATGTCCTTGTGATTAGCCGAGGGTCTGGGTTGGGAGAGGAGACAGAGGTGAGGTGGTCATTGCATCCCAGCAGAGGGCCGGTCCTCCTGAGTGAGCCGCCACTGGTGATGCTACCTCAGTCACGTGGTTAAGATGGTGGCTGCCAAGTGTTTCTACTATAAAAGTACTTTTTTTTTTTTCCCTTTTCTCTGCTCTATTCCAGCAATTTTCAACTGGTGTGCTGAAAGATTTTTTTTTTTAATTAAAGGATGCTGAGAGATAGAACAGGGAAGTCACTTTATTTATTTTTATATTTTTAAATAGATTTTACAGAGAGGAAGGGAGAAGGATAGAGAGTTAGAAACATGGATGAGAGAGAAACACCAATCGGCTGCCTCCTGCACGCCCCACACTGGGGATCGAGCCCACAACCTAAGCATGTGCCCAGACTGGGAATCGAACCATGACCTCCTGGTTCATAGGTCCTTGCTCAACCACTGAGCCTTGCCAGACGGGCATTGCTGCTCTATTTTTGGGAAGTAAGTCACTAAATCCAGCCCACACTCAAGGTCCCCACCCCAGTTTTTATTTTTTAAATATATTTTATTGATTTTTTTACAGAGAGGAAGGGAGAGGGATAGTTAGAAACATCGATGAGCAAGAAACATCGACCAGCTGCCTCCTGCACGTCCCCCACTGGGGATGTGCCTGTAGCTAAGGTACATGCCCTTGACTGGATTCAAACCTGGGACCCTCGAGTCCGCAGGCCGATGCTCTATCCACTGAGCCAAACCGGTTAGGGTCCCCCCCCCCGCTTTTTTAAATTGATTTTTTTAGAGACAGGAAGGGAGTGAGAGAGAGAAACATCGATGTGAGACTAAAACATCTGTAGGCTGCCCCCTGCACAGCCCCTACAGGAATCAAACTCGCAACCTTCCAGGGTAGGGACGACACCCCACCCACTGCACACCCCGGCCCCGCCAGTCTCATGGAAATGCTTAACTGTGTAACAGCGGGCTCCGCACGTGCACTTTGCATGGGGCCCTGCACATTGTGCAGCTGGTGCTGGTTCCAGGGACACTTCGCTAGACACAGTTCACAAAGACTGGGTCCCCAGCACGGCCGTGAGGGAGAATGCTTACCCAGAGAACCAGGTGGACAGGGCCAGGCACCACCCCTCCTGGGTCCCCGTGGCCCACAGCCTTTTCCATTCTCAGCACCCGGGAGGCAGAAACACCCACTGGACCAGGGAACGTGGCCTGGGGTCCCAGCAGACACAGACACACGGTCCCACCCCAGCCGGTGGCGACCCCTGGCCTCCAGCTCTGCGGCAGGAACGTTGGGGCTGTCTACCTCGGGGCACAGGCTTGGACCTGCGGCCGTGCCCCATTGCGTTGCCGATTGGACCAGGAGCAGGCACCTGACCCAGATGGGAACCATCCATCTGACTCCTGGATTCTGTTGATGGGTCAGCCCCTGAGGCCAGTTCAGGCAGCTGCCCAAGAGGGGCAGCACGTCCACACCTGCCTGAGGATGGGCCCACCTCCTAGCTAGATTCTGGCCGCTCCTCCACTTCGCTCCCACCGCTGCCCCTACCTTTTTTTTTTTTTTTAAATTATTGATTTCAGACAGAAAAGGGGAGGGAAAGATAGAAACATCGATGATGAGAGAGAATCATGGATCAGCTGCCTCCTGCACAACCCACACTGGGGATCAAGCCCGCAACTGGGCATGTGCCCTGACCTCGAATCGAACCCTGACCTCCTGATTCACAGGTGGATACTCAACCACTGAGCCACACTGGCCGGGCCATCCCCACCTTTCAATCCAGAGGCATTGCTGGCTGACAGCAGCCTGGAGGCCCTGGGAGGTGCGCACTAGGAGAAGACGCCGAGGGGGAGCCTCCCGCACAGAGAAAAGGACCCCTAGAAGCAAGTGGCAGCTTTATTGAGAGGAGGGTGGGGTAGGGGAAGGGAGTGGGGGTGGAGGGTGGGGGGGAGGGGGCATGTTGGCGGTGCAGGAGGTGGAGCGTCACACGTCCAGTTTTAACTGAGTGCCCCTGTGGGGGTGTAAGCTTTGCAGCTCGCCGCGTGGGCTTAAGGTGACCCCCAGCGGCCAGTGGCGGACCACGTGCCGGTAGGAGGTGGTCGGGAAGTCGAAGTAGTTAATGTTGAGCTGCCGGGCGATGTGCCTGCCCAGGAATTCCATTTGCTGGGGGAGCGAGCAGGCGGAGCTCAGCTCTCGCAGGGGCAGGAGCGACCCCGCGGCCGCCACCCCCCTGGCCAGGCCGCAGGTCCAGCCTGGTGGTCATCCCGAGCGCCCTCCCCAGCGCCCTCCCCGCCGCCCGCTGCAGCGCACAGGCCAGGCCGAGACCGCCTGGGAAATGGCGCCATCGGAAGACCGAGGCCGTGGTCAGCGTCGCGTGGAGCGCGGGACAGAGAGGACAGGCCGGGGCCGGGGCGGGACCCACCTCGTAGCGCTCCGACAGCTGCACGAGGATGAGCGGCTCCAGCTTGTGGCCGCACAGAACCAGCTGGAAGAAGCACCTTCCGCGGGCTGGTGAGGGCGCGGCTCAGCCCGAGGCCGGGGCGGGGCTCAGGGACCCGCTGGCCCGCCCCGCCCCGCCCGCATCCCAGCAGCCGCCCGTCCCGCACACCCTCGCCCACCGGGTCCCCTCGTCACCGTCAGAGCTGAGCGCCAGGCGCACGTAGACCAGGTGGATGGGGCCCTGGCACACGCTGCGGCCCTGGATGGAGAAGTGGTAGGTGCCGAGCACGTGGTTCAGCACCAGGCGGCGCCGCGGCAGCGACGAGACCATGAGCCACAGCCCCACGCCCATGCCGTACGCGGGGAAGCCCCACGTCTCCTGATTCCGCACCTGCGGGCGGGAGCCTCTGAGCGGGCGGGGCGCCGAGTGGCGGCCGGGGGTGCGGGGTGTGGGGGGCCTGGGCGGGGCCGGGAGCTGACCTGGCTCACGAGGCCGGAGACGATGAGGACGAGGCAGACGAGGAAGAGCAGCGCCCCCTTCCACAGCGTGTCCAGGTAGTACTCGAGCACGAAGACTGCGCGGGCAGACAGGTGCGTGAGACCGGGGTGGCGGCGGCCGTGACCGGCGTCCAGCCGGCGGGTTCCAGGCCCCGGCCCGCCCCTGCGTCCTGGCTCCGCCCCACTCGGGTCACCGCCCCGCCCAGCCGGCCTGGCCGTGCGCCCCGCGCCGCACCGTTGGGCTGCTGCTGCGTGAACGGGTAGCAGCTGTTGTTCCGGAGGCACCTGGCCAAGTGGTGCTCGGTGCAGAAGAGCCCTAGGGCCCAGAGCTGGAAGCGCTTGCCAGGGGGAGTGGGAAGGCTGAAGATGAGGTCATCGGGGACCTGGGCCTGGGTCAGGCATAAGCGGTCAGCTGGGCAGCTCTCCAGCCGCCCCTTCCCCCCCACCCCGCTCCCCCAGTCCTACTGGCACCTGGAATAAAGTTGCCAGGGCTGCAGTGAGGAGGGAGCTGGAGCGCTCAGGCGATCCGCAGGGGAGACCCCAGGCGGCAGCCTAGGCTGGGCTGCGGGGTGCGCTTGGGTTCTAGAAGCTTGGGGTGCTGGGTTCTAGAAGGGTCTGTATTGTTGACCGCCCCTTTTCAGGAGAGTCCCCTGGCCAGGTCCCTGCTGTGGGCACTCACAGGCCCACCCCACCTGTGGGAAGCTCCTATACAACCTGGTTCAAAAGCTTTCCTGAAGGATGGGGTGGTGAGACACCCCAAGTCTAAGATGGACAGAAATCTGTAGGCAGGCACCCCACACCAAACCCCATAGCTGAGCAGGGCCGTCCCCTGCATTACGCCTGCCCAGGCCAGAGCCTCACAACCGAGGGCAGCTCACCATGGCATCTCCGAGGGTGGGACACACACTTATCCCAGGATTCCAGTCCAAGGCACAGCCACAGGCAGATTCAGGACCCTGGGGGCCCACCCCCCAAAAGAAAACCAGACCCCAGGCCAGCTCTAGCCTCGAGTGGTTCCCTCAGGCATAAGCCCTGACCACCCCCACCCCAAACCAAAGACCACACGGTTCTTAAAATGTTTATTGTAACAAAATGCTCCAACATCCAAAACTGGAAAAGGGTGCAGGGCCAGGCGGCCTAGCTGGGGCCAGGGGGGCAGGTGAGCAGCTGCTCCAGGCACCACTGGACCTCCTCTGGGCCCCGGTAGGCCCGCTTCAGGCCCCGGGGAAGGCAGCGGCAGGACTCCAGGTTGAGGTACAGCAGGCCTGGGCAGCTGCTGATCACAGAGCTGTGGGAGCAAGGTAGGCCATGGGGCACTGAGCCACTGGCTCCCAGGAGACTCTGGCCCTGCCAGGGCTCGGCCAGGCTGGGGAGCCCTCTCTGCCCATGCACCACAGCTGGCTCTGCCACCCAAGCCACCGAGGCCCAATTCCAGTTCCCTTGGTGTCCCCGAGCCCGACTCCAAGTAGGGGCTTTGCCAGTATATGCTCCCCTTTCAGACCCTGGAACTGGTAAGCCTGGCAGGACAGGAGGCATGCCACCCTGGCTCCAAGGGACAGGGGGAGGGGGTGCTGACCTGACTGTGCTTGGTGTGACCCGGGTGCCCCTGAGGTTAAGGGAGCACAGGGCTGGGGGTGAGCCCCCGGGGGGGCTTGAGAAGGCGGCTAGGGCCTGCTCCAAGTCCTTCTCACTGAAGCCCTGGCCACTCAAGTCCAGTTCCCGCAGAGTGTGGCACCACTTATGGGTCAACAGGGGGCTGCCCTCCTTGGCTAGAGTCAGCCGATCTGACATGCCATACAGGCCCAGGTGCAGCTGCTCCAGCTCTGCAGGCGAGAGGGGGTGGGCATGAGCTGCGGGGTGGGCAAGGGCCCCACATCACACCTGCCCTGCCGCCACCCAGGGGAGCTGACCCTGACACGGCAGGTCATACAGGCCGACGGGTGTGACGCGGGCGCAGCCTCGAAGATCCAGCAGGCGCAGGCCAGGGGAACCTCGGAGCAGGCGGCTCAGAGCCTCGTTGCTCACAAAGTTGCAGGTGGAGCCGGCAAGGCAGAGCTCCTCGAGGCAGGGGAAGCCTGGGCCAGGAATCGCCGCTCGCCCCGATGGTTTGGGCAGCCATATCAGGTTCAGAAGCCGCAGCACCTGGGAGCAAGGCCCAGGCTGCAGGTGGGGAGGGGCGTGCCAGGTGGGAGAGGTGGGGCGTCGGGTACCTGCAGCTGGGGGCAGCCTCTCTGCAGGGCCTCCACGGGCAGCTGGAGGGGAGTGTTGTTTCGGTGAATGCCCGTGCTCACCTCCAGGAGCTGGAGCTGGGGGCAGCAGCTGCCCTGCAGAAGTGGGGGGTGACCAGGGGGTCAGTGGCCTGGCAGTCCCTGGCTCGGCACCAACTCAGCTCCTGCCTATCGCCAACCTACCAGCAGGGCACCCAAGATGGCAGTGGTCTGGGAGCCGTAGGTCAGCCACAGCTTGCGCATTCGAGGCCCCGCCTCCTCCAAGAAGTTCACCACAGCCGTGGACTCCACCTGAGGACCCAGCACAGGGGTGCCTGTCACTGTGGCTTGGGCTTCTTCGGGGCCCCTGGGGACACAGGGCTCACCATGGAGTGCTGAAGGTCCAGGCTGTGGAGCTGGGGGCAGGCTCTGGCCAGCATGACCAGAGTGTCCGAAGTCACGCCATGGCAGTCAGAAAGCTTGAGGAAGGTGAGCCGAGGACAGGATTCACTGACCAGCTGCAGAGGACGAGACCCCGCGGGATTGGGGGAGGACAGGCTACGATCAGCAAGAGAAAGAAAGCCTCGGCTCTGGCCTCCTTTCCGCCCATGCCAGGCCCACCTGGGGGCTCCTGCTTCTGACGCCTCCCTGCTGGAGGAGACAACAGGGAAGGAGGACCAGGCAGGTATCCCCACGGGCCAGTGTTGGGCCCCTGGTGCCTGGCCCACTCCCTGGAAGAAAGGGGCAACCCCAGAGTTTCACAGCTGGCTGCAGGGCAGCCTCCAGCACTCACCTTCAACACGGGATGTACCTGGGACTTCCAGTGGATGAGGGTCAGCCTCTGGAGCTGCGAGAACCTGGGGGGACAGCAGAGGCTGAGCTGCAAAGGTTCCCACGCTGCCTTTTTCAGGGTCCTCCCGCCCATCGCCTTGGTGCAGGGACGCAGGGAGGGGCCCGGGACTTTCCACACAACACAGGTAGAGTGAGCGGATGAGGAAAAGAGGGGGTGCCCCACCGGTTGGGCATAAGCCACTCCAGGGAAGCGAGGAGCTTCTTCTCGGCCTTGGCATCGCCTTTGGTGGATCGGCCAGCCAGCGGGGGCGACAGGGTCACGGTGTGCCAGAGCGCGGGCTGGGAGGCGGCCTCGTGCCAGCGGCGGCACACGCGTGCGGCCCTGGAAGAAACCCTCTGCTGAAGGGCCGCGCCTTTGGTGGCCGGTGCCATCGCACCGGCTGCGGCAACTCTTACAACGCGGCGCGCAGTCAGGCTCGTGGGGCTCTAAACGGACCCCAGGAGGGACCGGCCTCTCGGGCACAGTGTGTACGCTCAGACGCGCGCGGCCTCTGCCCCCCACGCGGTGGCAACAGGTCCGCCGCGCTCGACGGACCCGAGGTACCTGCCGAGGAAGGGCATGGGCCCGTCGGCCGCCACCCGCAGCCCGAAAATTTGCAGCAGGATCTCCAAGGGGATGCGGTCGCCCCAGCCGGGGTCGGGCCCTGGCGGCGGCGCGGGCGCGGCTGCGGGTGCGGTTCGGTGCCTGGCCTTGGCCCCTGCGGAGCGGGCCCCGGGGGGCGGCAGCGGCTGGGCGCGGCGGGCGGCTCGGCGGTGCGCGCGAGCGCGAGCGGGCCCCGCGCCGGGCAGCACGAGCAGCATGCTGTCGGCCTGCAGCAGGTGGAACCCGGAGCCGCTCGGCGCCAGGCGGTCCCACCACCAGTCCTCGGCCGAGCGGGCCCGCTCCTCGGCCGCTGGCGCGCCGCGTACCCTGCGCCGGGCCCTCCGGACCCGCCGGGCACCTCCGGGAGCCATGGGTACCCGCGGCGCTCCACCGACTGCTCCAGTGGAGCGGAAGCAACGGAGCCCGACGGCGGAAGGGGCGTGTCCGGGGAGGGGCTTGTCATCTCTCCAACGAATCCGTGCCTACTTCCGGGGCGGGGCTTCCGGCGGGGCTGGCAGGCCGGGATTTAACCGTGTCCGGGCCGGGGAGGTGGGCTCTCCGCTCTGTCCCGGCCCCATCCCCGGCCCCACCGGCTCTGGGCTGGAACCACAATCCTGGGCTGCAGGCCGCGTGGCGGGAGGCCGGCCACCGGGTCGGGGATCGCTCGGGCGCTGGACCGGGAGGCGCGAGGACCTGGGCGCCCCGGCTGCTGTCCGCCGCCCCCCGACGCAGGAGGCGGGGCCCGTCGCGGCCACGCCCCTCAGGGCCCCGCTGGGCTCAGGCTCCGGGGCCGCGGACAGCTCGGCACTCCCAGTTGGCGCCAGGCTGCGAAGGTGAGCGTGGCGCCTGAGAGGGGCCCTGTGCCCACGTCTGTTCTGGGGGTGGTCAGCTCCCTCTTGGTCATCCTCTGGCGGGGCCTCCCTGGCACCGGGGGCCGGGCTTCCCGCTTCCCCACCTGCCAGCCTTGCTGTGTGGGGGTCCTGGCCCGGAGGCAGGTGCTACTGGATCTATTTTGGACCCTCCTCCGCCCCTCCCCTCCCCGGGCGCCCTCCACTTTTCCCGGTCTTGGCCGTCTGACCCTCTTCTGACACCGGCGTCTCTTCCTTGTGATCCCGAGTTTGCGTCTGTTTCCTTCAAGCTAGAAAAGGTCTGCAGTTTCCAGAAGAGTGTACGCGCCTTCTTTGGACCGAGGTGCGGCCGGAGGAGCTGACCTGTGCGCTGTCCTGGGGGCCCAGCCGCGGCTCATGGCAGCGCCCCCGCTGGGCCGCCTGGTGCTGACCCACCTGTTGGTAGCCCTGTTCGGCATGGGCTCCTGGGCTGCGGTGAACGGTATCTGGGTGGAGCTGCCCGTGGTGGTGAAAGACCTCCCCGAGGGTGAGTGAGAGTTGCAGGCAAGCGGGGGCCAGGCCGGCCCGGGAGGCGGGCTGCAGCCGCGTTGCCTCTGACGTGGCCCCCTGCCTTCCCTGCAGGTTGGAGCCTCCCCTCGTACCTCTCTGTGCTGGTGGCGCTGGGGAACCTGGGGCTGCTGGTGGTGACGCTGTGGAGACGCCTGGCCCCAGGCAAGGGCGAGCGGGCCCCCATCCAGGTGGTGCAGGCGTTGAGTGTGGCGGGCACTGCCCTGCTGGCCCCGCTGTGGCAGCAGGTGGCCCCCGTGGCCGGGCAGGATCACTCCGTGGCCTTCCTGACGCTGGCCTTGGTGCTGGCGCTGGCCTGCTGTGCCTCTAATGTCACTTTCCTGCCCTTCCTGAGCCACCTGCCGCCTCCCTTTCTGCGGTCCTTCTTCCTGGGTCAGGGCCTGAGTGCCCTGCTGCCCTGCGTGCTGGCCCTCGCGCAGGGGGTGGGCCGCCTCCAGTGCCCACCAGCCCCCACCAACGGCACCCCGGGGCCTCCCCACTACTTCCCGGAGCGTTTTTCCGCCAGCACCTTCTTCTGGACGCTGGCTGCCCTTCTGGTCATTTCGGCTGCCGCCTTCCAGGGTCTTCTGCTGCTGCTGCCGCCGTTACCACCGTCCATGCCCACGGAAGGCCTGGGGCCTGGCTGTCGGGTGGGAGCCCCAGGCGTGGAGGAGGAGGCGGAAGGAGAGGCCTCACCACTGCAGGAGCCACCTTTCCAGGTGGCAGGCACCACGCCCGGCCGAGACCCTGAGGCCCAACGACTGCTCTCTGCCCGCAGTGCCTGCCTGCTGGGCCTGCTGGCCGTCACCAATGCACTGACCAATGGCGTGTTGCCAGCTGTGCAGAGCTTCTCCTGTTTGCCCTATGGGCGCCTGGCCTACCACCTGGCCGCGGTGCTGGGCAGCGCCGCCAACCCCCTTGCCTGCTTCCTGGCCATGGGCGTGCTGTGCAGGTGCACAAGGGGCCTTAAGCCACTGGGGTTGGAACCTAGGGATGGGGACCCCGGCCAGGAACAGCCAGTCCTGACTTCCTGCTTACCCCTGGCAGGTCTCTGGCCGGGCTGGGCGGCTTCTCTCTGCTGGGCCTGCTCTTTGGGGGCTACCTGATGGCGCTGGCAATCCTGAGCCCCTGCCCGCCCCTCGTGGGCACGACTGCAGGGATGGTCCTTGTGGTAAGCGCACGGGACACTGGAGCAAGAGGGTGGCAGGGGAGGTGTGCCCGGGAGCCGGAGGCATCTATGCTCAGCCTGCTGCTGTGTCTCCCCTAGGTGCTGTCGTGGGTGCTATGTCTGGGGCTGTTCTCCTATGTGAAGGTGGCTGCCAGCTCCCTGCTGCATGGGGGCGGGCGGCCAGCATTGCTGGCCGTTGGTGTGGCCATCCAGGTGGGCTCCCTGCTTGGTGCTGTCGCCATGTTCCCTCCGACCAGCATCTACCACGTGTTCCGCAGCGGGAAGGACTGTGTGGACCTGTGTGGACCCTGAAACTGGGCAGGTGGGCTCTCACTCCATCCCACCTGTGCTCAGGCTGGGGCTGCCGCCGCCTGGTGCCCACGGTCCCGGGAGGCCCTCCCGATGCCGGGCATGAACATGGACACCGGCACACTCCATGGGAGACCCTGGCACCTCAGGCCAGGCTGGGGACCACAGAGCAGGCCCCAGTCAGGTCCCGACCGGCGCTGTGGGCAGGGCTTGGGCCTGGGCCCTGTGTGGGGTTTGCACAGTAAAGCGTTTTTTTTTCTGAGTCAGACTTGTTAACCCCAGGAGCACCTTGTCCTCTGCAGACAGACTTCCCCCGGCCACAGTCATGGTCTGGCTGTTCCTAGGCGCTTGCCACCCCCACGCTGTTCTCATATTCCGGGGGTTATGGCCTCTGAGCCAGGACTCCTGCCCCCAACACCTTGCTTCTTGGACTCCCCCAGCCCCCTGAGAACTGCCCAGAGGGAGGGCAAAGGCCAGCTTCCAGGGCCTGGAGTCTGGGCCAAGGACCCACACAGGCAGCGTGGTGCCCACCAGTGTCAGCCCGCCGGGACCGCGGCTACATGGCGGGGCCTCTTCCCAGCTGGGCCACTGCTCCACAAGCATCTCAGGCCTGTGGTGGCCGAGCCAGCCAGGCACAATGGACAGGATGGGCTGTCCCTGCTTTGTGACCTGGGCGCGGCCCACTCGCCCGCTGCTCTGGGGGATTTGGCGCCAGGGCTTTGTTGCAAGGTCCAGGCACAGGAGGGGCTCAGAAGAGGCCTTGGTATAAGGTTCCAGCCAGTCGGGACCTTTCTGCTCAAGAGCACTGACCCCTCCCCCGAGCCACCAGCCTCCAGTTTCTGGCTCCTTCTGTGATCAAAGGCCCCCAGCGCCTTAGTATTCAGGCGGACCGGCATCACCTCCTTCCTGAGCAGCGCACTGCCTGGGAACCGGGACCGGCACCTGCAGGGGTGGAATCTCTGTACCAGACGCGGTCTGTCCAGGACTAGGCGGTTCTCCCACAGGCTGGAGTGAGCGTCTGAGCCAGGACGGAGGGCTTGCAGGGGTTGCAGAGGGTGTGCTGATGGGGCTGCAGGGGGGCGAGGGGGCAGGACAGACGAGGGCCCACCTCTGCTAGGAGCCCTGCAGCCGCTAGTCGCGGGGAGTGGGTGCTGGGAGATACAGCTCCGTCCCTGCTGCCCAGCTCCTTGACTCAGCCTGTGTGGGGGCCTCTGAGGCCCTCAGGTGCCTCCTCCCTCATCCCCTTCAACCGCCACCCGCCTTGGCAGGACCAGCTGAGCACAAGGGCCTCCCTGTGGGAGGGAGGGGCCCCGTGCCTGGACGGTGGGCTCCCAAGTGGCTCAGACACAGCTCAGCCCTAAGGGCAGGAGGCCACCCGCCAGGCCCCAGCCTTCCTCCGGGGGTGGAGCAGGGGCACATGCCTGGCTGCTGGCCTTTGGTGGTGGTGAGTAAAGATTTAGAGGGAGGAAGATGGGGGCCTCACACCACCAGCACCCCTCTCCTGCTTCCCTGGAGCTGGAGGTGGGGATTTGAGGAAGCCACTGCCCTTTGAAGTCTGCAGGGCCTTCCGGTCATTGGTCAGTGCCCATAGGAAACAGGACAGAGGCCAAAATACCAAGGGGAGGAGAGGCTGCAGGGCCAAGTCCTGAGAGCCACCGACATACCCATTCCTCATGGCTGCCCAGAGCCAAATCCTGCGGCCAGGGAGGCAGGGCAGCCCCCATGCCAGGACCTTCAGAGCTGGGCCCTGCCCCAGTGCCTGTCCCAGAACACAAACCTCCAGCTGCACAGCAGGTGTCAGTGGCTCTGAAGCTCCCAGCTCTGCCCAAAAGCCTCTCAGGCCTGGGGCTGGGGCATTAGAAGGAGGCCCTGGAGGGCAGCCCCCTGGGTGACAGCAGAGCCTGAGCCACCAGGGCCACTGCTGTCCTTCTCACCACTAGGAGCAGGCCCTTCAGTTCCTCAAAACCAGACCAAGGGGGCGTGGGGGGTGGTGAGGACACATTTGTAATTCCTTAACTAATAAAGAATTTAAAGATAAAATTAAAAAAAAACACAAAACAGACCAAGCAGCCAGGGCCTGGACGGGCACCTCCTTTCCCGGCGTGGCCACTGCAGCTGGGACTGTGGTGAGTCCCCGGACAGGGCTCCGTGCTCCGGGCGACTGAAGGTGGGGCCTTCCTTCAGCACAGGAACCGCACAGGCGTGCTGCCAACGCCGCGTCCACTGAGCAACACCAGCCAGGAATGTGGTTAAAAAATTATATACATATATATTGATTTCAGTGAGGAAAGGAGAGAGAGACAGAAACATCGGTGATTAGAATAATTGATTGGCTGCCTCCTGCACGCCCCCAACTGGGGATCAAGCCTGCAACCTGGGCATGTGCCCTGACAGGGAATCAAACTGTGACCTCCTGGTTCATAGGTCGATGCTCACCACTGAGCCACGCCGTCCAGGCACCCTTCCATTTATACATATGCAGATAAATTTGGTCCAGGGGAGATTCAAATGTGCTTTGTTTTTTCCCAGTGGAAAGAACAAGTCTCCATCTTTATAAAGTTCATTTCTGCCTTCTTTCACTCCATATAAATCTGTGGTTCTGAACTTCTCTTTTGAACTTGTAACCACATTTCTGGCTCTCTCATTAGGTAGTGACTTAAACCTTTGACTAGTTTTTAACAAAATATTAAATTGGTTGAGGTGACATTGGTCAACATGAAGGTATAGGTTTCAGGTGTGGGTTTCTATGTTTACAAGATCTGTCTATTGCACTGTGCCCACCCACCACCCAAAGTCAAATCTTCTGCTGTCACATTAGGAGCAGTGTGTTAGTTTTTGAGTTGCTGCTGGAACACGTCACCAGGGGCAGTCCCCATGGGCCAGTCCCCATGAACTAGCCTCCTGGCCACGGTTCATTTTGCCACTGAGCCAGAGGCTGGAGGTCAGAAATCAAAGTGGCCGCAGGGCTAGTTCCTCCTGAGGCCTGCAAGGAGCAGCGTCCAGGCCTGTTTCCGGCTCCTGCGGCTGCCAGCAATTCTTGACATTTCTTGGCTGGTGGCCACATCACTGCCGTCTCTGCCTGTCTTTACAGGGGCTTTTCCTCTGTGTCTCCGACCTCCTCCGCCTCAGGACACCAGTCATTGGGCTCAGGGCCCATCGCATCCAGGATGGGCTCATGGAGAACCTTAATCACATCGGTCACGGCCCTATGTCCAAGGAAAGTCACAGGACAGATTCTGGAGCTTAGAACGTGGACACAGCACTCATATCTGCGTGAGAGTCATGCTTAATACACACTTCCTCTTTTTTCTTTCTTTTTTTGTTAGTTTACTTATTTTGGAGCAATTAAAACCTCTTTATTGTTTAAAGTATTACATCTCTTCTTCCCCCATTGACCTCTCCCCAGCCACGCCCACCCCAGCACGTGCCCTCACCCTGCTAGTGTCTGTGTCCACCGGTTAAGCTTATATGCGTGCATACAAGTCCTTCGGTTGATCTCTCACTGCCCCCGCCCCGCCTTCCCTCTGCAGTTTGACGGTCTGTCCAATGCTGCTCTCTGTATCTATTTTTTCAATATATTGTTATTGATTTCGGAGAGGAAGGAAGAAGGAGCGAGAGAGAGAAACATCCACGATGAGAGAGAATCATGGGGCAGCTGCCTCCTGCAAGTCCTCCACGGGGGATCGAGCCCACAACCCGGGCCTGTGCCCTGGACCGGAATCGAACCCGGGACCTTTCAGTTCACAGGCCTGGTTCCGCGGCGAGGAAACCGAGCTCTGGCAGAGACGCGCCCTCACGCCCGGCCCAGGAGCGTTGGGCCCGCAGGTCCCAGGTCCCGTCCCCTCGTGAGGGCCGGGCGGGACGCGAGGAGACCCCCGGGCGCCGGAGGACGGGCCGCCCGCGGGAGCCTGAACCCTCACGCGGGGCCTCGGGGGCCGACAGGGGGCGCTGCGCCGCCGGGACGCGGGCACGTCGGGGCGTGGCTTCAGGCCCCGCCCACCGCCGCCGGGCGCGCCTGCGCAGTGCGCCGCCCCCGCAGAGGCTGCTGGGCGGGGCGACGCGAGCCAGCCCCGAGCGGGAACCGGAGCGGGAGCCGGAGCCGGAGCCGGAGCGGGAGCGGGAGCGGCGGCCGGAACATGTGGAGACCGGTGAGTCCTCGCCGTGCGGCCCGGCGCCCCGCTCCCCGGCCGCCGCCAGGCGCCCGTGCGGCCCCTCAGGGCCCCGAGCCCCTGCGCACCCACAGCCGGGGCGTCCGGGCCTGTCTGGGAGCCGGTCCCCGGGCCGCCCGCCCCGCCCTCAGCTCTTCAGGGTCCTCACCGCCTCGGGTGCCCTGCCCCCCGGACGCCCCTCGAGGCCCCCAGGAGCCCGGCAGCGTGTGCCGCGCACACCCCGGAGCCCTCGTCCTCACGGGCACCTGCGGGAGGGACGCCCTTCCCCACGGAGCTCCGGCCGCCGCCTGTGTGTCCCTCCGACCCGGCCGCGAGTCCTCGCTGTCCTCCCTTCCCTCGGGCCCTGACCCCCCGGGCCGCGCCGAGCCGGCACCTGCCCGGCTCCCGCTCGCGCCTCCGCCCTGGTCCCCCTGCCCGCGCCTCGCGGTGGCCCTGACCCGGCAGCTGGTGCCCGGTGGTTGGCGCCGCGGCCACCGCTCCCCCGGTCTGGCCGGCCCCTCCTGAAGGTCGGCTTTCTGTGGCGCCGGCCTTTCTCTTGCAAACCCAGCCGTGTCGGTGGAGACATGCACGGCCTGAGCCTGTGGCGGGCGGATCAGCGGGAGGGACCTGGCCCTGAGGACGCGCCTCGCAGTGTCTGCAGCTTCTCACCCATCGGTCCGGTCCGGTCCGGTCCGAGTGCCCGGGCCAGGGCGAGGGGCAGGCTTTAGCCCCCAGTTAGGAGCTGCTCAGCCACTGAACCGAGGGGGACCCAGGGGCTGAGGGGGTCCTCCCGCCCCGGGCCCAGATTCCCGGCTCACCCTGAGGATGTGGCTGTGTGGTCGCCCCTCCTGGCGAGGGCTCGGGCTGCTGCCCCGTTATTAAGCGTCAGGGGTCCTTCCCGGTCGGTGTAGGTTTCTTGGTTGTTGTTTCTAATGTATTTTTGTTGGTTTCAGAGGAAGGGAGAGGGAGAGAAACATCCATGATGAGAGAGACTCATGGATCGGCTGCCTCCTCCACGCCCCACACGGGATCGAGCCCACAACCCAGGCACGTGCCCTTGACCGGAACCGAACCCGGGACCCCTCATTCTGCAGGCTGACACTCTATCCACTGAGCCACACCAGCCAGGGCTGTGCAGGTTTCTGTGACAGCATCACCAGGAGACTCGGTGGTGGTTTCTTACTGCCCTGGGCAGCTTGTCTGCAGTGACATCTCCTCTTCCTTCTCGTCAGCTGTCTGATCTCCGCCGTGCTAGGAAAGCAAGCAGCTCGGCTGGGGCGGAGTGCGTGACCACACACCTTCGTTGTCCTGCATCCAAGTGCACACACACCCATTATCCACTTGAGTGTTGCTGCTCAGAGATCTTTTCGTGCTGCTTTGTACGTTGTTAGCCAAGTTCTGATGAGCCCTGGGTTTCTGCAGACACACTGCGCACATTCAAGGGAAGCAGGACAGGCCAGGGGACGGGAAGCCCATGTCCTCTTGTCCACACTGGCGGCTTGGGGAGCGGGAGGGGTGCAGGGCCAAGTGTGCGGTCGTCTTGGCAAGCAGATGCTGGCATGTGGAGCATTTCCTGGGACCCATAGCCCTCTCTGCACCTGTGTCCAGATGCCTCTGGTGCTCAGGCCCTGGGTGGGCTCAGGTTACGTGTGATGTGCTGGAAGCTGCCCTGGACTGGACCCTGGCAGGCTTAGCTGCAGGCTCTGCCCCACATTTGTAGCCACATGATCTCTTTGGGCTTCGGGGATGTCTCTTGGGTGATGGGGATAGTTTGGGGAGCACCGGGCATCCCCACCAGGCAGGCACCTGTGGGTGCTGTGGAGTCGTCTCATCTTGGAGTCCTGTCTGGGGCCAGGCTGCTCCGGGGCCGCTTGTCTCTCGCTAGACCGTCCTTCCACCTGCTGCTCAGCCAGCGTCCTCGGCCGGGCCACGTGGGTTCCGGCTCGTTCTGTGCTTGTCACTGTTGATCTCAGTTCAACACCCGTGGAGCTTCTGCTTCCCAGCAGAACACGTGCTGGGAAGTGAGTTGGGGACACGATGCAGCCAGAGCGCCTACCAGGCGGCCCGTCCACGTGCACCGGCACCGGGCTGTCATGGCTCAGAGGCTGTGGACGCTGGTCCTCAGCTTCCTCACCGGAGCTGTGGCAGCCGTGGACGGTAGTCAGGAGGCTGGGGCAGCCAGGGCCTCCTGCTCTGCTCCAAGGTGACTCCATTGCAGCATTCTTTTCTGTAAAGGAACAGCACCTGGGGTTGTTGTTAATCTCGCCTGAGGGTATTTTTCCCATTGATTTTTGTTAAGAGAGTGGAAGGGGAGGGGCAGAAAAGAGAAACATCTATTTGTTGTACTGCTGAATTTTTCATTTACTGGTTAATTCTTGGATGTGCCCTGACTGGGTATCGAAACCGCAACTTGGGTGTATCGGACGACACTCTAACCAACCGAGTTGCCCAGCCAGGGCCAATCCTGTAGGTTTTATCAATTGATTGATAATTTATGCTAGAACAGAAAAAAGTCTTTTAAGAAAGTTTTTACTGAATTTATTGGGGGTGACATTAATGTTTGAGGTTATCTGTCTGTGAGTGAGGTGACTTGACATTGTCTCACCAAACCCTTGCCTCTGAATGCCCCGGGGACAGTGCCCTGCTGGCTGTGAGGACCCTCTGCCCTGGAGGCCCCCGGGTGGCCCGTGTGGGGCCAGGGTGGTGTCGGCTGGGCCGGGGCCCCATCAGCAAACGCTCTCCTTTTGCTGAGCCCCTGTTAGGTGTCAGGCCCCGAGTGAGGAGCTTTATTTCCACCACCTCTCACCTTTCCAGCCTTGCAAGGTGGACTGTTACCCATTCAGAGAGGAAAGGTGTCAGGAGGGCAGTTTCCCCGGCACCAGGTGGTGGTTCGAGGCTGCAGACCAGCCTGTTCCTCCATCCTGGGGCTGGGCACTCGGGGACCCTTCCCCACTCGTGACACCCCATCCACACAGGCTGCTGAGAGCCAGGAGCCGCCTGCATGCCCTGTGCCGCCTCCCGGGGTGACCTGGGGACCTGAGTGGCCACACCAGCCTGTGCCTGGCCAGGCTGCACAGGCTTCCTTGGGGATGAGCCCTCCCACTGGGCGGGGGCTTCTCCAGGGCCAGGACTTGGAGGCGAGCCTCTGGGAGCGCTCCTCCGCTGCAGGCCTCTGCCAGCCGAGTCAGAGGTGCCCAGAGCACCTGCAGCCACATGCTCAGCCTTCACAGGGGCACCTGGGCGGTTGGGTGTTGCTGGGTTTGGGCGTGGTCTTGGGGCTCCTGTGCCAAGGCTCAGGGTGCTGCACACACAACCTCTGATCCAGGCCCCTGGCTCTGCTCCTCCGATTGTTGGCCCGTTGCTAGGACAACCTGTGGACCTTTGCTCTGAACGCTGATTTCTCAGAATGAGTGCAGTTGGTCAGCTTTGGCAAGTTTCCTTCTTGGTCTGCCATGGTGAACCCCATGGGGCTTACAGCAGACCCCACCTGGCCACCCTTCCACCCTGGTCCTTCCACTCTACATCCTACGTATAACCTCTCGCCAAGCTCATCATGTACTGGGAATGGTCTCTCTTCTCTTCTTGGCAAAATAAGCCCTTCTTTTCCTTTGGAAGAAGCTGTGGGAAGCGGTGCTGACGGGTTCACTTCGGCCCAGCAAGTGTGCGCGCTTTGTGTCAGGCGGGGCAGAGGGTTGTTGAGGGGAGGGGAGGGCATGGGGACAGCCAGGTGGCTGGGCACCGTGAGGAGGGAGCCTGGGAGAGGCGAGCGGCGCATTGACGCCAGGGGAGCTCAGCACGCACCTCTGCCTTCCCCGTGCTCCGAGCTTTGCAAGCCGCCGTTCACTTGATCTGAACTTTGCCCGTGTGGTGGTCCCCACTTCATAGAAAGGGAAACTGAGGCACAGAGAGGGAAGCATGGCTGGTAAGTGCCGGTGCCTGGATCCCAGTTCTAGCCCCTGAGGTCCAGATCCAGAGCCTGCCCCCCGCTGCTCAGCGTGGGCGGCTGTTGTGGGCCCGATCTCCCTCTGCTCGATGCCAGGAGCACCCTTCCCCCGAGTGGTGACAACCGAGTGTTTGCAGACAGTGCCCGATGCCCAGCACAGAATCGTCCAGGCGAGGACCCCTTGCCTGGCTCCGAAACGCCACCTTCCCGGCAGGGACATCCAGTAGGACAGCAGATGCGTCGCGCCTTCTCTCGGGAAAACAGACATACAGGTACCAGCTGACAGCCCACCACCTCGGCCTGCCCACTGCTAACGGCTTGCCCCAGTTGTTTCTGTTTCTCTTTGAAAACATATGTTTTGTTGTCATGGGACCATTTGCTAGTAAGGCACAGACATTCTGACACATACCCTCTAGACCAGTGTTCCCGATGTGGGGCCAACGCCCCACGGGGCAATTCGAGAATGAATTAAATGCATTTTTTGCATTTCTTGTGGTTCTAGGGGCCTCATCTACAGTATATAAATATATATTGTGACATTGATGCATTTCAGTTCTCTATTACATGTGTAACAATTTCTTAGTGATTTCTTCCTCAGTACTTCAGCTGTCCTTTCATTTTTTAAATTTTTTCTTTCATGGGTGCCATGTTCTTTGGAAGCTTGTTTAGACCAAGTTCATGGCCTGTTAGGCTTCCTCCAGGTGCACAGGAGCTCACTTTTTGAATAATAAGAATTATACGCCTCGGGGAGGGCATCGGGATTTTAGAGGCGCTTAGGTGGGACGTGGCCAAGAAAGGGCTGGGAACCACTCTCGAGCCTTCACTGTGCATTCCCGGAACAAGGACATATGCTCCGTAACCACGGAGACTTTATCATGCCCCACATACCGAGCTCAGGCAGACCTTGGGGACACTGCAGTAACGCGAATGTCCCAGTATGGCAAGTCTTGTGTGTTTTTTGTTTCTTGGTCACATAGCCTGTTGAGTGGGTGTGCGGGAATATTGTGTCTTAAAAAAGAATGTACATACCTTAGCGGAAGCTTATTATTGCTAAGAAATGCTGACCGTCACATGAGCTGTTGGAAAACGGGGCCGACAGACTTGGTGGATGCAAACCTTTAATTTGTAAAAATTGCCCCATCGAGGTGCGCCTGCAATCTGTGCCCATTCAGGCTGTCTGGGGTGGGGTTCTCCCAGGTCAAGGCTGGGGTTCCGTTTCTCTAGCCTCCTGACCTACAGCCGTCCCCCACACTTTCCCAATAACCTTTTATTTAATGTCTTGTTATGAACAACTGGAAATATTTACACAAGTGGAGAGACTTGATCAATGACTGTGCCCAGCACCAGTACCCCACGCAGGGGTTCTGGTGACTTTCTGCAGAGGCCAGCGGTGCTGAGAGAAGGCCCCCCTTGCACCTGCTTGTTGGGGTTTCTCACGGTCACTGGTAGTGAGCATGAGCCCGGCGGCTGGCAGCGTCGCTGCTGTCGGTTGTTGCTCCTGGGCTGTGGGCTTGTGGCTGCACTCTGGGCTCCTCACGCTTGCCCAGGACACTCTGGGCTCCTCCCAGCAGCCCCTCCCGGCCACTGCTCTAACTTGGGCTTCAGCCCTTCCGAGTGGACACCTGTCCCTGCCTTCTCCAAGGCTGATGCCCCCAGCACAGCGCCCCCTCCCTGGGGAAAACCTTGTCGAGGGCCTTGGGACACCCGCCTCTCTCTGGCTCTTTGCCCCCACCCTTCCCTCTTTGGGCAGCTCCCTCTTCACCTCTGGGCACACGCGTTTCCAACCATACAGGCCGGTCTCCTCAGACACGCCCTGTCCTCTCCTGGCTTCGTGCCTTCACTGATGCGTGTCCTCTGCCTAGAAAACCCACAGTGTCCCTGTGGATGTCCCCTTGCTGCCAGGCCACAGGGTCCCCCCCGCCCTGGCACCCGGTGCTGTCCCCACGGCCCTGTCTATGTATGTCTGTGGTCCCTGGCCACACGCAGGGCCCACTGTCAGGCTGGTCTTCCCGGCAGAGTTGGGTGGGCGGTGGATGTGAGTAGTAGAAGATACCAGTCAGGTGAGGGACACAGGAGGGCCTGGGCGGGGCCTGGGCAGAGCTGCATTAGAGACAGGCATGGTATGAGCCGGTGGGGCTGGCCCTCCTGGCACGTGTGCTTGTCACAAACCCCCATTGGATGCCCAGTGGGAGGTGGTTGGGCCCCCAGCCTGGACCCAGCCATTCTGCAGGTATTGACTGATGTTCTGAGAACTGACCACCATGTGTGCACAGATATGTCCTCTGGGCCTGCTCTTCTGTGCGGCATGGCCATGTGCCGTCATGTGGCCGGGTCAGGTGTGCAGGCCAGAGGGGCAGCAGGTGCAGGACGCCTGTCCGCTCTGGCCTCGCTGTGTGTGGCCTTGCTGGACAGAGGTTTGCCAGCACGTCCTCCTCTCGGGACAATAGGTCATGGACATTTTGCTTTGTTTTGCTGTCCTTGAAATTGTCTTCAGGGCTGCATGCTTTGGCCAGAAAGTGATTGGAGAGTCAGTTCCTTATATGGCCCAGAGTTCACAATGATGTCTTTTAAAAATACATATTTGTATTGATTTCAGAGAGGAAGGGAGAGATAGAAGCATTAATGATGAGAGAGAATCGCTGATCAGCTGCCTCCTTCAGGGCCCACACTGGGGATCAAGCCCCCAACCCGGGCACATGCCCTGACGGGGAATCAAACCATGACCTCCTTGGTTCATACGTCGACGCTCAGCCACTGAGCCCCGCCGGCCGGGCACACAATGATAATCTTAACATCTGTGCTGTGGGGTATGACTTACTGCAAACAGCGTTTTTTCCCCTAGAAACTGAGAATTTGCAGTTGGATAATTTGTAGTTGAGGAACTGGTAAGACTCGTAACAAGTCAGATTGGGGGACCCAGGCTGCCAGTAGGCAGAGCGCCTCCTGGGAACGTAGCTTCTCTGCCTGTCCTGCTGGCGCCTCCACTTGGCCTAATGAGTTCCTGGTGTCTTCCTTCCTCTGCTTTCAGAACGACCACCTAGCAAGGCCCGCTCCCCCGCGCGTCCTCTTGATTGTGCGGTTAGGCGTCCTGGCCCTTCCTGCGGAACGCCCCCCTCAGGCTCGGGGACGAACAGCCGAGTGCTCGGTCCCAGGCCCCGCAGCGCCCCGCAGCGCCCGGCAGGGCGGCCGCCTCTGACCTTGTGTTGTTGTTCACTTTGCAGTCACCACGCTGCCACTTGCACTGCACTGCCCTGCAGGGCCGGCTGCAGCGCCTGGGTCCCGCCGCCTTCCTCAGGAGAAGCCTCAGGGTCCCGCCCGCTCAGTGGTGAGTTCTCTGCAGCCTCCAGGCAGGGATGGGCGACGTCCTGTGGGCCTGTGGCTGGATCTTCTCTGTGCACCCTCCACACACAAGACGGGATGGGTTTGCTCCTGGTGTGGTGGGAGGGCTGGGACTGGGGCCCCAGGGCCAGGACCCCTTCACAGCATGATGAGCAGAGGGCAGCCGGAGCTGAGGCTCAGACAGGAAGTGGGAGGGGCGGCTGTAGTGGGACCAGTACACGGGGGCACGAGGGTTGAGACTAGATCCAGGGAAGACTAAGTGGTAGGTCCCAGGGCCCGTAGTGCTGGGCAGGGCGCGTGGCCGCCTCTGCAGGGTGGGCAGAGTGAGTTGGGCGGGGGTGCAGGTGAGACTCAGGCCTGGCAGGGCAGCCACTCGGAGTGGGTGCTGGTCCCACTGTGGTCCTTGCCTTGACCTCTCCCCATGTTCGGTGTGTGCTACCTGCACACCTTGCCATCCTGGCGCTTGCAGTCCAGTGGGCCATTGGCGAGGTGCTTGGTGGGGTGACTACAGGGTAAGCAGTCCTGGTCCTGTGAGTGGCTTTCCGTGTAGTCAGCGACCCACTTGCTCCATCCACCGGCCCCTGGGAGCCGAGCATCGGGGGTGCTGTGGGCTCAGGTGAGGTGACTTGGGCACCGTGGTCAGAGCATCTGGGGCCAGCGTCACCTGCACAGCCAGGCCGGGCAGGGATGGGGCGCAGACGGCAAGCAGCCAGCGTGCCTCTGCCCTCCAGGCCCCTGGGGTCCCAGCCCCTATGGAAGAAGGTGCTCACCTCCACGGCCGTGGGGCTGCCGCTGCTCCTGGGCGTCCGCTACCTGACCGCAGAGCCGCAGGAGAGGAGAAAGATGCGGCTCATGGTGGACGGTGTCATGCGCTTTGGCAGGTAGGGCTGGTGGCGTGGCCCTTCCTTCTCCCTGCACAGCCCGCCCTCATGGGCCTCGTGCAGGTGAGTGGTCACGCTGGACGCGCCTCCACAGACCCTCCAGATCAGCCCTGACGGGTGGGGGGTAGGGAGGGGAATGGTGCCTTCCACCCTCCTCCTCACCTGTCTTCTCGTCCCAACTTCCCCGCCAGAGCTGGCACCTAGAGGCCTCACCCTACCCCAGGGCACTGGAGTGGACATGGTGCTGTCTGCTCCTCAGTCTCTTTGACACTCGGGGGCAGGGCTGACCTCCTGAAGGAGCCCCTCGGTCAGCACTCCTTCCTGCTCTTGGTCCGATCCAGGAATTCCTCAGCCTCAAAGGCCTAAGAACCAGCTCTTGGCACTGAGTAAAACTGTCGTTTACCCAAACGCACTGTGTACAAGATTCCCTGTGGAAAGGGCTCACGTGAGACCCTAGTTAGGGTGCTGCTGGGGCAGGTGTCCGATCTGCTAGTTGTGAACACTAGCCTCTTGGGCCTGGGCCGAAGCCCCTAGAAGGCTGAGGCCACACAGGCCTTCAGGCACCTAGCCAGAGGCTGGAGATGCCAGATGGCTGACCGCCTGCTCACTCCGCCTCCTGGTTGAAGCCAGCCCATTACTTCTCCCTGGTGGGCAGCTGACAGGTTTGCCTGGAACTCCCAGTTGCCCTCCTGGGCTGGTTCCTGGCGGGGGCCTCTGTTGTGCCAGCCTCGAGGGTGATGGCCGAGCCTGGAGTTGGATCTGCCTTTTCTTCTGTCCCTGTGCAGCTTGGTGCTGAAAAGCCCCCTTGGCTGGCCTGGGCTTGTCTTGCCTGCCTCGTGTGGCTGCTCTGCGTGTCGGACACCCCAGCAGCAGGCTCGCGTGCCTGCCTCTGCTGTGCTCCCAGGAGCACATCCCATCGCCTCCTGTCAGAGGCTGAGCTGGGATTGGAGGGAGGGAGCCAGACGAGTATCCCCATCGGCGCCAAGCCTCACAGGTGCCAGGACAGGCAGGCCTGATGGGGCGTCGTGGCGGGTGCTGGGTGACCACGGGACCTCTGGAGATGGAGGACGCACTGCAGGTCCTGGGTGGTGGCAGCATGGATGCAAGAGTCCAGGGAAGAACAGAGGTCGCGGGGAGGGGCTGAGTCTGACCGTGACTCACCAATGCTTGTTCTGTGGCCAGAGGCTGAGGTCAGAGTGTGTCACAGGTGCCCAAAGGCTGGGGTGGGTGGGAGGTTTGCTTTAGGACGTTTTTACAGTCTCTGCCCCCCTCCCCCCACACACACCTTTTTTGTCACAATTTCAAATGTCCAGAAAAGTTGCAAGAATAATACAACTTTTTGCTGGAAACTTTGCAAGCAAGTTGTCAACATGCCCTATCATCCCTGAAAGCTTGAGTGTTTCCTAAACAAGGACTTTCTCCTTTATAAGCATAAACAGGAAGCTGCTACCTCATGACCTTTGACCTTCCCTGTCACCACACGCCCCAGGAGCAGCCCCTTCAGCACCAGGGTCCGTCTAGAGTCCATGTCTTGGGTCTAGAGTCGGGGCCGCAGCCAGGCCTCTTCAGTGGTCAGTTCTTCAGACACAGGGCCCTGGACAGATCTGGAGGCACCAGACGGGGCCTGGGCTTGCGCTGGGCTGTCACCTTGGCAGGAGAGCAGTGGGAATCCCCATCTGGGAATCGACTCCCTGGGGCTCCTGTCTACGGGCCTTGCCTGGGAGAGAGTGGAGGCAGGGCCAGGAGTGTGAGGGCCTGGGGCAAGGGTGTGTTCACATGGGAGCTGGCCAGCTGGCCATCGCAAGTGTGCCCAGTCCTGGGTGGGTTTTCCTTTTGGACGAGTGTCCTCTAAAAGACTACAGACCCCCCCCCCCCTCACCCCCCAGCTCTCACTCCCATGGGCCCTGGGCCCCGGGCGGCATTGCTCAGGGGCTGAAGGGTGGAGTGAGCGCAGGTGGCCTATTCTGCAGACCGGGAGCTGAGATGGACACTGAGAGCACAGAGGCGGGGACGAGCCTCCTCTGGCCTGGGCCCCGAGGGGCGGGCGGAGGGGGGCTCTGAGACTGCGTCTGCTGAGGCTGAGGGAGCCTGTGCTGGCAGGTCCTTGAGGGTCGGCCTGCAGATCTCCGCAGACTACTGGTGGTGCACGAACGTCGTCCTGCGAGGGGTGGAAGAGGTCTGTCCGTGCGTCCTCGGTGACGGCTGGGCCTGTCTGTGCTGTGGGGTGGGATTCTGGAGGAGCTGGGTGTTGGGTGGACTGAGGAGGTGCCTGCCTGCCCCCATCCCCCCTCCATGCCTGTGGTCAGAACAGCCCGGAGTACGTGGAGGTGATGTCTGCGTGTCATCAGCGGGCGGCTGATGCCCTGGTGTCTGGGGCCATCTACAATGGGGGCCTCTACGTGAAGCTGGGCCAAGGGCTGTGCTCCTTCAACCACCTGCTGCCCCCCGAGTACATCCAGACGCTGCGTGTGCTGGAGGACAGGGCCCTGACGCGTGGCTTTCGGGAGGTGAGCCCACCCGGAGCAGAGGCTGGGCGGGGCTCAGCCTGGCCTCCACGCTGCCCTAAGAACCCTCTCCACCAGGTGGACGAGCTGTTCCTTGAAGACTTCCACGCCCTGCCCCACAAGCTCTTCCAGGAGTTCGACTACCAGCCCATCGCCGCCGCCAGCCTGGCCCAGGTCCACCGTGCCCGGCTGCACGATGGCACCGTTGTGGCTGTGAAGGTACAGGGTCCCCCCTGCTGGTGGTGGCTGGGGAGGCGGCAGGCTTGGGTGCCGCAGGTCAGTGCCTTGCCCGTGCAGGTGCAGTACATCGACCTGCGGGACCGCTTCGACGGGGACATCCACACCCTGGAGCTCCTGCTCAGGCTGGTGGAGTTCATGCACCCCAGCTTTGGCTTCAGCTGGGTCCTCCAGGTAACGACCCTGGGCAGGAGCGGCACCCTCTGCTGTGCGTGCGGGGCTGTGCCTGGCCTTGACCTGCCTGCCCATGTGGCCCCAGGACCTGAAGGGGATCCTGGCCCAGGAGCTGGACTTTGAGAATGAGGCTCGGAACGCTGAGCGCTGTGCACAGGACCTGAAGCACTTCCACTACGTCGTGGTCCCCAGAGTGTTCTGGGACGTGTCCAGCAAGGTGGGCTGGGTGCCCTCCGGGTGGGGGCCGGGACGCACGGCCTGCTGAGCTCAGCCTCTCGCTCTCTCCCAGCGCGTGCTGACAGCCGAGTTCTGTGAGGGCTGTAAGGTCAACGATGTGGAGGCCATCAAGTCCATGGGGCTGGCCGTGCAGGATGTGAGTGCGTGTGCCCAGGTGTGGAGTCGGGGAGGGTGTGCCTGTCGTGTGCACAGGGAGTCGCACGAGGGAGGGGGTACCTCATGTGCCCTGTGACAGTGGCGTGGCCCTGTCCCTGCCCCAGATAGCAGAGAAGCTCATCAAGGCTTTTGCTGAGCAGATCTTCTACACGGGCTTCATCCACTCCGACCCCCACCCTGGCAACGGTAGGAAGCGCCGCAGTGGGCAGGGCTGGGGCTGGGGCTGGAGCGGGCCAGCATGAGCCATGTGCCCTGTCCTTAGTGCTGGTGCGGAAAGGCCCGGACGGGAAGGCAGAGCTGGTGCTGCTGGACCACGGCCTCTACCAGTTCCTGGATGAGAAGTAAGTGTTGGGGGTGCAGGGCTGAGCCTGTCTTGCCTGTCCCTGCTGAGCTGGACTCACTCTGGGCCCCACAGGGACCGGTCAGCCCTGTGCCAGCTGTGGCGGGCTATCATCCTGAGAGACGACAGCTCAATGAAGACGCATGCGGCGGCACTTGGGGTACAAGGTGAGGCAGGGTGTGTGTGTGTGTGCGTGCCCCCGCAAGGGCACACGGGCACGCAGCTTGACTCAGCCCGCCCCCAGACTACTTCCTGTTCTCGGAGGTGCTCATGCAGAGGCCTGTGCGCCTGGGGCAGCTGTGGCGCTCCCACCTGCTGAGCCGAGAGGAGGCGGCCTACATGCAGGCCATGGCGCGGGAGCACTTCGAAGGCATCATGGCCGTGCTCAAGGCCCTGCCGCGGCCCATGCTGCTCGTGCTGCGGAACATCAACACCGTCCGCGCCATCAACACTTCCCTTGGCGCGCCCGTAGATCGCTACTTCCTCATGGCCAAGAGGTGGGTGTTGGCAGGGAGCCCGGTGGGCTTGGGGGTGGGGGCGGGGGAGAGCTGGGTTGGGCTGACCATGTCTCTGGCAGTGCCGTCAAGGGCTGGAGCCGCCTGGCAGGCTCAGCGCACACGAGTGTCTATGGCACCAGCCTCCTACGCCACATCAGGGTCATCTGGGAGATGTTCAAGTTTGAAGTGGCCCTGAGGTAAGTGGACAATTGGGGCCCAGCGGGCACAGGGGGGGCCAGGGCCTGCTCCCCACTGATTTGCTACCCCTCCTCTCCCCCACCCCCCCGCCCAGGCTGGAGACCCTGTCCATGAGGTTCACAGTCCTCATGATTCGAGTGCTGATGCACCTGGACCTCATGCCCAGGGATGAGGGGCTATATGAGTACCTTGCAACCTAGGGCCCTAGAGCAGGAGGCCCAGACTGGAGATGTGGACGCCCCCCAACCCGGGACACTGGAGCAACTGTCGGCTTGAGTGGGGGGACCCCGGGGGCTCTGACCACTGGCAGGGCCAGGAGGTCCTGCAATGACCACACGTACTTCTCAAACCAAACAAATCTTTCTCCTGTGTTTTGTACAAAAAAAGGGGTGGTGGCAGTGGGGGTCTAGAAGTGGGCAGTGACCCGGTCCGTCTCTAACAGGTCGTCCAGGATCTGTGGGGAGAGGGCAGGTAAGGGGCGGGGCGGGGCGGGGCGGGGTGGGGTGGGGAGGTAGGCGGCTTGCTCACAATGTCAGGTGTGGTGCCAATCTTCTTGGCCAGCTCGCTGCGCTCCATGGTGCTCAGGTACAGGTAGCGGTTGAGCAGCTCTCCGTCCAGGATGTTCCGCACGGCATTCTGCAGGGTGCGCCGGTCCACGTGTAGCATCCTGGGGAGGTGTTAGGCATGGGGAGCTGGGCAGACCTGGGGGAGGTGTGTGTGTGTGTGTGGGGGGGGGTGGGAAGCAGAGGCATGCTCACCGAAAGGCGCGGGGGTTGAGGCCAGCGTGGTGGGGCAGCATGGTGGTCAGCGCATTCTGCAGCATCAGTAGCCGCCGGTAGGTCTTCTCCTGCATGGGCAGCAGGAGCCCGATGCCGCCGTCGAGGGTGGCTGCGGGGGACAGTGTGAGCCCGGTGATCCCAGCACCACCTGCCACCCGTGCCACTGCCCCTCGTCCCCACCCACAAGGCCCTCACCGAACCACGTGATGTGCTTGTTCTCCCACACGACCGACTTCTTGCTGGGCCCCTCAGCAGCACCTCGGCACGGGGTCCTCCAGAAGGTGTTCACGTGGGCACCCACGTGGAAGTCCGCCCGACGCAGCAGGCGCATGCCACCAAAGCTCTCCTTGGCTGGACCAGAGAGACTTCAGGTCATAGCCCGCCCAGCCTCCGCCCAGCCCCCACCCTGGGTCAGGGAGTACTCACCCTCCGGAAGGTACATGTACACCATGAGGTTGCGGTCACGGTCAGACACTGGAAACAGAGTTGCAAGTCAGCCTGGTCACTACAGTCTCAGACAGCCCCGGACCCCAGTCCTGCACTCACCCAGGAAGCCCAGTTGGGTGCTGTCCACCATGAAGTCCACGCTGTACACTTCCAGGGGCTTGGCGTCCTGGGGACCGAGGGGTAGGTGTCACATCAGGTCCCCCTGGGGACAGGGACCACCTGGCACAGGGCCGTCCCCACCACCCAGCGTACCCGGGAGACGAGGCTGAGCGTCTTGCTGTCCTCCTGGTAGCGCAGCAGCGAGATGCTCTTCATGACGTCGGCGGCCAAGATGAAGTTCTTGATGCTGATCATCTGGTGGATGTACAGCTGGGTATCGATGAAGGCCATGCCCGTCAGCTCGCTGGCACGCAGGCTCCACAGGAAGATCTGTGGTGGGAGAGGTGGCAGCCAGTGGCTGGCAGGCAGGCGGGGCCGGGGGTCGGCACGGGGTGCAGGGGCAGGGACCCACCTTCTGGCCGATGGCTGACACCAGGTGGCCGTTGCAGTGGCAAAGGGCGGTCACGGGCCCCTTCTGCTCCTTTTCGTACAGGACCTTGAACTTGTTCTTGGTCAGGGGCTGGCCAGGCTCGGGCACCACCTCGATCACGTCCATGATCAGGATCCGCCCGCGGCAGGTGACCTCCTCCCCCTGCATGAGGCAGGTCCCTGCCGCCACATAGCCTTTGAGGCCGGACACGGTCTCCTCGCTGCGCAGCGACACCGTCTTCATGCAGGTCACGTGCTCCCACTCCTCCAGCTCGATCCTGCAGGAGGCAGGGTCAGGATGCAGCCCTGCTACCTGCCTCCCTCCTGCCCCACCTGACCCAGCCTCACCTGGCATTGGGGATGGCCTCCCAGCTGACCGGGGAGATGAGCTGGATGGAGAAGGCCTCCTGCTGGGGGTGGATGTAGCGGTCATCTGCAGAGACAGGGCTCCGGTCAGGGAGAGACGGTCCCAAGAGCAGGCCCAGCCTGAACGCCTCCTACCTCTCTCGATGGTCTCAAATTCCTTCTCCTCGCCCGTCATGCGTGGAATCCGGGTGCACGCAGTGTTGGTGCTGGTGGCCACAGCGTACACCTGGGGGAGGGGAAGTGTCACAGACCAGAGACCAGGCCCAGAAGGTCCCTGGCCTTCGGGGGTACTCAGACCTTGGACTCCACGTGGTAGGCCACATAGTGGGCTGTGCAGCGCAGCGGGATCTTCCTGACGGGCCACGGGGCATCGTACGACAAGTAGGCAGGCAGGACGCTGATCCTCAGCTCGCCCTGGGGGTAAGGGGGTCAGTGAGGCCAGGCACCCACTGAAAGCGACACAGGTGACCCCAGGCCCACAGGGTTCTCGGATCAGACCCTGCTCTGTGCAGCACGGTGAGCAGGCAGTTGGGGTCAGCCAGGGCAAGGGAGGGCCAGGACCCGAGAGCACTGGAGGCCGGAGGCAAAGGGTGGCCCACCCTGGCCATGCCAGGGCTGCACAGATAGGCGAGGGGCCCCTGCCAGGCCCAGCCCCCCTCACCCAATCCCAGGTGCATCAGCACCATCATCCCTTGGGTTCTCGGGGGACAGATGAGGAAAGTGAGGCTCAGAGAAGGTGAGCGCCTACGGGCAGAGCTGGGGTCTCCGCTGACAGAGCAGTGACAGTGCCTGAACTCTGGTCGCCCAGGCAGGTGCCCTCAACCTTCCCAGCAGTAAGCCCAGGTCTCACCTTAGCCTTGCCCCTCTGCCCCCCCGCCGCCCCCCCTGCAGCTCCATCTCGTCACCAGCGTCTTGTTTCCAGCCCAGCACAACACCTGCCCTGGCAGCCCCACCCGGCAGCTACCTGTCTGTTGAAGTACAGGAAGCCGCGGGGGCAGTTGACGTTGTGGAACGGGGCGAAGGAGTCGATGGGGCCGTCGATGCCCATGGGGTGCAGCCGCAGGGCCCCCCGGCTGGTCACCAGGAGCCAGTGAGGCGAAGGCCCACAGATGAAGACCTGCAGGCAGCACCATGAGGGCCTGCGGGGCGAGGCCCCACCGCCTGGCCTCCCCGTCCGCGGCCTCCCCCCATCCCCGGCCTCCCCGTCCCCGTCCCCAGCCTACCCCCGAGTAGCCGTAAATGTCCTCGAAGTAGCGGAAGCGCGCCACTCGCCCACGGGCCGCGGCCCCCTCCTCGGCGCTACTGCCCTCCGCCTTCTTCTTGGACAGCTTGGGCTTCTTCTCTCGGAAGTTGATGTTATGGGGGACCTGGGGGGAGTTCTGTGAGCGCCCGTCCCTGCCCCACCCCGCCCAGCGCCCCCCGGCCACCCCCGCACCTTCTTGAAGCGAACTTTGAGGTTTCCCTGGCCGAGCTGGGAGTCGTGGGCAAAGGCCTCGTAGATGAGTAGCTCTTGGTCCACATGCACCTGGGGATGGTGTCGGGTCACCAGGGGCCTGGACGGCGCAGGCCCAGGATGGGGGGCCGGGGCCCTGCCTGTGCTCACCAGCAGGTAGGGCCGGCTCTGGCGACTCCCGAGCGCCACCAGCAGCACCTCCTTGACGAGGGGCAGCTCCCCCTGGCGCGTAGCCTCCTCCTTCCGGGCCTCGCCCTGCGTGGTGGGCTGGCCGAACGAGCTGTCCACCAGCACCCGCTGCCCCACCGGGAAGTTCTTCACCAGGAACACCAGCCGCCAGTCAGGGAGCTGGTAGATCTGAGGGGACGGGTGGTTAGTGGAGGCCGCAGTGGGGAGGGGCGGCTGCGTGGGCACAGGGCGCCACCCACCTCCATGGTTCCGTTCTCCCGCACCAGCAGGCACCAGTGTGTGGGCTCAGCCCGGAAGGGGGTGGGATCCCGGTCGGTGGGAGGCTGGCTGCTCCTGCGTGCCTCCTCCTTGCTGGGGCTGAAGAGGGAGCCCGAGTCCCCGTACAGCATCTCCTCCTCGTCATCCACTGTGGGGCTGGGGAGCACGTGCATGTATCAGGGGTGGCCCGCCCCGGGGACCCCAGCCCCGAGGACCCCGGCCCCCCACACACCTCGTCTCTGAGCCTGGGCCCTCTGCCTCGGAGCCGCTGCGCCCCCCAAGCTCATCGCGGGCCCCGCCCAGGCGGCTCTCGGTGGTGAACATGCCACTGACGTCGCGGTATACACACATGGCGATCACCTTGGACTGCTGTGGGGGGAGGGGGCTCAGTGGTCTGGGGGGGACGGGGACAGAGGTTGGGGACAAGGGGTCCGGGGGTGAGGGGGCCTACATGGTGCAGCGGTGGCTTGTGCAGAGCCAGGCGGTGGTGGCGGCCCCCGTAGGAGTCGCTCTTGAGCAGGAACATGGTGACGTGGCCCTCGGAGCTCATGATGACCACGTAGGGGTCAGCCACGGCGCACTGCACGATGGGGGAGCCCAGGTCCACAGGGATGAAGTGCAGTTGGTTCACTGCAGACACAGGCCAGTCAGTACACCCTGCCCCCGCCCGCCGGGCCACCTGCCCCTGCCCGCCCACCTGCCCGCCTGCTGGGCCCACCTCCTTCCAGCAGGCGGATGCCGAGCGGTGACACTTGCACGATGTAGCGATTGTCCCCGATGTTGCCGGCAAAGACTGTGGGACCCTGTGTGGCAAAGCCACTGGTGTCCAGCTCCATGATCTCCTGCCCAGTCTGCAGGATCTGTGGGCAACGGTGGTGAGGCACACCCCTTGCAGGGGGCCCCACCCCAGCGCCCCTTTGCCAGGCCCCTCACCATGGTGGAGTCCTCTCGGCTCAGAATCAGGAACCCGTGTCTGCGCCCATCGTCCTCTGTGTCAGGGGTGCTGGGCTCCTGCTCCGCGCCCTCGCCCTGAGGGGTCTCCTCCTGTGACGGGGGGCAGGCGGAGCACACACCTCACCACCCAGCCCCACAGCCGAGCCAGAGCAAGTTCTGGCGCGTCTGCTGGGACCTGCACAGCAGGGCCTGCCCCAGCCTCCTCGTCCTCATAGAGGCAGCACCGGCCATCGCCCCACGGGCCTTCTTGCAGCCTGGGGTGCACGCACCTGCTCCTTGCGCACAGGGGCAACCACTGTCCACATGTCATAGCAGCCAGGAAGTTCAAAGGTCGTCACCACCTGGGGCCGGATGCTCTTCTGGAAAGACAATGGGGTGCAACTGTCCACCCAGGTCCCCAGGAGGCCCCACCCTGGCCTGCCCCCCACACACCTGCAGCACAGAGAGGGCCCCGTTCTTGCCGTAGCCAGAGCACATCACGATCTCCAGGTCCGGCTCGGGGCTGTTCTGAAACTGTAGGGGCCGAGGTGAGGACAGGGCCCCCGGCAAGCCACCCGCCCACCTGCATGCCGCCCCCACCCGCCTTCCCAAACCGGGCACCTCTTCAGACAGGAAGGCGGGCTCGCCCATGGCCGCATTGGCACAGGGTCCAATGTTGAGGATGCTGTCACACACCTGAGGGCAGAGCAGTGGTCAGGCAGGTGGGCCCGCCAGGGTGGGGCCCCTTCTGGGCACAACCTCACCTCAAAGGAGTAAGTGGCCAGTTGTGTGCCCGACTGGGCCTCGCTGCCGTACACCTCGATCTCGTCCACCTCGTCCTGCGGCCCGGACTGGCCACCTGCAGCCATGGAATGCGCTGAGATGCCCTGTTCTCTGGCCCCAGCACTGCCCCTGCCCCCTGCCCTCTCACCCCTCACCTGACCAGCCCACTGTGGAGTCCACTCGCTTCTTCTTTGACAAAGGCTCTTCCTGTGAGGCAGGAGGGCGGTGAGCAGCCCTGGGGACACCCTGCACAGGGGCAGAGTCCCCACAGACACCCCCGGCACCCACCTTGTCAGCAGCCTCCCGGACGGCACTGGCCGGGGCCTCCTGCAGCTTCTCCGTGTACTTGAGAAGGAGGGAGTTGCCCAGACGAGAGCCAAGGAACAGGTACCCAGGCTCCATGGTGACCATCTGAGACAGGGGGCGGGGTGGAGCGGTGGTGAGGGGGGCTGGACCCAGACCCAGACCCAGACCCAAGCCTGCCCGCAGCGCCCACTCACACTGCTGGTGAGCACGCTGGCAGCGGCCTTGTCGAAGTGGAAGGCACGGACACTGCGCATCCCATCGGTGATGAGGGTCAGCACGTAGCTGTGGGAGGGGGACGCTGAGCTGGGCAAGGCTCCCAGGGTGGGGGCGGGGGGGACGATGACACTGGGGGTACAGGGCTCCCTGAAGGGGGACTCACATCTCTCCGCCCTTGAGGGAGATGACCATCTTGTCGTAGGAGATGAAGGCCGCCTGGGCACAGTCAAGAGTGATCCGCACGCCCTCCTGGGTGCCTGTTGAGGCAGGGGAGGGGTGTCAGGGACCCAGCAGCCCGCCCCCCCACCTCAAACCACCCCTCCAGCCCTGCCTGACCCACACTCACGCAGAGGGAAGGCGGTGGTGCCTGAGGTAAGGCTGTTGAGGGCCACACCGTATGGGGGGACGCTCTGGTTCAGGTATAGCAGCGAGTTGACTGCAAAGACCACTACCCCACCTGGAGGAGGACAGACTGGTGGGCAGGGCCCGGGCGCTCCACACTACCTCCCCCAACCCTCCAGGCTCTCACCTATGGGCTTGGGCACCGCCAGGGCCTGGGTGCAGTCGAAGGGCAGGCTGGTGAGGGACCAGATGACGGGGTGGACCTTCTGGGTGATGTTCAGTGAAATGGCCACGATGGAGCACGTGTCCTGCCGCACGGCCACCCGCCTGAGACGGCAGATGGGTCAGCCAGGGGTCCCTGCCCGCCCCCGCCCGCCCCCAGGGCCACCGCAGAGGGGCCTCACCCGGGCCACGTCTGGTTGGGCTCAAACAGGATGAGCAGGGTGGGCTCGTAGTAGCCGTGCAGGAACTGCAGGTCGACGATGTTGAGCAGCTTCTCGTCCAGTGCCCGGACGTCGATGATGTAGCTGGGCAGGAAGCTGGACCTCTGCCTGGGGGGTGAGGGCTTCAGCGGGTGGAGGGCGGAAGGTGGAGGGCAGGTGGGGCTTGGCCCCCCAAGCGCCCCGGCACTCACCCCTCGCCCATGAGCCCCTCGTGCTCCTCGGCCAGGCTCTCCCTGCGGAAGGGCAGCACCACCAGCCGCGTGCCGTAGATGAGCATGGCCGCGCAGCGTCCGTCGGGGTCCACCCGCACCCGCGGCGTGTGCACGTTCTGCACGAACCCGTCCTGGGGGTGGAGAGCCATCAGGCAGGCCATGGGGCCGGTGGGAGGCCTCGAGGGAAGCAAGGGGGTGGGCGAGGGCAGGGCACTGGGGGAGGGAGAGGGGCCGGACGGGGTGGGGCACAGCCTGCCTACCCGCAGCTCCGGCTCCTCAAAGTAGTGCAGAGACAGCGTCTTCAGGTCGTGGGTGCCCGGGTCGTACTCCACCACCGACAGCTGGGGACAGCAGGTCAGAGCTTCGACCCGCCACTGAGCTCTGCCCAGCCTGCTGACCACCGCCCACCGTGTGCCCAGGACCCCCACCAAGCCCACCGCCCACCTTGGCGTCCTTGAAGCTCAGCAGCAGGGCATCCCGCTTGGCGCCTGCCAGCTGCACGCTGGCCATGGACATGACGTTGCCGAAGAAGGAGAAGGAAGCCACCAGTTCCAGCTTCTCGCGGTGCTCCCTATGAGCCTTGCCCTCTGGGGGAGAGGCGGTGGGTACAGGTTTGGTGCCCTCGCCGCAGCCGCCCACCCTCAGGCACGTGGCCAGAACAGCCGCCCGGGTGCTCACCTGTGCTCCTGTCATTCTTGGTCGGGGCCTGGAGGAAGGAGGGGGGGTGCAGTGAAGAGGCGCTGCTGCACCAGTGGCCCCACCTTGTGGAAGGACGGGGAGGAAAGACCGCCAGGGCTGCCCCGACTGGACCCTCAGTGTGGTGGGGAGCACGAGGCCTATGGAGAGCCGCGCACACCCAGCCCCACAGGCTCACACCTGGGTCCCCAACCTGGACACAGGCTTCTCCTGAGCCCACCCCATGCAGGGTCAGAGGTGGAGAGCTGCTCTACACACCCCTCACCGGCCTGGCTCTGCCCCCACGGAGTGAGACACGGGGCCACAGAACAAGGCGGAGGGTGTAAACGGGGCTAGAGCAATAACGTTCTGTGTCATTTGGGGCAAAAGCGCTCATTTGAGCCAAAACGTCATAAATCAAGGAGGCCTGCTGCATCTCCAATGTAACGGAGGAGGAGACGACACAAAACGTGCAACAAAAACGAAATAAAAACACAGGACTCATACACAGCGAAGCCGCGGAGGACACAGTGAGAAATAAAGGAACAACCACAAGACACGGAGAGACGGCCATCCAGCCCCCACCACCAGGAACCACACCCGCGGGACAGACACCCCAACTGCTGGACAGGGTGGGTCTGGAGGTAACAGCTTTCGAGTTCAAAAGAGACACCTCATGGCCAGGTCAGTTCACAAGCAAAAGCTACTGAAAAAGTGTAACATCACCCTGAGTCTCACCAAGCAGCTTTAAGACGCGCGCGCGCGCACACACACACACACACACACGCACACACGCGCACACGCGCACACGCACCCCTCGATAATCCTGCGGGCAAGTGCCCCACCTCGGCCACCTTTAAGATGACCTTGGATACTCTTAACTTTTGTCTCTTTCATGTAAATGTGAGCGTCAGATTACAAGTCCAGTGAGAAGCTTATTGCGTCTCTGGGACGAAGAGCATGGATGGATGGACCGGACCGGAACGGCTTGGTGACTCCGAGCCCGGGTGTGTGGCCAGGGGCACCGCTGCTCGGGCTCCGGGACACTGTCCGGGGCCAGGCCCAGGCCCGCGCCCCCACTGGGCGCCCTGCCCGCTCCCGCCGCATCGCTGCCGGCTTCCTGCCCGCACGGTACCCTCTGGACAGGGCCAGACAGCAGAGGCCCGGCGCCGCCTCTGCAGTCACGTCGGTCGGTCGAGTCTGTCGGGGACTCTCCTTCGGGGTTTCTACGGCCATTCACGGTGTGAACGGCCTCCTGAGGGCTCGGGGCTGGGCCCTCCGACCCTGCTCTGCTCGCTCCTTCCCTTCCTGCCCACACGCTGCCCACTCGCTCGTCTTGGCCAAGAGCCTTCCTCTCCCGGCAGCGACTCCCCCGTCGCCTCCGCCCGGTGCACACGCTCCCTCTGGGCTGCCCGCCTCACCGGCTCGGCCCCCGCGGAGGGCGTCCCGGCAGCCGGCGCGCCCCACTCGCCATCCGCGCCCCTAAGTCTCACTCTCCCTCCAGGAACCGCTAAGCGGCCGCCTCCTGCAAGAGGCCTTCCTGGCGCGACCCCGGCGCCCCTCGCTTCCCCCCACGGCCGAGCCCCCTGCCCTCACGGAACCTGCTGCCGGCGCCCTCCTCCCCCCACAAACCGCTCCGCCTCGGGAGGCGCTGCCCCGCCAGCTGCAAACGCTCGGCCTCCAGCCTGCGCTCCGCCCGCCGCGCTGGCTGCAGCCTGCGTTAGGCGTTCCTCCCGGGTCTTAGCTTTTGTCCACCTACTACCCACCCCAGGCGGGCGCTCCCATCGCTGCGGTGTTTGGGGAAACAAAAGAGCAGGTACGAGGCCCGAGGGAGGGAGGGCGCGCGCCCGGCAGGGGGGCCCGGGGGCGGCAGGTACGAGGCGGCCTCGCGCTCAGGCGCCGCGACCCGCGGGCTCCTCCGCCGGCACCTGGGCCGCCCTGGGCGAGCACCGGGCGGCGGGAGGCGGGGGCGGGCGGCGCGGGCCTACCTCGGCGTCGCGGTTCAGGCGGTACACGTAGAGCTGCGAGGTGCCGGCCACCACGAGGTTGCGCTCGCTGTTGCTGAAGAAGTTGCAGTACATGGAGAACTCGAGGCCGGTGGGCGGGTGCGCCTGCTTGTACACGGCGTACATGGTGCCGGTCCCGGGCGACGCGGGGCCGAGGGCGAGAGGGAGCGGGCCGCCCGCGACCACCCCGCACCTGGCAGTTGGAGCCGGCTCGCGGGGGACCGGGGCGGCGGTGAACACGGTCCGGCCGGGCCCGGAAGCTGAGCGCGGAGGTTCCGGGGTCCTACGCCTGCGCAGTCCCCCGCGGCGGAGCGGCTGCAGAGCAACAGCGGCCCCTGGTGGCCGCGGGGAGGTTTAGCGGTTCCGCGCCTGGAGCTCCGACATCCCGAGCTCGCCCGAATGCCCGGGCCCCACGGGGGCGAGGGGGCGACGGCTCAGGGCCGGCTGGGCGCTGCCTGGCCCGGGGTGGGGTCAGCGTGCAGCTTGTCCCCGCGGGAAGCGGCGAGTCTCCGAGCCCCCGTGCGAGGCGCCGAGCCCGGCCGGAGCTGGCGCCGGAGTGAGCGAGGCGAGCCTCGTAGTGTTGACCAGCAGAGACGGGGCGCCCGCAGATGCCGCCCGCCGGTGTGGGGGAGCCCCGACCAGCCCGCGCTAGGAAAGCCTCCGGACACATCCTGCGTGGCGTCTCAGCTGTGTTCCCGCCCGCAGAGCAACCTCCCCACCCTGACCACCGAACCCGGGCGCTGAAGGCCCAGTCCCCCCACCTTCTCCCTGCGCTCCCCCCAGCACAGCGGTCTTCCCTGACTTTGCTCCCGTCCCGGGTCGGGCGCAATCGCCCACTTTGAGGGCCTGGAGCCAGACCTCACACAGCTAAGCAGACCTCTCCTCCCTTGGTAGGGAGTCGCCCCAGGTGCTCGGATAGGCCTGGGCCTTAGAAACGGAATCATAAGAAATAAAGAAAACAGACACACCCGAAAACATGGGACATAAATGTGTGTTGCATGCAAGTTGGCCACGTGCTCACGTCAGCAACCAGGCTCCCTGTCTAGACCAGGCAGCTGTGCAGGAGGGTCCCCTGGGTGCCCAGGGGGTGGGTGACCCCGGAGCCACACCAAACCCCATCCAGAGTCCTAAGTCCTGGAGCCAGGACTGTGGGGACATGCTGAGGAGGCAGCAGAGGCAGAACACGAACTCCCACATCCACAGCCCACGGACAGTCTGGTGCCCACATCACAGGGACCAGTGATAACCCAGTAAGTCTGGGCCCACAGGCCGGTCAGACTGGCCGGGTAAGTGCCCCAACAAGGGAACAAGAACTCGTCCGTGGGAAGGAGGTGGTCGGTGCTCAGAGAGACGGACCCTGAAGAAGCAGCGGTAGGTGGGGTGCAGCTCCAACCCAGGCGGAGGATTCTCCTCCATGAGCCGAGAGGCCTGGAAGGGAGGGGAGGGCTGGAGGCTGGGGTGCTGGCTGGCTGCCTGGAAACCCCTGAGCACAGCTCTGTGGGCTGCTCACCAGAGCCCCTGGCACTGCCCCCCTCATGGGCCTTTCTTGTTGGGGACCCTTCCCTCCCCAGAAGGAAGAGCAGGTTGGACAACAAAGGCAGGAATATCTCTTTTTAAAATATATTTTTATTGATTTCAAAGAGGAAGGGAAAGGGAGGCAGAAACAGCAATGATGATTGAGAATCATGGATCGGCTGCCTCCTGCTCGCTCCACACAGGATGGAGCCCACAACCCTGGCATGTGACTGACTGGGAATCGAACCGTGACCTCCTGGTCCATAGCCCAGGATCAACCACGGAGCCACGCCGGCCGGCCCAGGAATGTCTGGAAACCAGGTTGCCGGGGGATGGGGAAAGGGGGTTCTCAGAGGCCTGGGCTCTCCAGGTCCACGGCTGTAGGTCCAGGGGCGGAGGCGGTGCAGGGCCAGGAGCCAGGCTCCAGGCTGGAGCGTGGGGAGGAGGCGTCAGAGGGCGATGTGGTCTTCGTACAGCGACAGCAGCAGCAGGATGGCCCAGCCGCCCAGCAGGCCCAGGTTGTGCAGCAGGAAGAGCAGCCAGGGCCTCTGGTCCCGAGTGCTCAGCATGGCCGGGAGCTGGGAGGGGGCAGCGGGTGAGTGGCCGGCCGGGCGTCCCCGCCCCACTCCCCGCCAGGGCCGCCCCGCCACCCCGCCGCGCCCCGGGCCCTGACCATGTCGCAGAGCGCCACGTAGAGGAAGAGACCGATGGCGACCGCCAGGATCCAGGACTCGCTCTCCTCGCCGACGCCCACCGCGAGCGCCATGTAGAGGCCCAGGAAGGCCGTGAGCCCCGAGGCCAAGTTCAGCAGCAGCGCCCGGGGCGCTGACAGCCCTGCGTGGAGCAGGGCCGCGAAGTCCCCTGGGGCCGGCGGGCTGGGTCAGACCCTGAGCCCGCGCCCGACGGCCCCGCCCCACATCTGGCCCCGCCCACGAGCTAGTCCCGCCCCAACCACAGGCCCCGCCCCACGAGCTAGTCCCGCCCCCACATCAGGCCCCGCCCCACAGTCCAGTCCCGCCCCTGCCACAGGCCCCGCCCCGCGAGCTAGTCCCGCCCCCACATCAGGCCCCGCCCCACGGTCCAGTCCCGCCCCTGCCACAGGCCCCGCCCCACGGTCCAGTCCCGCCCCTGCCACAGGCCCCGCCCCACGGTCCAGTCCCGCCCCCGCCACAGGCCCCGCCCCGCGAGCTAGTCCCGCCCCCACATCAGGCCCCGCCCCACGGTCCAGTCCCGCCCCCACATCAGGCCCCGCCCCACGGTCCAGTCCCATCCCCGCCACAGGCCCCGCCCCCCCGCGAGCTAGTCCCGCCCCTCGCTGCTCACCCAGCTCGTGCGGCACCTCGTGGCAGAACACGGCCAGCGAAGTGGCCAGCCCCGTCTTCCAGGAGGAGGAGAAGGCCGCGCCCAAGGCCAGCCCGTCGGCGAAGTTGTGCAGGCCGTCGCCCAGCGTGATCATGTAGGGCAGCAGCCTCAGCTCTGCGGGTGCGGCGGGCATGGGTCAGCATCGGCCTGGCCCCCAACCCTCCTGGGGCCTCCCCAGGGCTCACCTGGACTCAGTCTCCGCGGCCCGGGGCTCAGCAGTTCAGGGCTCTCCTCCACCACCTGGGGGGGGATGTGGATGAGCCCCTGAAGGGTGCAGTGGGAGCCTGGGTGGGGCTGGGGGGTGCAGGCACTGGAAGGGGAGGCTCACCAGGTCTGCATGGGAGCTCTCATGGGGCTGCTTGGGCTGGCGGAGCTCTCTGGGCGCCAGCTGCAGAGACATGCCGTGGCTGTGGCCGTGGCTGTGGCCGTGGCGGTCACCGTGGCTGCAGGGCTCCTCCTTCAGGTCCTGTGGGGACAACAGCTTAGGGCCCGCTGTGCTCCCTCCCCACCCACCTCCCTACCCAGTCCCCAGAGCCTGACCTCCTGGGGCAGCAGGAGGTCACAGAGCTTCTCGAACAGGAAGAAGGTGTACAGGCCCCCGAGTGCCACCAGGAGGCGCCAGATGGGCTGCGTGCTGTGGTCATCATGGTCCCCTCCGAGCACACTGTGCCCGCCATGCTGGTGCAGCCCTAGGACCTGGGAGTGGGGCAGGGGCACGGGGCTGGCTGCCTCAGTCTCCCCCCCCACAGATGAAGAAGGGAGGTTAGGGTTCAGAGAGTGGGCCTGGAAGGAGGACCATGCAGGGGAGTCCCTGGGGTGGGGAGGGAGGGTCCTGGCCAGCCGGGCTGACCTTGGGCGTCAAGTGCAGGAGGGCGTCTCCGGTGAGCGCGCCCACGGCCAGGCCCAGGAAGGCCTGGATGACGTAGTGGGTGGCCCTGCTGCAGGTGGTGCAGATGAGAAGCAGGAGGCCGAAAACCGAGGCGAGGCAGATGAGCAGGGTGGCCAGGGAGCCGTACAGGTACTCTGAGGGGGGTGGGGGCAGTGAGGACCCAGTGAGGCCTCCCCCAGCCTTCCCAGGGAGTGAGCAGGGACTCACCAGGGCGTAGGTGGTCAGGGACTGGCCAGGCCTCTGCTCACGCTGACCTCTCTCTCCTCCTTAAAGCTCCACCCCCCTCCCTTCCAGGCCTCCCACACTTTCCTGTGACCCCTCCACTCCACTGTCTTCTCCCACAGCCCGGCACCCACTCCCTCCTCCCTGGGCAGCCCCTCCACCACGTGGCCAGCCCCCCTGGGCACAGCGGGCAGGCTGACTTGGGGGGACAGGCACTCACTCTCCGCCTGGCTGAGCTGGTCCTGGGCGGGGTGGCTGGGCTGTGGGCTGCAGGCCCCACTCAGCTGCTGCTGGAGCAGCGCAGGGCTCAGTAGGGCCCACGCCTCCGGGGACACCCCCGTCTGCTCAGGCAGCCCGTACACGGCCATCACGTCCCTGGCATTCAGGCAAACCTGGGAGGGGGCAGGACTGGAGGTTAGGACTGGAGCAGCCTGGGGGACCCCCCATCCGCAGGTCCACGGCCCCGGGGCTGCTCACTGTGTCCCACACACTGGTGCTGCTGTTGGAGGGGGCGCGGTGGGCCCTCTTTCTCAGAGGATGGTGGTGATGGTCGTCGCTGTGGTCCCCGTGGCTCACGGCCGTGCCACCCACCCCCAGGTGCTGCATCAGCGCCGCCAGCTCTGGCCAAGGGGACAGAACCAGTCTGTGTGGGCTCCGGCCCTGCCCTCCCAGGGGCACGTCCCACTCGGGGCCTGCCCAGGCCTCACCGTCCAGTGTGATGTTGGGAGTGTCCCCCTGGTGCTGCCGGAACACAAAGTCCACGAAGTACTGGGGGGTCGGCAGGGCGTGGATGCAGGACCCGTTTTGGACGTGGTCCAGCAGAGCAGCCACCACGGAGCCGGGGCTGCCAGGAGCCCCTGCCCCCGCCGCCTGGTCCAGCAGCCAAGGCAGGTCCACGCAGGCCTGGGGGAGGGGCAGGGCCTCAGCTGCACTCCGTGTGGCCCTCCTGGCCCCCAGCATCACCACCGCCCCCAGTGCCCCCAGAGTCTAGCCCAGAGTCTCCTCCCCAGGGCACCCCGCCTCCTGCTCACCTGAGGCCTGAGCTGAGCTCCTCTCCTGGGGCCCCAGGAGCCCGTTCTGTTCTCTGTCCCCTCCAGGGCCCCGCCAGGGGCTCCCGAAATCCCTGCCCCACTCAGTGGTGAACACCCAAGGTGACCCCCAGCCAAGCCCACCCTCAGAGTGGGTCCCCTCCCTCAGTCCCCCTTGGCCCTCACCTCCTCTGCGGAGGGCAGGCCGGTGGTCCGGACCTGAATCCTCCGCAGCAGCCTGCTCAGGCCTGGGATCAGGGCCTCGGGGCCCTCGAGCAGGGCCAGAAGGTGGTCAGCTCGGGAGGCCCAGCGGCCAGCCCGGATGTCCTCACAGGTGCCCTCAGGGTCGCTGAGATAGAGGGCAGCGGCCGCACTGAGGCGGGGGATGTGCTCGGGCTCCAGGACCGACACTGGGGCTGGCCCCGGCCCCTCAGGCCGGCCCAGGGCCAGGAGGTCTTCCACAGACAGGCACTGTGGGCAGAGACAGGTGAGCAGGGGCCAGGCCCCTGGGGGTCCCGGGAGCTGCTGCTTCCCCACCCCCGCTCCCCCATCCATTGCTCCCACACACTCCCCTCAATTACAGGGGTGCACACACAGGGGTCCCAGGCAGTGGTCCCCCCTTCCAGGTGGTTTCTCCCTGGAATCACTGCCTGGGGCCGACGGGAGAGGTGGCCAGAGCTTCGTGTCCCCATCACGGCCCGCTCCCAGGCAGGAGCAGGCAGGGCCATGGCACTGGGGCACTTGGCCTCTGCCCGCCTTCTGGAGTTTGTCCCTGGGGAGGAGCAGGCAGGGCCGGGCCCCAGGCGACCCGTCGGGTGGGGGTGGGGCGCTTACCTTTCCACACGGCCCGGAGGAGCAGTGCACACGGGCCGCAAGCGTATTTAACAGGCCGCCCAGAGCCACGCGGTCCAGAGCGCCCTGGGCCGACGACCTCGAAGTCAGCAGGTGAGCAGGCTGGGCTGCCGCCAAGGTCACCACCAGCACCGTCAGCAGCGGCCCTGGCCTCTGAGGGGTCCCGACCGCCATGCCGAAGCCGCTGCCACGGAGGAGGGCACACTGGGGCGGCTGCGGGCGGAGAGGGCTGCCTGGGGCCAGACTGGGGCTAGGCACAGGCTCTCTCCCAGGTATTTCCTGCTGGGCCCTGTGATTGGCTGTCAGCAGAGTCGCAGATTAACCATTCCAGGGGCAGGTCCTCCCCAAAAGAGGAGCCACTGCCTGGGGGTGAGCGGCCTGGGGTGGTTGTGGGGCGGGAGAAGCTCTCCTGGAATTTCCTGCTGCCCTCTGTGCTTGTCTGACACAGGCTGAGCATCCAGGACAGATCCTGCCCCAGCCCAGGAGCCGCTGCCTGCGGGGGTGAGGGCCCCTGCCCCTGGACGCATGCCCCGGGGGTCTACTCCTGCCTGCTGCTCCCCTGAGGGCCTCGGGCATCCCCTCCTGCAGTTCTGTTTCTCGGGGTGCCCCCAAGCGAGGATGCTCCCCGACGTTCCACCTGAGGGCCCCCTCCCACCCCTTCCCAGGGGTCCTCCCTGGCTCCGGGAGCTGAAGCACCCCCAGAGCCTTGAGAACGTGGGGCCTGGGGAGGTGGGCTGAGTCATGTTCCCCTCCCCCAGGCTCCTGGGGAATTCTTCCGAAATGGCCAAAGCCCGCGGGGAGCCTGGTTGTCTTTCCTTCGGCACCTGGGGAGGGCCTCCTGGGTGTGGCGTCTGGCCTGGCCTCTCCCTGAGGCTCCCTCTCAGCCTTTGACCCGTTTGCCGAGCTGGCATCTGGGGGAAGGGCCAGCCTTGCCTCCGACCCTGGGCCCTGCCTGACTGAGGTGGGGGTGGGGGACGGTGGCTCCGGCAGCAGGAGCCCAGGTCCCTGGACAAGGCCACAGGCCATCTGCGGGGGCAGCGGGCGGTGGCCAGGGAAGGGGCAGGAGGGGGGGGTTCAGATGATCCTCGGACACTGGCTCAGCGAGGAGGGGAGCTGGATCTCAGGCTCCCCTCGCACCGTTCTGACGGCTGAGCCCATCTTCCCTGCACCAGGACCCCTGCCGCTGGAGCCGAGGCCACCCACTGCCTGGGGCCTGTTAGCTTCCGGGAAAGGTCTCCGCCTGCCTGACCCCTGGAAGGCCTGGCTCCTGCTGGCAGGCCTCAGGGACCTCAGTGCTGGTCCACTTTCCTCCGCTTCTGCCTGCCCCCCCCCTCCCACTGATACCCCGCGTGGCTCTGGGCGGCCGGGGCCGAGGGGGTCCCCAGCGGCCTCTGTGCTGGTGCAGTGCTGTCCAGTGGGTGCCAGGCCCTCTCCTTCGTCCCCAGGCCCCTCGGGCATCATCCCATCTAAAAAACCCACTGTAATCACAACATCCACACACCCGTGTCCACAGCAGCCAGAATGTGGGGAACAGGTGTCTGCTCAGAGACGGACACGTGTGTTCACATAAAAACAGGCCGGTGAAGAAGTTTTGTGAGTTTATTTGAGCCAAACTGTCCACGCTTTCCAGGAAGCAGAACCTCAGCGGATTATCGGATTATCGGTTCCCTCTGCGTTCATACATCGCAACCAAAGGAGGAACGTAGGTGGGTCACATGAAATCCACTGGTGATAGACTAGAGAGGCGGGAGAAAGCAAAGCAGGGAAACCCTGGGATTGGATAAAAAGGGGAATGATAGACACATACTTCAGTGGATGCAGGAACAAGATAACAGCGAAGGAATTTGTGGCCTCTGTCCTGGCGCCCAGCACATTAGGTTGTGCCCCGAGGGCTCCGGAAAAAGGGAAGTTACACGTTACCCGGACATTTCAAGGACATGTTGTCATAGATGCAAAAAGACAGGCAGGCTCAGTGAAGGTAAAGGTTGTTGATCTTGTCAGTGCAGATACCGGCCTAGGACGTGACTGCCCACCATCACTGCTTTAGTTCAAGTTTAATTTCAGACCATCCTTTGTGGGGGCTTTAGGTCTGACTGCAAGGCCGCCCGCAGGCCTCCCCTGAGCTGTCAGGTCCACAGGTGACATGTGGGTCCTGTCCTCTTCGGCCTGAACAGCAAAGGGAATCCTGGCACCTGCTGAGGGAGGAAACCTGCCCTGGCCCCTCCCTCCAGCTGCCTCTTGAGACCTTTGACCCCTGGCCCTCTCTGTCTCGCTGGCACCTGGGGGGAGGGGCAGGCCCCAGGGAGCCAGCCTTGCCTCTGGGCAGCCCCTCCTCACCTGCTCCTGGTCGGTACCCCTGACTCTGAGCTCCCAGAGAGCAGGGGCCCAGGTCCAAGGACTCTCCGTGGCATCCGGTGGTCCCAGGGCAGGGCGTCAGGCTCAGGGCAGTGTCCTAGGTCTGGGGCCGAGTGTTTTTCCTGCCGAGCTCACCCTCATACCAAGTGTTGGCCTGTCCATGTAATGGAACAGCATTCAGCCTTAAACAGGAAGAAAACCGTCTGGCCAGCGTGGCTCTGTGGCTGAGCATCGACCTATGAACCAGGAGGTCACGGTTGGATTCCCTGATCCCCGGGTGTGGGAGGGGGGGTGGCCGGAGACAGCCTATTTATTTTTTAAAAATTATTGTTTAGCCGAAACCGGTTTGGCTTAGTGGATAGAGCGTCGGCCTGCGGACTGAAAGGTCCCGGGTTCGATTCCGGTCAAGGGCATGTACCTGGGTTGCGGGCACTTCCCCAGTGGGGGATGTGCAGGAGGCAGCTGGTCGATGTTTCTCTCTCATCGATGTTTCTGACTCTCTATCTCTCTCCCTTCCTCTCTGTAAAAAATCAATAAAATACATTTTTTAAAAAAAATTAGTTTAAAGTATTACATATGTTCCCATTTTCCCCCATTAATCCCCTCAGCGCCCCCCCCCCCCCCCAGTCCTCACCATCCCATTGTCTGTCCGTATATGCGTACAAGGTCCTTGGTTGATTACCCCCCCCCTTCCCTCTGAGATTTCACACTGTTCCATGTTCAAGAGGTGGCCTAGTGATGAGTCCCTCTCATCATTGATGTTTCTATCTCTCCCCGTCTCTGAAATAAATTTTTTTTAATATATTTTATTGATTTCTTTACAGAGAGGAAGGGAGAGGGATAGAGAGTCAGAAACATCGATGAGAGAGAAACATCAATCAGCCGCACCCCCACACACTCCCCACTGGGGACGCGCCCGCAACCAAGGCATGTGCCCCTGACCGGAACCAAACCCGGGACCCTTGAGTCCGCAGGCCGACGCTCTATCCACTGAGCCAAACCGGCCAGGGCTCTGAAATAAATTAAAAAATACATATATAACTGGCTGGTTTGGCTCAGTGGATAGAGCGTTGCCCTGCGGATTGGGGGGGTCCCAGGTTCGATTCCTGGTCAGGACACATGCCCGGGTTGTGGGTTGGTCCCTATTGGGGGGCGTGCGGGAGGCAGCTGATCAGTGATTCTCTCTCATCATTGATGTCTCTGTCTCTCTTTCCCTCTCCTTTCCTCTCTTAAATCAATATAAAAATATATTTAAAAAATAAAATCAAATCCATCTGGACTCATGCTGTGAAACTTTCCTTGCACCGACTCAAGAACCCACAAAGGCCAGGCTGGCCCGAGGCAGACCTGCTCAGGGCCAGGCCTCCGTCACAGTAACAGGTGCCTCCAGCACAGCCCACACCCACACCCGAGGTCCCCATCAACCCTCCCGCCAGCCCTGGCTCTGATTCCCAATGCCAGTCCCTCTGCTTCTGCTCTTTCCCTTGTAAACGCTGAGAGGCCTTCTTTCATGGCCTGTAGTGGCCACAAGTAGCAAGAGGACAGTTCAGAATGAGAAAATGCTACCATGAAACTCTGGCTTGTCCCTTACCCACAGGTGCTAACAGGTGAACAGTGCACCCTGGAACCCAGAGCCAGGGTCTCCTGGCGTGTTTCCGTCTGCCTGGGCTGCCCCCACCCCTGGGCCAGGTGGAGGCTCAACCACCTCCTTGCTTGCCCAGGCTGCTGCCCCTGAAGGGCACCCTGACCTTTCCCTGATGAACTGTGTGCTCCAGGATGGCAGGGTCCCATTCAAGGCCCAGATGGCAGACAAACATGCCAGGCAGGCCCAGGTGGGTGCCCACAGCAGCAGGAAGGTCAGAAAACATCTTTATTGTGGGGAAGGGGGGTCCCAGGTAGAGACATGTAGACAGACACACAGACAGGGCTGCCACAGAAAGCCCAGGGAGCTAGGAAAGCAGACCGCGTCCTGGGAGGCTGGGTTCCCGGGGGCTGGGCTGAGAACCCCCGCTCTGTCCGCTTCTCCGTCTGCTCCGTGCACGGGCAGGGAGGCCAGGACTCAGGAGTGCAGGAAGCGGTTGAAGGCGTTGTAGGCGGACTCCAGGTCAAACAGCATCTGGCGCACTTGGTTGTCGTCCAGCTCGTCGGACGCGGACATGCCGCTCAGGGTCTGCAGCCTGGGGGGCGGGAGCACAGCGCTGGAGTGGGCTCGGAGGGCGGGACCCCAGGGCCACCTGGAAGGGCCAGACACTCACCACTGGCTGACGGTCTGGCGGCCCTCGAAGTCGGGCGGCAGGTGGCTCATGCGGTGCATCGTCTCCATCAGCTCCCGCAGGTCGGGCTGGATCTGCACACACGGGCCTGTGAGCCCTGCTCCCCTGGCGCCCAGCCCGCCCGGTCCCCCCAGCCTCCCATGAGCTGCACCTCATCCATGGCGCGGATCTCCAGGCGCAGCTTGTCCATCACGGTGATGAAGAGCTGGGGGCAAGTGTGTGCATGAGGCAACACCCCTCCAGGGGCCGGGGGGGGGGGCCCCTCGCAGGATCTGGCCCAGGCCACCCCCCAGCCCCTCTCTTCCTTAGGAACCCATCCTCTCCCTCCACGGCCTCGGCTGTTGGTCCTCAGGCTCCTTCCACACTTCTGTTCCCACAACCTGGGGTTCATCCACTTTGCTGCCTGCGGGAGCTCTGGCGGCCTTGACCCAGGGCCGTCCCACTGGGTCTCAGGCAGGGAGGGGACTCGGAGGCCTCCTGGACAAGGCCCAGGGGAGCAGCCTGCCCGCCCCATTCTGAGCCACAGGCCCTGCCAGTGAGGAGCCAGGACCGTGCAGCTGCAGGGAAGCCAGGCCTTGCGCACGTGCCACGGCGGCCTCACCGAGACCACGTCTGCGATGCAGCGGTTGAGGTTGCCCTTGTCGTCCTTGATGGTGATGGGCCTGTCCTCCTTGATCCTCTCCATGGCCAGTGGGCAGTCCAGCTGAGAGGGGGCACAGGGGTGTTGGCCAGGCCCCTTCCCAACAGCACCCACATTGCGCCCACCTCCCGCTGGCGGACTCACGCGGAACTTGCGGCAGAATTCATCGATGGAGCTGATCTCTGAGCCCTGGACCTGCCGGAAGGCGGCTTTGTACTGCACCAAGAGGCGGGAGCAGGCCGCAGTGTACCTGGGGAGAGGACGGGCTCAGGGCCAGCATGGCCGCCCTGCCTGCCCCCACCCAGGGCCACTCTGGGGAGAAGGGGGGCTGGGTGACGAGTCAGAGCTGGACCACTGAGGACGAGACCGTCGATCGGGTCTACACGGGAAGGTTCTGGGGGTGGCAGAACCAGGCCTGGACCGCAGATCGGCTGGAGCCCTGCGCTGCAGAGGCTCTCCCCCGTGCCTGCTCTCCGGGACTGTGCTGGTCATGCCTCCACACCCACAGCCCGTGGCCTCTGGGGGACCTGTCCCCCTGAATAAAGGCTCCATGAACCTCCCAGGAGCCAGGCTCAGCAGCGCCCTCCCGACTCTTGCTCGCCTTCCGAAGGCCTCACCAACGAGGACATGTGCACCCGGGGGAGCAGGCTGGGATGAACCCGGGAGCAGGGCGGGGGGCACCTCTCCATGGGGACGCTGCAGATGGTGCCCGGGCTGCCAGCACCCAGGGGCACCCTCCAGCCCGACAGGGGAGGCAGATGCCCACATGCAGACCCCTCTCCCCTCTCATTCCTGAGCACCCTAGCCCTGGAGGGAAGACACGGCTTCCAGGGCCAGGCACCCATCTGTGGGTGGCAGCGCCCTCACTCGTTGGGGGTGACGCAGTCCTTGATGTACGCCTTCTCCAGGGCCTGCATGGTCTTCACAACGGCAAACAGCTCCGCCATGTTGTCGTACCTGAGGAGGGCGTGTCCGTCAGGCCAAGGCCACGAGGCCCCCAGGGCCAGGCACCACCCCACTGGGTGCGTCCGCTGTAGCAGAGCTCTGACCCACGTCCTGCGGACCCTGGGTGTGAAGGCTGCTCAGGGTAGGAGCATGGGCCTGAGGGGGTGCTGGGGGGCGACCTGGGCGCTGGACTCACTTCTCCCGCTCTCGGGCATTCTTGTACAGCTTTACTTCCTGTCGGAGAGAGGGGCAGCGTGTTGGCACGGACTGGTGTTCACGTGGGCATATGCTGTGGGTCAGTGCAACCAGGCAGGTGCCCGCCACTCACCTCATACAACTCCGGCTTGTTTCCAGGGGCTGTAACAGAGCAGGCAGAGAGCTAGCAGTCTGTCCCCGACCCAGCCCCTCCTGAGGCCACCCCCAGGCTACGTCCCCGTATGGGGGGGACTTAGCGATGCTCCCATAACCCCCGGCCACGGCTCGGGTCGGTCCGCTACCGTGGCTGAAAGTCGGCCCTTCCTGTGCCTGGACCCAGCTCACCTCCCACGCCTGGCGTGGCTGGGATCCCGTGGAACATCCTTCCTTAGGCTCACGGCCACAGCAGAGACCTGAGGAGCAGGACCAGCACCAACTCAGAGGCACCCCCGACGCCCTGCGAAGAGCTTCCCGCCCTCAGCAGACAGACGAGAAACAGCAACAAACCCAGGGCAGTGGGTGCTGTGTGGGGGCCGCCCTCCCCCGGGAGAGCAGTCAGGGCCCTGCCCGAGGAGCTGGTTGGTTAGAGCGTCGTCACCGTACACCAGGGTTGGGGGTTTGATCCCTGGTCAGGGCACAGACAAGAAAGAGCCAACCAATGATGCATAAATATGTGGGCCGACAAGTCAGTGTCTCTTTCCCACTCTCTCTAAAGTTAATAAGAAAAAAAAATATCTTTACAGGAGAGCAGCCATGGTGTGGGGAAGGGCAGGTGCTCCGGGCCGGTGACCAGGCAGAGGCGGGGCAGCATGTGGATGGACGACCAGGGGGAGCCGACCGGTAACGGGTGGTCTCTTTTTTTTTTTTTTTTTGAGAGAAGGGACGGCAAGAAAGAAAAGCACCCCCGTTAGAGAAACCTCCACAGGCTGCCTCCTGCACGCCCCCTGCTGGGGGTCGAGCCCGCACCCGCAGGTGCCGGGGCTGGAAGGGACCTTTCGCCCGGAGGATGCTGGACGCCGAGCCCACTGGCAGGCCCGGGGTCCTCATATACCAGAAGGTCTGGTTCGGGAGAACAGACGAGCCGGGTCTTTCTGAGCAAGGGGTCCTCGGGGAAGGAAGGCGGGCGGCAGGGCCTGGCGCTCCCCAAGGACTGAGGACCAGACTCCGGGGGCGCCGGGGGCGGGAAACGGGTGCGCAGCTGGGTCTGCGGGTGGACCCCCCGGGGCACAAGGAGTTACGAGGGACGCTCTTGTTCGGTCCGATGGTGCCATGACGATAGGGCAGCTGAGATGGAGGCGGGCGGGGGGGAGTGTGCCCGGGTTCGGACGTGTTGGGTTTGAGGCTCCATGAGACGTGCGCCGAGGCAGCGGGAGGGCAGTGCCGAGTCGGTGCTGTCCGCGGGGGTGGGCGGGCAGCGGGGAGGGAGGGCGAGGCTGGGAGAGCCGAGCAGCATCTCACGGAAGCAGGGCCCTGCCCGAGGCGGCGGCGGGTGCGGGGACAGGACCCACCGGGCGGGGACACGGAGGCGCTGGAGCAGCCCCGCGGGACCGGGTGGGGGTGGCGCCGCCGGCGAACTCCCTTCAGCCGCGCGAGCCGATGCCCCCGGACTGACCCTCACTCACAAGCCTGACTCCGAGCGGCACAGCTGGACCCGGAGATGCTCGCGATGTGGCCGCGGGGCCACCTGGGCTGCCACCAGGTCCAGAGGGACCCGCCGCGCGCGGAGGCGCCACCCCGGCCCCAGGAACGGAAACCCCAGACGAGGGGCCCCCGGCGGGGCGGCGATATCCCCAGGCCGATGCCTGAGACGCCCGCCCCCGTCGGGTCCGCGGCCCTGGCCCGCTCCCCCAGCCCCGAGTACCTGGGCAGGAACCGCGGCCGGGTCCGGAGATGGCGCCGGGGCGGGGCCCCGATCGACCGCTCGGCGCTCGACCACGTCTGCGCCTGCGCGCAGGACACCCTCCCTGCGCAACCCTCGCGCCTGCGCACAGGCCGCCCCGCCCATGACGCGCGTGGGGGCGCCCGTAGGTCCCCCGAGTGGCCGCACTGCCCCGACCCCGCCCCCTCTCAGTAGCCGGGTGAGGCGGCAGCAGCGCTTTATTGGGGCGCGGGAGTTTGGGGGGGACGGGGCGGCGCCGGCCGTCAGAGGCGCCGGAAGAAGAGCCGGGAGCCTCGGTCCAGGGTGCGGGCGGCGGGGTCCGACTGTCCGGACAGCAGCTGGCCCAGGGCGGCCCGGTCCTCGGCGGAGAGCCGCCTGCTGCACAGTTGTAGCTCCTGCAGCCGCGCGGCGATCTTGTCCCAGAGGCCGGGGAGGAGGGGACCCCGGACAGTGCAGCCTGCGGGGAGGAGGGAGCAGGCCTCAGGGAGCTGCTCCCCGCAAAGCCAGGCGGCCCCGCGGGGGCCGGGCCGGGCCCCAGGGTGCTCCCAGCCCGCGTATGCGTCCTCCTTCCTGGTGACCAGATGCCCTGAGAGGTGGGGGCCACTGGAGGAAGGGTGTGCTCTCCCAGGCGGCCAGGCAGGAGGGAGGGTGGCTGAAATAAACACTGCGTCCACATCTGTGCCTCCGAGTGTCCATGACAACGCCTGGGTCTTTCCATCCATAACGTGCGCACAGTAGGGGTGCCTGTGAGTCTCGGGCCTGATACACTCAGGACCCCAAGGGGCTTGGTGAAGGTGGAACCCCAGGAGGCCAGGTGGGAGATCTGCCACTTGGAGGAGCAGGAAGAACCAGGCCCCTGAGCACCCCACTCCCAGCCCGTCCAGCTGGAGGGCAGAGCTGAGCGTCCTGCCCGTTGAATGTGCCAGGCTGCTAGGTGGTCTCCCCTGGGTCACCCTCAAGACAGCTCTGGGTACCGCGGGCATGCCCACCGTGAGAACAAGCCACAGGGGCCCCGCCAAGAACTGGGAAGGTCCCTTAGTGGCAGCTTTTGCCCCCTTCCAGTTACCGGTCCTGTGTCAGCTGCAAGGGGCCCAGCCCACCCTCAACTTCTGGCCAGTGGCAGTGCCAGCCTCTTCAAGGGAGGCACCTGGGCTGCAGGCAGGTCCCTGAGGAGGAAGCTGTGTCCCCAGCCCTGGTGTGGTAGATGTGGCCACCATCCCCAGAGCTCACCTGCCAGGCCCAGGAAGCTCAGGCCTTGGGGCCTCTCCTGCAGGGCAGACAGGAGCTCCTCCAGGCCAGCACAGCTGATCTCAGGGTTGGCAGACAGGTCCAGTGAGACAAGTGAGGGGCAAAGAGGGAGACATCTGGGGCGAGGGAAGAAGTGAAGGGGTCAGTTTCCAGGGAGGGAGGCCCCCATCACTAGGGAAAGCTGCTCCAGACAAACCCACTGCTCTGTGGGCCAAGCTAATAAGCCCAACAGGTCTTGCCCCCAGCCTGGCACAGGCACAGGTGTTCCTCCACAGCTGTCAGGGCATTGCCAGGGGCCAAGGCTGTAGTGACCAGGCTTGGGGCACATTCAGGAGGGAGCTGGCACCACCTTTGCTCCCCTTTCCTGACTAGTGCCCCCCCCAAACCCAAGGCTCCTGGGCCTGGAGATCAGAACCCCCTCAGGAAGCGGGGCATGGGCAGGGTGGTGTTACCTGCTCAGGTCTCTCACTGCCTGGTCACCCAGGTGGTTTGCAGACAGGTTCAAGTGTGCCAGGGCACAGCCTTCCTAGACAGCAGAGGCCCAAGGCTGCAGTGAGTGGGTGCTTGTCCTCCCTGCCTCCCAGAGGCCCACACAGTGGAGGGCAGACAACTTCCTTCTTTCTTGGGGGTGAGGGGGCATCAGAGGGAAGCAATATCCCCTCAATTTGCAGATCAGAATGACTTGAGAATCATGGGTACGCCGCCCTGCCTGGAAGTACCCCCAAGAGAGAGCACTGGGAGGCCTGACACTCCCTTGGACCTGCTTGGGGGCCAGGGGGCCACCTGGGATCCACAGCCCAGGTCAGGGAGCTTCCCCAAGGCTGTTCTTCAGAACCTGCAACGCTCTCCCAGCCCCTGCCCCTGCCCAGGCTTCGCCCGGGTGGCCCAGGGTTCCCATGGCTCGGTGTTTGGCCCAACCACATACCTTAGTCAGGTATCTGACTACGGGTTCCACCAGGCCCGAGTCAGTCTTGCTGGCCACCATGGAACTGACTTCCAAGTGCAGGAGGGTCTGGGCGGGCAGGCTCTGCAGGGTCTGGGACAGGGCGGTGGTGCCCAGGATGTTGTAGGACAGGGACAGTGTCTTCAGGTGCTTGGCATCTGAACCAGGGGCCAGAAGCGCTATCAGCCCTACATAGCACCACTCAGCCCAGCTGCAGAGTCCTGTACCCTCTGGGGAGCTGTCACTGAGACCGGGTGCACAGGGAACAAGCCTCTTGCCTGGGGATGAGGGGGTGGGCCAGACTCCTGAGCCCAGCTTCTCCCCATGTTTCTGGCCTCTGCCTGCCCTGACCCACCGCAGGACACCCAGGTCGCCTGAGATAGGCCCTGGGCAGGATGTGTGTGGGGGGGGGCCGGGGAACACTCCTCTACTGCCCTAACCCCAGACTCCTCCCCCACTGCTGCTCACAGTCCCACCACCGCTGCAGAAAGGCCCTCCGGGAAGTGCTGAGACTGGCTCTGCGGCCCTGCTGGGTGTACGTGGGATGATTCGGGCCCATGGAACAGTTGGTGAGAGCAGTGGGGCTGCGACTCTGCCCTGTGGTACGATCTGGCTGGGAAAGTACCAGATGCCTCTACCCTGTCTGTCTACCTACATGCATCCAGCAGCCAGGCTGATGCCCCAAGGCCCCTCTAGCTCAAGGCTCTCCGAGTCCCTGCACACGCCCTACTGATGGCAACTGGAACCCTGGGGCCAGGGAGTGGACATGGGGTCAGCTCACCTAAGAAGGCTCGGCCCAGGGCTGCCTGGTGGCTCAGGAGGAAACCAGGGCCGAAGCCACAGGCCCGGAGGTGCAGAGTGCTGAGTGCGGGGCAGGCCCGCAGGACCGAAGCCAGGGCCTGACTACAGCCATCCCCGAGGGGGTTCATGCTTAAGTCCAGCTCCTCCAAGTTCTGGGAAGACACAGGCCCCCCATAGGATCTGCTGTCCTTCCCCGCTCCCCCACACCCCTCACCCCAGAAATGGCTTCCCACCCATCTCTGGCCTGCTGCTCCCCATGCCTTTACCTGCAGGGTGGCTTTTCCCACCAAACCGGAGGCAAGCTGGCAAAGGCCTTCAGGGCCCAGGTGATTGGAAGAGAGGTCGAGGAGGGTCAGGCCAGGCAAAGTGTCCAGGGCGGCCAGCAGCTCAGTGGCACAGCTGTCCCCCAACCGGTTCCCTGCCAGGCGCAGCTCCCGGAGCGCTGAGTGCAGCTTGAGGGCCCGAAGCAAGGGGGTGAGCTGGGCCTGGCGCAGGGCCAGGGAGCAGGCGCTGAACAAGGGGCCCACACCCTGGTGCTCCATGGCCTGCAGCACCTGCGGGTGCTCCTCTGCAAGGGGACGTGGTGTCACCAGGGCCAGAGCCGGCCTGTCTACCCCTTGAAACCTGCACAGCCCTCCTCACTCCCCAGCCCACCTGCTCCAAGCTGGTGGTGGGCTCCATGCAGGCTGGTGGTGTGCAGACCTGTATCTGCCCAGGAAGGCCCTCCCCACCTCTCAGCCTGGCGGCTCCCAGAGGTGCCAGACTTCTGGCCCGGCCCAACCTCTCAGCTCTGAGGTCTCTACAAGGTCCCACCTTCACCCCACACAGCTTCCCCCACATACTGCTCATAGTAGGGGCACTGGTCGGGGAGGAAACCCAAGGACAGGTGTGGATACCGGGGGACCTGGCAGTGGCAGTAACAGGTGGAGCCCACGTGCCCAGCCCCTCTACCCAGGCCACTGTGGGCCTCCTGGGCCCTTACCCTGTTCCAGGCTCTGGCAGGCCCTGCGGTAACGGTCCGTCAGTGGGGGGAGGTCCCATGAGGTCACCTCAGCCAACACCTGAAAGCACCATAGGTAGGCAGCCCTGGGGAACCCAGCACCAGGGACGCCCACACTTGGGGCCTGGTTCCCGCCACTCACCTCCTCATTGCTCTGTAGCACATCGGGGATGGGATCCTGCGGGGCCAGCAGGGCCCCCTCCTTGCGTAGTGTGAGCCTGGGCAGCAGCCCGCAGGCCTGGTAGTAGCGCTGGGCGGCCTGCTCGGCCAGCCAGGCCACAGAGTGGGCCTCCTTGCTGTGGGACCAGAGGCTGCGTTGAGCCCGGACCTGGCCACGTCCCTGCATAGCTGAGGAAATGCCCCTGGGCTCACCCTCAAGCTCTGGGGCGAAAGCTCCCTCGCCTGGCTCCTCCCCTCCCCACAAGCCGCCTCCAGCTCCCGGGCCCCTCCCAGGGGCCACAGGACCTCTCTGGCCACTCCAGGGCCAGCCTATGCTTGAGAAGAGCCCCCCGCCCTTGCCTGCGGCCCCACCCCAGCTACCAGGCCCCGGGCCAGCAGGCTGATCCGCTCCACCTGGTGCACAAACACCAGGGTTCTTGGCTGCCACAGGGCAGAGCCCACAGGGGCACAGAGGGAGCCGAGACGCCTCACCTGTGGGGGACGGGGATGAGGAAAAGGTTATCCTGAACGCGAACTCGAACCCGGATGGTAGGAGGCAGGACCGGCCCCTGGAAGGGGGCAGAGGGGTAGGCGAGTCAGAAAAAACAGCCCCCGGCCCTGCCCCGCCCCACCCCACCCGAGCCAGGGGCTGGCTCAGTGCCAGGCCTGCACACCCACCGAGGAAAGGCCGGCTGTGGGGGTGTCCCCGCTGCCGGGGACGTGAGGGCTCCGCAAGGGCTCCATGGCCGAGCTGCCGTCTTCACCTGCTCGGACCGTGGCACTCCAACTCCTGAGACGGGGCAGCTGGCTCTGCCTGGCCTGGGCCCGTGGTCTGACAGGACTCTCGTCACTGCTGGACTCCGAGGCACCGCGCCTGGTCCTGTACCCCCGGCTCTGGGGGTGGGGTGGGCGGCGGCCCTGGGTCAGCAGCACGTCATCTTCCAGCCAGGCCCCGGCCAGACACTCCTCCTCAGGGATCAGCGCTGCCGTGGGAGTGGGGGCCTCACCCAGGCCCCGAGGTGGGCCAGGCTTGGGGCGGCAGCTCCGGGCACTGCCCACTCCTTGAATGGCTGCCCAGTAGGCTGCCCGGCCAGCTGCTGCCACCTTCCTATTGTTGACATGGCCAAGCACGCAGGCCCCGGCTCGCTGTGCTGGAGCAGAGTGCCGAGGCCTCTTCTGGGGGGCCTCAGGTGGGCCCCCACTGTCCTCACCCTCCGAGCTGCTGCTGCTGGCCAGCTGGTGCCTGCTCCTCCGTGGCCTGGCCACAGCCGGCACTGCCTTTGCCTCCCAGACCCTGGCATTGGCCTGAGAGGCCTCTGGGAGCCGTGGGCAGGGGCTTGAGGAAGGAGAGGTCTCAGGGTCAAATAGATGGTCACTTGGGAGGCTCCGGGGAGCTGTGGGGAGATGGAGTCTGCAGTGAGGAGGGCCCTGCACATCCCTGCCACCCACGTGAAAATGCCCGAGGCCCAGGAAACTCTCCAGGTGGGGGCGGCGTCCCGGGGCAGGAGGTCCCTGCTTGCCTCGGCCCTCGGAGGCCTCCCTGAGCCTCCTCTCCATGGCGCCAGCCTTCTCGCGTGTCTCGCGGTCCAGGTCCCGGTGGTACAGCCTCAGCCACTGCTGCAGCGTCTCCAGCGGGCTGTGGCCCTGTGTGGCACCCAGCTGAGCAGGGCCGGAGGGACAGACCCACCTCCGTGGCCGTGCCCCCCTGGCCCTTGTCCCCACTCACCTTCCTGGTTCGGAGGGTGACCGACGCCCCCCGTTCAATGAGCAGCTCAGCCACCTCAAAGTGGCCACAGTTGAGAGCATCGTGCAGGGGAGTGATGCCCTCGCAGCCCTGGCCGCCCGGGTCGTCCACGGCGGCCCCGTGATCCAGCAGGAAGCGGACGATGTCTGTGGGACGGGGAGTGTGAGCCAGCTCCCGGCACCCTGCTCGGACCCCTCCCTGTGTGTGACAGACCCCTGGCCCACGCTCACCCAGATGCCCGTAGTTGCAGGCCTCGTGCAAGGGTGTCCAACCACAGTAGTCCCGAGGGTTCAGGGGGTGACCCTATGACCAAGGATGGGAAGGAGCCTGACCCCGAGTGACCCACAGCCTGGCCTTCCCTCAGGGCTGAGGCCAGAGGGCCAGGGCCTGGGTCCCACCAGAGCGGGTCCCACGATCCATCAGCAGCCTGGCCTGGCCGGTTCCCACCCCGAGGCAGAGCACCACCCCGAGGGCGTGCGCAGGGCCAGCAGCGCCGTGCTGCCTCCCCTCCCCTCCCCTCGGGACAGGTAGTGGACCCCCCGAGAGTCCCTGCTGCCCCACGGGGTGGGGGGACGGTCGCAGGCCCACCTGCCGCACAAGGTCCTGGACGCGGCGCAGCTGGCCCTCGATGCAGGCCCGGTGCAGCAGCGTCTCCCCCACATCGTTGCGCCGGTTCCACTGTGGGCACAGGCACCACAGAACAGATGTGTGTTGGGGGCAGAAGCAGAGGGGACCAGGCCACGCTGGTGAGCCCCAGAGGGACCCCCCACCCCATGGGCCTCACCTTGTTCACCTGCTGCCGGCCCAGGCAGCCCCGCAGCTCCTCCTCCTCCTCCAGGTCCTGGGACTGGCTCTCACCCTCTGTGATAGCCGAGCGGGCACCGGTGAGCAAGCCCACCCCACCCCGCCCTCCGGCCCCACCCAGCCCCCATGCTGTGGTGTGTCCTCCCTCCACTGAGAGACATCCTTGTTAGGACAAGTCACACTCACAGTAAAGACAGCGTGTCCTTAAAACAGACAAACAACAGCTTGTCCTTGAGCCAGGCTCCCTCTCCCTAAGCACTGTGGCCTCCACCCCAGCTCCCCGCACCCCTTCCCTCTTCACTCTGCTCCTGCCTCTGCCCGCCTGTGCCTCTGGCCCCTTCTGGAGTCTTTCCTCACGGTGACCGTCTGAACAGCTCTGCCTGAAGTTGTCTCTGGTCCTGCCACACCCTGCCTGTGGCCCCCTGTACCGCCGCCCCAGCAACACCCAGCCAGGCCCTCTCAGCCAAGGCCCAAACCTCCCACCTGCCCAGACACTCGCCGAGAGCCTCTCACATCCAACACTGAGCCACTCCTCCTAGCCCAGCCCTCCCTTCCTGCCCCCCCGGCCCTGAGATGGTGCAGCCCAGGCCCACCTCAGACTGTCCCTGGTGACCACACTGGCCTCCAGGGACACCCACACCACGGTGTCCGGGAAGAGCAAGCCCCACCCTCACCTGTCCGGTGCTCCACGTGCCCTCTCCACAGGTCACCCTCACTGCCTCCCCATGGACACCGACCGGCTCCCGTCACCACACCCTCCGGGAAGTCCCAAAGCTGCCCAGGCTCTCTGTGCACCCCTCTCTGCCGACCTCATGGCACTGGCCACCCTCCTTGCATGGAGCTGTCTCCTGTCACGACCTGTGATCAGGCCCCATCCTCCCCAACCGCAGCCCTGGGCCCCGCTTGAGCGGGCGAAGGGGAGAAAGCACCAGGGCTGCTGGCAGCGTCCAGGCCTCACCGCTGTCTGAGAGCTCCACCTCGCTGGCCTCCATGGTGTCACTGGCCTCCTCCCCTTCCCTGTCCTCCTCCTCCTCCTCCTCCTCCTCGTCCTGGTCCACATGCAGCTCCTGGAGCCTGGCTTTAGTGCCGGGAGCCTCCTGGGGTTGCAGCCGCAGCTGCACGGTGTGGAGGTGCTGCAGGACCTGCCTCTACAGAGCAGGCGACGCCGTCAGGGCCACAGGTGCGCCAGCTACACCGGGGGCGGGGGACACAGGGCGGGGACAAGGGCACCAGCTGGGTGGATGGGGCCACACCTGCAACTGGGGCTGCTGAGCCTGCTGGGCACAGCCGAGAGCCTTCTGGAAGCATGGTGCCAGCTCCTCATAGGTGTCACCGGCCTCCTCGCGGGACAAGGCAATGTTCAGCCATGTCTTGGCCTCCTGGAGCAAGAGGAAGATAAACGGGTTCCGTGATGGCTGCCCCAGGTACAGAGACCCCAGGCATGGTGCCGCGGCTCACCTCCAGGGCATTGCCCTCACGCAGCCTCAGCTCCTCTTCATAGTGGTGCACAGCCCCACGGGGGTCCTTCATGTCTCCCAGGGTGGTGGCCAGGGACACATGGATGACGGCCAGCTCGGGCCCCGGCCTGTCCAGCAGCTCCGCAAAGTCCAGCTGAGGATGCAACAGGGCGGCTACTGCACACCTTCCGGGCCCAGAGCATTGCAGTCCCTCCCCTCCTCACCCCTCCCCTCCAGCCGGGGTGCACCTGCTTCTGGTAGGCCTTCGCCGCCTTGGGGAAGTCGCCTGCTTTGGAGAACAGGTCCCCCAGCTGCTCACAGATGCCCATGGCGCTCTGAGGGTCACTGCTCTCGGACTCCTCCAACTGCTGCTGCAGCCGGATCACCGCCAGCACTGACGGGAAGAGCCTCACGTGAGGGGGCGGCAGACACAGGGCCCAGCCCGGCTCTGCCATCGGTTAGCCCTGTGCCCTCAGACCGGCCACCCACCCCGCCCAGCCTGTTTGCCCGTTGGTAAGAAGGGGTAGTCAGAGAATCAGCCCTGGGGGGTTGTTGCAAGGGCTACAAGAACTAACAGATGATGCCGGCTAGCAGCAAAGGCAGACCACTGCCGGCGGCTGCTGACGCCACCATCGGCACTCCGGCCACACACCCTGTCGACTCCGAGTGGAGACGGCTTTTGTCTCGTTTGCAGAGGATGCCAGTTCACGTGGAAACACCTCGTCTCCTGACCACCCTCGTGGCCTCTGCACACACTGTGTTGTAGACTCAGATAAAAGTGGGGTTCTCCTCCCAACAGGAATTGGGGCTGCCACCTCCCCAAGGACACATGCCTGGCCCCCTTTGCCAAGGAAGGGGAGCCCTTAGCCCCTGGGGTCCCCTTCCAGGCTCACCATACTTGAGGGTCTGGCACACAGTTGCTCTCTGCAAAGGCTTCTGGGAGCCCAGCCTGTAGGCCTTCCTCAACGCTCTCTTCGCAGCCAGAAAATCACCCAGGTCTTGGAGAACCTGGGGGACGAGGGAGGTGAGCTTGCACTCCCCAGACCCCTGGCCAGCCCACAGCTGCGCCCGCACCCCCAGGGCACCTGTGAGATGAGGACGCAGCACTCGCTCTCCATAAACCCCTTCCGCATGGTGCGCGCACACTCCCGGGCCCCCTCCAGACAGCGCATAGCCTGGGAGTGCTGCCCCTGACGCCAGTGGATGGCGCCCAGGTTGTAGCGGGCGCGGTACAGGTCCTCGTACAAGTGGTTCTGCCTGCGGGTGACGAGCACTTAGTGCCCAAGGCACCAGCATGGACCCCGAAGCACTGAGGTGCCGCTTCTGATGGGTGCCACCCGGTCCAGCAGCCCCCAGCTCCTCCCCTGGCACGTGGCAGACACGCCAGGCTGCCCCCCCATCCCCCAGGGCTGCTTCCTCTAGCAGCAGGGGACTTAGCTCCGCCCTGGGCAAAGTGGGGCAGAAAGATGCTGTTACTCGGCAAGAAAGATGCTCTTCTTGAAGTAGTCGTTGCACAGGGCCGTCTGCCGCAGACTCTCGAAGGTGAGGCCCAGGTTGAGGTAGAGTCGGGCCCGCATCTCACTCAGCTCTCGCTTGGGCAACGTCCCTGGAAGACGACCCCTTCTGACACTCAGGGCCTTGACCCCAATTGGGGTCTCCGGCTTTGGGCCCCATCCCCCACCCCTCCTCCCGCCTCTCACGGGGGTCCCAGGGGTTGTGCTGGAACCAAGAGCAGACCACGGATTGCCAGGTTTGAGGCTGCGAGCAGCACGGACTGGGCGTCCCCTCATGAGGGGGCTTCTAAGAACAGACCCCAGCCTCACAAGGGGAGGCCCAGGCAGGAGAACCCACCACACAGGCTGGCAGGCGTCGGGAACACTTCCTCCACCCACAGGTCTGGGGGCAGAGGGTGGGTCGGGCTGCACCCCGGGGCACTCACTGTGCAGCTTCTCATCCACAATAGCCAAGCTCTTTTCAAAGGCAGCTCGAGCCTGCAGCAGGGCCTGCTGCGCCTGGCTGTGGTCATAGATGTCCAGGTGGGTGCGGCCAATGGTGGCCCAAGCCCTCTGCACCTCCGTGTGGTTGGACAGGGAACAGGCCAGCTCCAGGTAGTGCTGCTGGTGCTGGGGCGCAGAGGGACAGTGGCTGTGACCAACCCTTGCCTCAAGCAAACCCCACGTGTCACTCAACTCCGGGGGGTCCCTATGCTTACACAGGAGAGCCCCCTACCCCTGGAACACCCCTCCCCCCGAGCATCTCCTCTATGCCAAGGGCTGCCTGTGGGGACACTGGCTCCACAGCCCAGCAAGCAAACGTCAGGCTGGGGGAGGAACAAGGCGTGAAGGTTAGTTGGGTTCCTGCACCCCAGCAGCAAGGGCCAGGGCAGGCTCTGTGTGAACAGTGGGTCCTGACCCTCACCCCCCAGGTCACAAACACAGCTGAAGTGATGTGTTCATTAGTGGTTGTTTCTGGGGCCAAACTCCGGGAAGAGACGGTGGTGCAGCCACGCGAGGACCAGCTGACCATCCACCGGCACAGCCCGCCCAGTGGCAGTATGTCCCCCTTAGCCAGAGGCCGGGACAGCAGGCTGTTCCTCTGTCCTCAGAAAGGGACCCCTGCCCAGCCAGCGTGGCTCAGTGGTTGAGCGTGGACCTATGAACCAGGAGGTCACGGTTCAATTCCTGGTTGGGGCACATGCCCTGTTTGTGGGCTCGATCCCCAGTGAGCGGCCAATCACTGATTCTCACCACTGATATTTCTCTCTCTTTCTTTCCTTTCCTCTCTAAATCAATAAAAACACACATTTAAAAAAAAAAAGGAAGGGGACCCCCGCCCCCAAAGAGCAGGCCCGGGAGGACTGGGTCTGGCAGGCTTGGGTGCTGGGTGGGCACGCCCACCTGCAGGGCGGCCGAGTAGTCCTCCATCTCCGCCAGCCGCTCCCCGATCTTCCTGTGGGCCACGGCGCAGCCCAGGGCGTCCTCGGCGCTCTCCCGCAGCCGCAGCTCCTGCTGGTGCTCCTGCAGGGCCTCGGAGTAGCGGCCTGGGCGCAGGCGGGCGGGCTTCAGCAGGCCGGGCGGTCGGCCGAGGGCCGCGCCCGACAAGGCTCCCCGCCCCCGCCCCGGGTCCCCAGGCCCCCAGCTCCCCGGGCCCCAGCCGTGGACACCGCCCGGCCCCGCGCGAGAAACGCACCATGGCTGGCCAGCAGCTCCCCCAGCTGGTGGCAGAGGGCGGCCTCCTCGCGCAGCTGCCCGCTGTTCTGGGCCTTGGCCTTGGCCTTGTTCAGCTCTACAGAGAGACAACGAGGCCGGGAGGCTGAGCCTCTCCGCCCGGGCCCGCCCCCGGCCCTCGCACTGGGGCGCTCGGCCCGGGAACTTACGGCGAAGCTCGCGGTCCAGGCTCATAGTCCGGGCACCGCGCAGAGATCCAGCCGCTGGGAAGAATCCGGATTTCCCGCGCTCTCGCAGCCCGGTCCCTGGCCCTTGCGCAAGCGCAGCACCGCCCCGTTCGGCGCAGAGCATCCCGGGAAATGTAGTCCAGCCGCCCGAAGCATCCCGGGAGCTGTAGTCTGGCTGCTGCTGGGCGGGAAGAGCTGCGCGAGAGGGCGGCCGCCTGCCAGGACTCGGGGTCGTTTGGATGCGGAGGTACCCCCGCCGCCCGGGCCCCGCAGACGTCCCCCGACACACACACAGCAAACCAACCACAGGTGCGAATTTTCCTCAGGGGGCACTGTCCTCATGCAGGAGGTGATCTGTGATCCGCAGGCTGAGAATTTGTGCACATCCACGTGGTCCGACGAGCCCAGAATGTGGCTGCACTACCGACCCTTTTGGAGACTCAAACTCGGTGCTGCCGGGGGAGGGAGGTATTTCTCCGTTAGAGCTGCAGATCCAGGCTGTGCTGAGAGGCGGCAGGAGTGGCACTTGCCCCGCGCGGTGCTGGCTGCTCCGGCTTGGTGCATCCAGGCCCAGGCTGGGAGATTCCAGCACCTGCCACGCCTGGGGCTCAGTCCCTGCCACATGGCATGCCCAGGGCACCGGGCGCCATGGCTGGCATCCCAAAGGCCCCGGAGGAGGCATGGAAGGAAGGAGTGGGAGATGGACGTGTTTATTATTCTAAAAAAGAACAGTTCATTGATTTTTAGAAAGATGAAGGGAGAGGGAGAACCATCAATGTGGGAGGGAACATTGATCAGCTGCCTCTTGCATGGCCTTACGGAGGATCAAGCCCGCAACCCCAGCATGTGCCCTGACCAGGAATCCAACTGGCAACCTCCTGGTGCACAGGATGACGCCCAACCAGCCGACCCACACAGGCAGGGGTGCGTGTTTCTTCTCTGTGGAAATCAGAAGACTCCCAGTGGGGTAAAGCTGCACCCAGTGGTGGACAACAAGGCCTGTCAAGGAGGGAGTGATGTGGAGGGCAGATGGGTCCTTGAGTCCAAGAAAGGCTACCCTGGGCCAGTGCCTAGGGCCTAGGCCATGGGGGGGGGGGGGGGGCGAGGTCAAGCCTGAGGAGCTGCCAGAGGTGGGAAGTTAGACCTGGAGACCCTCCGCCTCTTCTGAAGAGTGCAGTGCTCCGCTGGGCACCCAGGCAGGCCTGGTCATGGGGGAGCAAGGCCGGGAAGTAGACTGGCTCAGCGAAATGGACAGAGCTGCTAGAAAGGTGTGGCCGGGCTCCCCCTGCAACACCAGCATTCTCAGGGCGGCCCAGGTCCTGGGGGCCCGATTACCCTTCAGAGGACCCAACTGCTCCATGCCTCAGTTTCCCCACTGATCGGACAGGGATATGTGTATACAAGGTGGTGCTGAGCAGGGGCTGGAGGCTTGAGGTGGGGAGGCCCCAGGCTGGCGGCCAGCAGAGGCTGAGCCCTGGCTGGGAGACAGGCAGAGCCCAGGGAAGCCCATGAGGCGGTCTTCTCATAAAGAAACACAGACAAAACATGGGTTGGAATTTTTTTAAAACTATAGTTACATACAGAAAATATCCAAAGAGAACGCAGACCACAAAAGTGACATGGAAGTCATTTCCAACAGTGGTAAAAACACCTCTCACTCCACTCTTAAAAAATTAGTTTTATTATCTTTGCAATGTCTCACTTTAGGTGAACTGAGAATGGAGTGTTCGCAGGGAGTGGGGCTGAGAAGGAGCGGGCAGCCGGGTCTGTGCTGCCCGGCTGCCCCCACAGCTGCAGAGGTGGCACTTCCGCCTGCTCAGGTCAGGATGCCAAGATGGCAGGGGGTCCTGGAGACAGACCACTGGTGTCTCTGTAAATCAATGGCCCAGAGAGATGATGCCACAGGTTTGTGGCAACCCCATGGGAGCTGAAACTCACCAGGGTTCCTGGCTGCCCCGGGCTGCAAGGTGACATCACAGGGCTGGGATGTGTTAGCAGTCCTCTTGGGCAACCCAGACATACCTGTACCTCCTACAGGGAGGGCCCTCTGGGTGCAGTCCCACTTCCTCACCCACCCTTGGCTGCAGGCAATGTGGGCTGTGAGCCCTCGTGTGTGGCGGACCCTTCTGCCACACACACAAGGCTGTTGGTCCCAGGCAGCCATATACCTTCCTTCACTTGCACACAGAAACCTGCCCTCTCCCACCCTGCCCCCCGCCCCCAGGAGAGCCACACAATCTCACACAAACCACCCAGGTACAACTAACTGGGAAGCCCCATCCCAGCCTGGATGCCCTCACAACGCCATCACTTGGAAATCCAGACTAGAGACAGGGTCGGTCCCTAAGAGAGGCCGAGATGCGGTGACACAGCACAGTCTCCTACACACAGGACACCTGACATGCATCTACCTGAAAGTCTCCTTTCCGCCCACCAGGTGGGGGGCAGCCTGAGGACAGTGGGACTCACCCCAGGGTGTGTTCAAATTGAGATCGAAGGGGGTGGAGGGGCTGCAGTGGGGTCCTTTGTAGAGTGCCTCCTGGTACCCTCAGTGACCAGGCCATCTGCAGGAGAGTGACCCCCCAAAACCCCATGCCCTGGGCTTGGAGCAGGAAGCCAAATAGTTTCCTTAGAGTAGCTCGGGGAGCCAGCCTGGCAGGAGGGCCCGGAGGGAGGAGCCTGAGAGAGGCAAAGCTGTGGCTGCACTGCCCACTGAGCCCTGTGGGGTCAGAGCAATGGGACTGCTCTGAGGCACAGGGTGGGCCTGACCGGGGGCAAAGGAAACGGTTCTTTGGTATCAAAACAATGAAAAGCCGTGTCTCCTTAGCAAAGGGGGGAAGCCCTCTCCAGCAGCTGAGGGTCCCAGCATCCTCCAGACAGGGCTGCTTTTACCCTGAGGCCCACACACCCGGCATGCTCACTGGGGCCGGGCTGCAGGGTCGTGAGGCCTGGGTGTGTGTGTGTGTGTGTGTGTGTGTGTGTGTGTGTGCTCGTGGGGGGGGGGGGGGGGGCGAGGGCGGGCGCAGCGAAGTCGAGGCTAGGAAGGGACTGCCTCTCACCGGTGAGAAACTACGCTGACCTCCACAGTGGGTCCCAGACACAGGACTAGCAACGGGTCCAAGAGCATGGGGCAGCTGGCTTACCTGACCCTCAACCCGCCGGGCTCTGCCATCACCAGTGGCTCCCAGAGCTTTCCTCATAGCCTCGGGGTGTTTCACCCTCAAAGCTGAATACATAAAATAGATTCTCTCTTGCTAAATTTGCATAACTTACAGAGGAGCCTATAAAGAATTTCATTTATTTCCTGGGAAGAGACAGAATTTCACCCTGCATTCCGAAACATCCGCTGAGCCCAGGTGGCCAAGTCCTGCCTCCCTGGAGTGGCTGGGGGGTGCGCTGAGGCTGTTATGAGACCCCTGCCCCTGTCCACTCCCCTGCTGGGGCCCATGGTGGAGGAAGCAGCATCTCCGTGTCTCCTAGGGGCACACTGAGGGATGAGTGGCTCTGACCCCCAGGCCCACCAAAGTTTCCCCACTGTCCAATCACAGCCACGCCTTACCCTTGAACAAAACAGAAAGTAGGAAACAAGGTGCCTTTTTAATTGCAATCAGATATGCTGTCTGAAGCCAGCGCCCGAGCCCAGCCCAGGAGCTGTGTGCGGCCCAGGGCAGGTGGGGCGCTTCGCCGAGTGGCAGAGGCCGGCAAGTCTGCTGAGCTCGCCTTGCGGTGTCCCTGGACCAGCCTCCATGCCCTGGACAGGGAGGCAGGTAGAGGGCCAGGTGGTGAGCGCTCACACCTTCGCACACGCATGCAGACTTTCCCGTGTTCCCGTCTGTTCCTCCTCTGCCGAAATGGTCAGACAGCACTGCAAAGCCGCAGCCAGGCAGGTGTGGGCAGCGCAGCGGCGCCTACTTCTGGATCTGGAAGAGGAAGAGCCGCAGGTTGATGTTTTTGGCGGCCAGCAGCTTGTTGCACTCCACGGAGTCCACGATGGGCAGTGGCACGTAGTCCGTCTCGTTGCTTTCATTGGTGAAGACAAAGTGGTAGATGACAGGGCTGATCTTCACGTCGTCATAGGGGCCCTTGAGCAGCAGGAAGGAGCACTCCAGGGGTGCCGTGACCTTGCTCTTGAGGAGCAGCTGGAAGGACAGCGTGCGCTTGCACGACAGGTTGGGGTTGCGCTCTGAGTCGTTCACGCGCGCCTTCAGGACCCACGTCTGGTTCAGCACCGTGAACCGCGGTGTCTCGTAGTACAGGCGCGTGATGAAGTCGTCCGTGCGGTACGGCCGGAACTGGACCTCTGTGGAGACAGACAGGCCGGACGGGCCGGCAGTCAGGGTGGGCTGGGCTGGTAGCGGAGCCTTCCGACCAGCCGAGGACACGGGCTCAGCCAGGGAGGAAGGCAACTTACCAGGAGGGCACGGGTGCTCTACTTGTCACAAGGCAAATCAAAGGCAATTATGGCAAATGGAGGCACACACAAGCTTTGGGGAGAGAAGGGACACGCGTTAGCTGCAGGGAGTCCAGAGACAGTGAGGTGGGTGGCCAGCCCGCCCCCTGGCCTCCCTCCTGGCCCCCGCCCACCCCGGGCCATGGTAAGCAGACACACAGACAGGATGCAGTTCTGAGAACAGTGCACTTTATTGGTTCCATACAGAGCTGCCAGAAAGCCGGCAGGCAGGCCAGTGCGTGGCATCCGGCCAGAGTCGAGCGCTGGCATGCGGCCCACCGCTGTGCTCTACTGTCACAGTCCTCAGCACAGCACGTGCCCAAGGCCAGCTTGTCCCTCCAGAGGCGGCCAGTCCTTCCCGCGTGGATGGGCTCCCTGCCCTGCCACTGCCCAAGTCACGACGCCTTGGCCTGCCCAGACACCGAGGTCTGGCCTGGACTCTTGGTGCTGCGGTGCCCACCAGGGAGACTGAGGCTGCAACTAACCAGGCCCCAGGCCCTCAGCCTCTCGGCCTGTGCAGGCCCACACTGAGCCAGGCCCAGTCCAGGCAGCATGGTGTGACTGGCTGCCAGCGACCGCCCTTGGTGCTCTGAGCCAGCCGCCGGCATGGGCTGGGCAGTAGAGGCTGGAGTCTCCCTGAGCGGCCCCAGCATCAGCAGGTGCTTCTGGCTGTTCTGTGTCTAGACCAGGCTCTGGCCTGGCTCCTGTTCCCAGCACGTCCAAAAGCAGTGGCCAGGAGAGCCCAGGAGATCCAGTGGCCCGGATGCGGTCCAGCCTGCCTGTCCCTGGTGTCCATTCCAGCTCTGCGTTTGAGCTGGGCACCCTCAGCTTGCTCAGAGGCCCTGGCCCCGAGCATCTTCTTGTGGCCTGAGGAGCTCTGTGGCCACTGCAGCCTCACACCCACATGCAGGACCCAACGTGACGAGAGTTCTTCTGGCCCCTGGCTCTGCGGGGCAGGCCACCAGTTCCTGGGCCCCCGAGACACCCCTGCCCATCCCCCACACAGCGAGGACACCACCTTGCTGAGGTGGCAGGGCCAGGGTGGGGACGACGGGTGGGGGGGGCCTGTGAGAGCCCTGCAGGTGCCTGAGGTCCTGCCTGGGCTCCTCCCTGCTCAGCCTCTGGTCCATCTTCTCCCCCAAGGTGTCCTCCACTCAACAGGAGCTTGTTCAGAGCCCAGCTGCCTGGCTTGGCCTGTGCCCCCTGCCCAGAGCCCAGTGCTCCCAGGCTCCCAGCTGCCAGCCCCAGGCTCTGTGGCCAGCGGGGGTGGCGGACGCCTCACCTGTGTAGCCGATCTTCTCGAAGCTCAGCAGGCTGAAGATGCTGTTGTAGAGCTGCATCTCCTTGCGGTGGCTCTGGTCCATCTCGTCCAGGATCTCCATCAGCTCGTTGCCCGTCTTGGTGGGGTGGGCACAGGCGGCCTCATGCACAGTCAGCTCATGGAAGGGGCCGTGCCACGGGCAGCCAATTCGCTTGTACTTGCACTGGGTCACCCTGTGGGGGAGGGGGCACCGTGGTCAAGGCCTAAGCCTCAGGCCTCCACTCAGCCGCACACAAGCCGCTCCCTGAAGCGCACACTCAGTGTGTGTCGCCACCCAGGAAGAGGCCAGAGTGTAAGACGGCGAGAAGGAGCTGTGTGAGCACAAGCCACTCACACCCACTGCTGTGGGGTCTCTGTCCTGCTTGGAGATAGTGGCTGCCGACTACTATCCCGGACCTGGTCCAGCTTTACTCTGAGTGAGGCTTCTGGCCAGGCCCAGCTGCTGGGGACTGTGGAGTGGCCAGGACTGGGCTGGGGTGCCTCACACCGAGACCCCAGAGCTCCTGAGCTGGCCACTCTCTCCTGGTCCCAGGGATGCCAAGGACAGCCTCGAGGAGGCCACCACACATCCAGAGCACCCTAGAGAACCAGGGTGATGTCCGGACAGTCACGGTGTACAGATCCAGGCCTCCCACCCTCCCTGGGGCCCCACACCCACCCACTGCAGGGTCTGGACCCTGAGCAGCTTCACACTGGCCCAGCCCTGCAAGGGCCGAAGGCGAGGCCCAGGCAACAAGGACCTGCCAGAGCATGCTGCACGCTGAGGCCTTGCCTGCCCAGGCGGCCTGCAGCCAGGCGGTTACCTGTCTTGGCACTCCTCCTTCTGGTGCCTCTCCAGGAGAGAGCGGGGAAACTGGCGCAGGCAGAAGCCACACTCGGAGGGCAGCTCGCTCACGGCTTTCTCCACAGCCAGGTTGCGGCAGCAGAGGCTCTTACTGATCTCACAACGACAGTTGGGGCATGTGGCCTGCTCCTCCTTCAGCCGGGCATCTGCTAGTAGGTGGATAAAACAGCCAGCGCACATCAAGTGACCGTTAGTACACTGCGAAGAAGGAAAGGGAGATGAGCTCACAGACCTGTGGACTCGCGCACACATACACGCTGCCCGCCAGCTCCGCCAGGGCCAGGCCAGCCACCCTGAGGGGCTCGAGCCGTAGGAGGGGCTGCCATGAACAGAGGCAGGGAGGGGTGCGCTGGTGCTCAGCACCCAAAGGGACACTGCTTAGTAGGGTTAGGCCTCCCCTAGAGCCCTGCTGAAACAGCCGCCGGCTCTTTGTGAACTGGTCTCCAGGGAGGCCCGTGGCAGCTTGCAGAGGTTCTGGCTCATCACCGAGGCAGGCCTGCGGGTGGGGAGCCTGGTCTTTCCCATAACAGGAGTCAGAGACAGTCCTGAGGCCCCTGATTTGGGTGCCTACAGGGACTCAGACGCTTGGTGGAGCGTGGCAACGGTGCTATGCCAGCAGCTGTTGAGGGGCAGCTGATACTGCTCCCGTGCCAAGGCAGGCGTGCCTCTCCCTGGCCTTCAGAACGGCCACCTCATGCTGGGGCTGGGACCTGGTCCCTCCCCTCTGCCTCCTTGATGGGCATGGGTGAGCAGGCAGCTGCCACCCACCCAGTGATGGCTACCTGCAGGTGCCTTCCCAAGACCTGGTGGCAAAAAGCTGATGCAGGTGGGGAGGCCGAGTTAGCCTGGGACAAGGGCACATGGCCAGTACATGCCAGAGGGAGGTGGGAATGGGTGGGGAGAAAGGGTAGGGGGACATGTTGCTGCTGTGGGTAAAGAGCCAGGCGCCCCCCCCCCCCCCCCCCCGTTTCTGAACCTGAAGATCTGAGGCCCAGAGATTGCCTACAGCAACCTGCCACCCCCACTGAGGCCCTGAGCCTGTGGACAGTAGGCTGCCAGCTCAACTCCTATCTCGGGTCTCTCACTAGTTCCACACGTCCTGAGCACCCATGTGGTGCCGAGCCAGGCACGGTGGACCATGGGCTGAGCCACCACAGGCTCAGTGTGGGGGAAGGAGAGGCACACACAGGAGCCAAAGAGGTATAAGAATAAAGAGTTTAGCTGAGCCTGGCCAGATTGGTCAATTGGTCAGAGCATCGTCCTGATATACCAAGATTGCAGGTTGGATCTCCGGTCAGGGCACATACAAGAATCAACCAATGAATGCACAAACAAGTGGAACAACAAACCGATGCTTCTCTCTCTCTCCCTAAAATCAATCAATAAAAAATTAAAAAATAAAAGACTTGTGCTAAGTGTCCTCTTGGGTCAAACAGAATCCTGCCCACACAAGCATCACAGACGATCTGCACGCAACCCTCACTTTCTAAGTCAGTGTAAAATGGGGGGAGCGGGCTGGCTCAGTCTTGGAGGAGCAGATCTGGCAGGGGCTAGCCCAGGGGTGGGCAAACTTTTTGACTCGAGGGCCACAATGGGCTCTTAAACTGGACCGGAGGCCGGAACAAAAGCATGGATGGAGTGTTTGTGTGAACTAATGTAAATTCAAAGTAAACATCATTACAAAAAAGGGTACGGTCTTTTTTTTCAATAGTTTTATTCATTTCAAACAGGCCGGATCCGGCCTGTGGGCTGTAGTTTGCCCACGGCTGGGCTAGCCCATCCCGCTCTGGACACAGGGCTGGTCCCAGAAGCAGTCTGTCCTGCCCACCCACAGGGAGCAGTGGAGAACCAGAGAAGTGGTGAGTGGGGGTCAGTGGGGGACACATGCCCCAGGCCCCTGCCACCTCCTGGGAGGAGCAGACCAAGGGCTCAGATCACACTCCTCTGGGCAAGGGCCTGAGCCCACAGAGCCTGGTGTTGCCGCAGCCTCGGGAAGGGCACTGTCCCTGTCCAGAGGCAGGGAGGGAAGCGACACGGCCGACTGACCACTTGGTAACGGGAGGAAACTTCAGGCCAAGCCCCAAAGCACCTGGCTCAGTAAGGCCAACTGGACACCAACATGGGCCCGGGCCCCGCGCCAGCCACTCTAGGTCTAGATGCCTCCTGCTGAGCAGCCACAGCTGGGGGCACCAAACCCACAAGGGCCACTCAGCCCAGCGGGAGGTCCCCCTCACCAGGCCCAGCAGGGCCTTGGGCACCACATATCCCACATGCTCCGCCCAAAGTGTCCTCCCGTCTTTGATCAAGGGGTGTGGGAGGGACCGCAGCGTCCCAGGCACCCAGCTGCTTCGGTGAAAGCCACACTTCCGTCTGAAGTCCTGGCCACGCTGAGCCAGGACTCAGGTGGGAACCTGTCACTCGGCCTGAGTCAGGCTCATTACTCAGAGCTAAGTGCTGCCTGGACCACAAGGTAACGCACACGACAAACCACCACACAAACAGCTCCTCATCTAGCCAGTCCAGAACCCTCTCTCTGCCCTGGCTTTGGACACCTAAGCAGATACATTTAAAACTCCTCTCTGCTACCTGTCTCACCTAAAAGCATGAGCCAGCCAGCCGCAGCCCGAGGCAGGGAGGAGGACCCCAGGCCTTGGAGGACAAACCCACCTGGACTTACTTGGAACAGTGCCTACAGCCCCAGGCCTGCCCACAGCTGCTCTGAGGTGTGCCCGAGGCCCCCCAATGCCTGTGCCACACTCACCGGCGCCTGCTTCCTGAGCCCTTTACCAATCAGGTAAAAGGCCCCGTGGGCCAGGGCCTGAGCTGAGTTTGGGCAGAGACAGGAGGCCTTAGGGAGAGGAGGCACAGCAGGGCCTGTGCGGACAAGGAGGGGCACCAGGTGGGAGGGGCCCAGGCGGAACAGGCCTGGGTCTGAGGCCAGGAGCTTAGGCATAGGGGTCAGAGGGCCAGTTGGGACCACCTCCCAGAAGCTCCTTCCCCCTGATGAGGGTCACAGGGAGCTTTTCTGGCTGAGCACCAGCGAGGAGTGAAAGAGCTACGCGGCCCCTCCCTCCAGACACTCCATGGCTCAGGGCCTCAGCTAACGTCAGGACCGGGTGGAGGATGCACTGGGCCTCGTGTGAAGGGCAGGGGGAGAGCCTGGGAGGGAGGGGGGCAGGGAGGGATCAGGCCGTGGCTCCACAGAAGCTGTTTGTCCCGGAGAAGGTGCCCCTGGCAAAGGGGCTGGGCCCACGGCTGTGACCACACAGCTGCATCCAGAGCAGATACAGCCTAGAGTTAAGGGTGCAGCCCTCCTGCTCCCACCCCAGGGGCCTACCCCACTGTCCTCCTGCCTGGGGCTCTGGAAGGTGGTCACATACCTTGTCAGGCCAGTCGCAAGCACACATCTAACACCCACACAAAGAACATCAAAGCCAGTGAGACCCATTGGCCTCAGTGCTGTTCGAGGCCCGAGTCCTCAGCAAGTCTCCCGACCCAGGCGTGTGACACCACCTGCCAGGAGAGCCGCCCTGCATGGCTGAGGTTCAGACTTGAGAGAGCGGATTGCCTCACCCGCCCAACGCAAGCCCTGGCCACCACTAAGGCTTTCCTGGGGAGACGAAAGGGGGGTCTGGTGGCCAGAGAGCAAGCTCTTGGGGGACCAAGCACTCAGCTGACTCCAGGCCCGTGGAGTTGTCCTCACAGCCAGTGCAGGAGCAGCACAGACACCAACTGGGACAGCTCTCAGAGGCACGGTGTGGCTGCTGCCCACCCTGAGCCTGGGTCCGGAAGGGGTCAGGAAAAAGTGGCCCAAACCAGCCCAACATTGCTCCTCAAAGAAGGCCCGCGGAAGGGGAAGGGCTGAGCCCAGGCCAGCAGGTGGTGGCCAGCAATGGGCATGACCCAGGACATGCAGAAAGCTTTGGGCCCACAGTTTCAAGGTAGCGTGTGGAACCCAGATCCTCCCAAGAACACTCAGCTGTGGTGCCAACCAGGTCTGTGGGGGCCTCTGCCCTCGATGTCCCCATCCAGGGTCACTGTGGGGGTGAAATGGGACACCACACAGCAGCAAGTCACCAAGAAACCTTCCCTCCTGCCCCCGCTTTCGGGCCCCTCCCACTACGGTGCGGCCTGAGCCCTGCTGCGCACCTTCACCGGGCACCCCGGATAGTGCCAAGGGCGCGCCCGCTGATCCCATGTGCTGGGGCTTTCTCCCGGCCTCGAGGCAGGACGGCAAGCACCCCAACCAGGCCCAGGTGCCACTGGGAAGAACAGGCTTGCGTGGGGCCAGTGTCGGGGCTCTCCCTGCTGCACAGACATTTCTCAGGGAAGCCATGAGTTCCTACTCATGTCCAGGCCATGGGGAGGGCACCGGTCAGTGCTGCCCCTGCACCCTCATTCTCCATCACAGCTGCTCAGCTCCCAGCGCAGTGTGGGCCGGTTTGAACCAGCCAGGCTCAGAGCCTCGTCACCAGCAGCTCTGGCCACAGGCAGAGCTCAGCTCTCTGTGCGAAGTGGACCAGGAGCCACTCACTAGAGGGGGACGAGGAGGCCCTCGGATTTCCCTGGGGCCCCATACCATCGGCTTGGCTCCCGGGGCTGTCACTCGAGGCCCAAGGAAGTTCCACCTGGGAGGACCCAAGGTCCTGGGCAAGGAAGAGGGGCTGGAGGACGACCTGAGGCGCCCCCCCAGGCTGCGGGGTTATGCCCAGCGCCCCCCACTGGCACCCGGCCGGAGGCCTGCAGTGTCCCTGACCGGAGCCTCTGGCCAGGAGGGAGGGTTGAGAACTGGACCCAGGTCCTCGCTGGCACGCCAGGGGCCTCCTAAGCAACCACACGGCAGGCACAGCAGAAAGGATGAGAGACCCCGAGGCCGGGGAAACGGTAAACCAGACTAGCCCCAAACTGCATATGACAACAACGGCCCTCACCCAGGCCCCCAGCCGAGTAGAAGCCCAACTCCCGTAGTGCAGGCGAGCGGCAAGGAACCTGCTGCACCCTCCCGGGCGCAGGGGCTGGAACAGACGGGTGTGTGGAGGGACAAAGACAAAGAAGGCAGGACCCTGCACGCCAACTCTGGGGCCAGAGTGTGGGACCTTCAGACCCACCTGGGCCAGGTGCCCTCCAGAACTGCCTGGCCCGGTCAGAAGCCGGAAAACAGCCGCCAGGAGGGCGGACAGACCCCCTAGAGCGCGTAGCCTAGGAAACCGGTCCGGGTGAGGCAGGCGGGGCGGAGCGGGGCCGGGAGCCGACCAGGGCACAGCGACCAGGGCACAGCGTGTTCAAGAGACACCGGGTGGGACCAGGAAGGGGCCCAGACTGGCGCTCGATGCAGGTGCTGCATTCAGACCCGAATGCGGGGAAGGAATGGGGGGCATCCCCTCTCTTCTCAGTATTTTTCCAGAAAAAAGGAGGCCGGGGGGTTCTTCCACTCCGGAGGAAGAAGGGGTGCAGGAGGAGCCTGAGGGCAGGTTTGGGGAGGTGGCTGCTGAAAGAACAGAGGAGCCCCCGGGTCTAGGGGGCTCAGCAATGGGGGAGCCAGCTCTGGGGGGGGGCCCGCCACCCGCTTTCTCTGGGCTCAGCTGGAGGGGCTGGGGAGGCGTGGGGGGGGGGGGCAGCAGGGGAAGACACACCGCGGGGGACAAGGTCCAGGCCGGGAGACAAGGGAGTCGGAACAAGAAAGAGGGGGGTTCGAGCAGGAAATAAAGTCCTGAGAGGAGAAGAGGAGGAGCTTCCAAACAGGCGCCGGAGTCCCGACCGCTGGGCCTGGCCGCGGAGGAGACGTGGTGCCCGGGGCGCCGGCCGGGCCGGGTCGGGGTCGGGCCAGCGGCCCTACCTGGTACACGGAGGCCTTGGGCAGGTCCAGGCAGACGGTGCAGCACAGAACCGAGTAGAGCCGCTCCTCCAGCTTCCCGCTGCCCGCCGCCGCCTCGGCTGCCTCGGCCGCCCGCAGCCGCTTCTTGGGCGGCGCGTCGGGGTCGCCCGCCGCCTCCTGCAGCTGCCGGGCGCCGGCCAGGCCCGCTTCCTCCGGGAGCCCGGGCCCTGCCGCCTCACCCAGCGCTGCCGCGGCCGCCGGCCCTGCGGCCGCCCCGGGCCCGACCCCGACAGGCCCGGCGCCGGCGGACCCCGTAGCCGGACCGCCTCCGCCGGCCTCCTCGGTGCCGGACATCGCTGCCGGCCGGCCCGGCGGGCGGAGGAGGGCGCGCTCCCGAGGCTGGAGGTTAGTGGCGCCGCGCGCCGCCGCCCTCTCGCTGCCGCCGCGACCCCGCAGCCCCGCTCCCTGCGCCGCCGCTTCAGTGGGTCCGGCCCGCACGTCCCCCCGCAGCTGCCGCGGCCACCGACCCCGGAGCGGCCGCCATCTTTGTTTTCGCTCCGAGCTCCTTCCCCCACCGCCGCCGCCGCCCCCTGGGTCTCTTAGTCACGTGACACGCGAGGGCCAATGGCTGCTCCGCTTGGGGCTAGCCGGTGCGGCGGGCAGAGCCAATGAGCGCGCGAGGGCCTGGCCCTGCAGAGTGGGCAGCGAGGGGCGGGGCCCAGGGAGACCCGCGGCGGGCGCACCTGGGGCCGCGGGGGAACCCGCCGAGCTTCGGGTGGGTCCAAGGCGCGGCCCTCGCGCCGCTGGTCACCCGGGAGCCTCACATTTGGGTGCGCCCGCGCCTTTGTCCCCCAACCCTCGAGCTTACGTGACTCGATCTGGCTCACTGGATGGATAAATCCTGCGGCCACCCCTCGCCCTCCTGAGCGGGAACAAATGTGCGTCCACCGGACGCCAGCGCGGGGACCGCTGGAAGGAGCACTCCAGGCCCGAATCTGACTCTCTGCGCCGCCCAATCTGGTTTCCTAACCCGGGGGTAGGGAGCTGAAGGGTCCACAGAGAGTGAGGCCTTGCCTTGCACAGGCTGGAGGACAAGCAGGTAGAGGTCCAGGCAGCGCTGGGAGGGAATGTGCGTTTCTGGGAACAGCTGCGGTACAAACCTCCCTTGTCCCCACCCCCGACAGCAGCCTACATGGTCACTGCCCAAAGGCCCACCTGCCAGGCTGTGCCAGGGTGTTCAGAACTCCTCCATGTCCCTGGAGGGCCGGGCTCCCAGGATTAGTCTTCTCAATCCAGGTGCCAGCAGGCGGCAGGGTGGGCGAGGCCCTAGGCTGCTTTCAGTGCATCCCCTTCCCCTGCTCCGGGAATCCGGTTGCTGACCTGGGAGCTTTCGAAAACTCAATCCCTCTCAAGAATGGGCAGATTCCATATTCCTGCAGAATCCCTAAGGTTTATTGGAGACCAAGCCTCTCTCTGGATCCACAACCATAGTCTGCTCAGAATCAGACCCCCAAATGTGCTTGGACCCCCTGCCCTTCATCCTGGTCTGGGCGGGTCCTCACACGACACGGGAGGAGTCACCCTGCAGCACGCCCCCTTTGGGAGGAAGGAGAGTCTATCTCTAGGCAAGGAGGCCCCCGGAGGTGAGGTGGTAACCAGGACAGAAGCCCAGCCCAGCAGTCTCCAAGCATCACTCCCACTGCAGGCGCTGGGTGTGCAAGGCCCGGTGGTAGGCCCAACTGCCCGCGGCCAGGACCCAGCGACAGATGTCCTCCTTCGGCAGCAACAGCAGCCTGTCCTCCTCCAGCCGGCCCAGGAGGCCTGCAGCACCCAGCATCAAGCCCCCCCACATGCCGTAAGTGTTGGTCGTGAAAACAGCCACAATGAGAATAGTAACTGCCACCACCAGCACCACTGCCTGACCAGCCACAGAGCGGCCCTCCGCACCAAGGTGGTCACCAGCCACTGCCAGCACCATGCCTCCGCCCAGGAGCAGGTTTGCAGAGGAGCGGTCCCCATTCACCCAGTGGAAATCGAAGGCCAGAAGGGGCAGGCCAATGACAGTGGCCACCCAGGCTCCAGCAAGACAATCTTCATCTGTGCCTAGCCCTGGAGCCAGCATGGTGGCAGCAGCCAAGGCCTGGAGCAGGAAGCCGGCAGCAGCCCCTCGACTTGCCTGTCAACACAGGGAGGGGAGATGTGGGGAAAAGAGGCCAGGACCTTTCTTTAAACAGGGGAGGGTCTAAGGGGCTCTCATGAAAGCCCGGACTCCAGACTCACCTCTCACCACCCTCTCCCTGACCCAAGGAACTGGCTAGGTCCCTGGGGTTCGGGAATGGGAGACTCCCTTACCCAGCCCCTGTGTACTCACCTGGGCAGTGTTCAGGGCTGCATGCAGAGACACCACTCCCAGCGCCAGGTGGGACAGGGCCATGCTCCACTCACCCCATGGCTTGGGTGCCATGGCACCTCGGGCGGCAGTGACTTTGAGGAGACACTTTGGAAAGTTAAGAAGGAACGCACAAGCCGGCGCCCTGGAGCCCTGAGGGCAGCTCTCGAGGACTCCGTTTCCAGAGCCCCATTTCTACATGTTGGGAGAAGCTCACCCGAACGTTTCTGGGGCTCCGAGGCCACTGGACACCACTGGGAAGAAAAACCTATTCTGGCCGGAAAAAGAAAAAAGAAAACGGAGGGGGGCCTGGATTGGGCCGGTGTGAGCCCTGGAACCCGAATGGGGGCGCCGGGCCTGGGGGAGAGCCGCTCGGGACGCGCGCAGGCCCACGGCCTAGACCTGCGCTTGGGGAGACGGCGTCTCCGGGACCCAGCCCGGGCGGAGGGTCAGAGCCGGCCCAGGCCCAGCTGCGCGGCCCCAACGCAACGGCGGGCGGGAGGCCGGAACCTGCGCACGGCGCCACAGGCCCGTGGCCGCCCCGCCTTCCGCGCCTGGCCAGTGTCGGCCCGGCACGAACCAACGAGAGGAGCGGAGGCTAGAGTGGCGGGGGCGAGGCCGGGGCCGAGGAGCGTCTAGGAGCGCAAACGGGGTCGGTGGAGGGCGGAACTGGAAGGTGGGGCCTGGAGAGGGGGCTGCGGGGAGGGGGAGGGGAAGGATCGGAGGAGGGGCCTGTAAGGGGCGTGGCAGGGCAGGGGCGGGGGTTTGGGGCGGGGCTATAAGGGGAAAGGCCGGGGAGCGGGGCTCACGATGAATGGGCGGGGCTGAGAGAGGGGGCGGGGCTGTGAGGAGGGCTGGACGAATCAGTGAGAGGAGGGGGCGGGGCTGTCAGGGAGGGTTTCTAGGAGGGCAGGGTGGTAGGAGATCTGGTGGGCGGGGCGGAAAGAAGGGGCGGGGCTGTCGGGAGGAGAGGAAGGATGCCGGTGGGCTTCGGCTCTCCGGGGCGAGAGCCGTGGGGGCCCCTGCGGAGGGCTGGGAGGGATTCCGAGGAGAGGGGATGCGGGGGCTGTGCGCAGTCTCAGCCTGCGGTCTCCTGAAGTTGGGGTTGGGGGCGCGGGGCAGGTGTCCGGGTGTGGGCCCGGGGACATCAGTCTCGGGCACCTCTTTCCTCGGGCGCGCGCTCTACGCCCGCGGGAGCCGGGCCGTGGGGGCGGCCGCCCCGAGCATGCGCACCGGCTGTGCTGCGGGCGAGCGCGGAGTCCGGGCGCGGGGACGCGGGGCGGCGCGAAGCCGGGCCCTCTGCCGCCCCGCGCTCCCATGTACGCCTTCTACTCGCTGCTCATCTACATCTTCTACAGCCTTTTCCGCAGGGATGGAGGGGCTGGGGCGGCCGCCGACTCCAGGGACCCCGCCCAGGTGAGCGGGGGAGGACGCAGCACGACCTGCAATCCCCTCCCTGACACGCAGCGGGTGGTGCAGGCCCGCGCAGCGCAGGTCACCAGGGCGCTGACTCGGGGGAGGAGGGCCGTGCATAGGACCTGTCTCTGCTCGGGTTGCAAGCGGAGACCCTGTGGCCCAGTTCCCGGAGGGAGGCTGCCCGGCCTCTCCTCAGGCGCTTCCCCTGCTCCCTCCCTAGAGTGCCCGCTGCAAGCCCGGGGATCGCCGCCGTCCCCACCAGCCCCCTGCAGAACTGTGGACCGAGCTGACCGGCCTGGTCGGTAGGTGCTGTCGTGCGCCCGGAACGCTGCGTCCCGGGGGCGATGAGGAAACCCCGCCGCCGTCCGAGAGGGAGAGGTGTCCTCATTGGGAGGGAGACCGACAGGTGCCATCCGGAAGCCTAGCCTGCAGCACGTGACCCAGCATCCCCCCACCCCCACCCCTTGCAGGCTGCGCAGAGTCGGAGGATGAGCCTGGAGAGGGATCCGAGGGCCGCCCCGCTGAGGTCTCCCTGGAAGAGGCTCTCGTGCGTCTTGCCGAATTCCTTTCAGTCCAGCTGGGGGCGGAAGAGAGCTGCGGGTATCCTGCCGGTCTGAGCAAGGTGAGCCGGCCTAGGGTTCTTGCTCCCCAGTCCTGGCCTCCACACCCAGGGACCCCCTTGGTTTCTTTCATTCTGAATCTTATTTCCTTCGCAGCCTGGTGATGTCCCCCCACTGTTGACGGTGACTGGTCAGCTCTTGGCTCTCCTGGCATGGATTCGGAGCCCCAGGGGGAGGCAGGCCCTACCCCAGGAAACTCAGCCAGCCTCGAGGGTGCAGCCCCCCACTACTGCTGGTGCGTAAGAAATAGTGATTTGAAAAGGGAGTGTGTGGAGGGAGTGAAGACTACCAGGACCTGAGCAACCTCGAGTGCAGGATCCCAAGCCCTGCTCCCGAGGTGCCCCCACTTGAGGCCAGAAACCTCAGTCAGTCTTAACTGCACCCCACCCACCCCAGGACCCACATCCCAAGAAAACCCTTCCCTTTCACCGAGGGCTGAGGCCCAGGGGCAGCAGCCCCCCCAGTTGGCGGAGGACCAGAGGGCCTGGCAGCAGCTGGAGCAGCTCGTTCTTGGACAGGTGAGGGACCCAGGAAGGGGTAGACACTGGGGGGGCTGGAAGGAGGCGCTCCACCCTGTCCCCCTTTCTCCTTCCCAGCTGGAGGAGCTGAAGCAGCAGCTGGATCTGCAGGAGGAAGGGCTGGGCCAGCTTCACCTGGGAGTGGTGAGGCTGCTAGGCTGGGCTCAAGTAGGGGCAGGGAGAGGGGCCAGGGCTCTCGGGTGAGTCCAGAGATCTTCCTCTCCTCCAGGGGGCGACAGACTCGGAGAAAAGGGTTCGGCATCTAACCCTGGAGAACGAGGCCTTGAAACAGAGCCTGATCCTCACTCAGGATCTCCTGAGGCACTGGGGTGCTGGCCTCCCTGCCAGGGCTCCCCAGGTATTCTGCTCCTGACCTGCTACTGTCCCTGCAGCCTGGGGCTCTTGCACACCTGGTCTCCAGCAACATTGCCCTCAGAACCTGGTGCTCTGTGGAGCAGAGGCAGGGGGGCGCTCTCTGACCTTCCAGGACTAGGATGTGGACAGGCCCAGGGCAACCCCATGGAGGAGACTGATGCCCATGGGAGAACCACCCCCTCCCCCAAACACACACACACCATGGGTCCTCTGAGCGACTGACTCCAGGCGAGCAAGGGGCTTGGGGTAAAGTCCTGCATCGATTCATGATGGGCTGTCTGCCCCTCTTGACCTGACTTCCCCTTGTGCACAATGGGGCTGCTAGAATGCCCCTCCCCGAGTTCCCTTCTGGCTCCATGGCTCCCACCCCTCCTGCAGGAGGAGGCAGAGGCACTGGTGGAGCTCCAGGGCCAGCTTCAGGAGGCCCAGGAGGCCACAGAAACCCTCCGAGTCCAGGTGAGTGCTCGGTCCAGGGGCTGGGGAGAAGGAGGCACTGGGAGGGGGTGTCTGAGGCAAGGCTTGGTAAGTGCCTACTTCCTCAGCGACTGGGTGGGGTGGGGCAGCTGGGGGTGCAGGAGGTGCAGCTGCAGGGCCTCCGGGGGGCCCTCCGGCAGCTCCAGCAGGAAACAGAGCAGAGCTGCAGAAGGGAGCTGCAGCAGGTGCACGGGCAGCTGGCAGGTGAGACCTGGGGCCAGGGGCTCCTGGGAAGGTCACGGGTTTGGAGCTTTCCCTCACAACCCCCTTCTCCCATCAGGACTCCGGGCACGCATGGCCAGCCTGCGTCAGGGCTGCGGGGACCTCCGAGGTCTGGTCAGCACCTTTACCCAGAGCTGCCAGGGCTCCCTGAGCGAGGCCCGGGGCCAGGTCAGGACCACCTGCTCCCTCTCCAGTGTGTGCGCCCTGGGCAGCCAGTCGGTGTCCTCCCCTTAGGGAGCCCCTCTTTCCTCCTTCCCAGCCCCAGGGAGCCGCCAGCTCTAATGGGTTGTAGGTTCTGGAATCAGGACAGCTCCTGTGACCCTGGTGTTACCTCACTTCTGGGTCTCGTTTTTGTCCTGTGCTAACTGGGGTGACGGTGAGTCCCTCACAGGATTGTCAAGAAGCCCAGAGGAGACAGATGACATCCTTGCCCATGGTCCTGATTGGCAGGCTCCATCTGGGCCCACTGAGTGATACCCCTAGGGACCCCTGAACGTTGTGGATTCCCACAGCTGGTGGCCATGCAGCGGCTCCCTATTGCCCTCAGCACCCCTCCCCTCTCCTTGGCTGTCCCTCCCTGCCTTGCTCACATCCCTGTTCCCCAGGTATCCTGGGCCCTGAGAGCACTGTCAGTCAGTGGGGCGGGGCCTCAGCTTTCTGAAGGGCAGCAGGAGCCCCCAACCGGATGCCCGGGGCGGCTACTGGAGCTCAAGGGTATGGCCACAGGGAGCATGGGGGTGGGGTGGGCAGGCCAGAGGAACTGGAGCCTCTCTGTGCCTCAGGGTCTGGGAGGCAGCCCACTGCTGTGATCTCGACCCCAGGAAATATCCGTGTGCTGTGTCGGCTGAGGCCAGGGACGCCCTCCAGCCTGGTGAGTTCGGAGCCCGGCCCAGGCGGCACAGTCACCACCTGCTATCGAGGGCACCAGCGTCGCTTCCGCCTGGACTGGGTCTTCCCTCCAGACGCCAGCCAGGAAGAGGTGATGCTCCACCCTCACACCTGTGTTGACCCTCCCTCAGAGGCTCTGGTGCCCCTCCCCTGCCCTGCTGCCCTCCCAGGAGCAAAAGTGCCAATTCCAGCAGGGAAGGCGGGGGGGGGGGGGGGGGGGGGGCTGGGAGGCAGGACCGGAAGCCAAGCTGGGCACATACGTTCCTTCCAGGGTTTCCCCTCTGCGTCCTCTCACCAAGCTGTGCAGGCCCAGGGGGAACAGACAGTAAGGTTTAACATTCAAAAATAATGTTTTTACCAGGAAACTAAAGAAAAGGAACCTGAGATCACTGTTCACACAGAGCTGGCTGGGGAGCGTAGCTGGGGTGCTGCTGAGGTGGGGATGGTGCCGTGACCATGTTGCCCCCTGGCTTCCTGGGCTGCCTGCTCCATGGCCAGGGCCCAGAGTCTGCCAGCTGTGAGGACAGGCAGCCCTCCTTGCTTTGTGGCCAAGGGCACGCACGGACAGGGCCCTGGCATGCTGGCAGCCAGCCTCTGGGCTCTGTTACCCTGTGCGGACCCCGCCCCTTTCCTGCCAGACCCAGCAGAAAAGCTGAGGCTTAACCCAGCCACCACCACCCTGCTGCACACACACCATGTGTTGCACGCACATTTTGCTGCTGGAGCTTCTGTAGCTCAGGAAATGGAGGCAGGCTTGGGAGGGGATTAGGTCTGGGCAGAGCTGGCTGAGAAGGAGACTCCTATTGGCCGCAGGGGGTGGCCAGGTCTCCCTCCCCCATGTCCTGGGTACTACAGCTGCTTCCCACCTACCTCTTCACCTGACACACTAGCCAGGCCTCGGTCCCACCCTACACTGCAGTCCTGCACTGGGGTGGGGAGGGGGCTTGTCCTGGACAGGGCCCTCCAAATCAGTGTCTGGGTGAGAGTGAAAGGCATCTCTCGGTGCCATGTCTGCACTGGTGCCACTGTCACCCCCAGTCCTTCCTTCCAGAGATGGAAGCTTAGGGACCAACTCGCAATGCTGGCTCTGCTCCCCTGGCTGGCAGCCAGCACGCTCAGCAGAAATGACAGCTCATCCACTTACCAGCCTTCTATGCACGAATGCTGGCCATGCCATTGCTCACAAGGCCACTGTTGATGTCCAGTTGCCAACAGGACACAAGTCACAGCCCCATCTCCCCCCAGCCCTTTCTGCACCCTCCCAGGGCCTAGTCCCAGCATCCTGGGGGGCCAGTGCTCCCACCCCCCACCTCCTGGGCCTTTCTGGGCTCACCCTTGCTGTGGAGAGCACCACTGTAGCCTCTGGGCACACGTTCCCCCTTAACCCTCACAACAGTGGTCTCCTGTGAGGGGGAGGCCTTGCAATCATGCCCTGGGGTTTGACCCAGGCAGTGACTACGAAAGCCCTGGTCCTCCCACGTGGTCACCAGGATTCCGATACTCTGCACGCCTGTTCCCTCTTCCTGTCACGCTCCTCCCTTTGCCGGGCAAGTTCTCGTCCAGGGAGCCTCCTTTGCCTGGCAGGAGACCCCCCCTTCCAGCAAACTTCCCCCAGAACCGTCCTTCCAGGGCACTTGAGCTTTGGAATAAAGCTTGCCCAGGTCCAGGGCTCAGGACCCTTCCCACACCCCTAGGTCTTCAGGGAGCTGGAGCCCGCGGTGCTGTCCTGCCTCCGAGGCTACAGTGTCTGCATTTTCACCTATGGCCAGACAGGGACTGGAAAGACCTACAGCATGGAGGTGGGAAGGGGGTGTGTATGCACTGGGTGGCTCCTGGGGCCAGGGACTAGGACGTGAGCCCCATGTGGCACCCACCCCCTCTCCAGGGCCCACCTGAGGACCCCGGCATAGCTCCTAGGGCGCTGCAGTCACTGTTCCGGGAGATGAGGGCCGGAGGGCACCCCCGAGTGACCCTCAGCATGGTGGAGATCTACAACGAGGCTGTCAGGTCAGGGCAACACCCTAGCTGCCTCTTAGTCCCGTTCCCCCCCCCCCCCACTCGCTTTGCCAAGAACCCCTGAACCGAGGCCTTACCTTTCTCACCAGGGACCTCCTAGCCCCGGGGCCCCCGGAGCGCTTGGCGGTGAGGCAGGGCCCTGCAGGTCAGGGAGGGATCCAAGTGGCCGGCCTCACGTACTGGGATGTGCCCAACCTGGAGACCCTGCACCAGGTAAGGCTGCTCAGTGGGGCCGCACAGCTGGGCTCACACCTGGGGCTGTGGACCCTGCAGTGAGCCAAGCTCTGTCGCCGCGCGTTCCAGATGCTGAGCCTGGGGAGGAGCAACCGGGCCACCGCCGCCACCGCCATGAACCAGCACAGCTCTCGCTCTCACGCGCTGGTCACGCTGACACTGGAGGCAGCGTCTCCCCCGCGCGGCCCAGGCACCACAGGTACCACGGCCGCGCCCCGCCCCGTGGTGGAGGGTCTCGGCGCTGGCAGAGCAGGGGCGCACGGGGGACCTTGCTGGGAGTCCCCTCCCCTTGGCTCCCTCGCCCCGCAGGCACGCTGCACCTGGTGGACCTGGCAGGGTCCGAGCGCGCCCGGAAGGCGGGTGCCGTCTGCAGGGCGAGGGGCTACACTCACGACGCCCAGCGCCTCCGGGAGGCCCGGGCCATCAACCGCTCGTTGCTGGCACTGGGAGGGGTGATGACGGCGCTGCGGGCCCGCCGGCCGCACGTGCCCTTCCGCGACTCGCAGCTCACACGCCTGCTCCAGCCCGCGCTCGGCCCCGGCGCCACCGCGGTGCTGCTGCTGCAGGTGGGCTTCCTCGGCGCGGGTGGGGGCGCGGCCCGGGGGGTATTTGCATGCCAGGCCCCGCCCACCAGCACCGCTCGGGGCGATTTGCATGCCAGGCACCGCCCACCGCGCGCTCCCCCGCAGATCTCCACGCGGCCCGAGGATCTCGGCGAGACCGTGTGCTCGCTCAAGTTCGCGGAGCGAGTGGGCCGCGTGGAGCTGGGGCCGGCGCGGCGCCGCAGAACCCGGCGCTCGGGGACGCCCTCCTCCCTGAGCACGGACACCCCGCTCACTGGGACCCTCTGCACCCCGACGCCGTCCCCGGGAAGCCCTGCCAGCCCCGGCCCCAACGGCTCGCCTCCTGGGTCCGCCGAGGACCTGCTCTCGTAGTCAGGGCCAGGAGTCTGGGGTTGCGCCCTCTGCCGGCGGAGGCAGCAAAACCCCGACACTCCTACCACCTTTGACCTCCGGGGCTCACTGGTTCCCAAACTCCCAGAGCTGTCTCACCCCCTCCCGGCGAGGAGTGTTCCGCCCCAGTTCAGATTGCCCGCCCTCGGCCCTCAGCCAGGCCCCGGCCCCGGCTCCCTCCTTATCGCCATTTGCTGCTATCGCCTACGCAGCGGGGACCCCAGAGCGGCCGGGCCTGGCCTACTGGTTTCCGAGTCACCACAATCCCTGCCCCGCACCAAACATCAGTCTTGCCATTAAAATGCGGTCCATTCCTTTACTGTTCTCTCTCCCACGGCACCACCCACACTAGGTCGGGTCCCTGTTCCCCTATGCCTTTCCCCAAAAAGGTGCCACCTTCGGCCCAGACAGTTGAGGAAGGTGAGGGCTTCAGGCTGAGCTGCCATATAAGTCCTCCCTCCCCCAACCCCGGAGCCAGGAGAGGGAGGTGGCAGATGGTGATGGATGGATGGATGGGTGGACAGAAGAGGCCAGAGAAGGTGGGACTAGGAAGGGGGCAGGAAAGGCCACTCCTCCCAGCCTTGCCGCTGGGGGTAGCAGGGGCCTGACCATCAGGGCCGGGTAGACACACCCTTTGTGGGGTGGCCCAATAAACATGGTAGACTCTCATAGTGGCTGGTGCCTGGTGTTTCCAGGCCGCTGTGGCCACACTTCTGACTCCTGTTGGCCTTTGGTCCCCTCAGCAAGCCAGTGGCAGCGAGGGTGGGGGTGGGGGTGGGGGTTGGCAGCCCCTGCCCTGGAGCTCACAGGCTGTACCAGGAGAGCAGCCAGCCCGGGGTGGGGGCAGCCAGTTCTCCGGGGTGGCTCACCCACACATCATAGATGCTCTTGTTGGGTGGCACCCCCTGGAATAGGGCATCTAGATCCCAGAGCATCCTTGGGGGGCTGTGGGTTTCAGGGGTCACGCCCCAGTAGGCTGGGCTGGATGAGGGCGGGCACTGGGGACAGGAGGTAGGTGGTAGCGGTGCCAAGGGCACTACCACATTGGGGGTATAGATGGGCAAGTAGGAGGTGGGGAGCTGTCCCCAGAGTGAAGCCCTGTGACCCCCAGGGTCGGAGGTACCCTGCAGCAAGTGGAGGGGCCAGGCCCTGGGCTCAGGGCAGAGGGGTGAAGGCCTGCTAGCTCTCCCCTGGGGAGTCTCCCCCTCCGGCCTCATGATCCCGGAGAGGGGGCAGAGGGGCCACAGCGGCCGCTCAGAGGGCACGGGTGGTGTGGGCACCCCCTCCTCCTTACTTGGAAGGGCACCCGGTCCACCTTGGCTGCTTCCGGGTGCTCCCTCCCCCGCGCCCCCCAGCAGAGACTTGATGCTGAAGCCCTCGCTGGGTGGCAGCTGGGGACTGGGCGGACGGGGCGGCTTGGGCGGTCGGTAGGGCCGGCCGTGCAGCACGTAGGGGCCCAGGTCCTTGGCGAAGGTGCCCCGCGCGCCCCGGCCCTGCCAGCGCCGGCACAGCGCTGTGTTCTGCAGCCGCAGCGCCTCGGCGGGGATCAGGCTCACGTCGACCGCCCAGAAGTTGCCCTTGGCCTTGGGCTTCGCGGGGTCCTTGGGCACCTGGTGTGGAGGGGCGGGGGGCGAGCTTGGTGGGCGTCCGACCCGGGTATTCGGGATTTCCCTCCCACCCCGCCCCGGCTCCGGCTCGGACCCCGGCCCAGCCCCACCTTGCGGAAGCAGCGGTTGGAGGAGAGGTTGTGGCGGATGGAGTCCTTCCAGCCCTCGTAGTCGTCCCTGAAGAAGGGGAACACGGCCTGGACCTGACGGATGATCTGAAACCGCGGGGCAGGCGCCGTGAGCCTGGGCGTGCGGGGGCAGCGCCGCCCCTCCCCCACAGCCAGGCTTGGGGCGCCCTGACCACCTCCCGGCACCTGCACGCCCGAGGAGAAGAGGGCACCTCACCAGTGAGCGCCTCAGCTCTCTCCTCTGGTGCCCAGGTCGGCACTGACCCCACTGGCATAGCTGGGCAGGGCCAGGTGGGCATGGAGGCCGGAGCCTAAGCCTGGAAGGAGGTGGGGCTGGGGTCTGGGGAAAGGTCCGAACCCGGAGTGTGAGGGAGAGCGGGGCCCTCTCACCTGGGCCAGCTTCAGCCGGCGGGAAGGTGCAGCCTGGATCACTAGGGCGATCATAGCCAAGTAGGTGTAGGGAGGCTTGTCATGCCGAAGGTATCTCTTCTTCCTCCTCTTGGGGGGCTGGGAGGGCGACTCTGCCCCCGCGAGCCCCAGGCCCGGGTTGCTGCAGGGCCCCATAAAGGGGAGGCCAGCAACGTGGGCCAGGGTCCGGAAGGGCTGAGGGCGCCGGGCAATAGGGTAGGAAGGTGAGGCAGGGCCAGGGCCTGAGGCTGGGTGGGGGCAGGCGGGGCCGGGCCCTTTATCATTCGGATGGAAGGGGGAGGGGAGAGGAGGCCAAGGGAGGTGGAATCGGGAGGTGGGGGAGGGGACCAGGCCGAGGGCTGCCACAATTAGCAGGTTTCAGTTAATCTGGGAGGGAGGGGCCGGGGAGATTCCAGTGGGGGTTGCAGGAGGCCACCCAGGCCTTGTTTCTCACCCCTGGGCTGCCTTTGGCACCCCCTATAAGCTGGAAGGAAGAGCCGTGGAAGAGCCCAGGACTCATGGTTATTTATCAATCTGTCTGGGCTGTGGCCTAGCCTCCCATTTCACAGACAGGAAAGTGATTTGCCCCAGTCAGGCTACCAGTAAGAGTTCAAGGCCAAGCAGCTGGAAGGAACTGAGTGGTGGACTGGAGGGCTTCCTGGAGGAAACCTCAGTGGGGGGGGGGGGTAGGGGGGGTAGGCAGAGACACGGTTGATTCCAAGGATTTTTCCCAGGGACTGCTGCAGGACCTCAGTGGCTTCCCAGGCCCTGGAGGTCTCGTGCTTGTCCACAGTTGGTCCTTGGAGCTGACTGGCCCCGTTTAACTTTGCACCTCACTGGCCCTGAGTGAGCTGGACCTGCTGGCCATGGAGGACTTGTTGGAGCCAGGTTTGCCTCACTTTTCTTCTCCTGCTCTGGGTCCCGATGCCCTGGGGGTTACCCTGGGGAGGATGCCTCTCATTCCTTGGGAGCACTTGGGCAGTACCCTGGGCTGGGGTGCACGGGAGGGAGAAGGCTCCTAGCTGGAGGGGTTTTACTGGCCACTTCTCAGGGAGCCCCACGGGTCACAGTCGCTCCCCAGAAGAGTCTTCGAGGAGCACCTGGCTTCACCCCGCGTGGGAGTGCGTGCAGGCTTGTGCGTGTGCGCGCACAGGAAGGACCTGGAGGCAGCCACAGCACCCTGGCGCTTGGTCTAGAACAGGGGTGGGGAATGCCGTGCGGTGTCATTTGGTCTGGCCCTGTCAAGGCAACTGCAGGCGGGACTTGAAATTCAATAAATCTAAGAGCTTGTTTCAGAGCAACATAATTTTTAAGTTGATAATGTTGTATGGTCCGAAACTGATGTTATAAATATCCAAAGGCCCTTCTTTTTCATCTCATGGCACATAAACTAATTACTAAAAGTCTGCGGTGGCACACCAAAAATATATATATTTTTGCCCATCTGACAAAAAACATCAAACCAAATAGGGCCCGGCTGGTGAGGCTCAGTGGTTGAGCATCAACCCAGGAACCAAGAGGTCACCAGTTTGATTCCTGGTCAGGGCACATGCCTGGGTTGCAGGCTTGATCTGTGCAAGGGGCAGCCAATCAATGTTTCTCTCTCTCTAACCCTCTCCTTCATCTCCTTCCAAAATCAATAAAAACATATTTAAAAATTGGTATAATTTTGATTCATTTACACCAGATGGCTATTGCTATGTTGGCTGTTGTCATATTTTTATTTGATCATCTAAGGCAGTGATTCTCAACCTTGGCTGCACCTGAGAATCACCTGGGAATCTTTTTAAAATCCTGATCTCTGGGCCTGATATCAGGATTTTAAAAAAATTCCCAGGTGATTCTCAGGTGCAGCCAAGGTTGCGAACCACTGGTCTAAAGGAGAAGAGGTCAGCGTCCCTCTCTAAATAGTCCAGTGTTGCGTATTTTAAAAATCCTTGCGGGCACGCCAGGGTTCCGGGTGGTGTCGAGAACCCGGGGGGTCGAGGAGGGAAATGCGCTCCGGCTGGAGGGGCCGGCCCGGGGGAGGAGGGGCTCTCAGGAGGGAGTGGAAGCTCAGGCGGGGGAAGCCCGAGGGACCGGCAGCCCCTGCGCACACCTGGCCGCTGTGGGGTCTCAGCAGGGACAGGATGACCCAAGATGTGGTCCTAGCAAAACGCTTCTGCAGCTGCCAGGCTCCCAGTCCTGACACCCGCCCCTCCGCCCCTCCCCTGTCCTCCCTGCCATCTGATCTGAGTCGGTCAAGGCCTCCAGCCCAGATGCCCCCAACCACACATGCCGGGCAAGCGTGCCCAGACCTGCTGGCAGCGGGGCGGCCACGGAGCAGGAAACCGGGGCTGAGGTGCGCGTGGGAGCCACGCTGCTCCCCGGCCGCCTCTCCCTGCAGACCTCGCCGGGCCTCCTCCAGGGGTCGACCCGACAGCTCCAGGGGTCGGTGTCTCACCGGCGGGCACTACCGATGGCCTCCCGGCCACTCGGCCTGCGTCCCCCCGCTCCCCTCTCCTGGCCTCTCCTGGCCTCCAGGATGGAGCCCGCTCCTGCCACCGGACCACATCCCGCTGCTGCCCGCTCCCTCTACGCGGGACGCCTCGGCCTTGTCGGCTGAGCTCAGACCCTTCCTTTAAGCCCAGCCTCAGGGATGGCCGCCTCCGCCTCCTCGCCTTCCCGCCCCACGCTGGCCCACCCACCCCGAGGACGCCCGGGCCGCAGATTTCTCCCGCCGCTCAGGGCAGGCCCCGCCCCCAGGACAGGCCCCGCCCCGGCTCCCTTGGGCCCGGGCTTCCGGCTCTGGGCCGCGCGGCCGGAAGTGTAGCGTTGCCATGGCGAGGGCCCGGCGCGGGGCCCGCCCCTGCGGCGCCTGGAGGAGCGCGGGGCTGACTGACCGGTGGGCCGGATCCGATCGATTGAGCGCGGCGGAAGGTGAGGCTCGGACTTCCGGGGCCTGCGGTGGGAGGAGGCCGGGCCCCCCGGGAGACGGGAGGCCGGGCCCCCGGGAGACGGGAGGCCGGGGGTGGTTTGAAATCTGGGCATAACTGGAGGACGGGCTCCCCCGGGAGACGGGAGGCCGGCCCCCCTCCCCCCGGAGAGAGGAGGCCAGACTGGGGAAGGGGGGAGGCCTGATGGAGGCTGCGCTGAGCTGAGAGGAAGAGGAAGATCAAATCAGGTTGGGAGGGAGGAGGCGGGGCCCAAATGGGCCTCAGGGAATCCCAGGTCTGGGCGGCACACAGGCCCCACTGGGTGCTGGTGGGTGAGGCCGGGGGTCGGGTGCTAAGGGTCAGGAGCAGCTTGGAGAAGCGACGCTCCGGAGGCCCCAGATGGCCCTTCATGTGTTACCGACACGAGGGACGGTTCTCATTCTTGCAACCTGTTGTCAGCACTGGGATCACCTCCATTTCAGCCCCGGCACTGCGGCCGCAGGGAGCGACTCACCCAGGCTTGGTGTGGGCTTTGGCGGTAGGCCCGGGGACCAACTGGGGCCTCTCGGGCCAAGTTCCGGAAACTTTCAGGGGCTCGAGTCACCTCACTTAGAGAGTGGGGATCCCGGGCTCCGCCTCACAGATGGGGGTCAAGCTGAGGCGTTCTAATGTGTGGACAGCCTGGCCCCATGCTGCGCAGGAGGTACCCCCGCCTGGGCCTGCGAGGGAGCGCCATGGGCGGTGTGGACCCCTTGCCTTCCTGGAGCAGAGGCTGCCGGGACTGGGGGATTAATTTCCGCGGCTGCGGAGAGGGAGGTATGCATGGAGACCTTCCAGGTTTAGGGAAGCCAGAGAAAGGGGGGCCTCCCCAAGTCTCTGGTGTCTACCAGCAGCTTGTTCACTGTGCCGTTTTGGAATCTGAGTCTCAGGTGAGCCTCCGGTGACCAGCATACCATAGCTGCCGAAGAGTGCCCCACCCCACCCCAGCCACAGTCCGTCATTAGCAAAGCAGGGCATCTGAGTGGGAGTCCAGGCTCTTCCCTCACCTCCTGGCTCTCTCAAAACCTCCTCCTGAAGAGCCCTGATAGGGCACTTCCCATCCATTCCTTCATCCAAATAGCTGGGTGCAGCTGCTGCCCCCCCCCCCCCCATGACCTTGGCTCTGCCTCAGCTCATTGCCTTCACCCTTTGTACCTTAGCCAGGTGAGTGATTGGTTCTTGTGCTCACCTGAATCCTCCCTCCTCTGCTCTGGCCCCTTCCCGCCACCTTTCCACCATGCAGAAGCTCTGCGTGGAGGTGGAAGGGAGAGAGCGAGCTCCCCCCACCCCTTCCAGCTCTGGGCCGTGGGCAGGACCTCCCTAGCACCCGGCGGAGAAGGGGCGGAGAGGTGCAGGGAAGTCTGCTTCCACAGATGCCCAGGGGGAGGGTGCCATGAGGAGGAGCGCCTGCTTGGTGGGTTTTGAGAGATGTGCCCGTCTGGGAAACACGCCGCCGTCCAGGGGTAGAGCCCCGGCAGCCAGTGCATTGCTTTTTCCTGTCGATTCCCGTCTCCCTCATAGAGTTTCACAGGAACAGAATCATACACAAACCCTTGGTGTTGGACTCCTTCCCCTGCGGGCCGTTGGGAGCCAGGGGGTTGCCTGTGTGGGTAATGATTTCTGTTTTGCTGAGGGGGTATTCCATGGTGCAGGTAACAGCCATTTCTTTTTTAAAAAAATAAATTGTCCTATAGTAACATTTATTTACTTATTTTTTTATTGATTTTCAGAGAGAGGAAGGGAGAGAGAAAGAGAGAGAAACATCAATGATGAGAGGATTACCGATTGGCTGCTCCAGCACACTCCCTACTGGGTATGGAGCCCACAACCTGGGCACATGCCCTGACAGGGAATTGAACTGTGACCTCCTGGTTCATGGGTTGACTTCAGCCCCTGAGCCAGGCCGGCCCGGCAGGTGTACACACACCAGGGTTCAGCTGCTGTGCTTACAAGTCCGTGTGGACATGAGGTTTATTTCTCTGGGTGTGAAATGATAGAAAGGAGGGGTTAAAGCAGAGAGGTCCTCAAACTTTTTAAACAGGGGCCAGTTCACTGTCCCTCAGACATTCCACACACGCGCACTGCGGGTGCGGGCCCGGGACGAGGCGGCTGCTGAGCAGGACAGGCAGCGGCGGCAGAAACACCCGGCGTGCCGGATACATGTTTTTGGCGGCCGCATGTGGCCCGCGGCCCATAGTTTGAGGACCCGTGGTTAACTTTATAAGGAAGTGCCGAACTATTTTCCAAATTGGCTTCACATTCATTTTACAGCCGCACTCGCTCCATATTCTCTTTACGCCAGTGCTGCCATCCTTTTAAAAGTTCAGCCCTTTTCACAGGTGTGTGGGGCTCGTGGTGGTTTAGTTGGCATTTCCTAGGGATGGCGTTGAGCATCTTCTTCCTGCGCTTGCTTTGCTGGCCATTTGTGTATCTTCCTTTGTGAGTGTCTGTTCAGATCTTTTGCCCTTAAAAAAATGGGCCGTTTGCCCTGGCTGGTGTGGCTCAGTTGGTTGAGTGTCGTTCGTGCACCGAGGGCTCACTGGTTGGGTTCCTGGTCGGGGGCATTTGGGAGGCGGCTGATCAATGTTGCTCTCTCTCTCTCCCTCTCCCTCTCTCTCTTCCTCTAAAATCAATAAAACTTTTTTAAAAAATGGGCTGCTTGTCTTCCCCAGTTTTAAGCATTCTTTGTATCTTTAGCATGCCAGGCTGGCCGCCTGGGAATTGTGTGCCAGTGTCTTGAACAGTAGACGCTTGGAATTTCCATGAAGTCCGGTTTGTCAGTTTCTCCTGGTGCGCGTGGAGGCCAAGGGCCATTGTTTCCACGTGGACATCTGGTTGTCCTGACACCCCTTTTTGAGACCATCCTCTCGCCATCGTATTACCTACCACCTCGCTGGAAACCGGTTGATGTACAGGAGTGCGTCTCTGTCTAGATTCTCTGCTTTATGCCAGGACTTGTGCTGCTATCCCACCGGGCTGATTGTGGCAGCTTCATACGTCTTGAGATCAAGAACTGTAAATTCTCCAACTTGGTGACTGTTTTTCACATCATTTTGGCTCTTTGAGATATTATGCAGTTCCTTATACATTTAGAATTAGCTTGTGATTTCCCACAAAAAAAGCTTATTGGGATTTTGACCGGGATTGTATTAACCCTATAGCTCTATTTGGGGTGAATTGACATTTAACAATATAGAACATGGTACATCTCCATTTATTTAGGTATCTGTACTAATTGTCTATTGCCTTTTAACAAATAATCTTAAAACAGAATGGTTTAAGCCATAAACAGTACCTCAGCGTTTCTGGTGGGTAAGGAGTTCACAGTCGTCTTAGCTGGGTGGCTCCTGGCCTCGTGCGGTTGCAGTTGGGGTTGTCCTCCGGGTCTGCTTGCCTGGTGTGTGTGTGTGTGTGTGTGTGTGTGTGTGTGTGTGTGTGTGTGAGTATTCCATGCTTGTGATACTGATTCTGTAAATGATATTTAAAGTTCTGCATTTTCCAAGTACAAGGACATGCAGTTGATTTTGACATTGAACTTGTGTCCTACAACCTTGCTATTTATTTGCGTGACCCTCCTATAGGTTCCTAAGAATATCCTGCAGGCCTCCCACACGCCTCTGTCTAAGCGTGTTGCATATTCCTCTCCGTCTGCCCGCTTTCTGCTTCTGGCTTCAGTGCCTGGCCGGCCCTCCACGGGGCTCGTAACCCCTCCGCCTCCCAGGGCTGGCCTCTGGCAGGGCATTCTGATGCTGTGCCAGGCAAGGGTTACATGACAGTCGATCCCTCCTATTCTGCGGCTGGAGCCATCCTGGTGGTTCCCACTTCCAAGGAGGCCAGGCCTGGGAGGCCACTGGTGCCTTTAGTCTTGGAGTGCACTGCCCACTGCGTGGCCCAGTGCCCCCGGGAGCCTCAGGGAGCTGAGCGCCTCTGTTCTGTGAACGAAAGGCTGTGTCCCGGTTGGTCAGCTGCCCTGGGATGTCCTTGCTAGCCACGGCCCAGAGCAGGTTCTGTGGGGGGCCCGGCACGCTTCTGCTGGGGACAGTGCCTGGAGCAGGATGGCGGTGGGGAGACCCCCCACGTGGTCGGGGCAGTCGTGTGCTGGGTCTTCCCTGGTGGTGCTGGGTCGCTGTCTGGTGGGCGTGTCCTGTCTGTGTCAGGTTTCATGTGCACTTCCCTGATGACTAAGGACTGGGCACCTCTCCGCGTGTTTGCTGATGTGAAGCGACTGCTGAGGGAAGTCTTTGGCCCACTTCCTGTTTGGGGGAGAGTTGCCAATATTATTTCCTACTTGGTGGCTTGCTTTTTCACTCCTTTTATTTTTAAATGTTATTTTGAGATGATTGTAGGTGTACATGCATAGTTGTAAGAAATCATTCAGAGAGACCCCTCCTCACGTCCTGGTCCCCCAAAGGCACATACCTGCGCTGCCGCCCTCGCCCGGGACACGGACCCTTACAGGCTTACCAGCGTTGCATGTGTCGTGTGTGAGTGTGCGAATGTGTGCTTTGCTCTGTGCAGCCCGTCACACGTGTCCCACGTGTAGATCTGTGTCACCACCCAGGGCCCTTCCTCAGCTCCGCCCCACACCCTGGACCTGGCCTCCCGGGAGTGCCTCTGACTGCACCCCGCAGGCGTGACTGTTGGGGACGTGCTGGTGCCCTCCTGCCCCCTGAGCTGGGCACACCTGGTCTTGGTGGGTTCTGTGAAGGGACAACTCTTTCCAGTTTGGGGCAATTATGAATCAAGTCGCTATGAAATCCACGTACAGGTTTTTGTGTGAACTTAAATTTTCATTTCTCCAGGATAAGTGCCCCAAAGCACAGCTGCTCGGTCATGCAGTAAGCACACGTTGAGTTTTTTTTAAGAAACTGCCCAACTTTTCCAGCGTGGCTGCACCCCCAGCAGTGGGAGACCCTGGCTCCCGCGTGCCGTTCCCGGGTGTGGGTGGGCTCCCGATGGCGTCTCCTTGAGGGTGAAGCCGGCAGGACCCCTCACCCTGTGCCCTGGGCGGTGGAGTGTCTGGTCCCACCTTGTGCCCAGTTGGAATGTTGGGTTTTTCCTGCCGAGCTGTGGGAGTCCTCTGGGCGTCTGTGGCTTGGGAATGTGTCCTCCCGCCTCTGCACAGGGCCTTGGCAGAGCAGAGGCTTTCCTGTGTTGAGTCCAGTCCGGTTGGTCCTGTGCCAGCTCTGGGGCCGCCTCTGTACGGTGCAGGCTTCCCGCGGGCACACTGCGAGGCACAGCCCTCGTCCCAGTGAGCTGCCGGGACCGTGTCGTGTGTGTCTTCATCGGAAAGACTGCCTTCCTGCTGCCCCGGGCCGGAGCCGCTGTCCGCACGCGGAGCGCTTGCCCGAGTCCACTGCACCCCAGCCCGTGCTAATCTTTACGAGGAACCTCGATATCCACACTTGAAACTTGTCCCTTTTAGGATTGTCCCGACGATTCTTGTCCTTTTGCATGTCATATACAATGGAGGCTTAGTTTGGACAGAGAGTTGTGTTGGAAAATTAGAGTTTGCAGGACAACTGCGGGGATTTTGACTGATTGCGTGGAGTCTGAGATGAGTTTGGGGGAAATGACATCGTTCCAGTTCTGAGCCTGACCCGTCATCCTGTGTGGTTTTCCCCGGAGGCTCGGGTGCCTTTTGTTGCCGTTCCCCCGAGACGGATGAGGTGAGCAGGTGAGCAGAACCCGGCTCAGGGCACAGTTACAGCGGCAAAGGCAGGGCTCCTGGCGCTCCAGAGAGGGGAGAGGAAGGCAGCGGTGACGGGCCTGCAGCAGAGGAGGGGGAGGAGGGGGTGTGCACCCTGGGGAGCGCTCAGCAGGTTTGTGGTGTTTGCACAGTGCGGGCATTTTGAAAAATGGAGTGTAATCGGATTAACCCGTTTTCTTTTAGGTTCCTGGGTTTTGTGTCAGGTTCAGAAAGGCTATCCCTTTGTCTCCCTCCTGCCTGTGGTTTTATTGTTTCTCCCACTGGGTCTGATGTGACCATGAGAAGAGGGGCCCCTGCTCTGTGTCCCGGGGCTCCCTGCCCCCTGCTCCCCCCACCCCACGTCCCTGCAGCAGCCACCTGGTCTTCTCCTCTCTGCCCCCTCACCTGGACACGCCCCCAGCCCCACCCCCTTCTCAGGGCCCTCCTTCCTCCCCACCTGCCCCTGGTTACTCTTGTCCTCTGTCCACGCCCTGCTGGTGAGTGTGCAGGGGTCAGCGTCTCCGTGAGGCCCCCACCGGGTCTGATCACATCACTCATTTGTCTGAAAGCCTCTGGCTCCTGCGGCTGGTTGGGCAGAGGCCAGCTTCTTGGCCCGGCAGAAGGTGGTGTGTCCTCTACAGCCCGCCCCGCCCGCCCGCCTGGTCCCCAGCAGGTGTGCACACCTGCCCTCCCCAAGCAGAGCGTGTCAAGCTGTTTTGAAGTTTACCTTCAGGTCTCAAAGTCACCCAACAGAAATGACCCAAAGTGCACACCACCCAGCTGCCCCCACCCACCCGGGACCCGTCAGTCGTCTCCTGTTTCTCACATGGATGCAAACCTACAGTGTTTATTCCGTGTTTACATCAAAGGCAGCCTGTCACCCACAGATTTTACACCTTTCCCGCGTGCACGGCTCCCTCCGGAGCCCAGCCCCTGCAGAGGCTGGCAGGTCATTTCCAGCGTTTTTGTCCTAAAGGTGCTGCCCCTCGGAGCCTGGTGGGAGTGCTGGGGGTTAGCGCCTGGAACGTTGCAGAGCAGGCCTCTGGGCAGGTGAGTGTGCCCATAGTATGTCAGTGGTGAGGGTGCCCACGGCAGCACCTGATTTGCTCTTCCACGGACTCCCTGCCGGTTCAAGAAGCCACTGCCACACTGCCCTTGCCGTTCACACTTCCTCAGCCCGCCTGCCAGCCCCCAGCTCCCCACTGCCGCTCCCCAGCCTGCTGCGGGGCCCTTCCCCTCACGGGGATCTAGAGGCAGAGGCCCCTGGATGGCCACCCCGTGACCTCTGCCTGTCTGCAGTGGATCTCACTGAGGGTAGGGCCTGCCCTTGTTCCCCTTCGTCCCCGTCCCCACCCCCAGAGCAGAGCCGTGAGGAGAGCTGTCGGGGGACTGGATCCCGCACACTGGTCGCTTCTTCATGGCCTCGTGCGGCATTCCTCACATTTCAGGGTCTCCGGGCACCTGCTCCCCCTCTGGGTGGAGTGAGCCATGGGGCACCTGGGCCTGAGGGGTCTGCTGCCCAGCCACATGGCTCTGCCTGCTTTGCCACCAGCCTTCCCACACAACCCAAGGCCCCCCTTCCAGGTGCCGGCACTCACTGAGCCCTCAACAAGCGTGTTCTCTCGTGGAAGAGACAGGCCAGGACCCCAGACAGGGCTGGCCATCTGGCCTTCACCGCCTGGAAGTGGGGCCCTTGTGCCTGTGGGGGGGGCGTTCTGCAGGATTGCAGTCTCCCGGAGAGCCTGGGTAGGGCTGGGGCCTAATGAACTAAGGGTGTCCCTGAGGCCTTGCTGCGGTGGGCCCCCTCGCTGCCCAGGAGTCTCGCACAGCAGCCCCGCCTCTCGCCCTCTGCTCCTGCGCCATGACGTTTCGATGACCTCATCGACCTTGTCTGTGTTTCTGCAGAATGACAACACTTTACTTAGAGTCGCGGCGTCTATGGAACTGTCCCTTCTGGCTATTATAAATAACTAGAGGCCCAGTGCACGAAATCCTGCACGAGTAGGGTCCCTAGGCCTCGCCTGCAATCAGGGCCATCTTCCACCCGTTCACCAGTCCCCAGTCCCGCCCCGCCTCCAACACCCACCCGTTCGCCATCTGGCAATCTATTGGAGCCTGCGGGCCGGGGGGCGGGACCAAGAGGTCTGCTTGCTGCCTGCTCACCAGTCCCCAGTCCTGCCCTGGCGCCACCCACCCTTGGTTCCCCATGGTTCCCCATTGGTCATCCAGCGATTGGAGCCTGTGGGCTGCGGGGAGGGACCAATGCACCTCATAACGACTGGTTGGTTGGTCGTTCTGGTTGTTATGCTGTTATGGTCACTGGCCTTTTATTATATAGGATACCACAAATAAAACCAGCTCTCTTTGATTGGCAGCTATGGGAGCCACTCCAACAGCCCAAACAGGGAGACGTGAAGCCCCCAGAACCAGGGGGAGTGGGCAGGGGCCGGGCCTCGCAGCTGGGGCTGCCCTGCCCCCAGCATCGCTGAGACTCTCCCCTCCCCGGGCCCCTCCCAGACTCTGGCTCTTGTTGCCCTGCCCCTGGCTCGCCTCGCGAGGTGCGAGGAAGTGGGCAGGGAGGCAGGTGGAGCAGTGGCTCCATTTCCCTGTGGAAAGTGGGGGGTCATGACAGGGACTTGCTGGCTGTGGGTGTGGGGGCTGCTGAAACCCTCCTGGGCTGGGGTCGGGGACCAGGGCCTCCCGCCCAAAAGGCCAGGGGTCCCGGGGTGCTCTTGGCAGTCTTGGGGAGCCCAGGTTTTGGGGCCTCCCACCTCAGTCCACACTCCTGTGCAGCTCGCCTGGCACGGAGCTGAGAACTGGAAAAAGTGGCCCAGATTATCTCTGTTTGACATTCCAGGGAAGCTTGGGGGCGGATTTGTAGACAGAGGCGGGAGCTGCCCCGCCGAGCCCCCTCAGCCTGGGTGTGGAGTGCGGGCCGTTCCTGGGGAAACTCCTGAGCTCGTCGCGCCTTCCTGGCGGTGCCGAGGGTCCGGCCACCGGTTCTGGCAGCTGTTCCTGGGCTGTGTCAGGAAGAGGAGGCTGAGAGCGGCTCGGTGAGGGGCGGGGGGCCAGGTCCTGGGGGGGGGGGTGCCCACTGCAGCGGAGCCCTGGAGTCGCCGTGGGCACCTTCTTTCTCCGAGGATGCCCCGGTCCAGCCGCCCCAAGTCCCCCAGAGCCTGCTCTCAGGGCTTCCGGCCGAGGGAGGACCTGTGTGGGCGGCCCCAGGTGCTGGGCGGGCGGGGCCAGGTGTGCAGTGCAGCCAGCGTCCTTTCCTCCCCCTGCGGCTGGAGGGGGCGTGGGGGGGCGGTCCGGATGTGCTCTGTGATGGGTTTGCCGAGACGGCCTTCATGACAAAACCAAAGACAGCGTGTGTTCGGTGGGAAGCTCGCTGCGACTCTGGGTGGCTTTCTGCAGGACGTGGGCATCAGAGTCTCTTTTCTCGTATAAAATGATGACATCTCTTCCATCTCATTAACTTAACAGAATAAGGCAGTGGCTCTGATGTTGGCACCATCTTGGAGAGTAAAACTGGTGCAGGAGACCCTGGAGCCACTCTGCTGGGAAGCCGGGGGGGGGGGGGGGGGGGGGAGGGAGTAGGGGGGACTTCCCTTGGCTGGAGGCTGCGGGCCAAGCAGAGGGCACTGAGCTCCGCCCTGTGTTCCTGGTCTCTTGGGGTCAGTTTCCCTGACAGGCCCAGAGACTGATGGAAGAGGTGAAGGTCCCACCTTGCAGGGGGTGGGGAGATGGGGGGGACCTCAGCTCTTGGGCGGACAGGGGGAGCGAGGGGAGCTGTAAGTGACCAGCAGAAAGGAGGGAAGGGGGCCTGGGGGGGGCAGGGAGGCTCTGCTGTGCCTCAGGTGTGGTCTGGAGCTGGCAGGTGTCTGCAGCGCCTGGCCCCAGCTTGTCTCACTGTGAGAGGCTGTGTGCCGAGGGCCAAGGCAGGACTAGGGGCTGGGACGGGGAGTCTGGACAGCTTGCGTCTGCCCTTGGCCCCAAGAGTCTGCAGAGGTAGCAGCTGGCACAGGCTGCCCAGAGCAGGGGTGCTGCCTGGACAGCTATTCCCTAATTCCATCCCCAAGACACCGCCCAGGCCGGGCTCAGAGGCCAGAGCAGGTCGGACCTGGACAGGGAAGCTCCCAGGGACACTGGAGGTCCTGAAGCAGGAAGAACCGGATCTCATTTGATCTGGCCCAGGACAGAAAGAAGGGGTTCTCACTTAGCGCCCTAAATACAAGTCTGGCCAGAGGAGGGGTCAGTATCCAGATGGCCACAGGCCTGGCCGAGTGAAAGGGGGACCTTCTGGATGAAATACAGCCAGGGCCTCCTGAGGCGTGTCATGTGACCACAGCCAGGGGCCACACGGGTACTGGGCAGGAAGGCCACCATGGATTCTCTGTGGCTGTGCCCCAGGCAGGCTGCCTGCCTGGTTAATAGACCCCAACCTGGAGGCCACTCCGCCCGTGTCCACATGACGGCCGAGGCATCGACTGGACTGGGCTAGGGACCCGGAGGAAGAGGCCCGGGCGGGCGGGCGGGCGCCTGGGAGCCAGGGTGTTGGCCAGGACGGGCGGGGCCCTGTTTGGCCTCAGGCCCAGGAGGTAGGGCCTGCCCTTGGGGCAGTTCCTGGAGTGCCGAGGAGAAGGCCACCTTGCCTGGCCCGCCTGGGGGCAGACGGGGCAGATGCTGAGGGACCAGGGCCAGAACCTGGAGCCTTGGGAAGCAGCAGAGAACAGCTCCTGAAGCAGTCCCTGGCCCTGGAGGCAGCCTCCTGCTCCCTCCTCAGCCCTTTCTTAAAAAAAAAGGTATGTATATATTTCAGAGAGGAAGGGAGAGGGAGAGAGAGGAACATCAATGATGAGAGAATCATTGGTTGTGTGCCTGCTACACACCCCTACTGGGGATCAAGCCCACAACCCAGGCATGTGTCCTGACCAGGAATCGAACCATGATCTCCTGGTTCATAGTTTGACACTCAACCATTGAGCGACGCTGGCCGGGCCCTTCTCAGCCTTTTTAAACACAGTGTGACTCAGAGGGGGGCAGAGCAAGCTGTGGGGGGGCCCCCCTGGCTCCAAGCCCCCAGCTCCCCGCAGCCAGGACTGTTGTCTAGCAGGGCTCTCTGTGGGCACGGGCTGGGCCTCATACAGGGCAGGCCCTGGTCTCACCTGCTAGCTGCTGGGAGCCTCGCCAGCCTCCCTGTGTTTCCTCTTCCTCCTCAGGCTGGGAGCCGCTGCTGTCTGCGGCCGGATTGCCTGCCCGGGCTCCTCCACAGGGGCTGCCCTCCTGAAGACGGCTGCCAGGCCTGCTCCGCCTCACCCCGGGCACCATGTCTGGGACCCCAAGGCTCTAAGCACACACCCTGCCCCGGCTGCTCTGGCTGCTGAGCCCGCCCTCCGGCCACACCTCCTGGTTAGTGCCCATGCACTGACCCTGGGGAACAGACAGGAGGAAGCAGAGGACAGAGGAGGCCAGGCCATGGCTGCTCCCAGGCCCTATCCGGGCTCCTGAGGCTTGGGGGGAAAGGGGCTTCTAGGGCTCCCAGGGGCCTCTGCCCATTGTCCTGCCCGCCCTTCCCCTTTGGCGAGGCGCCAGGAAGCTGCGCCTTTGTTACCTGGGCGATCAGCTACAGAACCTGGACTAAGGCAGACAGGTCCTGCTGCTCCCCAGGCCGTGCACCCTGACCCCAGGAGGGAGAGAGGGAGGCCCTGCCCTCGAGCAGCCAAGCTGCCAGGGCTCCCGAGAGGTGGCTGCTGGCGTCTCCCACACGGCCCTTTCTGCCAGGGGCCTGTGCCCCTTGGGCTGCCTGAGCCTGGTCACGGAGTGGGATCTCCTGACCCAGCCTTGCCAGGGGCAGAGGGCACCGGGCCTTGAGGAGGGGATGCCCGCGAGGGCCCCAGTCCAGCCGGCTGCCCCGCCCCTCAGGCCCAGCCTGGCCCCCTTGTTTCCCTGTCTGGTGCCCCGAGCAACCCCCCTGGCGGGAAGCCCCCGCCATGGCCGAGCACCTGGAGCTGCTGGCAGAGATGCCCGCGGTGAGCAGGATGAGCACGCAGGAGCGGCTGAAGCACGCCCAGAAGCGCCGTGCCCAGCAGGTGAAGATGTGGGCCCAGGCTGAGAAGGAGGCCCAGGGCAGAAAGGGCCACAGGGAGCGGCCGTGGAAGGAGGCGGCTGGCGGCAGGCTGCAGAAGCGGGTCCTCTTCCCGCCCAGCGTCACCCTTCTCGAGGCCGCTGCCCGAAATGACCTGGAAGAAGGTGAGTGTGGCTGACCCTAGGGTGGTGCCCGGCCTACAGCCCGTCCCTGTCCCCCTGGCGTCGTCCTCGTGAGACCTGCCGAGGACACAGCTGCATCTCACGGGGACCTGGGGCCCAGCCCAGCTGCCTCAGCTGTGGCTGCAGGTGAGGGGGCAGCGTGCAGGCTCCTGCTTCAGATGTGAGGCTTCTAGGAGCCTGGAGAGGTGTCCAGGGCGCGGCTGCAGTGGCCTGGGGCGGCCTAGCCTTCCTGCTGGGGACTGGTCTAGGGACCCGGGAGGAGAAGGCCCTGGGCCTGGACGGTGCTCAGGAGAGTCCTGGCCTCAGCTTTGGGCCGGCTCCCCGTCCCTCCCGGACCTCCTTCCAGGACAGGGGCCTCTGCTGCAGAGCCCAGGGAAGTGGACAGGGCGCGGTGGGTGTGGCACAGGGCACAGGGCACTGTGGGAAAGAGGGTGCGTCCTTGTGCTGCCTACAAGCACCCCCAGGGAGGTCCAGGCCACAGAGAGGTCAAAGGTGACCTTGGCAAGAGCCTGGGCCCAAGGTGGGGCTGCTGAAGAGGAGTGAGGGCTGGGCCAGTTCTGCTCCTAGGGAGACCCTGGGGGGCAGGCCCGGCACCTCAGCCCACACTCCAGGCTGCAGCAGGGCTGGGAGCCCGCAGTGGGGGGAGGGATGGGCGTTTGTGGGGGCCAAGTGGTCTGTGGGGAAGGCTGGGGGGGAGACACGGGACATGGGGGGGTTGGAGGAGGGTGCCAACACCCAGGCCAGAGTGGGGTCGTCTGGAGCCCAGTGCGACCGGGCTCACACAGGAGGGGGTGCGTCTGGGAGTCTGAGGGGTGGAGTGCCAGGATTTGGGAAGGGTGGGTCCTGCTGGGGGCTGGAGGCAGAGACCTCCTGCCACCTGTACCACCATCTTCCTCGTCCTTCTCAGCCACAGCAGAGCAGTCAGCAAGGTACCCTCAGGTGCAGGGCCTGCCCAGGAAAGAGCCGGCCTGTGGCAGGATCTCCATTCCTGCCCCCTGAGCACACCCCCCTCCTTCTTGCAGTCCGCCAGTTTCTTCAGAGTGGGGTCAGCCCGGACCTGGCCAACGAGGATGGTCTGACGGCCCTGCACCAGGTGAGCCCTGCAGGGGCTGGGAGGGCGGAGCTGGCTGGGGGCTGGGGGTGTGGAGGGGGCTGGCCTGGTGCTCAGGCTGCCTGGTTTACAGAGCTGCATCGACGACTTCCGGGAAATGGTGCAACAGCTGCTCGAGGCCGGGGCCACGGTCAACGCTCGCGACAGTGAGAGCTGGACCCCCCTGCACGCTGCGGCCACCTGCGGCCACCTGCACCTGGTGGAGCTGCTCATTGCCCGGTAGGACCCCTGGGAGCAGGTGTGGCCAGAGTGGGCATCTGTGTCAGGGAGGGACCATGGCTGGGCAGCGGCAGTTGGTCCTAAGACACAGCCCAGGCACCTCATCTGGAGGAAGTGTGCCCTTGCCTCTTGCTCCCATTGGCCTTTGCGTACTGCCTGTGTCCTGGCGTGGAGAGCCAGGCGTGGGCAGGGGCCACACGCACTCCAGACAGGGTCGTCTGCCCGCCCGGCTGCTGACCTGGGTATACCCTGCCAAGGGCTGTCGCGGATTCAGGAGCTCCTTGAGGGTGGGCCTTGACCTCCAGCACAGGCCTCCTGGCCTCCCCAGGCCCTGGACAGAGAAATGCCATCTGGTCCGGGATGAGGGTGAAACTGCCAAGGAGGGAGGGAGCGCCTGGACCCAGGTGAGGCCTTGACCACGAGGAGTGAACGGGCCGATGGTCGGCTCCACTGGATCCAGTAGTCCCCCCGCCCCCGCGCACGGCTCCTCAACTCTGACCCCTCTAGTAGGACAGATGGTTAGGTGCTCAGACAGACTGTCTGTCTGTGGAGCGTCCCAGGCATCGACAGTATGTGCGAGGGAGAGGGGCAGTACTGAGCCCCTCTCCTCTCCACAGTGGGCACCCACCCGTGTCCCCCCCTCTAGGCTCCCACGTGAGCTCTGCTCCCTGCAGCTCTGCCGGGCTGTCTTGGTGCCCAGTCTCTGCCCCTGGGGCCTCCAGAGTACCATCACCCACTCCTGGCAGGTGGGCCCAATGTGCACGTTCATGGGGGCTGATGGCTGCCAGTAACCTACAGACGCAGGAGGAGACTGCAGGGCTGAGGACAGGAGCCAAGGCTGAGGGGCACCAACCGGCCAGGGGCAGCCTCTCCCAGCAGCATCTGGGGCCTGGGCCTCATTGTCGGCCCCACATGCCCTGGAGGCGGCCCTAGGCTGAGGCTTTGGGGGCCTCCCTCGTAGGGAGAAGGTGAGAGGGCCCTATGGCAGCACCCTGCCCATCTTCCCTGCAGTGGCGCTGACCTCCTGGCAGTCAACACCGATGGAAACATGCCCTACGACCTATGTGAGGATGAGCAGACGCTGGACTGCCTGGAGACGGCCATGGCCAACCGGGGTGAGTGTGACCCCACCTTCCCACCTGCTGCCGGGGTGGGGCCCGCGGCGCTGGCTCTGAGCCTGTTGCCCTGCAGGCATCACCCAGGACAGCATTGAGGCGGCCCGGGCCTTGCCGGAGCTGCACATGCTGGAGCACATCCGAGGCCTGCTGCAGACGGGGGCTGACCTGGACGCCCCCGGGGACCACGGGGCCACGCTGGTGAGGACTGCGAGGGAACGCAAGGGGTGGAGGGTGCTGCGGGCATGGCCAGGACTCAGGAGGGGTGTTTTGCCTTAGCTACACATCGCCGCCGCCAACGGGTTCAGCGAGGCGGCGGCCCTGCTGCTGGAGCACCGGGTCAGCCTGGGCGCCAAGGACCGTGACGGCTGGGAGCCGCTGCATGCTGCTGCGTACTGGGGCCAGGTGAGTGGGCTGGAGCAGTGGGCGGCCGGGCGCCGGTGGTCCCCCAGCTCTGGAGCTCAGCACCCTGGTCCGCTGGCCCGCAGGTGCACCTGGTGGAGCTGCTGGTGGCACACGGTGCCGACCTCAATGGAAAGTCCCTGATGGAAGAGACGCCTCTTGGTGAGCTGGGACCACCTCCTCGAGGTGCATGTGAGCAGAGGGAGGGCGCCCTTGACCCTCTGCCCGCTTCTCCACAGACCTGTGCGGGGACGAGGAGGTGCGGGCCAAGCTGCTGGAACTGAAGCACAAGCAGGACGCACTCCTGCGGGGCCAAGGTCGCCAGCGCTCTCTGCTGCGCCGCCGTACCTCCAGTGCTGGCAGCCGGGGGTGAGCACCCGCAGCCCCCTCCCCCGCCCCCGCCCCTCTGGCCATGCCCAGGCCTTTGCCCCCACTGACGGCAGCGGCGGCCACGGTGCCAGCTGGAGCTCGGGGCAGAGTCCACGGGGAGGGAAGTGTCCTCCACAACCTCACCCTGCGCTCCCCCAGGAAGGTGGTGAGGCGGGTGAGTCTGACCCAGCGCACCAGCCTGTACCGCAAGGAGCATGCCCAGGAGGCCATTGTGTGGCAACAGCCACCTCCCACCAGCCCAGAGCCCCAAGAGGAGGATGAGGATGGCCAGACAGACACTGAGCTCAGGCCACCGCCCCCTGAGGTGAGCCCCTCCCCCTCACTGTGGAGCAGGCCTTGACCCAGGAGCCAGTGGATCAGTGACCCTGCACCATAGACCAGCTGGTGCCCTACCCCGTGCCTCCCCTTTACCACAAAGCAGTGTGCCCAGGAGCAGGGGAGGCCAGACAGGGTCCCCCTGAATGGCCTCTGGGGCCCACGCTCCCCTTACAGGAGGAGGACTCCGAAGTGTCTAGGCCACACAATGGCCGAGTTGGGGGCACCCCTGGACGGCACCTGTACTCCAAGCGGCTTGACCGGAGTGTCTCCTACCAGCTGAGCCCCCCGGAGAGCGTGGCCCCCGACAGCCTGGGCCACAGCCTCGGCCGCACCAAGGCCCACCACACCTTGGCGGAGCTCAAGCGCCAGCGAGCAGCTGCTAAGCTGCAGCGCGGGCCCGAGGCCCCCGGGTCTGGTCTGTCTGCGGACACAGAGGCCCCCCAGCCTGAGTGCGGCTCCAGGGCTGGTGGGGACCCGCCCCTGCTCAAGCTCACAGCCCCCTCGGAAGAGGCCCCCGTGGAGAAGAGGCCCTGCTGCCGGCTCATGTGAGGGGCTGGCGCTCAGGCTGCCCAGGCTCTGCTGCCAGGCCTGGTGGAGGCTGCCTCAGGCCTTTTGCTGGCGATCCCGACGTGTGCCCTGTGGGCAGGCAGCCAGCCGTCTGGGACCCCGCCTCCGCAGGCAGGAATGGGCCTTGGCAGAAGCCATACCTGGGGGCACCTGGCTACAGAGCCCTCGTGTCATCCTGTGACTCTGGATAAAGAGCCCTCTGCCACCTGCCTTGTTGTGTCTCAGCTGGGCCGCCGTCCCCGTGGGAGCTGCTGTGTGCTGGGCCTGGGTGCACCGTCCTGTGCGCAGTCATCGGGCCTGTGGGTGCACGCTGGGGCTCGCTGGTGGTGGCCCAGCCCATGTGGGAGTGAGGCCCACAGATGCCGGGCAGGAAGCCTGGCCCTCACTGCCCTGCCTTCCCAGGCTCCTGGCGGCTCCTCTGTAACTCTTTGCTGTCCTCAAGGAGCTGCGGAAGGACACTCCCTGGGGACAGGGATGTGTGCCAGGGGAGCAGAGATCCTGGTTTGGGGAGGGAGGGGCAAAGACATACAAGGCTAGTGTCAGAAACCTGGGGGGCAGGTCCTCCATCCTTGGCATGCAGCCCAGTCCTGGGGCCTGGCTGCCAGGTTTTCCCTGGGCTGGCAAAGGGGGCCGGCAGTTGGCCACTCGAGCTCTGAGCTGGCTGGGCACGATGTGTCAGGGTGACAGGGGTCCCTTAGGGGCCTTGCGTGGGAGGGCTGAGGGCACTGCCATCTCATCAGTCCATGGAGGGGGGTTCTGCATGGCCACCAGCGCTGGATGGCATGGGCTCAGGTCACCTTCCCCTCCTCACTGAACACCAACCTGGTCCGCCCATTGCCCACAGGCCAGCCCCCCCCCCCCCAGCCTTGTGGTGGGAGGGGTGTCGCACCTGGGGGAGGGCCAGGTGTGCGCTGCTGGTTACATTTAGTGTGGGGCCGGTGCTGCTGCCCAAGTCCACCTGCACCAAGCTGCCAGGGTGGGAGGGGCTGGCTCCGCCTGGGGCTGGGCCCATATTAACCTGCACTCTGGCCTGGGGGCCAGAGGGACAGGCTTGCTCACAGGAAGGCTGAGGAGGCAGTGGAGTGGCAGCAGAGCAGAAGGTGCGAGGTGAGAGTGAGGCTGGCGCTCGGGCCCCCGTGTCTTCTCCAACTAGCAGGAGCCGAACAGCCGGGCTCCCCTCTGGCCTGACCAGCCGTCCGCAGGACAGCATGGATGCAGGCTCCCTGACCCTCAGCTCAGTCCCTGGCTCAGCGTCAGATGCCATAGCTGGAGTGGCCACCCTGGGCAGGGCCTGTGGGGGTGGGGCTCTGAGGGCCTATCACTGCTCACTCCCCACTCTCCACCAATTAGCAGCCACGGGAAGTAGAGCTGAGGTCACCCTGCCTGTGGGGTGGCCCCAAGGGCAGCCCCGGCCGGCCTGGTGAAAGGGCACCCCATGCAGGGCAGCAAGTGTCCAAGGGCCTCCCCCCAACACGGGCTCGGTGCTCACAGTGCTGATGGTGCCCAAGGCCTGAGCACGGGCCCCTGCAGCCCCCACCCTGCCATGACCACCAGCCCAGGAGGGGCCAGATGGAATACCCAGGGCCTCCCCCCCTCCCCCAGCACCCCAGGATTCCTGAGGCTTGGCTCAGTTACCTGGGAGATAGGGCTGCTGACCCAAGCAAAGATGGGGGACTCCACAGGGCTACACTTCCTCCTAGTCCGGCTAGGGTAAATCTCCATTCTCCCCTCTGCCTAGCCCTGCCCACCCCCTTGGGGCACTCAGCCCAGCTCCCCTCCCCCCAGACCCAGTCCCTCAGAACTTGCTGCACCGTCTGTCCCTACCCCCCATGTGGGTCTCCTGCTCCTGTCATGGGGACACAGCCGGGCGGCACTGGGCTGAGCCCCAAGTCCCGCCTGCCTCCTCACCCACTCCCTGTGGCTCCCTGGGCAGAGCTGTGCCCAGATGGGTGGGGCAGGCCCTGTGGCCCCAGAGGCCCCAGCTCCGCCTTCAGCCTTTCCTGTTCCTTTCAGTGGGGCCAGCAGGCTGTCGTGTAGAGGGTGCCTTCTTACCTGGAGCCCCTACCCAGGCTCCCCCTTACCAGCCCAGGCCCGCTGAGCTGGGACTCAGCTTCCCTCATTCCCACGTCTGGATCCTGCCACCTCCTGCCCGGTCTTAGCAGGGTCATGGCAGCGAGGGCGGGTGGCCACAACCTGGCTGCGATGAACGGGCCGAAGGAAAAGGTGCTGACGCTGGACACCATGAACGCCTGTGTTAAGAGGGTGGAGTATGCCGTCCGTGGCCCCATCGTGCTACGCGCCCTGGAGCTGGAGCAGGAGCTGCGCCAGGTATGGCCGTGGACCCACCGCAGCCCTCCAGACAGCACCCAGCAGCCAGCATCACATGGGACAGGAGCCTGCGGGAGTGGGAAGGCCCATTCTGTGTCCCGCCTCCATCCTCCCAGGGTGTAAAGAAGCCGTTCACTGAGGTCATCCGCGCCAACATCGGGGACGCACACGCCATGGGGCAGAAGCCCATCACCTTCCTGCGCCAGGTGAGGCTGGTGCCGCTCTGGCGCCCTCTCCCGGTCAGCCGGTCAGCCGGTCAGCCCTGAGCCCTGTGTCCTGAGCCCTATGCCCTGTGCCCTTTGCCCCGAGCCTGGCCTCAGCAGTCGCTCCTCCCAGGTCCTGGCCCTCTGCGTCCACCCGGATCTCCTGAACAGCCCGGACTTCCCCGAAGATGCCAAGAGAAGGGCGGAGAGCATCCTACAGGCGTGCGGGGGCCACAGCCTAGGTGAGCCCACACAGAGCCCAGGGAGGAGGACTGGAGGAGGCTGTCCCAGGGCGGGGCGGGGCGGACCCACCCACTGGGAGGAGAGGATCTTTTCCCGGGAGCAGCCTAACGGGCCTCCCCCGCCCCCTGGCCAGGGGCTTACAGCAACAGCTCGGGCATCCAGCCCATCCGAGAGCACGTGGCGCAGTACATCCAGCGGCGCGATGGAGGCATCCCCGCGGACCCCAACAACATCTTCCTGTCCACGGGGGCCAGCGATGCCATCGTGGTAGGCGGGGCCGGGCCGGGCAGGAGGACACCGCGGTTCTGTGTGTGGCCGGCGGTCAGGCTTCTCCGGGCATGCGGCGTGGGGTGGTGGGGAGACAGGAAGCCCTGGGCCCGCCAACTCTGCCGCCCCCCGTCCGCCCGCAGACGGTGCTGAAGCTGCTGGTGGCCGGCGAGGGCCGCGGCCGCACGGGCGTGCTCATCCCCATCCCTCAGTACCCGCTCTACTCGGCGGCGCTGGCCGAGCTCAACGCGGTGCAGGTGGACTACTACCTGGACGAGGACCGCGCCTGGGCGCTGGACGTGGCGGAGCTCCGGCGCGCGCTGTGCCAGGCGCGGGGTCACTGCCGCCCCCGCGCGCTCTGCATCATCAACCCCGGCAACCCCACAGGTGCGCGCCCGCCGTCTCCGCCCCCACCCATCCCTGCCCCGCCCCTCCCGCCCGCTCTCCTGCCCCTCCTGCCCAGTGCCCTCGCCCCACCGCCCGGCTGAGAGCCTGGCGCTCCTGGCTGCCCCCGGACTTGCCGTGTCCCTGCGCCCCAGGGCAGGTGCAGACCCGCGAGTGCATCGAGGCCGTGATCCGCTTCGCCTTCGAGGAGCGGCTCTTCCTGATGGCTGACGAGGTGCTGGCCTGGGCGCGCGGGGGCGGGGGCGGGGGGTGGGGGGACGGGGGGGGGGACGGGCCAGCCCGGGCTCCCGTGACGCCTTCCCCCCGGCAGGTGTACCAGGACAACGTGTACGCAGAGGGCTCGCAGTTCCACTCGTTCAAGAAGGTGCTCATGGAGATGGGGCCGCCGTACTCGACGCAGCAGGAGCTCGCCTCCTTCCACTCGATCTCCAAGGGCTACATGGGCGAGTGCGTGCGGGCCAGACCCTGGGCGGGGCCTCTCTGACCCGGCCAGCCGCCCCTTGCGGCCCTGCCTGGACGCTCGCCTCCGCCTCGCAGGTGCGGGCTCCGCGGCGGCTACGTGGAGGTGGTGAACATGGACCCCGCGGTGCAGCAGCAGATGCAGAAGATGATGAGCGTGCGGCTGTGCCCACCGCTGCCGGGCCAGGCCGTGCTGGACATGGTGGTCAGCCCGCCTGAGCCCTCGGACCCCTCCTTCACGCAGTTCCAGGCGGTGAGCGGAGCCGCGTGGGGGGCGGCTGGGCGGTGCGCGGCCGGGCTGGGGGGCGCTGCACCGACGCCTGATGGGCCCTCCCTCCACAGGAGAAGCAGGCGGTGCTGGCCGACCTGGCGGCCAAGGCCAAGCTGACCGAGCAGGTCTTCAACGCGGTTCCCGGCATCCGCTGCAACCCGGTGCAGGGCGCCATGTACTCCT